>NC_090346.1:23050778-23769278 GCF_035084215.1 Heptranchias perlo | reverse complement strand
AATTTCAATATAAATAAGTACGAGGTGGTGCATTTTGGTAGGAAGAATAAGGAGGCCACATACTGCTTGAATAATAAGAGTCTAAATGGGGTAGAAGAGCAAAGGGTTCTAGGGGTACAGATACACAAATCACTAAAAGTAGCAACGCAGGCTAATAAGGCCATTAAAAAGGCAAACCAAGCACTGGGGTTCATTTCTAGAGGGCTAGAATTGAAAGCAGAGAAGTTATGTTAAACTTGTATAGAACCTTGGTTAGACCACTCTTGGAGTACTGTGCACAGTTCTGATCTCCATATTATAAAAAGGATAAAGAGCAATTAGCAAAGGTGCAAAAGAAGATTCACAAGGATGATACCAGAACTGATAGGATATACTTATTAGGAAAGACTAAACAGGCTGGGGCTCTTTTCTCTCGAAAAGAGAAGGCTGAGGTGTGACCTGATAGAGGTCTTTAAGATAATGAAAGGGTTTGATAGGGTAGATGTAGAGAAAATGTTTCCGTGTGTGGGGGAGTCCAAAGCTAGACCATCATCAATATAAGACAGTCATTAATAAATCCAATAGGGAATTCAGGAGAAACTTCTTTACCCAAAGAGTGGTAAGAATGTGGAATGGGTTACCACAAGGAGTAGTTGTGGCAAATAGCACAGATGCTTTCAAGGGAAAGCTAGATAAGCACACGAAGGAGAAAAGAATAGAAGGATATGCTGATAGGGTTAGGGGAAACAGGGAGGGAGAGAACTCATGTGGAGCATAAATGCAGGCATAGATCAGTTGGGCCTAATGGCCTGTTTCTGCACTGTAGACTCAGTGTAACTCAATGTAATTGTTATTTTTGGTATAGGGCCTGAAATAGTTTCTCTCTATCTACCCTATCAACTCATTTAATCATCTTAAACAGCTCAACTAAATCACCTGTAGTAAACCACTAGTAAAGAGTTTCAATGTCACTCCAAATTTGCGGATTTTTCTCAGCCATTTGCAGCATAATGTAACTCTATAATAGGTTAGATAGGTGATTGAAGGAAAGGGGGATAAAGGGAGATGGAAACAAGGTGGGCACATGGAATCGTGATTGCTGCTCATGTGAAGGATAAATACCAGCATGGACTGGTTAGGCCGTAGGGCCAGTTTCCATGTTGTAATAGCTATATAATTTTATCTAGTAGTGATCTTGTAACGTATAATTTACTGGTTTGGTCTGACATCCACTGATGACAGTCCAGACACAATTAATCTGATAGAACTGTTTATACAGCTCTGTGTTCCAGGTTCTGCAGAAATACGTACTTCTGCTTTGCATGTTCCATGTCAGATGTAAAGATGACAGGACACTTAGGTAGAGAGCAGACAGCAGAAATGCTGCAATGGAAACTCCAGTGTCAGCATAAAAGCCTAATAAATGCTTCCCATCTGGTGATAAAAGTCAGAAATAAGTAGCGCACATGGAAAAATAGCCAATTATTTATCACTCTATTTATATCACATGCTTTTTTTTTTAGTTTTAATGAGCCTGTTATGATCATGAAAGGCACTTCAATACTCTTCATTATCCCATGTGGAACACTTCTCAGAGATGACTGGCTGCAATCTTAACCAAAGAGTATTGTATTAAATTTACATGGGCTACTTCAGACCCAATGCTGCTCAACTCACCGGTGAACCAGACTAAAACTTCTAGCTAAAGAAACAAAGAAAACCTCTAAATGCTGTAAATCTGAAATAAAAACAGGAAACTCTGGAAATACACAACAGGTCAGTCAATACCCGGAGTAAAAAGGATTAACATTTCCTGAGGAACCCTTCAGAGCTACATGCCCGGCAGCAGCAACATGGTGGGATGAGCTGACTGGTCAGAGAGCCCGAGATAAGTTTAAAAATTTGCCTGTCTTGTGGGTCAGCGAGAGCAGGAGCATTCCCCCCAGGCCCCTCAAGGAGTCCGTGGGCCTCACCAGCCCCGTCATCCCCCCGATTTTCGGGGAATCCCCAGCACCGACATCTCCACGACCCTTCTGCAAGAGGAAACCTTGGCCTGCTCCTTCTACCGCAAAGCCAGGGAATCCCCTCCAACCACTAACCGCTGGGAACTGTTCCCAAGGGTCTCCGTCTGTGGCCTCCTGCCGCCAGATTGCCACTCCTGCCCACCAGCCAGATGGTCAATCTGGCCGGGTGTTGGGCGGGACTCTGCAAATATTTATTCAAATGAGGCCCTGCCGATACCATCACCGAACTTGCCGGGTTCATCACCTGCCGCCAGGTTGCCCCATACCCTCATAGAATCATAGAAGTTTACAACATGGAAACAGGCCCTTCGGCCCAACATGTCCATGTCGCCCAGTTTATACCACTAAGCTAGTCCCAATTGCCTGCACTTGGCCCATATCCCTCTATACCCATCTTACCCATGTAACTGTCCAAATGCTTTTTAAAAGACAAAATTGTACCCGCCTCTACTACTGCCTCTGGCAGCTCGTTCCAGACACTCACCACCCTTTGAGTGAAAAAATTGCCCCTCTGGACCCTTTTGTATCTCTCCCCTCTCACCTTAAATCTATGCCCCCTCGTTATAGACTCCCCTACCTTTGGGAAAAGATTTTGACTATCGACCTTATCTATGCCCCTCATTATTTTATAGACTTCTATAAGATCACCCCTAAACCTCCTACTCTCCAGGGAAAAAAGTCTCAGTCTATCCAACCTCTCCCTATAAGTCAAACCATCAAGTCCCGGTAGCATCCTAGTAAATCTTTTCTGCACTCTTTCTAGTTTAATAATATTCTTTCTATAATAGGGTGACCAGAACTGTACACAGTATTCCAAGTGTGGCCTTACTAATGTCTTGTACAACTTCAACAAGACATCCCAACTCCTGTATTCAATGCTCTGACCAATGAAACCAAGCATGCTGAAAGCCTTCTTCACCACCCTATCCACCTGTGACTCCACTTTCAAGGAGCTATGAACCTGTACTCCTAGATCTCTTTGTTCTATAACTCTCCCCAACGCCCTACTATTAACGGAGTAGGTCCTGGCCCGATTCGATCTACCAAAATGCATCACCTCACATTTATCTAAATTAAACTCCATCTGCCATTCATCGGCCCACTGGCCCAATTTATCAAGATCCCATTGCAATCCTAGATAACCTTCTTCACTGTCCACAATGCCACCAATCTTGGTGTCATCTGCAAACTTACTAACCATGCCTCCTAAATTCTCATCCAAATCATTAATATAAATAACAAATAACAGCGGACCCAGCACCGATCCCTGAGGCACACTGCTGGTCACAGGCCTCCAATTTGAAAAACAACCCTCTACAACTACCCTTTGTCTTCTATCGTCAATCCAATTTTGTATCCAATTGGCTACCTCACCTTGGATCCCGTGAGATCTAACCTTATGTAACAACCTACCATGCGGTACCTTGTCAAAGGCTTTGCTAAAGTCCATATAGACCACGTCTACTGCACAGCCCTCATCTATCTTCTTGGTTACCCCTTCAAAAAACTCAATCAAATTTGTGAGACATGATTTTCCACTCACAAAACCATGCTGACTGTTCCTAATCAGTCCCTGCCTCTCCAAATGCCCGTAGATCCTGTCTCTCAGAATACCCTCCAACAACTTACCCACTACAGATGTCAGGCTCACCGGTCTGTAGTTCCCAGGCTTTTCCCTGCCGCCCTTCTTAAACAAAGGCACAACATTTGCTACCCTCCAATCTTCAGGCACCTCACCTGTAGCTGTCGATGATTCAAATATCTCTGCCAGGGGACCCGCAATTTCCTCCCTAACCTCCCATAACGTCCTGGGATACATTTCATCAGGCCCCGGAGATTTATCTACCTTGATGCGCGTTAAGACTTCCAGTACCTCCCTCTCTGTAATATGTACACTCCTCAAGACATCACTATTTATTTCCCCAAGTTCCCTAACATCCAAGCCTTTCTCAACCGTAAATACCGATGCGAAATATTCATTTAGGATCTCACCCATCTCTTGTGGTTCTGCACATAGATGACCTTGTTGATCCTTCAGAGGCCCTACTCTCTCCCTAGTTACTCTTTTGCCCTTTATGTATTTGTAGAAGCTCTTTGGATTCTCCTTTGCCTTATCTGCCAAAGCAATCTCATGTCCCCTTTTTGCCCTCCTGATTTCTCTCTTAACTCTACTTCGGCAATCACTATACTCTTCAAGGGATCCACTTGATCCCAGCTGCCTATGCATGTCATATGCCTCCTTCTTCTTTCTGACTAGGGCCTCAATCTCCCGAGTCATCCAAGGTTCCCTCCTTCTACCAGCCTTGCCCTTCACTTTATAAGGAATGTGCTTACCCTGAACCCTGGTTAACACACTTTTGAAGGCCTCCCACTTACCAGACGTCCCTTTGCCTGCCAACAGATTCTCCCAATCAACTTCTGAAAGTTCCTGTCTAATACCATCAAAATTGGCCTTTCCCCAATTTAGAATTTTAACTTTTGGGCCAGACCTATCATTCTCCATAGCTATCTTAAAACTAATGGAATTATGATCACTGGTCCCAAAGTGATCCCTCACTAACACTTCTGTCACCTGCCCTTCCTTATTTCCCAAGAGGAGGTCAAGTTTTGCCCCCTCTCTCGTCAGGCCATCCACATACTGAATGAGAAATTCCTCCTGGACCTCCAGGTCTCACCAGGGGAAGGTGGCAGCGGCCAGGTTCATGGCACCGTGGCTGGCTCTGCTGCACAGGAGGGCAGGAAAAAGAGTGGCAGAGCTATAGTGATAGGGGACTCGATTGCAAGGGGAATAGACAGGCGTTTCTGCGGACGCAACCGAGACTCCAGGATGGTATGTTGCCTCCCTGGTGCAAGGGTCAGGGATGTCTCGGAGCGGCTGCAGGACATTCTGGAGGGGGAGGGTGAACAGCCAGTTGTCGTGGTGCATATAGGTACCATATAGGTACTCCCTGCCCCCCTGTAAAAATGGAGGCCATAAAGTCAGCGGTTTGTTACTGTATAATGGCTAACGGTAACTTTATCTGTGAGATTTAGATTGAGTCATGGTGTAAATGTTTTTTTAAATTACCACATGACATACTGTTGCCTATATAACAATAGTAATTTCACTTCAAAAAATAGTTAATTGGGTGAAGCACTTTGAGAGGTTTTGATGTGAAAGGCACAATATAAATATGAGTGTTGTTATTATTAACAGTTCCACGGCTAACTGCTGAATGAGTTATATTTAGGACTGATACGGTGCATCTGTTATAGCTCCCTGGAGACTGGAAGTGGGCCAGGCAGAAACTTAGTCTCCTTTCTACAGCTGAATAAAGATTACCTCATTCGTGTAAAAATCTAATTTACATTTTCATGGTTATGTGGCATAATATGACCATTTACTATCACAATTTGTTGCTTTGATTGTTGATCAAGAATAAAGAGACTATCAAAAAAATGTCCTTAAAGAGGACCATATAAAACTTTACTATTTGTGCCACTCAATATATCATAAAAAACGCAAAATCATTACAGAAAATTTCAGTGATCAAATTAGAACTTGTTTTCAATATCTCTGTCTGGGCCCAAGATAGTTCTTATAAGTATGTACTCGATTTTTCTGATTGTACTAACCTGACACAGTAGCTGTTTCTTTCATTACATTGTTGAGTGATACAAAAAATGCAATTTTCTTTCCAGGGACTCTGGTTACATTGCCAGACAGTATTATGGGACTCCCATGCTTTGTAAATTTGGCTTCCAGCTGGGAAAAATACATCTGCTCCCCATCAAGACTTTGCAAGTCTGTCCATCCCTAGAATAAAAACCAGACATTATAAAAAGGCTGCAAGACTGAAACAATAACTTGCCAAATAACTTGCATTGGCTTAAGCTGGAGGATGACATTGTGGAACTGAATAAGTCACATTTTATAATAATGCAGACACACCCAACTCTCTGACTTTTTTTGGATGGGGGTTAAGCATGATAAGAGCACATTTTCATCCCTGTAAAATTGTTGGACATTTGATAAAGTGGTTAATACTAAGGTTACAGTATAATGTGCACCACTGGTAGACAGCTCATTGCGTTTTGGATATGTTTGCAAATTTCATGATAGAATGTTGGAAATAATTTTCATACTCACTACCTGTCTGCAGAGCGGATCACCCGCCTATTGTACAACCCGGATTCTACAACAGGTTCGAGGGGCTGAATGGTCTACTCCTGTTCCTATGTAACAGGTGGGCAATCCGCTCTGCCAGTTACCTTTAGACAAGAGTTACTGCAGAAGCACAAGGTCTTTTCTACATTCCCTCAGCCTGCAGCAGCTGGTCAAGAATGTGCAGCAGTACATCTCCGAAATCACTGTAATCAAACTCGACGAATTTCGAAAATGCACAGTGCCATGGAGCAAGTGGCAGCCTTACTGCCATTTGCAGGAAGTCGAATGATCAAAGGAAATAAAATAAGAACAAATTGTGACTAGTGCCATTGATACCTTGTTTATCCATTTGCACTAGTCTAATGAATGGAACTCTTCTTATTTCAGGCACCTAGCGTCAAGGTCAAGCACCCCCAAGTCAGATATTGTACAACCCCAAACACATGCCTCAGTTCCAACCTCAGAAGAGCAGTCCCTGCTATGCAAGTGTCACAATGTTTCTCATTTTACACACCATCCATGCTTTAGTCGCTCTGAAGTGAAACAGTCAATTGACTGGATTGAGACTGCGCAAACTGATTTCACATAAAACTTTTAAAGCACAGCAGACAGGGGAGGCTCTCATTCCATCGGTCTGAGCTGGATTTAAACTCAGGTCTTAGAGGTGAAAGGTCCAACCCATTACATTACCCAGTTCCCCAGGGGGCTCTCAATGGAATCATAAGCTATGGTTGCAAAGGGCACCCAACAGCCATCCATCCATTCATTCCCTCGTGACCTTTAAAGAATGTAGGAAGCCTGGACTGCTGAGTAATAAATGCATCACGGGTTCCCCCATATAATGTGCATTAATGTGCAGGATTATATTCTGTGGTCTGAATCCACTTGCACATTAATAGAGAAATAAGTACCGAACGAGGAAAAGTATGCTTCCTGTTCACACATGCATTCAGGTCAACATGTGACCTGATGGCCACATGGGCTCCATCTATACTGCCCAGGACTCTTGGGAAGACGGTAAGGTGGTAACAGTTCTGTGCCCTCTCCAATTGGCATCTCCTTTGCACTTACCAAGGTTGTTTCCCATGGCAACTTATAGGAACATAGGAATCGCGAGGCGAGGAAAGAGCAAGACCCATCTATTTCATCTTCTACCATCCTGATAGTTGTGCTCAGTGTGAAGACAGGACTTTGTCTCCACAAAGACTGTGCGATGGTCACTCCTACCAATACTGTCATGGATACATGGCTTGCTTAGATGGGTATAAACTGCAGACTGAAAGTATCTGGTAAAAATTTGGCAGTGAAGCTTATTGCCAGAGTGTCTTTCATAGCAATGAGTATAGCTGCCCCTTTCCTTGAGGTTATACGTCAGTCAGCCTACACAAGATGTCGTAACTTGGTTACTGCCTTTACAGTGAAGCAGAGGGAACAAAGATAGGTCTCCTTTGACGTACCCAGGTCGGAGTCACATTATCTGTAAACATGGGTACTTGGGTATTGATGGTAGCGAACATACGACCTACATGACCCTGTCCTTGCCAATCGACCTGTCGCAGATACATCTATCCATGACAGTATTGGTAGGAGTGACCATCGCACAGTCCTTGTGGAGACAAAGTCCTGTCTTCACACTGAGCACACCGTCCATCGTGTTGTGTGGCACTACCACCGTGCTAAATGGGAGAAAGTCAGAACCGATCGAGCAGCTCAAAACTGGGCATCCATGAGGCGCTGTGGGCCATCAGCAGCAGCAGAAATGTATTCCACCACAATCTGTATCCTCATGGCCCGGCATATCCCTCACTCTACCATTACCAACAAGACAGGGGATCAAGCCTGGTTCAATAAGGAATGTAGAAGAGCATGCCAGAAGCAACACCAGGCATTCCTGAAAATGAGGTGCCAACCTGGTGAAGCTACAACACGGGACTACATGCATGCTAAACAGTGGAAGCAACATGCTATAGACAGAGCTAAGCGATCCCACAACCAACAGATCAGATCAAAGCTCTGCAGTCCTGCCACATCCAGTCGTGAATGGTGGTGGACAATTAAACAACTAACGGGAGGAGGAGGCTCTGTAAAGATCCCCATCCTCAATGATGGCAGAGCCCAGCGCGTGAGTGCAAAAGACAAGGCTGAAGTGTTTGCAACCATCTTCAGCCAGAAGTGCCGAGTGGATGATCCATCTCGGCCTCCTCCCGATATCCCCACCATCACAGAAGCCAGTCTTCAGAAAATCGGATTCACTCCACGTGATATCAAGAAATGGCTGAGTGCACTGGATACAGCAAAGGCTATGGGCCCGGACAAGATGCCCCAGCTGTAGTGCTGAAGACATGTGTTCCAGAACTAGCTGCGCCTCTAGCCAAGCTGTTCCAGTTCAGCTACTACACTGGCATCTACCCGACAATGTGGAAAATTGCCCAGTTATGTCCTATCCACAATCCGGCCAATTACCACCCCAGTCTACTCTCAATCATCAGTAAAATGATGGAAGGTGTTGTCGACAGTGCTATCAAGCAGCACTTACTCACCAATAACCTGCTCACCGATGCTCAGTTTGGGTTCTGCCAGGACAGCTCGGCTCCAGACCTCATTACAGCCTTGGTCCAAACATGGACAAAAGAGCTGAATTCCAGAGGTGAGGTGAGAGTGACTACCCTTGACATCAAGGCAGCATTTGACCGAGTGTGGCACCAAGGAGCCCTTGTAAAATTGAAATCAATGGGAATCGGGGGAAAACTCTCCCGTGGCTGGAATCATACCTAACACAAAGGAAGATGGTAATTGTTGTTGGAGGCCAATCATCACAGCCTCAGGAAATTGCTGCAGGAGTTCCTCAGGGCAGTGTCCTAGGCCCAACCATCTTCGGCTGCTTCATCAATGACCTTCCCTCCATCATACGGTCAGAAGTGGGGATGTTTGCTGATAATTGCAATGTTCAGTTCCATTCGCAACCCCTCAGATAATGAAGCAGTCCGAGCCTGCATGCAGCAAGACCTGGACAACATCCAGGCTTGGGCTCATAAGTGGCAAGTAACATTCGCGCCAGATAAGTGCCAGGCAATGACCATCTCCAACAAGAGAGAGTCTAACCACCTCCCCTTGACATTCAACGGCATTACCATCGCCGAATCCCCCACCATCAACATCCTGGGGGTCACCATTGACCAGAAACTTAACTGGACCAGCCATATAAATACTGTGGCTACGAGAGCAGGTCAGAGGCTGGGTATTCTGTGGTGATTTACTCACCTCCTGACTCCCCAAAGCCTTTCCACCATCTACAAGGCACAAGTCAGGAGTGTGATGGAATACTCTCCACTTGCCTGGATGAGTGCAGCTCCAACAACACTCAAGAAGCTCGACACCATCCAAGATAAAGCAGCCCGCTTGATTGGCACCCCATCCACCACCCTAAACATTCACTCCCTTCACCACCGGCGCACAGTGGCTGCAGTGTGTACCATCGACAAGATGCACTGCAACAACTCACCAAGGCTCCTTCGACAGCACCTCCCAAACCTGTGACCTCTACTACGTAGAAGGACAAGGGCAGCAGGCACATGGGAACAACACCACCTGCATGTTCCCCTCCAAGTCACACACCATCCCAACTTGGAAATATATCATCGTTCCTTCATCGTCGCTGGGTCAAAATCCTGGAACTCCCTACCTAACAGCACTGTGGGAGAACCTTCACCACACGGACTGCAGCGGTTCAAGAAGGCGGCTCACCACCACCTTCTCAAGGGCAATTAGGGATGGGCAATAAATGCCGGCCTCGCCAGTGACGCCCACATCCCATGAACGAATAAAAAAGTATCGTTGGACCTGAAGATTTTGTCCACTCATGAATTAATCCTCATAATCCAATTGAAGCAGCACTATGACAGCAACAAAGGGATTCACATCTTCCCAACTTTGTTAGCTATAATTTGTACTGTTGGCAATTGTCAATACTTCAGGAAAGTTTTTCTTAGCAAGCTGAAGCAATAAAAAGTTATGAATACACATGGGGAAAAGTAGGCAATTTGTTAAATGCATTAGTAGATAAAAGTTCATTGCCAAAAAAAGCTACACTTCAACAGCAACTGAAACACCAGCAACCTTGATGTAAGTATTAGGCTGAAGGAGGACAGGCCTGTTGAGTGTTCATGTGTCCATTTTACATGGGTGATCCGTGTGCTCGGGATCGTATCGTCCCCCAAAGGCACAAAAACTTGATTTAAATAATTTGAATATGTAAATGTAGGTTTGATTTGCCAGTGGCACTGCCTCCTTTCTCCTACCAAAATTGGACTCTTCACAAATCAGCAGGAAAAGATCGGGGCCTGACTTTGTCCTTATTGGTGGTCTGGACTAAAATCCAGAGTCATGAGTTCAAATCCCGCCACGGCAGCTGGCGAATTTAAATACAATTAATTAATTAAATTCAATTAATTAAATAAAATCTGGAATTAAAATACTAGTATCAGTAATGATGGCCATGAAACTACCGGATTGTCGTAAAAACCCATCTGGTTCACTAATGTCCTTTAGGGAAGGAAACCTGCCATCCTTACCCGGTCTGGCCGATATGTGACTCCAGACCCACAGCAATGTGGTTGATTCTTAATTGCCCTCTGAAATGGCCTAGCAAGCCACTCAGTTGTAAAATCTCGCTACGAAAAGTCATAATAAGAATAAAACCGGACGGACCACCCGGCACCGGACACGACAACGGCAAAACACCAAGCCCAGTCGACCCTGCAAGGTCCTCCTTACTAACATCTGGGGACTTGTGCCAAAATTGGGAGAGCTGTCCCACAGACTAGTCAAGCAACAGCCTGACATAGCCATACTCACAGAATCATACCTTTCAGCCAACGTCCCAGACTCTTCCATCACCATCCCTGGGTATGTCCTGTCCCACCGGCAGGACAGACCCACCAGAGGTGACGGTACAGTGATATACAGTCAGGAGGGAGTAGCCCTGGGAGTCCTCAACATTGACTCTGGACCCCATGAAATCTCATGGCATCAGGTCAAACATGGGCAAGGAAACCTCCTGCTGATTACCACCTACCGTCCTCCCTCAGCTGATGAATCAGTCCTCCTCCATGTTGAGCACCACTTGGAGGAAGCACTGAGGGTAGCAAGGGCACAAAATGTACTCTGGATGGGGGACTTCAATGTCCATCACCAAGAGTGGCTCGGTAGCACCACCACTGACCGAGCTGGCCGAGTCCTGAAGGACATAGCTGCTAGACTGGGCCTGCGGCAGGTGGTGAGCGAACCAACACGAGGGAAAAACTTACTTGACCTCGTCCTCACCAATCTACCTGTCGCAAATGCATCTGTCCATGACAGTATTGGTAGGAGTGACCACCGCACAGTCCTCGTGGAGATGAAATCCCGTCTTCGCACTGAGGACACCATCCAACGTGTTGTGTGGCACTACCACCGTGCTAAATGGGATAGATTCAGAACAGATCTAGCAGCTCAAAACTGGGCATCCATGAGGCGCTGTGGGCCATCAGCAGCAGCAGAATTGTATTCCACCACAATCTGTAACCTCATGGCCCGGCATATTCTTCACTCTACCATTACCAACAAGCCAGGGGATCAACCCTGGTTCAATGAGGAGTGCAGAAGAGCATGCCAGGAGCAGCACCAGGCGTACCTAAAAATGAGGTGCCAACCTGGTGAAGCTACAGCTCAGGACTACATGCATGCTAAACAGCGGAAGCAACATGCTATAGACAGAGTTAAGCGATTCCACAACCAACGGATCAGATCAAAGCTCTGCAGTCCTGCCACATCCAGTCGTGAATGGTGGTGGACAATTAAACAACTAACGGGAGGAGGAGGCTCTGCAAACATCCCCATCCTCAATGATGGCGGAGTCCAGCACGTGAGTGCAAAAGTCAAGGCTGAAGCGTTTGCAACCATCTTCAGCCAGAAGTGCCGAGTGGATGATCCATCTCGGCCTCCTCCCGATATCCCCACCATCACAGAAGCCAGTTTTCGGCCAATTCGATTCACTCCACGTGATATCAAGAAACGGCTGAGTGCACTGGATACAGCAAAGGCTATGGGGCCCGACAACATCCCAGCTGTAGTGCTGAAGACTTGTGCTCCAGAACTTGCTGTGCCTCTAGCCAAGCTGTTCCAGTACAGCTACAACACTGGCATCTACCCGACAATGTGGAAAATTGCCCAGGTATGTCCTGTCCACAAAAAGCAGGACAAATCCAATCCGGCCAATTACCGCCCCATCAGTCTACTCTCAATCATCAGCAAAGTGATGGAAGGTGTCATCGATAGTGCTATCAAGCGGCACTTACTCACCAATAACCTGCTCACCGATGTTCAGTTTGGGTTCCGCCAGAACCACTCGGCTCCAGACCTCATTACAGCGTTGGTCCAAACATGGACAAAAGAGCTGAATTCCAGAGGTGAGGTGAGAGTGACTGCCCTTGACATCAAGGCAGCATTTGACCGAGTGTGGCACCAAGGAGCCCTAGTAAAATTGAAGTCAATGGGAATCAGGGGGAAAACTCTCCAGTGGCTGGAGTCATACCTAGCACAAAGGAAGATGGTAGTGGTTGTTGGAGGCCAATCATCTCAGCCCCAGGGCATTGCTGCAGGAGTTCCTCAGGGTAGTGTCCTAGGCCCAACCATCTTCAGCTGCTTCATCAATGACCTTCCCTCCATCATAAGGTCAGAAATGGGGATGTTCGCTGATGACTGCACAGTGTTCAGTTCCATTCGCAACCCCTCAGATAATGAAGCAGTCCGAGCCCGCCTGCAGCAAGACCTGGACAACATCCAGGCTTGGGCTCATAAGTGGCAAGTAACATTCGCGCCAGATAAGTGCCAGGCAATGACCATCTCCAACAAGAGAGAGTCTAACCACCTCCCCTTGACATTCAACGGCATTACCATCCCCGAATCCCCCACCATCAACATCCTGGGGATCACCATTGACCAGAAACTTAACTGGACCAGCCATATAAATACTGTGGCTACGAAAGCAGGTCAGAGGCTGGGTATTCTGCGGCGAGTGACTCACCTCCTGACTCCCCAAAGCCTTTCCACCATCTACAAGGCACAAGTCAGGAGTGTGATGGAATACTCTCCACTTGCTTGGATGAGTGCAGCTCCAACAACACTCAAGAAGCTCGACACCATCCAAGATAAAGCAGCCCGATTGATTGGCACCCCATCCACCACCCTAAACATTCACTCCCTTCACCACCGGCGCATCGTGGCTGCAGTGGGTACCATCCACAAGATACACTGCAGCAACTCGCCAAGGCTTCTTCGACAGCACCTCCCAAACCCGCGACCTCTACCACCTAGAAGGACAAGAGCAGCAGGCACATGGGAACAACACCACCTGCACGTTCCCCTCCAAGTCACACACCATCCCGACTTGGAAATATATCGCCGTTCCTTCATTGTCGCTGGGTCAAAATCCTGGAACTCCCTTCCTAACAGCACTGTGGGAGAACCGTCACCACACGGACTGCAGCGGTTCAAGAAGGCGGCTCACCACCACCTTCTCGAGGGCAATTAGGGATGGGCAATAAATGCTGGCCTTGCCAGCGACGCCCACATCCCGTGAACGAATAAAAAAAAAAGTCACAGGACTAGGAGATGCTGTCGAAACAAGTTTGGCAATTTGCTGCACTGCATCTTGTAAAAAGTACATACTGCAGCCACAGTCCGCCACTGGTGAAAGGGGTGGATACTGAGTTCAACAGCAGAGGTGCTGACCATGTGGACTGCACTGTTCTGGATGGTGTTGAGCATCTTGAGTATTGTTGTGGTTGCATGATGAGTATTCCATTACACTCCTGACTTGAGCCTTGTCGGTGGAAAGAGCATGAAAAGATCATGAGGTGAGCCATTCATTGCAGAATATCCAGCCTCCACCCTGTTCTTGAAGCCATAATGTTGATATATTTGGTCCAATTAAGCTTCTGTATATCCTGAAGCAGCAAAACCTTTTTTTATTCAAAAAGTCAAAAATAAAGACCATCAACAGCCTGTCCCTTAAGTCTGATTGGGAATTAAATTTGTCTTGGGCAGTCGTGCAAAACGGTGGGGTGGGGGGTTAATCGGCAGTGATGGAAAAGAAAACTGGGCAGGGTGTAAATCGGGCGGGGTGTAAATCGGGCAGGGTGTATAACAGGCAGCCGATTTGCTATCACCCATTTTGCGCTACCGCCCAAAAACAATTTCACCCCCATTGTGCCTGAACAGCAGGTAGGAACCAATAGTGCCAGGTTTTTGGGGGGCAGTTTGCCCCTGAATTTCACCCAGCGCTATTAGAGGAAATTAGAGCAAAACCCTCTGACATTCATTTGCATGAAATTTATATTGCTGCACTCCACCCATTTTGAGAGCCAGATGTAAACATTCACAATTCTCTCTAAATCAGAACATAATCAAAATCGCCACAAAAACTGCAACAGCAATCAACGACAGACTAACTGACTTTGTAGTAACTATTACAAATTGATTGATGCTGGAATTAAACTTCCCACATATAAATTTAGACCTCTAAGCTGAAAGGGATAATAATGACAATCCACATTAATACATCAGGGTAATACGTGCCCCAAATATAGCGTAATATAGGCACTGTTGTGAGAGTAACTTGCCAACAGTACCTTAACATAATACAAGTCTTTGTCATCTATGAGAATTTCCAGCAGTCCTGTGCGAGAATGTTTCATTTTTGTAATTTCTCCTGCAAAATCAAAATCAAGGGCATTGACTATATGCATAACACTTGAGACAATATGACTACAGCTGTATTGTAAAACTGTCCAGATGATCCCGAATCTATTGAAAGTTTTACTGTGCAGGTGTGGAGCAGAATCCAGCTGCAATAATGTCAACCTTCCCACAATTAAGTGCACAATAGAAAAGCAATAATAGCCTCCCATGAGGATACTGTCGAGTGTAATAACCTAGGTTTCATCCAATAAAAGTAATTAGAGGGCATGTCAATTGACTTCAAAAAGGTACTGAACAAATATTTGCCTCAACAACAACTTGCATTTATATAGCATCTTTAACGTAATAAAACATCTCAAGGCATTTCATAAGAGCGCTATCAGACAACGACAGACTAACTGACTTTGTAGTAACTATTACAAATTGATTGATGCTGGAATGAAACTCCCCACATATAAATTTAGACCTCTGAGCTGAAAGGGATAATAATGAGCAACACAAAGAGATATTACGACAAGTGACCAAAAACTTGATCAAAGAGGTAGGTTTTAAGGAGCGACTTAAAGGAGGAGAGAGAGGTGGCGAGGTTTAGGGAGGGAATTCCAAGCTACTGATGATTGCTGGGATGAGTAGAAATGTAAAAAAACTTTCCTGAACACTGAAGGGGTGGATTTTCCTCCTTTGCATTTGGGCATTAAATGATTATCTTTAGCACAAATGGATAGCAAATTGGGTAGGCAATCCCCCCCCCAAATCCCCAAACCTAGTACTTAGCACTAAAAAACAGAAGAGGAAAATGTGCCCCTCTGACTCTTGCTTTGTTAGAACACCACCAATGGAATGCAATGAGCAGCAGCCAGCAGATGACAATCCTCCTCCAGCTAAGACCAATTGTACTACCCCAATTATCACCTGAGGCCAGGTCTTTTAACACAGACTGGGACTGAACGTTGGACCTTCCATGCCTGTATGATTCCGATCTACCTGGGCAACACACTTAGGAAATGGGAGCTATCCGCAGAGCCTCCGTGATTATGACATTTTAATCAACTCACAACCATGGTGAGGAGCAAACAGTCTAACTGTTATGATGTGGAAATGCCGGTGATGGACTGGGGTTGACAAATGTAAACAATCTTACAACACCAAGTTATAGTCCAACAATTTTATTTGAAAATCACAAGCTTTCGGAGGCTTCCTCCTTCATCAGGTGAATGTCAGGAAATCCTTGAACCTTTCGCATTTATATTCAGAGAACAATACCTGGTGATTACAGATAATCATTCCAACTGCTCGTTGTCAAGGCAATCAAAGTGTTCAGACAGAGAGGTGTTACCTACAGGACCACCAAATATACAAACGGCCAGAACACAAAACAGAGAGAGAGGGGGAGAAACATCTGAAAGGAAGAGAAAGACTGAAAATGACCCGTTGAATTAAAAACAGATAACTTTTATTCGCTGGTGGGGTTACATGTAGCGCGACATGAACCCAAGATCCCGGTTGAGGCCGTCCTCATGGGTGCGGAACTTGGCTATCAATTTCTGCTCGACGATTTTGCGTTGTCGTGTGTCTCGAAGGCCACCTTGGAGTATGCTTACCCGAAGATCGGTGGCTGAATGTCCTTGACTGCTGAAGTGTTCCCCGACTGGGAGGGAACCCTCATGTCTGGCGATTGTTGCGCGGTGTCCGTTCATCCGTTGTCGCAGTGTCTGCATGGTCTCGCCAATGTACCAAGCTCCGGGGCATCCTTTCCTGCAACGTATGAGGTAGACAACGTTGGCCGAGTCACAGGAGTATGAACCATGTACCTGGTGGGTGGTGTCCTCTCGTGTGATGGTGGTATCTGTGTCGATGATCTGGCATGTCTTGCAGAGGTTGCCGTGGCAGGGTTGTGTGGTGTCGTGGACGCTGTTCTCCTGAAAGCTGGGTAATTTGCTGCGAACGATGGTCTGTTTGAGGTTGGGTGGCTGTTTAAAGGCGAGTAATGGAGGTGTGGGGATGGCCTTAGCGAGGTGTTCGTCGTCATCGATGACATGTTGAAGGTTGCGGAGAGCATGGCTTAGTTTCTCCGCTCCGGGGAAGTACTGGACGACGAAGGGTACTCTGTTGGTTGCGTCCCGTGTTAGTCTTCTGAGGAGGTCTATGCGATTTTTCGCTGTGGCCCGTCGGAACTGTCGATCGATGAGTCGAGCGTCATATCCCGTTCTTACGAGGGCGTCTTTCAGCGTCTGTAGGTGTCCATCGCGTTCCTCCTCGTCTGAGCAGATCCTGTGTATTCGCAGGGCCTGTCCATAGACGCTGAAAGACGCCCTCGTAAGAACGGGATATGACGCTCAACTCATCGATCGACAGTTCCGACGGGCCACAGCGAAAAATCGCATAGACCTCCTCAGAAGACTAACACGGGACGCAACCAACAGAGTACCCTTCGTCGTCCAGTACTTCCCCGGAGCGGAGAAACTAAGCCATGCTCTCCGCAACCTTCAACATGTCATCGATGACGACGAACACCTCGCTAAGGCCATCCCCACACCTCCATTACTCGCCTTTAAACAGCCACCCAACCTCAAACAGACCATCGTTCGCAGCAAATTACCCAGCTTTCAGGAGAACAGCGTCCACGACACCACACAACCCTGCCACGGCAACCTCTGCAAGATATGCCAGATCATCGACACAGATACCACCATCACACGAGAGGACACCACCCACCAGGTACATGGTTCATACTCCTGTGACTTGGCCAACGTTGTCTACCTCATACGTTGCAGGAAAGGATGCCCCGGAGCATGGTACATTGGCGAGACCATGCAGACACTGCGACAACGGATGAATGGACACCGCGCAACAATCGCCAGACATGAGGGTTCCCTCCCAGTCAGGGAACACCTCAGCAGTCAAGGACATTCAGCCACCGATCTTCGGGTAAGCATACTCCAAGGTGGCCTTCGAGACACACGACAACACAAAATCGTCGAGCAGAAATTGATAGCCAAGTTCCGCACCCATGAGGACGGCCTCAACCGGGATCTTGGGTTCATGTCGCGCTACACGTAACCCCACCAGCGAATAAAAGATATCTGTTTTTAAACTCAACGGGTCATTTTCAGTCTTTCTCTTCCTTTCAGATGTTTCTCCCTCTCTCTCTCTGTTTTGTGTTCTGGCCGTTTGTATATTCGGTGGTCCTGTAGGTAACACCTCTCTGTCTGAACACTTTGATTGCCTTGACAACGGGCAGTTGGAATGATTATCTGTAATCACCAGGTATTGTTCTCTGAATATAAATGCGAAAGGTTCAAGGATTTCCTGACATTCACCTGACGAAGGAGGAAGCCTCCGAAAGCTTGTGATTTTCAAATAAAATTGTTGGACTATAACTTGGTGTTGTAAGATTGTTCGAACTGTTATGGTACTGGTTCCACTGGACGTCATTACTTTTTACTTGTGCAAAACTTTAAGAGATCTATATAATTGAAGCTACACAACACAGCTCACCATCTATTTTTATCCTTTTCTTTGGATGAATAATTTTGGCTGACAGTTTCCTCTTTGAGTAGTTCAACTGAAAATCAACAGCTACATCTCTGTTGATGTGTGACTGTGGGGTTCCCATAAAAAAATGCAGTACAGCCTCAGCGGGAAACCAGGTGTTTTTCTGGAAGAGAAAAATGCAGTTGTCAGATAAATGCTGTGTAGGGTTTAAGTGTTCCATGTGTTGAGGAAATATTTTTAAAAACACCAACAAGCAGAATTGTTAACACAGTGCTCAAATACAATTTGGTATCAATATATTTCAGTAAAGTGCTCCCAGAAATGTTATACTTTGGCATTGTTTTTTAACAACTGTTTAATTTATGACATTTACCTTTTACATGATCCTCTAAAAACTACACGTATATATTTTAGCATAACATAAATGATCATGAAAAACTGAAGTCAGTAAATTAGAGAATGATCTCAGCTGATTACTACAATCACCTCTAAATACTGATATGAATTTCATGCTCCAATGATAAACTATCAACCCAGAGATACTCACTAGCAAGTAACTGAAAATAAAAATTATCCCTCAAATGAGGAGGAATGAATATCTTCAAGCATCACAGGAACCAGCAATCTGTGTAGGCCTCCCCTCAAAGTAGCATAAATATAATGCTCAATGACTATTAAAATGTACAACATATACACTTTAGAAGACAATTTTGTTGTGTTTTTGTACTTTTTTTTTAGTTTCAGCTATTGACAATCTGGATGGTGTTTGAATACCTCCCAGTCATTGTGCGAATTGGCTTCCACCTCCCTATAGAAGATTTCTGATTGCCATTTTGAAAACTCGGTCAAGTTGGAAATGATGGGCAGTCACAGCACCATCAAGCAAGCACTTCAATAACTCGTCATATGTTAGTTTAACTTTCCTGCTGCTCGGCCTTTTATTCTTAAAGTATTAGAAAAATTAGCAAATGTCGTCAGTGCTGAAATACAAACTGTTGCACTGTCCACTGATCATGGGGTAACTGAGCATTTCACTTATTTCTCAAACCATCAGTTAATTTTACAAAGCCAAAGAGGCACAAAGACAGAAATTTCACCCAGCCTGTAACAAATTGATAAAAAAAAACTAGAACATGGATTCTAGCTCCAGAGATTGAGTACACTGGGAAACATTCTCATTCCCTGCATCTAAATTGTCCAAATTGTAAGATCATTATCTATATATCATTTATGAGGAGACATTCCCAACATTAACCAAAGAAAATGGGGATAAACTCGAATATGCTTACTAAGCTATGCTCCATGGGCTCCCTGACTAGGGAATTCATGTAAAAATAATTACTTAAGAGTCAGAGGGGGTAAAATTCGACTTTGGAAGGGGTGCAAAGTGAGCGGTAGCGGATTGGCCATCTGTTATACACCCTGCTCGATTTTCCTTTCCAATGAATACAGCAATGTTGTAGTGTGAAAGGGACAGCCTTACTGTTTTCAGAGCTCCGAGAACCACCTCAAGAGGTGGTTTTCTTTGGCTGGATTTTATATGTGGTTTTATTCTACATGACCTGCTTCATTAGATATTTGCAAATTTTTTCAGGCTCCCAGAAGTCTCACATAACAGGATTGTGACAAAAAATGAAGCTTTTTTGTCTAAGATTTAGCTTGGTATTGGCTTTTTAATTCTGTCATAGTAATTAAGGGGTTAAAAACCAGTTTCCGAGAATTGAGCGGGTGGGTAGATATTCGTGGGGAGACCTGGAAGCGGACTGAGTGCGTCGCAATCTGCGATCACAACTCAACTGAAGGTAAGTATTTTTGCTTCTAGGTTTCCCATGTGCCAGGCAGCCAGGTTGACAGGCTGTCTGCCTGTCAGGAGGGAACCTCACCTCCTGACTCCCCAAAGCCTTTCCACCATCTACAAGGCATAAGTCAGGAGTGTGATGGAATACTCTCCACTTGCCTGGATGAGTGCAGCTCCAACAACACTCAAGAAGCTTGACACCATCCAGGTCAAAGCAGCCCGCTTGATTGGCACCCCATCCATCACCCTAAACATTCACTCCCTCCACCACCGGCGCACTGTGGCTGCAGTGTGTACCATCCACAGGATGCACTGCAGCAACACGCCAAGGCTTCTTCGACTGCACCTCCCAAACCCGCGACCTCCACCACCTAGAAGGACAAGGGCAGCAGGCACATGGGAACAACACCACCTGCACGTTCCTCTCCAAGTCACACACCATCCCAACTTGGAAATATATCGCCATTCCTTCATTGTCGCTGGGTCAAAATCCTGGAACTCCCTTCCTAACAGCACTGTGGGAGAACATTCACCACACAGACTGCAGCGGTTCAAGAAGGCAACTCACCACCACCTTCTCAAGGGCAATTAGGGATGGGCAATAAATGCCGGCCTCGCCAGCGATGCCCACATCCCACGAACGAATAAAAAAAAAGGAGCCGTGCATTGGAGATGGGGGAGGAAGGGAGAGAGACTGTGGGCCGTAAATCATTTTTAAATGATTCAAAAGAAAAACAGAAAAGACAAAATAGAGTATATCATTTAGAAATAACAAGACTAAAGTTTAAACAGCAAAATGAAAGAAAAAACATGAGAAAAATGAAAAGACAGGAAGTCAATGTGTAATTATTTTAAAAAGTAAGTATTTTAGTAGTTTATTGTTATATTACACTAATAACATTATTGCTAATATCTGAGCATTAACATTAATATTAAAGCTTGTTTCACTGTCACTATGTGTAAGCTTAAATCTGAAAAAAAATGGTTAGCTCAGGAGCCTGAAGTTCCAGAGCTTTTGGCAGTCAAACAATCCAATACCTGTTGAGGCTACTCCAGTGAATCGATCTTTATTGGAAATACTACAAATATTAAAAACTGGTGGCTGTGATTAAAGGTCATCCAGGGATAAATTATAAATTGTGGAATCATTTTCGAGAAGGAAAGGAGAAAGTACGGGTAATGAAAGGATGCTGGGATTGGAGGAATGTTTCACTGGTGGGAGAGAACGGAGGAAGAGGTAGAGGAAAACAGCAGAAATAGGGAGGAGACAAGCAAAAATAAGTAAAGGGAGACTCAGAAGAGAAGTGTGAAACAAGCTGTTGTGTGAAATTAAAGTAAGCAGCAGTAAGGGGAAGCAGCAGAGCAGCAAAGAAAAGGATGGCAAAGGATCAGACACTGGAAGAAATCGGAGGGGTGGGGGGACGTGGACGACATCAGGGGGGCCTTGGAGAAGATCGGGGGGGGGGGGGGGGGGGTGAGATCACCATCGGGGAGTTTTCCACCATCAGGATGGGGGTGTGTGTCCACCATGGGGGGGGGGGGGGGGTCGGCCGATTGCGGAGATCCTGTCGCGCCAGGTAAGCTTGTTGGGCCTGGATGAAGCACTCCTGCTCCACAAGCAGTGCAATAAAGGCACTCACCTCATGGATCCGGCCCTTCACACCTGCTTTCACTTGATGTGAACCAGAAGTGATGGGAAACCGGAACAAGGAAGAGAGAATTCATCCTATATTTATAATACACAAAATGTTAAGTGCCCCAACTATCGCAATGAGGTACACTGCCCCTTTAAGTATCGGCCCGCCGGCTTTAAGTGCCGGTGGGACTTCCAGGTGTCTGTTGCGCCAGAGCATCCTAAATACGCCTGGGTCAAAAGCAGAAGTGGGCGCTTTAGTGACATTCACTGCCACTCGTGATGAAATGTGGATAGCTGACTGTCCCAGCAGGTCAGTGAGGACCAGAAGGCACATCTGTGTAAACTTGCTGAGCCTGAGCCTGAGCCTGAGCCTGAGCCCGAGCCCGAGCCCGAGCGTCCTCATGCACTTTTTCTTCTGTGAGGTCCAGGGAGCTGTATCTGTTCTGATAGATCAGCTGCATGCGGTAGTTTGTTCTGCAAATGGTTTACAGAATGCCTGTGCTGCACTGTGGTGCTGCTCTCTCCTCAAAGTCCTGCTGGACAATGAGATAACAGGCAGGCAATGGCTGCTGCACCTCTGCTGTGGAGATGAAAACTGTTGTCAGTGAAAATTAGAAATGCTGCCCTTTTTTCATAAAACGAATTCACAGGTCTGTGAGTATTGAAGTCAATTGTAATTTTAACTCTGCAATCTGCCCAAGTTTGTCCAGACTGACCTTTAACAAGATGGACTGTGTTTTTTTCTGCTAATTTCCATAAACAGATGGAAGCAAGGCTTAGAACTGTGGTAAAAATGGGTGAAAATTCCTTTCCACATTCCAGTAGTCTTGCTTACTCAAATCTACTTTTTTGTAAACACTAATACCTACAGGCAAATATAGTCCCATTTCTGTAAACAGTTAAAAAGCAATAATAAGGAGGTTTTTTAAACTGAAAAAACACTTCAAACATACTGTGATTGAGTCTTCTTGGCTCGAACAATTTGAGCAGTCTCCATCTGACCACCAGTGTGATCTAAGAGCAGTGCAGACAACAGACATATTCACTGCTAAGCTTACAGCTTGACATTAGATTTTTCTCACAAATTCCGAGGGAGCAAAGGGACGAGCACTCCCTGCTTATGAATGTAAATCTCGAATATTAAGCTTTCCAGAAAAATCAACTGTCCTATTAATCAAATGATAAACTCATTCTCATAGCTTTCCATTGACATTTCATTAGCCACACTGACAAAGTTCAGCTAACTGAAATGTTCTATACTGAAATGTAAACCAAACAATGGACTGTGTCATTATATTATAGAACCTAAGACGAGCAAAATGGAACTACAGAACTAATTTTGGCTCCATGTAACTTATTATTCTCAAGAGCCAAACAGTAAACTACTAAATTGGCTGCAATTCAATACATAGATAATAAGGAATAGCTCCAAGTGAATTATTAGGCTGTAATTCCCATTGACAGCTTCTCATGACTTTTGTAAAACCACAGTGGATTACTCTTGAGGTTCACTCAATGGCATCGTATCATTTATAAGACATTTTCACTTATTATTGAACTGCAGTCTAGTGGTCTGGCAGCCCATAGTCTGTTGGAAGTAGATATTTTTGCAGTGTCATTGGAAAATAAAAGTAGTGACACATTGGCCCTGATTTTAACTGCCCCCACCTGGTGGAAACCAGGCGGGGGGCAGTTAAAATAATGGTGTCTGTTACCCCCACCGATCCTGCTTCCTTCCCGCTGTATCCCCATGTTAACCTGCTCGTTTACATAGAATGTACAGCCCAGAAACAGGCCATTCGGCCCCACAGGTCCATGCCGGTATTTATGCTCCACACCAGCCTCCTCCCACCCTTCTTCATCTAACCCCATCAACATATCCTTCTATTCCTTTCTCCTCATGTGTTTATCTAGCTTCCCCTTAAATGTATCTATGCTAGTCGCCTCAACTATTCCATGTGGTAGAGAGTTCCACATTCTAACCACTGTCTGGATAAAGAAGTTTCTCCTGAATTCCCTATTGGATTTATTAGTGACTATCTTATATTTATGGCTCCTAGTTCTGGTCTCCTCGCAAGTGGAAACATCTTCTTTACATCTACCCTATCAAATCCTTTCATAGTCTTAAAGACCTCTATCAGGTCACCCCTCAGTCTTCTCTAGAGAAAAGAGCCCCAGCCTGTTCAATCTTTCCTGATAGGTACAACCTCTCAGTTCTGGTATCATCCTATTAAATCTTTTTTGCACTTTCTCCAACGCCTCTATATCCTTTTTATAATATGGAGACCAGAACTGTTCACAATACTCCAAGTGTGGTCTAACCAAGGTTCTATACAAGTTTTACATAATTTCTCTGCTTCTCAATTTTATCCCTCTAGAATTGAACCCCAGTGCTTGGTTTGCTTTTTTTATGGCCTTATTAACCTGCGTTGCTACTTTTAGTGATTTGTGTATCTGTACCCCCAGATGCCTCTGCTCCTCTACCCCATTTGGACTCTTATTTTCCAAGGATCATGTGGCCCCCTTATTCTTCCTACCAAAATGTAATACCTCACACTGATCTATATTGAAATTCATTTGCCAATTACACGCCCATTCTGCAAGTTTATTAACGTCTTCCTGTACTTTGTCGGAGTCCTCCTCGGTATTAACTATACCCCCCAATTTGAAGTCATCCACAAATTTTGAAATTATATTTCCGATTCCCGAGTCCAATTCCGATTCCCTTTTGAACAGGCAAGCGGGACACCTGCAGGAAGAAAGCGGGGTTACTGTTTTAAACATGCAGATTGGGTCTGATGATGTCATCAGGACCTGATCTGCGATTTCAACCTGAGGCCTGGACGGAGGGGAAAGGTGGGTCAGTGTCTGCATCCCTCGGAGCTGAATCCTGGGCTAGAAGCGGCCTAGGAGGTAACTTTTAAAGATTTATTTTATGTTTCCTTGGGGACCATGAGGGACAGATGTGCTCCTCCGGCCCTCACAAACAAGCCTTGGGCCTCCCTTGCACTGGGCTACTCCCCTCCCCTGATCGTGGCACCGTTCACAGCCCCCCCCCTTCCCTCCCGAACGTGGCCCCACTAACTGCCGGGGACCGTCCTCACGGATCCCCAGCTGCAGCCTTCTGCCGTCTGCACGGTCTCCCGCTGGCTGGCCAGGCTGTCAATCTGGCTGGCTGTCTGTCAGGCAGGATTCTGCAGCATTTTATTTAAATCAGGCCCTGCCGTTAAGATCAGCAGGACCTCCACCTCCCCGGCCGTGCTGGGTTTTCGATGTGCTATCGCGCTCCCCCGCACCATCCCCCCATCCCCCCCTCCCCACCCACTTCCCCAATAATATCGGGGCCATTCTATCAGATTTGATAACTTTTATGATGTAGGATCTGAGTGAATCTCAGGACAGAATTTGTGTGTTGCCAAGTTATATTTTAACTGTAAATTGCAGTAAAATGGACAAGCTGGTTTATGGCAAAATGTTATTTTTAGAATCTAGTTCCTAATTTGCTTACAGTTTAAGTCACTTAATTGGCTCATTCCAATTCACTGGACACTTCTTCCCTTCCTTGAAAGCCACAAATCAGTAAAATTAGCAGTAGTATAGATAGTAGAAATACCTGCAGTATTTCACTTACAGCATCAACACAACAGGTAAATGTTTAGCTCCAGTTACTGCAGTGATTGATATAGTGAGGCACTCATTAGTTCAATGTGATCACCTTCAAAACAGTTGCAGAGTTAATTTTGGGGCCTAAAACCGGTACCTGCTTGGGTCCAGTTATTTCTTTTTCTTTTTTGCCCAGTACAGTGTGTGGCATCAAAAGGGAAAGATACCTGTGTAACGTAGGAGTAAGCTGCCTCCAGCAGATACTGCTGTAGTCCTTTGTCGCGCTTTATCAGCATAACAGACGCTTCAGCAGGGCCAGACAGCGGAAATGCAGGACCAGAGGTTTCCGAGGGATAAGACATTTCAGAACAAATCTGCCATCCAATTTGTCTCGATACTATATAGGGAAACAAAATATCATTTTTAAGTAGTGTGTAGGCGTAATACATAAAGCTTGGGAACAGATCATCACCATCTCCACAAGGCTCACCATAGAAGTCTCACAAAAAGTATGCCACAGCAAGGGTAATGTTATTGAAGGGAATGTTTTAGATGTTTATACCATTAGAGAGGAAGCCATGAATAATTACTATTTGATTTCTGGTAAATAGTGAAGTGAAGGTCCAGTAAACATATTCTACACATGCAGTGCATTAGTAGGTAGATGTATTAAACCAAGTAATTCAGTCAATTAATAACCCAATTACATTGTAGTGGTGCTGCAGACAACAACTCTGACATCAGCAGCAGTGCTGTAGTGTAAAGGGGCCGGTCCAGGACTGCCAAGAAGCACCTCAGGAGGTCCTTTCTGTGGCTTCTCCAAAGGTAACAGCACTGGCAGGACAAATCTAAACTCTGCCACTGGCAGTGCCAGACACCACCAACTGGACTGACCATTCGCCACGCAATGATGTTTCTGCATTGGTGGCCTTCCCCAACAATTGCAACTGTGTGCAGTTGTTTCTCTGTAGGGATCAGTGTTATGGAATGTAAATAGAGCAGATTCCATAAGACTTAGAACTCCAACAGATACACATTCAGACAACTAACATCAAATCCACTGTCCACCTCAGTAGGACTGCACTCGCTTGGTTCTACACTTACCTATCCGATCGTAGCCAAAGTATCTCCAATAATGGCTTCATTTCCTGCCCCCGCACCATGACCTCCAGAGACCCCCAAGAATCTATCCTTGGCCCCCCCCTCTTCTTCCTCTACATGCTGCCTCATGGCGACATCATTTGCAGACATGGGGCTCAATTTTGGGTGAAGGAGTGGGAGCGTTGGGGCTCCGAAAATCGCTGAAATCCCGAGTGGGTTTGGAGCCCGGCTCCAACCCGCTGACTTCCAGGTTCCCCAGCGACGAGTTTGGGTGTGTGCGCACCTCCCGAACGTGGAAGTCCCACCGGCAATTAAATCCAGCGGGATGATAAATTGCATAGTTTGTCAGATAGTTGAACTACTTGATTGACTCGACATTTTGGCAGGGGTGCGATTTGAAGCATCCTCAGCGTGTTTCCCGTGCTGTGGGAAACACTCCCTGTTGCAACAGACGTGTTTCAGCCAGCAGCCAGTGGGAGATGCAAAGGATTATTTGACAGGTGGGGAGAAAATGTAATTTATTGCAGCAGGGCACTCTGTCACTTCAGACAAAGTTTTGGCTGCAAGACCTTTGTGTTTTCACTCAAAATGTTCACCTTCCACCCAAAACTCTGCTGTTGAAACATATTTAACTAGTTTGTGGACCCCCTCAAACTCACACCGTCAGGATGGGGGGCGCGATGGCTGCATTCGCCACTACATCTGAGGATGAGCAACATCACCAGCCTCACCAGGCACGGCGTCCACCTCTGCCACGTGGAGCTCCACAACACAGTGCTGCGCCACAGGCACCTGCACAAGAGCACAGAGAGCAACAACATCCCGCCGGCTTTAATTGCCGGTGGGACTTCCGCATTCGGGACGTCGCAGGAGGCACTACCCTGGCAACGGGGTCTACAGGCCATGGCTCAACTTCCTGGACCTCTCTGAGGAGCAGTGCATACGAAGGCTCAGTTGCCAGGTAGTCGCAGACATCTGCAGCCTCCTTCATGCAGAGCTGCTCCCAGCTGGGCCGAACAGCATCTCCTTACCCGTCACTGTCAAAGTCATCATTGCCCTCAACTTCTTCGCCTCCGGATCATTCCAGGGTGCCACCCGGGACATCGCTGGGGTCTCTCAGTCATCTGCACACAAGTGCATAAGGCAGGTCACCAACGGCTTGTTTTGCAGAGCCTCGCACTACGTCAACTTCCCCATGGACGACCTCAGCCTGATGGAGAGGGCAGTGGGATTCCACGATGAGGCTGGCTTCCTACGGGTGCAGGGTGTAATCGATTGCACCCATATAGCAATATGAGAAACTCCACACGAGCCAGGACTGTTCATCAACAGGAAGGGCTATCACTCCATCAACACTCAGCTCGTTTGTGACCACCGCAAGAGATTCCTTCACGTGTGCGCCAGATAACCTGGCAGCTGCCATGATTCCTTCATCCTCTGGGAATCCAACATCCCGTCCCTCTTCCACGCACCGAACACCCACAAGGGCTGGCTACTCGGGGACAAGGGATACCCCCTGCACACGTGGCTCATGACACCTCTGAGGAACCCCACCACCGAGCAACAGCGTCGATATAACGACAGCCACATTGCTACCAGGTCCACAATCGAACATGCTAAAGGGCTGCTCAAGATGCGCTTCAGGTGCCTTAATCGTTCTGGGGGAGCGCTTCAATATGCAGCAGACAGAGTGGGATGCATTATAGTCGTGTGTTGGCACAACAGAGAGGGGTGCCGCTTGAGGAGGCCCCATCCACAACTGCCACCCACAAGAAGAAGAAGAAGCAGGAGCAGGAGCAACCCAGGGGCAGAGCAGCGGTTCACCTGGCTGCTCGTGAAGCCAGGGAGTCACTGATATGTGAACGGTTCTCCTAACATCGAACAGTGTGAAGAGTCCAGTCCTCACACCACCTGGATAGAGCAGCACCCACACCAGCCCCCCCCGACCCTCCCGCATAAAACAGTCCTGCAACTACATATATACCCACTGTAGAGTGACCCAATGGGCGGCATCAAGTGACGGCGTTCATGGTGAACTATCTGTAATAAGGCCCTGTCAAGAATGGCCAAGACGTGGCAGTATTGGTGACAATAATAACATTTAATGTGAGTTTAACAAAAAGCAAATATAAATAAAAAACATGACCAACCGTCAAACACCCTTGTGCATCCCCTTCACCTTTCGCTTCCGACTACTTCTACATGGTGCATTCCCTGTGGCTGCAGCAGAGGTAGTGGCAGGTTGCTCTTGTTCATGCCCAGACCGATTAGATGCTTTAGGCCTACGCCCTCTGGGTTTAGGTGCCCGTGAGGGCCCCTCCAAAGACTGCTCCACCTGCACCTGTGCAAGGGCAGACTCGGCCACCTGAAGAGGAGGCAGTATTGTGGGTACTTGTTGAGAGGGGGGCAATGGGTGAGACATGGGAGCGCTTTTAGTGGTGTCCCCACTTCCATGTCCCCTTTCGCCATCATCCCTCCCCTGGGCAGGTCCCACACCACTCCTACCACCCTGTTGGAGGACATGTGTGAAGCCTTGTAAGGCCAGTGCTAGTGCATCTGTCTGCCTGTTTAATGCAGCAGAATGTTGTTCACCCTGAGTCCAAACGGTCATTGTCAGGGCCTGAATGGACTCATTTGTGAGATGTGCATGAAGTTCAATGGAGGTTAGCCTTCCCTCCATCGCAGACATTCCCGCACTTACCCGCAACACTATCTCAGAGAGTTGCTCACGTCCCAGTGACACTATCTCAGAGAGTTGCTCACGATCCTGTGACAGTATCTCAGAGATTCCCTCCTGTACTTGTGCCACCATTCCACTCATGCAAGAATTGGACTCCTCCATCCTCTGCGCTATTGTGGAGAGTGTGCGTGGCACCTGTTTCTGCACCTCGCAAATGTGCTGCTGCCCCTCGATCATTCTTATTTTAAAGGATGGCCCCCAGGGTTCAGCATCTGTATCCAACTGAGCAGAGCCTGGAGAGGAGTACTCCCACTGACGCGAACTCTCCACAGCTGCCCCTGCCACCAGTGTCTGCTCGTGCTCACATGTGTGGTAACTCACCAGGTGCCAACCCAACTAACTGAGGACTAGGACCCACCGAGGTGTGAGTATCTGCACTGGTGGATGGCTCGCTCAGATGTGATGGTGCGCCCTCAGAGGCCGGCAGGTCCTCTGAGGATTCGCCCTCTGCTGTCACAGCCGTCGCCGAAGGCCCTGTAAGAGAACAGAAGGCAATATTAAGCATGATCACAGATATGTCATGTTGTGATGAGCACACTGAGTTGCAGAAGATAGCGAGGCATGTTAACATCAATTTATATTGCGTGTGCTGAATGTTGAAGTTCTGTCACCAGACGTTTGTCGGGTGCCAGTCTTGGCGTCCCTGACAGACAGGCACTCGAGGGTGCGGCTCAGCTTCAGTGCCTCCTGCTTCACATTTGTGAGGATGATGAACTGTTGTGGCCCCATTCTGGTCCCCTCGCCTTCTCCCGTGCATTCTGGGCTCTCTTCTCCTATAAGGGGAGAAAGTACAGATGCATGAGTGAGTGATGTTGAAGTGGCCAACCGATGAATGCATTGGTTTGGGTGAGGCTGACCGTGAAAAAGATGCATCAGAGGGTGAGTATGAGACAGAGACAGAGCCATGACATTGTATGAGGATTGGGTTGAGTGGTAGTGGTGGGGTGACTAATGGGGAGGTGAGGAAGTGCAGGTAAATTGAGGATGAGCCTTAAGTGGGTGTGAGGAATGATGTGATAGAGTAGTGTTGGCAGTGCAAAATGAGTTGGGGGGTGGGGGCGGTGATGTGGAAGACGGAATGTAGGAGAATCACTGAGTGTACTCACTTTGGCTGACCTAGTTAGGTCATTGAAGCACTTCCTGCACTGGATCAGGTGCGGGAGGTGTTGCTGCTGCTGGTGACCTCCTCTGCTACCTCGAGCAAGGCCTTCTTGGTGGCAGAGGCAAGGCACTTCCTCCCGTCCGCTGGGTAAGAAGACCTCACTCCTCCTCCTCACCCCATCCAGTAGCACCTGGAGTGAGGCATCACTAAATCTAGGAGCAGCCTTTCCCCTGTGCTGCTCCATTGTGCTGTGCGGGTGTTTGTTCCAGGAGCAGCCATTGGAGGACTGCCCCTTTAAATAGAGCTCCTCCAGCTGACAGCCTGTGATGCGGGTGCGCAGTCGGCCCGCTGCGCAGCTTTCGGACGGCAAACCCGGAAGCCACGTTAAGTGGCTCCAATTACCCGCAATCGCGTAGGAAATGGACAGATTTTATTAGGCGGGTTACCCATGCGCCCAATCGCCCCCCCTCCCCCGCTGCCATCCCGCCTCCCCGCTAATATCAGGGCCATGGAGTCAGCTTCCACATGAACACTGACAACATCCAGCTCTACCTCTCCACTGCCACTGTGTTGTCAAACAACTTGTCGGACATCTAGTATTGGATGAGCCGCAATTTCCTCCAACTCAACACTGGGAAGATCAAAGCCATTGTCTTTGGGCCCTGCCACAATCTCCGCACCCGTGCCTCCAATTCCATCCCTCTCACCACTCTAGAATCCCTTTCCCAAACCCCTTCACCTCGCCACTTCCCTCTCCTCTTTTAACATCTACCTAAAACCTGTCACCCCTCTTAATATCTCATTTCTGATTGCACCTCTGTGAAGTGCCTCGGGACATTTTTCTATGTTAAAGGTGCTATATAAGTGCAAGTTGTCATTGTTGGATAACAGAAGGAATACCATCTATCTGGACCTTTCAACTTAGACTATAATCTACGAATCAGGATATTAAAGTAAAAACATTGCGTATTTCATTTGGTTAAAGGACGTTACTTAACTTGTTGAAGATGTAAGAAAACAAATAAAAGTTTCCAAACTCCAGTAAATTATGGAAGCAGTACAGATACTTTAGTTCTGACGTCCACATTATAAAGGCCCGGAATTTCCTGGAACATTTCAGCGTAACTGTAGCGTCAGAGCAGAATTGTATCATTTGTTTCTGCAGGAAATTTGGGTGTAGAATCCTGTCGGCAAGAACGGGGCAGATATCGGCATAAATTTCAGTGTTATTTCTGCGTATGTGCGCTCCAGGAAATTCCGGTTTAAGTCTTCATGTGAACTCTTATTTTTACAGAGCATTTCCCACTAGCCTTAGTTCATACAACTGCTTGGCAAGCAGGGAACCACTTGTTTCTACTAGCTGTTGTACCCATTTTTCTGATATAATGTGGTCTACCTCGGGTTCAGACAAATCCAAACCTACCAACCCCTCCATTCCCCTCATGTCCCTTCCTGTCATGAGTCTATAAGGAGTGTAGCCTGTTGATGAAGCCACGGTATTCCTGACTATCATCAGCACAAAGGGCAGAACGACCTGCCAGGTTGTCTTGCGCTGCTGCACCATTTTGGCTATCATGTTTTTCAATGTCCGATTCATTCTTTCCACAATTCCACTAGACTGTGGTCTATAGGGTATGTGAAATCTCTGTCTAACCCCAAAAAGGCTCATAACATCTTGCATTACTTGGGCTGTAAAATGTGTTCCCTGATCCGATTCTATGCTTCGGGGTAAACCCCAACTGGTAAACACCTTTTCTAATAGAATTTTCGCAGTAATTTTGGCTGTGTTTGTTCTGGTCGGAAAAGCTTCCACCCATTAGTGTCTTTCGTACACCATATACCCCTGCTCTACTGGTGAGAGCATACGTGAGGCGTACGTTACTGGTCGTAATTTCCCGTGTGTCTCCTGTAATAGAACTGCCGAGAGGGTGGTGTCTGTGGTAGCCACCTCCAATGAAAACGGCTCAGTTAGATTTGGGGTTTTTAGAGCAGGTGCGGCAGCTAGTGCTTTCTTTAGATCAGTCATGGCCTGGGTGTGTTCTGTTTTCCACTCCCAGGCCACATTCTTTTTTAATAATTCCATCAGCGGGGCCGCCTTTGTGGCGAATCTATCAATATGGTCCCTGCAATATCCCACTAACCCCAAGAAGGACCTTAATCCTTTTACATCCCGCGGAACAGGGAGTCTGCCAACCATCATTAGCTACGCTTCTAAGAGACAAAGGGGATGTGATGAGACACCAGTCCTTATTTAGAAAAGGAGTAATGAGGTAATGCTACCTAACCCCTTGGAACAGAGCCAATCAGGGGATGACACCGACCACTCGAGCAAATCTAAGCCAACAGGAGAAAGACAACAGAGCTCGAAGAGATAAGACTTGGGATAAGAATGAAGAATTGCAGGCTTGGTGCCAGTGTGAAACTCCGGAGACTAACCATCGCGGAAGTGGAAGACCCTATGTCAGGGACGTGGAGACGACGTCAAGAGAGAGAGAACGGAACGCCTGGCCAGCGTCAGCTCTCCTTTCTGGGTAATATAATATCCTTTCTATTCTGTGACCACTCAGGGAGTGTCAGAGAAACCTAGTGGGTGTGCGTTTAAATCCTAGTTTGGGTATAAAACTGTATAACCTGCTTTAAACTGCATGCCTATATCTAACCAGACATATAAGCTATATGTACATAATCTAACAACATTAATAAAGCGAATTGAGAATTAAGAGAGAATTGACACTTCTCCTCTTTGTACTAAGCCAATAACCGTAACCGGTGACCTCCGGTCAACACACTGAAGGCATGGGTCAAATATACTCTTTGAAGTTCAAACCAGACAAAAGAAACAAAAAGGTATCTTTCACAATCAGCAGGATTTAAAACAGAGACTGCCTGTGCTGCAGGAGATTCACATGCCTGCTTTGTCAGCAGCCCCTAGTGATTAGTTTTATCGCCTTCTGGTGATCAGATGTAACGGTTCTAACGCCTGGATGGGCTACAAATCTTTCCTCACTTACTCAACAATAGGACACTACAGCTTCCCTTCTCCCCATCTGGATCTAGTTTAAGATGCCACTCAAATGTAATTGTCAGAGGAGAAAGGAATTCACAATCATTTTATTTATTTTGCTATGGACCAAGGACGATGGAGTCTATCTTCAGGGAGTTAGCAGGAAACAAAGTGATTACATAAATCTGATAGCCACATCCTAAAAATGAGGGTCGTTCTTCCTATCTCGTGCTGTCGAGGAGCAATTAGCGTGGAGCACATCACAAGTGTGCACTGTTATACCGACGTCCTCAGCGTCCAATCTTCCTGTCGAGGCCTTGGTACCATGAAGCAGGTGCAGACCCAGCTCAGCAAAAGAGGCAGAGGAAATACGGGCACTGCCTGGGGCTTGAAGGCAGCAGCGACCTTCGGGGACAGTGAAAGCTCCAGAAGAAAATCAGAAGAACTTTGAAAGTTACAGTACATGAGAGCAGGACTTTTTTTTCCTCTTGACAGCTTCTGAGCAGGAGTGATTGATTTTGTAATCTATTTATGCCTGAGAGAAGCTTTAATTTTCCCGTCAGTGGTCTTTATCTTTAGTTAAAGGTGCCCTCCCCGATGAATGTGTTTGTGCTGCTGTGCCAAAGCTGGGATGGCAGCAGAACCCAAGCAAGTGCCCCTCCAGTCTGCCTTGGAGGGAGCTGGTAAGAAGTCGGCCCTGTGCTGCTAATGGGTAGGTGGAGGAAAGGGGGTAAAACAAGAGTGGGTATGAAGAATGATGGTACAGGAATAGAAGCAGGGTGCGGGTTTAAGTGTGAGGGGCTTCTCTTTTCATTGAAGACGGGTTGGAGCAATTGCATGGTCAGGGGGAGGAGGAGGATACTTACTCTGATAGGGAGACAGAGGTGTTTGTGACTCGGGAGAGGGCCAGGCTAATTTGGTTCAGCAACAATCGGGGGCTTGTGATTGTTTCCCCTTGTCTGTCTCCAAATAATTCATGTCGCAAAAGTGGGGGATGACTGCAAAAGAATAACAGCATTTGGCATCAAGTACTAAAGCAGCAAAACCATTTTTAATTCAAAAAATCAAAAATAATGATCTTTCCTGACACTACAGCCTGTCCCTTGAGACAGACAGCAAATAAGCAGTAACTCAGGAAGTAGTAGCACCTGGATTTTATGGGGGTAGTTTGCTCCCGATCTCCACCCAGACATATGAAAGAAAATCTGTGTGTCAAGATCCCTGATGTTCATTTGCATGCAGTTAACATTGCTGCGCCCTGTTCAGGTACAGTCAGGTGTAGAAACACCAGAGGAAGTTTGTGTGCAGTACTTTTAGAAGCAGAATGAAAGCAAAGGATTACTGGCTGGTTTCCCTCCGCATTGCGCTTGTATTTTGGATGCGATTGGGATCAGGTCAGACGAATGTCTGCCCTTTGGAGTCTTTTTCTGATTACACAGATCACCGCATCCATCATAAGTATCAACTCACTAACTTCCTCAGACTGTCTCCTGCTTCTTCGCCGGAAGTGCGGCAGAAATCCCGTAAATGAACGCAAACGGGTTACCCGGCAAAGTTACGGCAGCAGAGCAGGAGAAGCTCTGAGGAAATTCACCCTCCACGTTTTCAATTTACTCTTTCAACTTTTTTTAATTTGTGAATTTCGTGCTTATTAAGATGAGAGCTGTTAGTAGTGGGAAATTTTGGGCACTTACTGTCAAAGTCAAGCGTTCCTAGTACAGCACGTTAAATGTAGAGAAAATATCCCCCTAATCTTCCCTAACCTTGTGCCTCAGCCCCAATCTCAAAAGAGCACCTTCATTTTTGCATGTCCACACCTGTTATTCTTTTACAAGCACATAAAACTACTGCTTGAAATCCACCTGTGGTAATCAATGTTCCAATACTTTATATACTAGTATAGAAGCCTCAAGCAGACTAAAGTACTCACTGCTGCCTAGTACATTCAGTTCCACATTCCAAAATAAAACACTGAGATATGCACCATGAGCGCACTATAATTAAAAATGATTGATTATTAACAAAGTAAATTTGATGATACAATATATAAACAATGTAATACATACAGAGAAAAAAGTAACACATGTTTCTGGTTAAGTGTACGATTAAGTCCTTCACTGAGACGAGGGACTCTGTTCCTCTGCCAGAATCCTGTTATGACAGTTGGCATTGATCAAGATTAAATCTTATTATTTCCAGAGACACAGCTGCAAACCTGTTTCAGAATAGTCATGGGTACTTTTATATAAACTATAAGTGGTGGCAGTGAAAGCAGAATCTGGATTCTAATTCACAGCGTGCTTACTTTGTGTGCTGGCGACTGTTTCATAGCACAACTTTTTTAGGCTGGTTTGGTTCCACGCGCAGGAAGGAAATAAACCATTTGGCTCTGTGTTATTTAGATCAAAGAACTGCTATTAAAAAAAGTACAGCAATGGATACCTGAGAGTGGACTTCTTAATCCAAAACATAAGAACATAAGAAATAGGAGCAGGAGTAGGCCATACGGCCCCTCAAGCCTGCTCCGCATTCAATTAGATCATGGCTGATCTTCAACCTCAACTCCAGTTTCCTGCCCGATCCCCATATCCCTTGATTCCCCTAGAGTCCAAAAATCTATCCATCTCAGCCTTGAATATATTCAATGGCACCATACCACACAAGTATACCATTGCCTCTTCGCCCAGATCAGTTTGCAGCTTTTAATTCAATCCCTTGTAGGTGTAACTTTATATAATATAAGATCATGGAGTAGATGTTTCTCTTTACTGCCCGATCGTTAAGCATTGCCTGCACAGAGCGCAGAGAGGAAAATATGGTAAGGATGATCGTATGTCCCTAACAGAAGCCGCTGGATTTTCCCTCCATTAATTTCAATGATAGGAAATCAGGTGAGTTCTATTACTGGCCTGCAATCCTCCCTGCCAGATTGTCCTTTCTGTGATCCGTCCATTGGATGCTTAAAGTCCAGGCGGTAATGACAAAATCTACCCCCATATACATATATATACATATATATATATGTGTATGAACCATATATAGAAATTTATAGTTAAACGGTTTACTGTTTTGGGAAAATTCCAATGTCTTAGTGCATTGCCAAACGCCATTCACAGAGGAGGTCATGCTCTTTCCTGCTTTCATTTCTACAGTTTTACCAAAAGTAATTTTTAGCAGATTAAAAAGAAATCCCATCCAGTATTTAAATAACACTTCTAGTAGTCGATAGTAAATATAATAGATGCACGAAAGAAAGAATGTGCATTCATATAGCATCTTTCCTGACCTCAGGACATTCCAAAGCGTTTCACAGTCAATAAAGTAGTACTTTTGATGTGTTGTAATGGGGAAACATAGCAGCCAATTTGCATACAGCAAGGTCCTACAAACAGCAATGACATAAATGACCAGATAATCTATTTTCCCTTGCGTTGGTTGAGCGATAAATGCTCACCAGGACACCAGGTTTTCTTCAAATAGTGTCATGGGATCTTTTGCATCCCCCAAGAGGACAGACAGGGTCTCGGTTTAACATCCCATCCAAAAGACGGCACCTCCCTCAGTACTGCACTGAAGTGTCAGCTGAGATTATGTGCTCCAGTCTCTGGGATGGAGCTTGAATTCATAAACTTCAGTCTCAGAGGCAAGAGTGTTACTACTGAGCTAAGGCCAACACTTGGCTGATACAAATGTAAAGGGTATTTGTGAATCCACATTCCCAACGTAGAGTTTCACCTGCTAAAAGCAAAAGTTGGAAATTCAGTCACGTGCTCTATGATTTTTCATTCATAAATTAATGTTTATGTTCATAAACTACACATAAATACTTGACCGTTCAGTGAGATTTAGGCTGTGACCATGGCAACAGTAATTCAATTTCTTCAACTCAATGAATTCTGTGAACACAATGTCAGAGGAGTTCCTAAATTTAGCAACAAGATTGGAAGGTTCTGCTTCAGCACCGCTAATGAGATAGCTGGCTTCAAATAGAAGATATATTAAGGCGTTTGAGTTCAAAATTACATTTTTAGATATCAATTACAGACATGTACGGTGGGTAAAGTGGAAGGGGAGCGGGAATGGGAAAGGAAAATAGAGCAGTTTATAAAACTGTAAGAAGATACCCAAATAAAAAAAAATATGAATTCCACTTTAATGTGCCTCACTGTAAAGTTGATTACTCTTTCCCCTTCCCTTTGGAAACCCTAATTAATTTATTTTGTATTTAACAACATGAATAGGATTGTACATTTTTGTAAAATCTGTGTGCTTGTAAGACACTGAAAAGCCTTAAGGAAATGATAGGGGAAAAAAGAAATGATCAATAGTTAAAGAATAGTTTCACAAATTGAAAGAGCTTTATAATATTCCATTCTCCCAAATCCATTAAAAATGCAATGGGGACGGGTTGAGCTCCTACGAGCCAGATTTTCCTCTGCTACCCCGCCCCAAATGCATTGGGTTGGTGATAGGAATGGTGGAAAAATAGGGCGGTGAGGCCTACTATCATCTCCCTGCTTCAGCCTGGATTTTTCTCCCTCTCATCCCTGCTGGGACTGCTACCCTCCTTATGTAAATGCCAGTAAGGAGGCTGCGCCTGGCATTCCTGTCCATTTTCCTCTGGCCAGCTCCTCTTACCACTGCTTTCAGGGACTCTCTAATGAAAGGTGGTGATAGACCCAGGGTAGCTGCTGTAATGGCCCTGAAGTCTCCTAATGGAGGCAAAGAACTTAGTGAAGGCCTCCTACCAGGTGCTTGTCTGGGGCAATGCTGCACCAGGGATGCCACTGCAGCAATTAAAAGGGCAGAAGAGCTCCGAGGACAGAAAAGGCTGCAGCTTTTTAGGTTTTGGCCAGGAGAGAAGTGGTACATGACATTGGGCCCCACCACCCTGCTGATATTTACATGTGGTGGGCAGGGAAAAGGCAGCTAGTGGCAATTGTAGTGGAGACAGGGGGAGGAAAATCCAGGTTGGGGTGGGGAGAAGGCTGTAGACCTCACCGCCCCATTTTTACGCCATTTCGTCTTTCACCAGTATTGGTCAATTTGACTTTCCAAAGAACAAGCTATGAGGTGACTATTTTTTAAACAATAGTCGTGATATGGAGTTACCATTACTCTAAAGCGTGTACAGGACGAACTTACATTCTTCTTCGCTGCAGGTTCTTGCTTCGCTTCGATCAGGAGATCCAATAATTTCCTCCTTTCCACTTGGATTTGTAGTGTAAAGCCTTGAGCTGCAACCAGACCAAATGGACAGATCTGTCAGCAATACAAAATTCTGGCACTATCAGGGACTTCCTCCATTGTTTACTAACCTTCATAGAATCATAGAATGGTTACAGCACAGAAGGAGGCCATTCAGCCCATCGAGCCCGTGCTGGCTCTCTGCAGGAGCAATCCACTTAGTCCCACTCCCCTGCCCTTTCCCCGTAATTTTTTTCCCTTCAAGTACTTATCCAATTCCCTTTTGAAAGCCATGATTGAATCCGCCTCCATTACCCTTTCAGGCAGTGCATTCCAGATCGTAACCACTTGCTATGTAAAGAAGTTTTTCCTCATATCACCTTGGTTCTTTTGCCAAACACCTTAAATCTGTGTCTTCTGGTTCTCGACCCTTCTGCCAATGGGAACAGTTTCTCTCTATCTACTCTGTCTAAATCCCTCATGATTTTGAACACATCTATCAAATCTCCTCTCAACCTTCTCTGCTCTAAGGAGAACAACCCCAGTTTCTCCAGTCTATCCACATAACTGAAGTCCCTCATTCCTGGAACCATTCTAGTAAATCTTTTCTGCACCGTCTCTAAGGCCTTCACATCCTTCCTAAAGTGCGGTGCCCAGAATTGGACACAATACTCCAGTTGTGGCTGAACCAGTGTTTTATAAAGGTTCAACATAACTTCCTTGTATTTGTACTCTATGCCTCTATCTATAAAGCCCAGGATCCCATATGATTTTTTGGGTCTCCACGTTCTTCCTACCAAAATGTATCACTTTGCACTTCTCTGCGTTAAATTTCATCTGCCACGTGTCCGTCCATTCCACCAGCCTGTCTATGTCCTCTTGAAGTCTATTACTATCCTCCTCACTGTTCACTACACTTGTAAACTTTGTGTCATCTGCAAATTGCAAAAGTGTGCCCTGTACACCCAAGTCCAAGTCATTAATATATATCAAGAAAAGCAGTGGTCCTAGTACCGACCCCTCGGGAACATCACTGCATACCTTCTTCCAGTCCGAAAAACAACCATTCACCATCACTCTATGTTTCTTGTCTCTTAGCTAATTTCGTTTCCATGCTGGCACTGCCCCTTTTATTCCATGGGTTTCAACTTTGCTATTATGTGGCACTTTATCAAACGCCTTTTGGAAGTCCGTATACACATCAACTGCATCGCCCTCATAACATTCTCATCAAAAAACTCAATCAAGTTAGTTAAACACGATTTGCCTTTAACAAATCGGCGCTGGCTTTCCTTAATTAATCCACACTTGTCCGAGTGACTATCAATTTTGTCCCGGATTATCATTTCTCAAAGTTTCCCCACCACCGAGGTTAAACTGACTGGCCTGTAGTTGCTGGGTTTATCCTTATATCCTTTTTTGAGCAAGGGTGTAACATTTGCAATTCTCCAGTCCTTTGGCACCACACCCATATCTAAGGAGGATTGGAAGATTATGGCCAGTACCTCCGCAATTTCCACCCTGACTTCCCTCAACAACCTAGGAAGCATCCCATCTGGACCGGGTGACTTATCTACTTTAAGTACAGCCAGCCTTTCTAGTACCTCCTCTTTATCAACTTTTAGCCCATCCAGAATCTCAACTACCTCCTTTTACTGTGACTTTGGCAGCATCTTCTTCCTTGGTAAAGACAGATGCAAAATACTCATTTAGTACCTCAGCCATGCCCTCTGCCTCCATGAGTAGATCTCCTTTTTGCTCCCTAATCGGCCCCACCCCTCCTCTTACTACCTGTTTACTATTTATATACCCATAGGAGACTTTTGGACTCCCTTTTATGTTAGCTGCCAGTCTATTCTCACACTCACTCTTTGCCCCTCTTATTTCCTTTTTCACTTCTCCTCTGAACTTTCTATATTCAGCCTGGTTCTCACTTGTATTATCAACCTGACATCTGTCATACGTCCCCTTTCTGCTTCATCTTACTCACCATCTCTTTCATCATCCAGGGAGCCCTGGCTTTAGTTGCCCTACCTTTCCACCTTGTGGGAATGTACCTCGAGTGTACCCGAACCATCTCCTCTTTAAAGGCTGCCCATTGTTCGATTACAGATTTGCCTGCCAGTCTTTGATTCCAATTTACCCGGGCCAGATCCATTCTCAACCCACTGAAGTTGGCCTTCCTCCAATTAAGTATTTTTACTTTAGATTGCTTCTTGTGCTTTTCCATAACTAATCTAAACCTTATGATATTTTGATCACTGTTCCCTAAATGTTCCCCCACTGACACTTGCTCCACTTGACCCACTTCATTCCCCAGAACCAGATCCAGCAATGCCTCCTTCCTCATTGGGCCAGAAACGTACTGATCAAGGAAGTTCTCCTGATCACACTTCAGAAATTCTTCCCCCTCTCTGCCCTTTACACTATTACTATCCTAGTCTACATTAGGATAATTGAAGTCCCCCATTATCACTACTCTATAGCTTTTGCACCTCTCTGTAATTTCCCTGCAAATTTATTCCTCTATATCCTTCCCACTAGTTGGTGGCCTATAGAATACACCCAGTCGTGTAATGGCACCTCTATTGTTTCTTAACTCACAAATCAACTTAAAGTTTACCGATGTCTAAAGAATATAATTAGCTCAAAAACCTACATTTAACCTTGTTATAATAAATATAATGAACTAAGTAAAAGATAAATGTGGCATAGTCTCGGAGCGGAGCTACAGGCGGGAGCGGACCTAGGAGAGAGCGCGGGACTCGGAGACTACGAAAGGCCCAGGCTCGAGGGCCTACCCGCACTCGGAGCGGAGCTACAGGCGGGAGCGGACCTAGGAGAGAGCGCGGGACTCGGAGACTACTAAAGGCCCAGGCTCGAGGGCCTACCCGCACTCGGAGCGGAGCTACAGGCGGGAGCGGATCTAGGAGAGAGCGCGGGACTCGGAGACTACTAAAGGCCCAGGCTCGAGGGCCTACCCGCACTCGGAGCGGAGCTACAGGCGGGAGCGGACCTAGGAGAGAGCGCGGGACTCGGAGACTACTAAAGGCCCAGGCTCGAGGGCCTACCCGCACTCGGAGCGGAGCTACAGGCGGGAGCGGACCTAGGAGAGAGCGCGGGACTCGGAGACTTCTAAAGGCCCAGGCTCGAGGGCCTACCCGCACTCGGAGCGGAGCTACAGGCGGGAGCGGACCTAGGAGAGACCTACGTGAGTCTTTTTCCCCAGCGGGGAAGGAGCTTCGCGGGATTTTTCAAAGGCAGGGGCGGGGCCAATTCATTGGTACCCGTATATAGGTGGAGCGGTTGCTAAATCCGAGACACTACACTAGTAGTGACTCCCACCCTCCCACCTCCTCTAACCTTTTGGGGGGTAGAGGGAATTTAAAGGGTAGGTTCGTTTTTATATTTTGTTTTCAGGGACTTAACTTCTGGACCTAAGATAAATAAGAAGCAAAAATTAATCCAAAGTGGGACGTCACCAAGGAAGAGGTAAGTGATTGGCTGGTGAGTATTTTCCTGCTGAATTTGTCTAAGGTTAGAGTTTGTGGATTCTCTGGTCTCTGTTGTGTAGTGGGGGACTGCTGTTCAGCAAGGGCCCTTGAGTATACCTTTTAATTGAAGTGAAATTGGTGGGATTCATTTAATTTGAATTAATTAGTTAAAGGGTAAGTCATGTCAGGACAGCCCAGCCTCGTGTTATGCTCTTCCTGCTCTATGTGGGAAATCAGGGACCCTTCCGGTGTCCCTGACGACCATGTGTGCGGGAAATGTATCCAGCTGCAGCTACTGACAAACCGCATTGCGGCACTGGAGCTGCGGATGGATTCATTAAGGAGCATTCGCGATGCTGAAAACGTCGTGGACAGCACGTTTAGTGAGATGGTCACACCGCAGGTAAAGGTTGTACAGGCAGGAAGTAAGTGGGTGACCTCCAGGCAGAGTAAGAGGAGCAGGTAGGCAGTGCAGGGGTCCTCTGTGGCTGTCCCCCTCTCAAACAAATATACCGCTTTGGATATTGTTGAGGGGGATGACTTATCAGGGGAAGGCAGCAGCAGCCAACTTCCTGGCACCAGGGTTAGCTCTGCTGCACAGGCTGGGAGGAAAAAGAGTGGAAGAGCTATAGTGGTAGGGGATTCTACCGTAAGGGGAACAGACAGGCGTTTCTGTGGCCGTAAACGTGACTCCAGGATGGTTTGTTGCCTCCCTGGTGCCAGGGTCATGGATGTCACTGAGCGGCTTCAGGGCATTCTCAAGGGGGAGGGTGAGCAGGCAGAGGTCGTGGTCCACATTGGGACCAACGACATAGGTAGGAAGGGAGATGAGGTCCTGCATCAAGAATTTAGGGAGCTAGGTAGCAGATTAAAGAGCAGGACCTCAAAGGTTGTAATCTCTGGATTACTCCCAGTGCCACGGGCTAGTGAGTATAGAAATAGGAGGATAGAACAGATGAATGCGTGGCTAAAGAGTTGGTGCAGGAGGGAGGGTTTCAGTTTCCTGGATCACTGGGCCTGCTTCTGGGGAAGTTGGGACTTGTACAAGTCGGATGGGTTGCATCTGAACCAGAGCAGGACAAATATCCTTGCGGGGAGGTTTGCTAGCACTGTTGGGGGGGGGTTTAAACTAACTTGGCAGGGGGATGGGATACAGAGTGGAGCTACAATAGGGGGTGATGTGCAGCCAAATATTGAGAAAAAAACAAGTCAGCTTGGAAGACAGGGCAAATATGTAAGAGCAAGGCTGGATGGCATCTATTTTAATGCAAGGAGTCTTGCAAATAAGGTGGATGAACTGAAGGTGTTGATAAACACATGGGAGTATGATATTGTTGCTGTCACAGAGACATGGTTGAGGGAGGGGCAAGACTGGCAGCTCAATATTCCGGGGTACAGAATCTTCAGGCGAGACAGAGGGGGAGGTATAAGAGGAGGGGGGGTCGCAATATTAATTAAAGAATCAATTACTGCCATAAGGAGGGATGATATATTAGCAGGTTCCTCAAATGAGGCCATATGGGTGGAGCTTAAAAACAAAAAGGGGGCAAGCACTTTGATGGGAGTGTACTATAGACCCCCAAACAATCAGGGGGAGATAGAGGAACAGATATGTAGGCAAATCTCAGAAAATTGTGCAAATAACAGGGTAATAATAGTGGGGGATTTCAACTTCCCCAATATTAACTGGGATACTCAGAGTGTAAAAGGCTTAGAGGGTACAAAATTCTTAACGTGCATCCAGGAGAGCTTTTTGAGCCAGCATGTAGAAAGTCCTACAAGAGAGGGGGTGGTACTGGACCTAATTCTAGGGAATGAGTCCGGCCAAGTGGAAGAAGTGCTAGTAGGTGAGCACTTTGGTGACAGTGACCATAATTCAGTGAGATTTAAGGTGGTCATGGAAAAGGATAGGGAGGGGCCGGAAATAAAGGTTCTAAATTGGGGGAAGGCCGATTTTAATAGGATAAGGCAGGATCTGGCCAAAATGGACTGGGATCAGCTGCTTGTAGGAAAATCCGCATCAGAGCAATGGGAGTCTTTCAGAAGGGAGATTGAGACCATACAATGGCAACATGTTCCCGTAAAGGTCAAGGGTGGTTCCAAGAACTCCAGGGAACCTTGGATGTCAGGGGATATACGAGAATGGATTAGGAAAAAAAGGAGGGCTTTTGGCAGATACAAAAGGCTAAGGACGGAGGAAGCCCTAGAGGAGTACAAAAAGTGCAGGGGGATACTTAAAAAGGAAATTAGGAGATCAAGGAGGGGCCATGAAAAAACTCTGGCGAGCAAAATAAAGGAAAATCCTATTAGGGCCCATTAGGGACAAAAATGGCAATCTGTGTGTGGAGCCGGAAGATGTAGGAGGGGTTCTAAATGAATTTTTTGCATCTGTTTTCACTATGGAGAAGGACGACGTGGACAGAGAAATATGACAGGGGGACTGTGATATACTCGAACATATTAACATCGAGCGGGAGGAGGTATTGGCGGTTTTAGCAGGCCTAAAAATGGATAAATCCCCAGGCCCGGACGAAATGTATCCCAGGCTACTGTGTGAGGCAAAGGAGGAGATTGCGGGGGCTCTAACACATATATTCAGAACCTCTCTGGCCACAGGGGATGTGCCAGAGGACTGGAGAACCGCTAATGTAGTACCATTATTCAAGAAGGGGAGTAGGGAAAAACCGGGGAACTACAGGCCAGTGAGCCTAACATCAGTGGTAGGAAAATTATTGGAAAAAATTCTGAAGGACAAAATTAGTCTCCACTTGGAGAAGCAAGGATTAATCAGGGATAGTCAACATGGCTTTGTCAAGGGAAGATCATGTCTGACTAATTTGATTGAATTTTTTGAGAGGGTGACTGGGCGTGTGGATGAGGGTAACGCAGTGGATGTGGTATACATGGATTTCAGTAAGGCCTTCGATAAAGTCCCGCACAGGAGACTGGTCAAGAAGGTATGAGCCCATGGAGTCCAGGGTGCCTTGGCACTTTGGATACAAAACTGGCTTAGTGGCAGAAGGCAGAGGGTGATGGTCGAAGGTTGTTTTTGTGACTGGAAGCCTGTGGCCAGTGGGGTACCACAGGGATCGGTGCTGGGTCCCTTGCTGTTTGTGGTCTACATTAACAACTTGGATATGAATGTAAAAGGTATGATCAGTAAGTTTGCTGATGATACAAAAATTGGTAGGGTGGTAAATAGCGAGGAGGATAGCCTCAGTCTGCAGGACGATATAGATGGGTTGGTCAGATGGGCGGAACAGTGGCAAATGGAATTTAACCCGGAAAAGTGCGAGGTGATGCACTTTGGAGAGACTAACAAGGCAAGGGAATACACAATGAATGGGAGGACCCTAGGCAAGACAGAGGGTCAGAAGGATCTTGGTGTGCAAGTTCACAGATCCCTGAAGGCGGCGGAACAGGTAGATAAGGTGGTAAAGAAGGCATATGGGATACTTGCCTTTATTAGCCGAGGCATAGAATATAAGAGCAAGGAGGTTATGATGGAGCTGTATAAAACACTGGTTAGGCCACAGCTGGAGTACTGTGTGCAATTCTGGTCGCCACACTACAGGAAGGATGTGATCGCTTTGGAGAAGGTGCAGAGGAGATTCACCAGGATGTTACCAGGGCTGGAGCGCTTCAGTTATGAAGAGAGACTGGGAAGATTGGGTTTGTTTTCCTTGGAGCAGAGGAGGCTGAGGGGGGACATGATTGAGGTGTACAAAATTATGAGGGGCATAGATAGGATGGATACTAAGGAGCTTTTTCCCTTCATTGAGGGTTCTATAACAAGGGGGCATAGATTCAAGGTAAAAGGCGGGAGGATTAGAGGGGATTTGAGAAAGAACTTTTTCACCCAGAGGGTGGTTGGAGTCTGGAACTCACTGCCTGAGAGGGTTGTGGAGGCAGGAACCCTCACAACATTCAAGAAGCATTTGGATGAGCACTTGAAATGCCATAGCATACAAGGCTACGGACCAAATGCTGGAATATGGGATTAGATTAGACTGGGCTTGATGGCCGGCGCGGACACGATGGGCCGAAGGGCCTCTATCCGTGCTGTATAACTCTATGACTCTATGATAATGGGTCGGCCGTTTAAGACTGAGATGAGGAGGAATTTCTTCATTCAGAGGGTTGTGAATCTTTGGAGTTCTCTACCCCAGAGGGCTGTAGATGCTGCGTCGTTGAGTATATTCAAGGCTGAGATGGATAGATTTTTGGACTCTAGGGGAATGAAGGGATATGGGGATCGGGTGGGAAAGTGGAGTTGAGGTCGAAGATCAGCCATGATCTTATCGAATGGCGGAGCAGGCTCGAAGGACTGTATGGCCTACTCCTGCTCCTATTTGTTATGTTCTCATGTTCTTTGTGGACATTCACATTAAAAATGTATTAATTTTAGAAATTTATTTAAGGCAGATATATTGTTGTACAGTTAAAACAGGTAGAAAGAAAACAAGAACTACTAGTGCAATATTGAGATATATATATTTGCCCTCCCCAAATGCATTACCTCACACTTCTCTGGACTGAATTCTATTTGCCACTTTTCTGCCCACCTGGCTAGTCCATTGATATTTTCGTACAGTCTACAGCTTTCCTCCTCACTATCAACCACACGGCCAATTTTTGTATATCTGCAAACTTCTTAATTATGCCCCTACATTTAAGTCCAAATCATTAATATATAACACAGAAAGCAAGGGACCTAGTACTGAGCCCTGCAGAACCCCACTGGAAACAGCCTTCCAGTCACAAAAACACCCGTCGACCATGACTCTTTGCTTCCTGCCACTGAGCCGATTTTGGATCCAACTTGCCACTTTCCCTTGGATCCCATGAGCTTGTGCTTTTTTGGCCAGTCTGACATGTGGGATCTTGTCAAAAGCCTTGCTAAAATCTAGGTAGACGACATCAAATGCACAGCCCTCATCGACCCTTCTTGTTACCTCCTCAAAAAATTCAATCAAGTTAGGCAGACACGACCTTCCCTTAACAAATCAATGCTAACTGTCTTTGATTAATCAGTGCCTTTCTAAGTGACGGTTTATCCTGTCCCTTAGAATTGATTCCAATAATTTGCCCACCACCGAGGTTAGACTGACTGGCCTGTAATTACTCGGTCTATCCCTCTCTCCCTTTTTAAACAATGGTACAACGTTAGCAGTCCTCCAATCCTCCGGCACCATGCCTGTATCCAGGGAGGATTGGAAAATGATGGTCAGAGCCTCCGCTATTTCCTCCCTTGCTTCTTTTAACAGCCTGGGATACATTTCATCCAGTCCTGGTGATTTATCTACTTTCAAAGATGCTAATCCCCTTAATACTTCCTCTCTTGCTATGTTTATCCCATCCAATATTTCGCACTCCTCCTCCTTAACTACAATGTCTGTATCGTCCCTCTCTTTTGTGAAGACAGACGCAAAGGATTCATTAAGAACCATACCAACATCTTCCGCCTCCACACATAGGTTACCTTTTTGGTCTCTAATAGGCCCTACTCTTTCCTTAGTTATCCTCTTGCTCTTAATGTATTTATAAAACATCTTTGGGTTTTCCTTGATTTTACTTGCCAATATTTTTTCCTGCCCTCTCTTTGCATTCCTAATTTCCTTTTTAATCTCACCCCTGCATTTTCTATACTCCTCTCGGCTTTCTGTAGTATTGAGCTCTCGGTATCTGACATAAGCTTCCCTTTTTTGCCTTATCATACCCTGTATGCTCCTTGACATCTAGGGGGCTCTAGATTTGGCAGTCCCACCCTTTTGCTTTGTGGGAACATGTTTACTCTGAACCCCTTGAATCTCCCTCTTGAATACCTCCGACTGCTCTAACCTTCAAGGTGCTGTTTCCAGGCAACTTTTGCTAAATCACTTCTCAGCTTAGTAAAATTGGCCTTTCCCCAATTGAGAACTTTAACTCCTATTCTATCTTTATCCTTTTTCATAACAATGCCAAATCTAACTGAATTATGATCACTACCACCAAAATGCTCTCCCACTGATAGTTCTTCCAACTGCCCAGCTTCATTCTCTAAAACTAAATCCAGAACTGCCCTCTCTCTTGTTGGGCTTGCTATGTACTGGCTAAAGAAGTCCACCTGAATGCAATTTAGGAATTTTGTGCCCTCTACACCCTCCACACTGTTTGTATCCCAGTTAATATTAGGTTAGATGAAATCCCCTACTATTACTGCCCTATTGTTTTTGCACCTCAGAAATTTGCCTACATCTTTACTCTTCTATCTCCCTCTGGCTGTTTGGGGGTCTATGGTACACTCCCAGTAGTGTGATTGCTCTTTTTTTGTTCCTTAGCTCAACCCATATGGCTTCATTTGATGATCCTTCTAACATATCATCCCTCCTCACAGCTGTAATTGTTTCTTCAACCAAAATTTTTTTTTTATTCCTTCATGGGATGTGGGCTTCACTGGCGAGGCCAGCATTTATTGCCCATCTCTAATTGCCCTTGAGAAGGTGGTGGTGAGCCACCTTCTTGAACCGCTGCAGTCCGTGTGGTGAAGGTAAATTGCTGCCCCCTCCTATTTTATCCCCCTCTCCATCTCGTCTGAAAACTCTGTAACCAGGAACATTGAGCTGCCATTCCTGCCCCTCTTTAAGCCATCTTTCAGTAATAGCTAAGATATCATACTGCCACATGTCTATCTGTGCCCTCAGCTCATCTGCCTGATTCACAATACTCCTTGCATTGAAGTATATACCATTAAGCACTGCCAAACTCCTTTGTTGTTTATTTTCTAACCTTTGTTTCCTCTGCCTTCCAAACTCACCCACTAATTTTCTGCCTTCCATTTCTAGTTCTGCTTCTCTCCCTTCTGAATCTACACTCAGGTTCCCATCCCCCTGCCAAGCTAGTTTAAACCCTCCCCAACAGCACTAGCAAATCTCCCGCAAGGATATTGGTCCCGGCCCTGTTGAGGTGCAACCCGTCCGGCTTGTACAGGTCCCACCTCCCTGGAACCAGTTCCAATACCCCAGGAATCTAAAGCCCTCCCTCCTGCACCATCTCTCCAGCCACGCATTCATCTGCTCTATCCTCTTATTTCTATACTCACTAGCGCGTGGCACCGGGAGTAATCTGGAGATTACTACCTTTGAGGACCTGCTTATTAATTCCTTTCTAGCTCCTTAAAATCTGCCTGCAGGACTTCTTAATGATGTGATAAGTGTTAATTACTGCCAGTCAACCACTCTGGCACTGAAAATTAACTATTACAGGCGTGGATTCTCATTCCTTCAGTTTTTAATTGTTGGAGATTTTAAAAATGTAAAATTTTAAATTTAAATTTTTTTCTTACTTTTCCTTTCTGTCATTTTTTCTCAGCCCTTGCGCTGTTAATTTCACAATCCTTCAATCTGATTGGTTAAGGAGATATCCTGTTGGTTGCCCTGTTCACTCAGGTCCCAGATGCCCTGTTTCTCTTGCTGCGACGTTATCAGCTCGTGCTTTCAGCAACTTGCCACGCAAAAAGTTTTAAAACGTAATCATGCAGGGGTAAGTCTAACTAACAGCAGACGCTGTTAGATGCCCTAATACAGCAAAATTTGGTCCATTATGTTATCGTAAGATCAGCTCTGAGATACAACAACAACTTGCATTTATATAGCGCCTTCAACGTAGTGAAGCGTCCCAAGGTGCTTCACAGGAGCATTATCAAACAAAATTTGATACTGAGTCACAGAAGGAAATATTGAGACAGGTGACCAAAAACTCGGTCAAGGAGGTAAGTTTTAAGGAGAGTTAGAGAGGCGGAGAGGTTTACAAAGTAGCAATTGGTTATCCCCAAACAGTTTACAAAGTACAAGGTTTGTAACACTATCACTATCCAGGAGTTGAAAATAACATCACTGCTTTTGGTGGAGCAAACCCATTGCTTTGGAAAAAGGAAACATATTGCCATGACAGGTGATGTCACTCCATTAACTTGGCAACAGTATACTTATTTTTTATAGAACAAAGGCCAATTCACTTATGCACAGCAAGCAACTAAGAGGCAGGGTGGAGATTAATATTAAACCATAGGCGGCAGCAACAAAAGGGCCAATTTTAACTCCGGGCAGGAAGCCGGCAGGACAGTGAGTTGGAGGCCCAGCAAAGTTTAACCACCGGGCCTAATTTGAATCCCACCAGTCAGCTGCTCAGCTGTTTGTGGCAGAAAGTGGCAGCTGGCCGGTAGGGAAGGACGAAGATCAGGCAGCGTGGAGGCTGTCTGCTGGCATCAGAGGAAGGCCACCAGCAGCAAGCTAAGTCGGTGGCAGGGGTTGGGGGTTGTTTGCATGGGCCTGCGGCTGGGGAGATGGGGACGTGGGTGGGGGGAGCCCGGTGCAGCAGAGGCACGGCTTATCCTTGTGTGGCCCGGAGGAGCAGGAATGCTCCTCCTGGCCCCACTAAGGAAGATTTTTTAAACTTACCTTAGCGGGCCTCGCTGGCTGGGTGGCCACCCACTCAGGGCCCGATTAAAATTCTATCGGGGTCACATGTACGTCACGGCGGGAAATGGAACCATTCAGTTTTAACTGCTTCCCCGCTCCGTTATGGCCGATTGGGAAGAGTTAAAATCACCCCAAAAGTTGCTGAAATGAGTGATTGCACTTCTCTTGGCTGCTGTCAACAATTTTAGCTGAACAGAGTCGTAGAATTATATCATGCAGATCAGAATTACTTCTAGTATTCAGGAAGTTCTGTACACAAGGACCACAGCAATGGTTGACCTCTGTATTTCCAGCATTTTTTTGATGTTATGTTTGGTGAAGTAACTACGCAGAGTTGAAAAGCTTATAAGTTTCAGGTTGCAGGTCAGAAGCATCTAGCATTAAGCAAATAGCTTTCTTTCTCTTATTTTCTGACGTTACTTTGCACCTCTAACAAATAATGACCTCTGGGCCCAGATATTCAATGGATGTACTACCCGTGCTCTGGTGGATTTGAGGCAGGAGGGAGCGGGAAATGCAGGAGTCATTCTGCTGGTTTCCTTGTCTCCATTGCCACTTAGGGAATTTTCCACTGGAAGTGATGGCAGATGCTGACTGCACCTGCCCATATTTGGGCGAGCATAGTCAAATGAAATAATGATGGAAAATGCATCATGTGACATACTGCCCGTCATTAGTCTGAGCAATGCTGGGCTTCAAACCACCATTGTTTTCCTGATATTCAGTGTTGCTAAGGCAGTAGAGGGGAGGTTTAAAGATGAAAGGGCTGCAGAGCAATCGACTGCATTAGGAAAAGTGAGACATTTTTTTAAAAAAATAAACTTTTTGTCCTTCAGCCAAAACCACCAATGATGTAACGCTACAGCAGGTGTCACAGTGATTTGCCAGCCGGAGGCAGGTGACCCAGCAGGACCAAAAACTGTGGCCAAGAGTCTGCCACAAAAACTAAAATGAGCCTAATCCTGAAGTCAGAGTGCTGAGAGATAGGCTGGTGCAAAGGCTGCACCGCCACCAATTCCCACTGGATCAGAAAATCCAGGCCCTGGTGTGTGACCTCTAAAATGCAACTGCAAAACACAAGTTAAGTGAAAAGTTTTACTCTGCATTAGCAGATTTCTCATGCGCACAGAAGGTGGAGGATATGCTGCTTTATAAAGACAGTAACATTATAACCAAGCAACACAAAATATATTATTCAGCTGTGAAAGTTGTGTTTAAATTGGTGTCTCCCTTTAAGGCCACAAGGTGTAATTGCTATGTCTTCATGAGGTCAATTAGAAGCTGAGTGTCTTTATTCAGGTCCTTGGTTCAATTAAAAGTGAAGTGACACATATTTTATATTTTTATTTTTAATTATAACTCCTGAAGTTGAATAGAAGGTACTTTCTCCTGTAGGGAAGTCTCTCTGTACATTAGAAATGATTGTCTTTCTTTCTCTTTTTAAAAAAAATTGCGACAAACAAATTTACATATGTGATTGTGACAGCTGAACTGTGATGGATGTATCTCTCAAGCATCTTATAACAAACATTCAGGAGGGAGATTGGTTAGTAGCTCGCTGCTAACTGTGGGTCAATGATCTTTGCTCGGTGCCATACTGCTATAATTCACCTTTCAAGGGTGACATGAGGGAAGAAAAGTGATAGCCTTTTATTACACGCTCCCTGAGCAGAGGCCAGGGAGCCTTCCAAATATATTTAAATGAACCCCGATGCCAACAGATCGCCAAGGGCTGGGATTTCTGCCTTCTTTTTGGCAGGCCGAAATCCCAGCATGCCAGAGATGTGCCATCGACTCAGAGTCTCAAGGAACTAAGCAATATAGAGTCTGGAGTTTTAAGGAGAGTTAGAGAGGCGGAGAGGTTTACAAAGTAGCAATTGGTTATCCCCAAACAGTTTACAAAGTACAAGGTTTGTAACACTATCACTATCCAGGAGTTGAAAATAACATCACTGCTTTTGGTGGAGCAAACCCATTGCTTTGGAAAAAGGAAACATATTGCCATGACAGGTGATGTCACTCCATTAACTTGGCAACAGTATACTTATTTTTTATAGAACAAAGGCCAATTCACTTATGCACAGCAAGCAACTAAGAGGCAGGGTGGAGATTAATATTAAACCATAGGCGGCAGCAACAAAAGGGCCAATTTTAACTCCGGGCAGGAAGCCGGCAGGACAGTGAGTTGGAGGCCCAGCAAAGTTTAACCACCGGGCCTAATTTGAATCCCACCAGTCAGCTGCTCAGCTGTTTGTGGCAGAAAGTGGCAGCTGGCCGGTAGGGAAGGACGAAGATCAGGCAGCGTGGAGGCTGTCTGCTGGCATCAGAGGAAGGCCACCAGCAGCAAGCTAAGTCGGTGGCAGGGGTTGGGGGTTGTTTGCATGGGCCTGCGGCTGGGGAGATGGGGACGTGGGTGGGGGGAGCCCGGTGCAGCAGAGGCACGGCTTATCCTTGTGTGGCCCGGAGGAGCAGGAATGCTCCTCCTGGCCCCACTAAGGAAGATTTTTTAAACTTACCTTAGCGGGCCTCGCTGGCTGGGTGGCCACCCACTCAGGGCCCGATTAAAATTCTATCGGGGTCACATGTACGTCACGGCGGGAAATGGAACCATTCAGTTTTAACTGCTTCCCCGCTCCGTTATGGCCGATTGGGAAGAGTTAAAATCACCCCAAAAGTTGCTGAAATGAGTGATTGCACTTCTCTTGGCTGCTGTCAACAATTTTAGCTGAACAGAGTCGTAGAATTATATCATGCAGATCAGAATTACTTCTAGTATTCAGGAAGTTCTGTACACAAGGACCACAGCAATGGTTGACCTCTGTATTTCCAGCATTTTTTTGATGTTATGTTTGGTGAAGTAACTACGCAGAGTTGAAAAGCTTATAAGTTTCAGGTTGCAGGTCAGAAGCATCTAGCATTAAGCAAATAGCTTTCTTTCTCTTATTTTCTGACGTTACTTTGCACCTCTAACAAATAATGACCTCTGGGCCCAGATATTCAATGGATGTACTACCCGTGCTCTGGTGGATTTGAGGCAGGAGGGAGCGGGAAATGCAGGAGTCATTCTGCTGGTTTCCTTGTCTCCATTGCCACTTAGGGAATTTTCCACTGGAAGTGATGGCAGATGCTGACTGCACCTGCCCATATTTGGGCGAGCATAGTCAAATGAAATAATGATGGAAAATGCATCATGTGACATACTGCCCGTCATTAGTCTGAGCAATGCTGGGCTTCAAACCACCATTGTTTTCCTGATATTCAGTGTTGCTAAGGCAGTAGAGGGGAGGTTTAAAGATGAAAGGGCTGCAGAGCAATCGACTGCATTAGGAAAAGTGAGACATTTTTTTAAAAAAATAAACTTTTTGTCCTTCAGCCAAAACCACCAATGATGTAACGCTACAGCAGGTGTCACAGTGATTTGCCAGCCGGAGGCAGGTGACCCAGCAGGACCAAAAACTGTGGCCAAGAGTCTGCCACAAAAACTAAAATGAGCCTAATCCTGAAGTCAGAGTGCTGAGAGATAGGCTGGTGCAAAGGCTGCACCGCCACCAATTCCCACTGGATCAGAAAATCCAGGCCCTGGTGTGTGACCTCTAAAATGCAACTGCAAAACACAAGTTAAGTGAAAAGTTTTACTCTGCATTAGCAGATTTCTCATGCGCACAGAAGGTGGAGGATATGCTGCTTTATAAAGACAGTAACATTATAACCAAGCAACACAAAATATATTATTCAGCTGTGAAAGTTGTGTTTAAATTGGTGTCTCCCTTTAAGGCCACAAGGTGTAATTGCTATGTCTTCATGAGGTCAATTAGAAGCTGAGTGTCTTTATTCAGGTCCTTGGTTCAATTAAAAGTGAAGTGACACATATTTTATATTTTTATTTTTAATTATAACTCCTGAAGTTGAATAGAAGGTACTTTCTCCTGTAGGGAAGTCTCTCTGTACATTAGAAATGATTGTCTTTCTTTCTCTTTTAAAAAAAAATTGCGACAAACAAATTTACATATGTGATTGTGACAGCTGAACTGTGATGGATGTATCTCTCAAGCATCTTATAACAAACATTCAGGAGGGAGATTGGTTAGTAGCTCGCTGCTAACTGTGGGTCAATGATCTTTGCTCGGTGCCATACTGCTATAATTCACCTTTCAAGGGTGACATGAGGGAAGAAAAGTGATAGCCTTTTATTACACGCTCCCTGAGCAGAGGCCAGGGAGCCTTCCAAATATATTTAAATGAACCCCGATGCCAACAGATCGCCAAGGGCTGGGATTTCTGCCTTCTTTTTGGCAGGCCGAAATCCCAGCATGCCAGAGATGTGCCATCGACTCAGAGTCTCAAGGAACTAAGCAATATAGAGTCTGGAGTTTAGAATGTTAAGGAGTCTTCAGCCTGGAAGTCAGCTGGTTTATGCTACCGTCAGTTGGTTCTTTTATAAGTAATGAATTTTAAATAAAGATTTGTTGAAAACGGCACACCGTTATTCTTTACGCAGCATTTTATCACAGAGGACACTACTGTAGTATCTTGCCTATTAGTGAAAGATGGATACATCTACTGTACAGCACTGCCATTGTGAACCCACATCTCTTGCATTAAGGACCCAAAAACAGAAGCAAAATTGCCAACAGTGAATTGAGTTCTTTATATTGAATAAATGGTTTGAGTACATTGTGTAGGATTAGGGCCTTCAATCAGATTAAAATCATCTTTGTGCTATCACCTGATATCTATGATCTCCATAGTTTCCTGTGGCGTGTTGAGGAAAATTTTCAAGTCATGTCCTTTCTTTAACTGGATTCCACCATCTAGGCTCGTCATCGTCCTCATTCCTGCCACCCACTCCAGACCAGCGTTACCAATTGTCCCTTCAATCCCCATGTGGACAGACACATGAATATGAGCACTAAAAGCAGAACAGTATGAATATCCTGTTAGACACATATCCACTGTTCAAATGTCAAAAGAAATATATATCTACATTGTCCAAAAAGCTTATACAATCATTATACACAATGAAAGAAGTTACTTATTTGTAATGAACTAATTTTCTCTAAAGTAAATACTTAATCTAGGAGAAAGTCCAAGGATGAGTATTTGAATATAAATTATGTTACTATTTTTAACTGATTTATTTTATTTTTAAAGAAATTTGTAATTTAAAGTCTCCTCTGTGATGCCGAGAAGACATCCATTTCAAGCAGACACACTCAGTAATATCAACTGGAGGGATCCATTAGAGCTAGGCTGTTCAGGGGTGATGTCAGGAAGCACTTCTTCACACAAAGGGTAGTGTAAATCTGGAACTCTCTCCCCCAAAAAGCTATTGAGGCTGGGGGTCAATTGAAAATTTTAAAATTGAGATTGATTGATTTTTGTTAGGCAAGGGTATTAAAGGATACTGAACCAAGATGGGTAGATGGAGTTAAGATACAGATTGGCCATGATCTAACTGAATGGCAGAACAGGCTTGAGGGGCTGAATGGCCTACTCCTGTTCCTATGTTCCATGGAACCGACCTTTGATTTGAGCCTAGTTCCAATTGTTTCTAGATTGATAGACCAGTTGAGCTGAAGTCAGTGTCACACGTTGAATGAACATCTCCTAAACTCTAAAGAAAAGCCTTTTAATCACTAGTTTCTCTCGAATATAAATTTACCTTAAAAATGTTCATTTGGAATGTGTATAAAGACAGGTACTTTACATTGACGGAACAATCCTTAGTTACCTTCTGTATTAAAGTTGCATAGTTCAATTTTATGTTAGACGCATCCACATTGTGTATTTGAAGCATGTTAACAATACCCTGACAATCACAAAGCAAAACTGAAAATGTAATTTTTGTCACCCTTACAAAATGTAGCAACATTTATTTTCATGCAAGTTTTCAGATTTGTTGCAATTTTGTTTTACTGCACGCTCTGTGAAACAAAATAAATATAAATTTAGTTGCCATTATTATGTATTTGCTAAGGTATTTTAGTGACCATACCTTGGCTTAATGAAACCAGTGATGAAAAAGTCTGTCCACTGCTTAAGGTCTACATTCCCTTTAATTCTAATATTTGTGGCAGCTGATGCATTTACCGCAAGTCTAATAGGGAGGCCTGAAATGGATGAAAATGTCAACTCCTCTGTAGCTAGACTTGTCCTTCTGTTATACTGTACTTCTTGACCCTAAAGAGAAACAATGGATGAACAGAATCATTGCAGAGCACTGTTGAGTTCAGTAGCAGGGAAATTATCGCCGGGAATTTCCTTGCGGATTCTCCCGATTGGCCGCTATAATTTTGACGGACAGCCTGTTTATGCGTCTATCTGGGCTTTCCGCCAATCTTCTGCCAAAGTTATGGTGGCCAATTTGGAGAACCCCTGATGAGAATAAGTGTATTTGTTACTGCTCTTAGGTAAAATATTGATTAAAATGTCAGTTCACGAAGACTGGTATTAACTAAACTATTTAAAATGTATGACCAAAAATTAAAAACTTCCTGTACCTTTAAGAGCTTGATTGCAATTTCTGCCACATCAAGGGAGTATTGTTTTATTTGGGTCCTCATGTCACTGCAGTCTAAAAAGCTCAGCTCATTGCCAAATATCTTCATGCTCAGGCCACAAGTCAATTTCTTCTTCTTCTTTGCCATTCGTTTTGTAAACTAAACCAGTAAAACAAGATAAAGATCTCAAAGCAGTACAAGTGTGAGAAGAACAGCACAGCTTAATGGAAGAGCATACCCTGCACATAGTCTTTGTGTTCTCAGGACATTTGTTTCAGAAACCAAGTTGACCCAAATTCAGCTCAATTAGATTTAGAGTAGAACTCAAGCTAACCCATGGTCCAAACACTGTTTGTATACTCTTGGTATTGCTGGAGTTCAAGAGAGAACTCTGTGAGATAGATGATTCTTCTGAAACCTTGAAAGTGCTTGTTCTCTGCAGTCACCACTTAACTTGCTTCTAAAAATAGCTCGGGGACATCACTGAATCGCGAATAACCTTTTGTGAAGTTATGGTAGCATTTGAGTTGTGAGTGGATTTATTGAATTCTGATCCCTTTGGTTATTTATGTCAGCATGCACTATTCCAGGGACATTACAAATCTGCTAGCACAAGGCTTCAAAAGAATAGTAATGAAATTTTACTCTGTTCTGGGCAGTATAATTTTTTCTGAGTATAATATACATTTTTAATATGCATAAAATTTGTGCATTTTTGGTAATACTTTTGTCACCTGTACAAATAACATTTGATCACAACTGAAAGCCCCTCCAGGGATTCAGCTTGATGATTTACTGTATGTTGATGTTTTTTCTCCAAGATTCCCAATTTAGATCAGTTCAGACTTTATATACAATATTTGCCCATTCAAGTGAGTATTTTGATGAGTGCATCCTTACTTTGTCCTCTATTGCATAAATCCTATTATAGTCCACGTTCTGACAGCTTTGTTTTGCCTTTTGAAGCCTGGGTTTCTCCACCTGCTGCTTTGATGCTGCAAACTTTCTGACAGCGTGCCTCCGCACAGCCCCATTCTTCTCCAGAGACTGAACTGAAGATTTAGCTGGATTTCTCATCTTCCATTTCTTCCCTGAATGCTTCACGTTCATGGGACTGTCCACAAAAGGAGCTTGTTTGTGACCAAATATTTTCTGTACAAGGTATTCAGCATTTTCTACTCGAATGCCAACCTGTACAAATACCAACAGAAAAATGGTACATATATATATTAATATAAAAACTGCTCAGGTGAAAGACACAAGTTTAATACCATATTTTAATGACATAAGGCTTATCCTTAATTGTACAAATATTCATTATTCCAAAATGTAAGGCATCATTAGCGAGGCCGTTGATTTGCAGTTTTCATGGAAAAAATAGATGGAATTGTGGAATGTGGGGCTAGAAGTTCTTAATTGCGATAATTGTAGATCAGGAATGGCGAAGCACTAGGCCATTAATTCTCATAACCCGAGCCTTGTCAGGACTCTGTGTAGCATTGGCAAAGGTACTCCTGGTGTCACCTGGCATAATTGGCCAAAACTAGCAGAAGTGAGGCCTACCTGTGGGTTTAGGCCAGTATCGGCGCCTAAACCCTCGAAGATAAATGGGCTTGTCAACCAGATTGTTCTTCCAGAGCACCGACACTGGTGCCCATTGCAGCCATGCTGCTGCTGTTGGTCACTCCTTCACCATGGTCATTGATCGGTGTGACTAGATACCTAATGGCAACAATGAGATAAGTAAAACCCTGGCTCATGAATCTTCTAGTTCTAGCCAATTTCCAAGCTTATTGAAGCATCCATCCCCCAGAATCTCTGGGGTCTTTAGCGGCAGGTGACACCATATATGGTTCTCCAAATCAATGAAGCCCTTCTCCTAGAGGCCCCTCTCTCTGACCCCACAAATCAGCAGGATCGGTAGCAGAGTTCCATGGTGGACGCAATCCTGGCGTAACAGCCAGGGTCATCTCCCTGCTGATCTTGGGTCACAGTTAACAGAACTTTCTCATGTCAGTCTTTATATGTGAGGGCTACTCATAAGGACACCATTGTAACCTTTGTTCCTCTTCTGTTTCTCTAGGCGCTCCACAGAAATTTGAGCCAAGACTGATGGTCACAAATGAGTTGAAAATGCACACAGTGAAATCTTTTCCAATTCATGAGGATAGTGGAATCGTGCAGTAACCCCTTGGGCCTTCATAAATCCAGTCGTTCAGTAAAATTGCCAAGTGCTCTCATGCTGTTGCTCGTCGATCATTTGGAAGGAGATGAAATTGGTTACTTGAGCAAACAAGGCATCCATCACTTACTTTATATATCTACGTACTGAGCATTGGCTAATATGAATGATGTTTCTGGTAGTACCTTGGAATTGTCCAGAAGCATGGAAGTTCAAGATTGTTGTGACAGTCACAGTCACTGAGTGTCAATGAGTGTATTCAGGTCACTTTGCAGCATGGGGAACAACTCATTGACAGCCTCCATTGTGAATCATAGACTGTACAAGCACTGCTCCTCTAACAGTTGTAGGTATGTGAGTCCTGGTCTGTAAATGTGGATGTGAGGGCACTGCAGGGTGCACTTTCCTTAATTGGTTCTCCTCTTCTTCCTCCAGAAAGTATAGATTTTGGAGGAATTCTCATTGGGAAACCCATTCCACAAATGTCAAAAGCTTCTGAACACTTAATTGACATCAGCAAAAACATACTAAAAATGGTTGAGAAATGGATTAAAATTTGTCAAAAAATTTGACTCATTCAGTTTATGTATATTATAGAGGTAATCTCAAAGAAATTTCTGATATACGATAACAGTGCGAGATCCCCCTCCTGAAGCACAGACTTGTAAAATTGCCTTTTATGCATTTGAACCAATAACACAAACCATCATCATAATATAAATAAACACAAATTATTTAAAGGCAGCACTGAGTAGCCGAGCGACTGCAGAATTGGAGCTGGGAACCCAGCCCGTCCCTAGATATTCACGTGGGGAACTCGGAAGCCAAATGAGTGCACTGCAATCTGCAATCGCAACTCAATTGAAGGTGAGTACTTGCGCTTCAGGGTTTCCCACGCACCATGCGGCCAGATTGACAGGTGGGAAGGGAAAGGAGCGGCAAATCAGAGAGGGGGGGCAAGAGGGAGACAGAGATTGTGGACCCTGGGAAAAAAATCAGAGGGGGGTTGGGGGGTCGTGGACGAAATTGGGAGGGGTCAGCCAGCATCAGAATCGGGGGATCCAGCCAGTATCAGGATCGGGGGAGGGTGGGGGGGGGAGGTGTTCAGCCAGCATCGGGGATCAGGGCGGGGTCAAGCATTGGGACCAGAGGGGTCCAGCATCAGGATCGGGGAGGTCCAGCATTGTGGGGGTGGGGGGGGTGGTTGGGGGTTGGCCGATTGCTTGGTCATGTTGCGCTATGTGAACTTGTTGGTCCTGGAAGAAGTTCTCCTGCTCCTCTGAGCCCACAAGCAGTGCAATAAAGGCACTCACCTCATGGATCTGGCCCTTCCTGCCTGCTTTTGCCTGATGTGAATCGGAAGCGATGGGAAACCCGAGCAGGTAAGGTTTAATTCATTTAACTTTTGCAATACACAAAGAATTAAGTACCTCAACTATTTCAATGAGATACACTGCCCTTTTAAGTATCAGCCTGTCGGCTTTAAGTGGGGGCGGGACTTCCTGGTGTCTGTTGTGCGCATGCATCCAAACGTGCCTGGGTTAAAGCCGGAAGTGGGCGCATTGGAGCCGGAATGTGGTCCCGCCCCAACAGGCTGTTATTTTACCCTCCCACCAACCCCCAACCCACCAGTTTTTGGGGGTTAAAATTACCCCCCAGATCTCAGTCTCAACTGTCTTTGAACTTGATTGTTGAATTAATTTTGGCAGCTCCCATCCAGGTGTAGATGGAATATTTCAGTGTTCCATCTTGGGGAGGGGAGGGGGAAGAAGCATCGGAGCATTTATTCTTCCCCTAAGAAGACAAAAATATAGTGCACTCTATACATGTAAAACATTTTAAGTCGGCATGCACTTCCTGTCTAGAAAATATTATTTCCTGTGGTCACGTTTTTGTCACACATTTGTGTCAACTTTTTCCATTATAAATTCCTATGTCCACACTTATAATGGAAACTGCCTATGTAAACTTGTCACACTGGAATAACACCTTCCTGCCAGTAGTGGCTCTGTGCCACTTGAGTTTTCTGTCTCCTTGCTTCTCGGACTGTACTGTAGAGAAATTCCTTTGCTCCTACCAACTCCCTACTTCTTTGCTTCCCAAACTGCCATAAGTTTTGCTATTTGGCCTTGACTCCCCATTTGCAAATCACGGGAGATCAACAAGTTAAATTTTAACAAACTCTTTATATAACCCTGGATTTGCAAACTGTGCAAAACATATGTAATAAAGAGGCTGGTTAATTAGATAATATTGAACGGAAAGATAGGTATTTATTCTAGCCTGGGCTTTCTGATCAGAACCCCACTAAAATAAAAGGGCGCCTGCCAGTGTTACAACTGGAATATCTAGGCCTGCATGTTTCAGTGCACCAGGGAATATTTTGGTATGAAACAAACCTGACTACTGAAACAGACCCTGTAAGCTCCAGATAAATTATCAATGCCTTTAGATGAAAAAAAAATTAACAAAAGTACATATACTAATTGGAACTTTCAGTTGTTGCCTGAATTTTTTTGCCTTCAGGGCAATAATTTCGATGCAGAACAAAAAGATTTTGAGACTGAATGAAACTGAGGTAAATGTCAATAAGGGGATTAAAAAAGTTTTCCTCCTTTCACACCCTTCATTATTCTTACCTTTGTTAGTGAGACATAATAAATGTCATATCACAGGCAGTGGTGTATAAAAGGTATCAACACAGTGAAGATCTACTGTAATAAACTCTATTGAAGGGGATCAAAAATTAATGCTGGATCATATCCTAGAAATGTAACCCTTTCCTGACAAAGACACAAGTTGGTTAATTAATTAATCAGTTCGTATTGGGAAAAACTGTACACAAAATCAGCAAAACTACATTCTTAAAGAGGCATTTAAAGACGGTGATAGTAACATTACATAAATGTCAGACAAGTTCTCAAAGAATTGTGTTGCATGTGGCTTACACTCACAGCTAGTTGGGAAAGCTTGTGAAGTTCAAACAAAAGCTGAGAGATTACTCAACAGCGACTTGTTCCAGAAACATTTTATACCAACATTACTGGTGATTGTGATACTAATGGGGACCAGACTAATGTTGAATAACTTTTGGGGCAAAGTATCTGCAACAATAAAAACAAACTGAATTGACTTCAGAAGATTAACTAATATTTAACTAAAAAACATTCAGTTTGATCAAATGTAACTTGCCTCAAGTAGATTGACAGCATAACCCATCACATGTATGGTAAGATTTGCCATTGCTGAGCGGGGTAGAAAGGACTTTGGAGAGAAAACGAGGGCTGCTTCTGTGTTTGCCCCCACAGAAAATGGTTCTGCAACAATTGAAATGTAACAAAATCTCAGGTAGTGGGCAGGTAAAAGCATTTTAAAATCCTGTGATTTATTTCAAATTAATCTTTTTAACTATTTATTTCACATTATTAGTAGCACAAGCACGGTAAATATTTACAACGTGGCTGTCCAAGAAATTAAGCAAAAATCATCAGCGGAAATGTCCTCCGGGCTTCTCTCCGCTCTGCCGCTGTAATGTCGCTGGGAACCCCAGTTTCACACACAAACGGGGTACCTGCTAACATTATGGCGATGGAGCAGAAATAGCCCTGAGGAAGTGCCCAATGTGAGTTAGAGTCAAGAAGGAATTGTGTTACAGAGATGGTGTTTTATGTGGTTTTGCTATTGGCAAATAAACAATTTTAAATGTGTGTTGTATCAAAGATTATGAAATATCACAGACAGTTATCTTAAGCATCTAGATTATCAAAAACAATCATATTAATGGTGACACATTAATCAATTATCAATCATGAACACTCTCTATTCCTTCTTCTTGCAATTAATATCAACTGATTCTGCTCTACACTATTATCTGCAATACTGGACTGTTTACTAATGGACAGTTTTGCTGTGCTGAGCAGTAATATAATCCCGGAGCACAAATATAACAAACTAGTCACATCATCTTCACCATTTGCACACTGGAGCTCACAAGGTTCCAATTCTTACCAACTTAGTGGGATGAAGATTTGAAAACTGAACTCTGTTGGCTCAATGATTGCAACACTGTGTTGCAACAACATGACATGTGCAGAACGGATGCCTTTGCAATCCAGAAGCAATGTATTCATTTCAGGACCTCAACTTTAGCTGTAAATTTTTCTGTCCAGTTTTTCTCTTCCCTCATCCTTCCTCCCTTAAGGCAACAACTTATACTAGGGGCACAGTTCCACAAGCAGTGAGACTATTGTGCGCCAAAAACAAATTGTAATTCTGTTGACATGAAGCCACGTATCAGGCACCAGTACTTAAGTCCAGCAGCACAGCTTATTCCAGTGGGATGTTATACCAGTTTTGTCAGAAGCTTGCCAAAATATAAAGACCTGAACTACAGTTATTTATTAACTAGTTGTTATGTACTACCCAAAGCAAACTTTTAAAGCTCTAAGTGGCGGCATGACTATTAGTCCTGAAATACATTTTTTTTCTTAGGAAATTACAATATGTAAAGATCTTTTTTTGCTGCCATTAGTTCTGCGAACTCTACGAATGGGGATGCATTTGAGTTAGAATTAACGGACATTTCCTTTAAAATAATTGACGTGCTCAGATCAACACATCGGCACAATACCTGACTGGAAGGTGGCATCCACATATGATGAATATTTCCAGTGTTCCAGGTCAAAGTCTTTGCTGATGATGTAATTGGGAAGAGTTTCCCTAAACTGCTGTTTGAGGGGGTCATTAGTTTCCATCAGCTGAGACAGATGGGTCCATACAAACGAGCCCACTGAGAAAACAAATTAAACGTCAAATTACAAAGAATGATTCACATGTCAACACATTGTGGAAACACACATTTCAATGCTCAAATACAATGGGCATGATTTTAAAAGGGAAAAACAGGTGGATTGGGGTCGGGGGGGGGGGGGGAATTCAAAATCACAACCATTTTGGACCCGCCCCCAACCTGCCTCCAACCCGTCCACTTCCGGTTTTCATCGGGGCGGGATGAGGGGCCATTGACCAACCCGCTCCCAGGAGGCGGGTTGGTGATTAAAATCTTTCAAGGAGGCTGTGGGCCTCCATTTTTCCAGAGTTTCCAATTTCAACCCCTGGGGGCTGGGATTCCTGGGCCTTCTCTTTTACACCACTTGAATGGAGGTGAGAGGCTTAAAACTTTCTCGCACAGGTTCTGGGCTCGGAGGAGCAGGAGTGCTTCCCCCAGGCCCAACAAGCATACCTGCAGCGTCCCCCCCCCCCCCAACGATCGCGGACACCCCCCCCCCACACCGATCTCCGACCTCCCCCAACGATCGCGGACCCCCATGATGACCCCGATCCCGACACCCCCACCGTGACTGACCCCCGATCCCTTCCCCCAAGACTGACTCCCTCCATGCCAACCCATTCTCCTGTGCCAACCCATGCCCCCATGCCAACCCCCCATCCATGCAAACAAAGACTTACCTAAAGACTTACCTGAATACGTCCTCTCCCTGGCTGCTCTCCCGTCCAACTGAGGCCAGCCTGTCACTCAGGCCAGTTAGTCGGACGGCAAACCAACAAAAATAAATAAAAAACGTCCTTACGTCAAAATCGTAAGGACATCTAGGAAAACCATACTTCCGGGTTTCCCGTCCGCAATTTGACCCCCCCGCCCTCTTACGGGCTCGGGGTCAAAGCCATGCCCAATGTGTGGGTCTATTTATAACATGTTTGGTGCAGGATTCCACTCTGTGATCCCGCCTGTCATCAGGTATAAAAACCAAAATATTTCTAAACCTATTGAAAATGCTTCTCATTAATGGACGATGATGACATTTTAATGGCGATGAAAGAAAATGGTCACTAAAAATAAATTATGAAAGTCAGTCATGTTGCTCTGAATAATAATAACTGGCTCCGCAGAAAATAAATTTCAATTCAGCATATGATGGATCAAATTTTGCTAGATAAATGGAAATTAAATATAATATTAATTACAAAATATTCTCATCTGTACTCATTTAGTCACAATCTTCACGATATTTTTGCTACTGACAGAAATAACAGCCTCGATTTTAACTCCCTCGCCCTCCCACCTGGTCTGGCGAACACCAGGTGAGGGGGCAGTTAAAATGGAGCAGGGGGTTTACCCATTCCTTTCCCACCCCCATGTGCCTGCAATTTTAAATTGTAGGTGGCAAGGACACCCGACCCAACCCGATGGAGTCCTCTTTAAATATGCAGCTCAGGCTCCGATGTCACCATCAGAGCCCAATCTGCCATTTTAACCCGAGGTCTAAGCATTGGAGCAGAAGTGGCTGCCCCCTAGGCCAAGCTTGCTGAGAACAACAACCAGGGCCAGAAGAGGCTCACGAGGAAACCTTGGGCCACCCTGCCCTGCCCTGCCCCCTCACTTGGCGAGGATTCACCTCCCGGAGCCCTCCAATGGACTTGCCAGGAACCATTCCCGCAGGGTCCCGGCAGTGGCCACCTGAAGTCCGCCGGCCAGGCAGTGATTCAGGTGGGATTCTGATCTTGTATATGTAAATAAACCTGATTGAATTTTTTGAAGAGGTGACTAAAGTAGTGGACAGGGGAATGTCAATGGATGTTATTTATATGGACTTCCAGAAGGCATTTGATAAGGTCCCACATAAGAGACTGTTAGCTAAGATAGAAGCCCATGGAATCGAGGGAAAAGTATAGACTTGGTTAGGAAGTTGGCTGAGCGAAAGGCGACAGAGAGTAGGGATAATAGGTAGGTACTCATATTGGCAGGATGCGACTAGTGGAGTCCCGCAGGGATCTGTCTTGGGGCCTCAATTATTCATTAACAACTTAGATGAAGGCATAGAAAGTCTCATATCTAAGTTTGCTGATGACACAAAGATTGGTGGTATTGTAAGCAGTGTAGATGAAAATATAAAATTACAAAGCGATATTGATAGACTAGGTGAATGGGCAAAACTGTGGCAAATGGAATTCAATGTAGACAAATGTGAGGTCATCCACTTTGGATCAAAAAAGGATAAAACAGGGTAATTTCTAAATGGTAAAAAGTTAAAAACAGTGGATGTCCAAAGGGACTTAGGGGTTCAGGTACATAGATCATTGAAGTGTCATGAACAGGTGCAGAAAATAATCAAGAAGGCAAATGGAATGCTGGCCTTTATATCTAGAGGACGAGAGTACAAGGGGGCAGAAGTTATGCTGCAGCTATACAAAACCCTGGTTAAACCACACCTGGAGTACTGTGAGCAGTTCTGGGCACCGCACCTTCGGAAGGACATATTGGCCTTGGAGGGAGTGCAGCGTAGGTTTACTAGAATGATACCCGGACTTCAAGGGTTAAGTTACGAGGAGAGATTACACAAATTGGGGTTGTATTCTCTGGAGCTTTGAAGGTTAAGGGATGATCTGATCGAAGTTTATAAGATATTAAGGGGAACAGATAGGGTGGATAGAGAGAAACTATTTCTGCTGGTTGGGGATTTTAGGAGTAGGGGGCACAGTCTTAAAAATTAGAGCCAGACCTTTCAGGAGCGAGATTAGAAAACATTTCTACACACAAAGGGGTGTAGAAGTTTGGAACTCTCTTCCGCAAACGGCAATTGATACTAGCTCAATTGCTAAATTTAATCTGAGATAGATAGCTTTTTGGCAACCAAAAGTATTAAGGGATATGGGCCAAAGGCGGGTATATGGAGTTAGATCACAGATCAGCCATGATCTTATCAAATGGCGGAGCAGGCACGAGGGGCTGAATGGCCTACTCCTGTTCCTATGTTCCTAAGATCCGGGAGCTAAAATCTTTCCGGGCCTCAGCATGCAAGCTTGTCACTTGCCCTGGTCCACCCCACATACACCAATCCCGCCCCGAATTAAAATCGAGGCCAACATATCAGCTCCAATGTGATGAAGCCAAGATGTCAGATTCAGTTAATTTACTTTACGGTTAGAACCACCTTGTAACTTTCTAGAATCATCTTGTAACTTTTCCAAAATTATGAAGATTATAAACTAACTAGGATCTAAATGACTTTTAGTTGCTGTTAACCCATTATTTTAATTTGTAGCATTAAGATTTTTAGCATTTTCTTCAACAAACATTCAAAATAAGTCATATTACAATAAAGTCAATGATATTGTTCAGTTACTTTCTGACTGATTACTGAGAATTTTTGATTACATTATTCATAGAGAGAGACTCAAACACTTCAATATAACAAAAATGACAAGTAAATGTTTCCCTAGAGTAAAATTGTTAAATAAAAAATAACAGTAGACAGCAAATGACAATAAAAGTAATGTTGTCACATTAAAAATATAGTAGAGACTAATTTTAAAGACTGAATTGACAATAAGGAGGAATAATAATAAATTAACAGGCAATATGTAGAACCCACTGAGCACCTCTTTCCCTCAGAAATGATTTAAAATGCTGGTATGTAGTGCTTAGTTGTAAATTTTAGAATGTATTGACTTCCCGACCTTGACTGGATCTTTCGTCCCGTAGGGTGAGTCCCACTGTTTCAAAGAGCTGGTCACTGGGGCATTTCATTGCTATGTAGTAAGAAGCTATTCGGATCTCTGCATCTTCATCCGCTGTTTGATACAGCTGAACTAACACAGAGCGCTAAAAACACAAACAGCAGCACTGAGATGACAAAGATCCATTAGAACAAAGAAATCACATCAGACAAATGAAACAAAATGGTCTGTAGACAGTCAGGGTGGTTTAAATAGATTTTTGTATGAAGCTTTAAATCAGAATTGTACACTTGTTAAAAACAATCAAAATTCAACCAAGAATGACAAAATCCCTCACTATACGGATCAATACATAAACAATCAGTTGTGAAATGTTATCTTACGTCAGCTTCACAGGGAATGCGTCTGAAAGCATAAATGGCTGCAAGTCGTACTTCCAGCAGATTGGTTTTAGACTGTACACATTCATTCAGTGATGGGATCATAGCACTGGCAGCAAGGCCAGCATTTCCAACTGATCTCAGGGACATCAACACCTGCAGATTATATAAAAAATATACAAACTTCCATCATTCACATTTTTCTTAACACAGATTGAACATTAAACAACTGAAAAAGTACATATGACACTGTAATAGAAAATATCCCATCCACTTACTGTAACATGACAAAATGTAATTTACTGACTTTGTGGCCAGGCTTTTGACCCAGGGGCGAGGGGGGTTGGGGGTCAAATCGTGGACGGGAAACCCGGATGTATGGGTTTCCCGGACGTCCTTATGATTTTGACCTTTCGAACGTCTTTTTTTTTGTCGGTTTGGCATCCAACTGGCCGGCCTGATTGACGGGTTGGCCTCAGTCAGACAGGAGCAGAGCAAGGAAGAGGATGTGAAAAGGTAAGTCTTCAGGTAAGTCTTAGATTGCAAGGATGGGGGGGGGGGGCATGCGTGGGCACGGCGGGCATGCGGGCATCGATGGGCATGGGGGCACCGATGGGTATGGGGGTCAAGGGAGAGGGAGGTCAGTCATCGGAGGAGTCAGTCATGTGGGGAGGGATCGGGGGTCAGTCACCGAGGTTGAGGGGGTGGGGGTCGGGATCGCTGGTCATCGCGATGCTCCGCGATGGTTGGGGGGAGTCTGCGATCTTTGGGGGGGGGGGGGGGGGGGAAATCGGAGATTGTTGGAGTGGGGTCCACGCGATCGTTGGAGGGTTGCTGCAGGTAGGCTTGTTGGGCCTGGGGGATGCACTCCTGCTTCTCCGGGCCCACAAGCTGTGCCAGAAAGGCACTGACCTGCAGTTTTAGGCCTTCTCGCCTCCTCTCATGTGGCGTGAAGGTGAAGGCCCGGGAATCCTGGCCCCCAGGGATTGAAATTGCAAAACCTTTCAAAATGGAGGCCCGCAGTTTCCTTGAAAGGTTTTAATGACCAACCTGCCTCCTGGGAGCGAGTTGGTTGCCCACCCCTCGTCCTGCCCCGGTGAAAACCAGAAATGGACAGGTTGGAGGCAGGTCTGAAATTGTTGCAATTTTCAATGCCTTCCCACCCCCAACCCATCCGTCTTTCAGTTAAAATTCTGCCCTATGTTTCCATCATGGAGCTTCGATCATGGTCAGTGTATATCGGAAATTTGGACACAGGGTACACGATTTTCCAACCATTAACTTAAGTGGTTGGAAAATCATGTGTCTTGCATGCCCAGATTTCTGGTATGTGCCTTCAGTGAGCGAGGCTCCCTGCTGGGAGCGTGAAGTCAGAAAGTTACCTCTGCTGTGCTGAACCTAACAGTGAGCTTGAATATAGATTCCTAGAACAGAACCAGCTGGCGTTGAGGCTAAACAGTTGCCTGTACCTAAATATGTATATTGCACTGGTTAAGTGCAGGAGCTGGGGGTAGTCTCTAATACAGGAAAGGCTCTTCAAGGCTCTACAGCTCCCATATTCTCCTTAATAATTTAAAGAGCCAAAGACGTAAAACGTTTATCGTTCACGTATAAGCGAAATCTATTTTAAAAGATTTACAAGTAATGCTTATTTTAAAGGCATTTCAAAGGGTTGAATAGTGAATTAGCACATTGTCCTTCTCCTTCTGGAACGTAGTTTGAATCGACTTTGACTGAAAGTCTCTTCTGTGGATTATAAGAGTCCCAAATGAGTCGCAGTCCAGTTTCTAGTAAGTGGAGGGTCACAAAACCAACATAATTCAAATAAATTAGCAATCAGACACAGTGAGGCCCTAAGAACGACTGGTGCAGAAAGAGGAAAAATTCATACTGATGCAGAGGGCTGCTCTTCTGAGATTGGGGTTAAGGTATATTTTTGGAGAAGACTAGAAGAGAGTACAGCACATCATACTGACACATTTATATCGCATTTCAGACTGAAGTTCTTCAACTTCATGCCCTTTCATTCTAATGAAAGGTTCCACTGTACTGATATGGTTTTTCAGGTTAATCTCAATTGAATCTATTCACTGAAAAATGGAAATGAAGGCCTTCTGATGCTTTTTAAATAATTAATGCAGAAGGACTATGTAAGCACTCTGTTTCCATGGTAATGCATTAACACTGCCTTCATGCTTTTAGTTTAACCAACTAATACTGTACCTTTTATTTTAACCAGCTTTATTATTTATTGAAGACATTTATACAGGATGCTCCAGTTAAGTTTAAAGACTTGTTCACAAAAAATCCTAGCAGACAAAACATAACACAGGGCTACAAAATGGCACTTGATGCGGATGACACCAAATTGGGGGGTATAGTTAATACCAAGGAGAGCTGCGACAAAGTACAGGAAGATATTAATAAACCTGCAGAATGGGCGTGTAATTGGCAAATTAATTTCGATATAGATGTGTGAGGTATTATGTTTTGGTAGATAGAATAAGGGGGCCTCATACTGCTTGGATAATAAGAGTCTAAATGGGGGAGAGGAACAGAGGGATCTGGGGACACAGATACACAAATCACTAAAAGTAGCGATGCAGATTAATAAGGTCATTAAAAAAGCAAACAAAGCACTGGGGTTAATTTCTAGTGGGATAGAATTGAAAAGCAGAGAAGTTATGTTAAACTTGTACAGAACCTTGGTTAGACCACACTTGGAGAACTGGGAACAGTTCTGGTCTCCATATTATAAAAAGGATATAGAGGCAATGGAGAAGGTCCAAAAAAGATTTACCAGGATGATACCAGAACTGAGAGGTTATACATATCAGGAAAGATGGATCAGGCTGGAGCTCTATTCTCGAGAAAAGGGAAGACTGAGTGGTGACCTGGTAGAGGTCTTTAAGGTTACGAAAGGGTTTGATAGGGTAGGCGTAGAGAAGATGTTTCCACTTGTGGGGGAGACCAGAGCTAGGGGCCATGAATATAAGATAGTCACTAATAAATTCAATGGGGAATTCAGGAGAAACTCCTTTACCCAGAGAATAGTTGGAATGTGGAACTCGCTACCACAAAGAGTAATTGAGGCGACTAGCATAGATGCATTTAAGGGGAAGCTAGATAAACACATGAGGGAGAAAGGAATAGAAGGATATGCTAATAGGGTTAGATGAAGTAGGGAGGGAGGAGGCTCGTGTGGTGCATAAACACCTGTTGGGCCGAATGGTCTGTTTCCATGCTGTCCATTCTATGTAATTCTATGTAAGACAAAAGAAAATTCAAACATTTTAGATCCCTCAGCTCAGTGCTGACATTTTTGAACAATGTCAAAGCTTTTAAAGAAGTACAGATAAAACGCTAAGCTTTAGAAACAATTATACCTTCCTAACCGCGTGCTCAGTAAGCAAAAGTCTTTGGAAATTTATTTGCGGTGCAAATCTGAAATCCAAAAATAATTGGGGACTGATTTGCAGGACAGACTTTTATGTGACATTAGAATAGAGGAAAATTACATGACTCCTGAATTCTGACAAGACTTTTAAGTGTATATAAATACTTAGAAATACACTGTCCTGGTAATTTTTCTGCTGGTAGATAATGAATTTTATCCTAAGATATATGGAGGTTAAACAAATGAGGGAGAATGATTGGCTAATGTGTTATTAATATTCTACTACTTGTTGGTTTAATTTTGATTGGAGCTTAACACCTTTATGATGTAGATTTTAACATGCTGGTCTCTTTTTATTTTATTGCGCGTTGGAATTAATTCCTATCTTTCTGAAATATATGCTTATAAACTGCATTTTCTTAACATGGTAGTCATGGAAAGTAGTTCTGAGTAGCTTATTAGATTCTGTTCTGTACAAAGATTTTTCAAATATGAAAAAACAAGTATAAATGGGAGCATTAGGGGTGAGGATACTCACTGCAAAATATGACAGGCCTGTACAACATATACTCATACCTTCTCCTTTTTCTCAGATTCTCGTGCTTTGCAGTTTCCTTGTACATAACTTTCCAGAATCTTCATGAACTCCTGTACCTCAGGTATTATTTGACATCTACTGTTTTTTGAACAAAAGTTATGTACCAGTGAAGAAGCTCCTAGAAAAATCTGCGTTCTTGCATCTGGTGATTTCATCAGGGCCTGTGAATTAAAACCAATCAGGCTTACAAGACTAGGCACTTTCCAGTAACTGAAGATACATAGTAGCACAGTCACTGATACAATTCTATCTCCCACTGTCCCTCATTTCTGTGCAAGAAAACAGAATTGATTCAGTGCCATACGGTCAGTAATGCTGATAACATGCTTATTTCGTAACTCATTAACATGTGGATCTCTCGAAAATTGTGTTCATGTAACCTGCATACTCTGTCAGAACGTGTAAGCTAATTTTTGTAATATTGCACCTCTGATACTGTCCTGTTGTACCTGTAATTCCACAAACCCCATTGTCTCAATTGCGTCACACTTGATAACAAATAAAACAACATGGGATGAAATAAAAGGTAATTTGTAGGTTATTAGCAGAAAAAAATGACCATGAAAGCCACTGGATTGTTATAAAAACCCAACTGGTTCACTAATGTCCTTCACACAAGAGAATCTGTCACCCCTACCTGGTCTGGCCTATACGTGACTCTTGTCCCCATTACGTGGTTGACTTAATGTCCTCCAAAATGGCCTAGCAAGTCACTCAGTTATACAAATCAAGTCAATTAAGGATGGGCAAAAATTGTAGCCTTGCCAGCATCACACACATCTCAAGAACCAATAAAAATAGGATATTGAGGTCCTCCAGCCTTATCCTTCGACAGACCATGTACAATTTTCTTTACCATGGTCTCCATTCAATTTATCTAATCTTAAGTTTTTCCTTCCCCTTGCCCAAGGTAATTGAGAGAAATGTTAGAATATATCTATCTTAACTGAATGACCTCTATTATTTCTCATTAAGTAGATGATTCCCATGATACTAGAAAGTTTTACAGAATATTTAATCATTTCCTTCCGTAATTTTCTTTTTAACCCTCAATAGTGTTCCCAACCAGCTGTTTATCCTGTGTTAATCAGCAAACCATTAACTGCAATTCCAAGTAATGTTCATTGCGTATGTCCCCTATTGTGCACCAGGAGCTATTTTTCTCTTCCAGCAATTTTAAAACATTATAATAAAAATACAAATAACTTCTAAAACTGAACTAAATAAAAGGGCAAATTCTCACAGTAATTGTGGTGATCATCGGTGCTGTAGGTTCTGGAATGAAAGCCAACGACCACAGAAAAGTGTCTGTTCTATCTTTATCCAGGTCTTTAGACAAAATAATTTCCGTTAGGAAACTGATACATGCTTCAGTTCCACAGGCTGGTAAAGTGTCCGCCAGAGGCTGCCTGAAAAAGTACAAAGCACAATATCAGTCAATCAGTCATTTCTCCCCTTCATGGGCCCTATTAACAAGGAATCCAGAAAGTATGCACCTCAGATCATGAAGCCTTTACCAGAATTAACATTTATGGTGGAAAAGTGCTTCAACAATTTATAATTCCCTTATCACACACCATTCCTAACTGAGGTGGCAGGAGGACGACCTAAATCCAGGCCTTTTTCAACATGCTTCGAACCAGATGCTAAAGAGGTACAAGAGAGTATCCTGGGGTAACTCTCCATGTAGTTTATCCTGCTTATTAGCAACCATGTGTCCTCCCACAATAGCACAGCTATGATGGTATCTTACCATGTGGAGCACTGTCTATCACTACACAGTGGATCAAATTGTGATTCCACCACACCAGCCTGTATTAATCCCATTTATAAACACTGAGTATTTATGGAACTTGATGTAAAATTAATGGCCAGGGTTTTACGCATCTACATTCACCAGCCCATGATTTTCCAGCCATTCATTTTAGTGGTTGAAAAATCACGAGCATGGAAGTGGAAAACCTGGGCCGATACCTTTAATAATTAAATTTTTTTTTATTCGTTCATGGGATTTTGCCACAGCAATGATGAAGGAACGGCGATATATTTCCAAATCGGGATGGTGTGTGACTTGGAGGGGAACGTGCAGGTGGTGTTGTTCCCATGTACCTGCTGCTCTTGTCCTTCTAGGTGGTAGAGGTCGCGGGTTTGGGAGGTGCTGTCGAAGAAGCCTTGGCGAGTTGCTGCAGTGCATCCTGTGGATGGTACACACTGCAGCCACGGTGCGCCGGTGGTGAAGGGAGTGAATGTTTAGGGTGGTGGGTGGGGTGCCAATCAAGTGGGCTGCTTTGTCCTGAATGGTGTTGAGCTTCTTGCGGTTTTTTTTTATACGTTCATGGGATGTGGGCGTCGCTGGCGAGGCCAGCATTTTTGCCCTTGAGAAGGTGGTGGTGAGCCGCCTTCTTGAACTGCTGCAGTCCGTATGGTGAAGGTTCTCCCACAGTGCTGTTAGGTAGGGAGTTCCAAGATTTTGACCCAGTGATGATGAAGGAACGGCGATGTATCTCCAAGCCAGGATGGCGTGTGACTTGGAGGGGAACGTGCAGGTGGTGTTGTTCCCATGTGCCTGCTGCCCTTGTCCTTCTAGGTGGTAGCGGTCGCAGGTTTGGGAGGTGCTGTCAAAGAAGTCTTGGCGAGTTGCTGCAGTGCATCCTGTGGATGGTACACTCTGTAGCCACGTTGCGCCAGTGGTGAAGGGAGTGAATGATTAGGGTGGTGGATGGCGTGCCAATCAAGCGGGCTGCTTTGTCCTGGATGGTGTCGAGCTTCTTGATTGTTGTCGGAGCTGCACTCATTCAGGCGAGTGGTGAGTATTCCATCACACTCCTGACTTGTGCCTTGTAGATGGCTTTGGGGAGTCAGGAGGTGAGTCACTTGCCGCAGAATACCCAGCCTCTGACCTGCTCTTGTAGACACAGTATTTATGTGGCTGGTCCAGTTAAGTTTCTGGTCAATGGTGACCCCCAGGATGTTGATGGTGGAGGATTCGGCGATGGTAATGCCATTGAATGTCAAGGGAAGTTGGTTAGACTCTCTCTCGTTGGAGATGGTCATTGCCTGGCACTTGTCTGGCGCGAATGTTACTTGTCACTTATCAGCCCAAGCCTGGATGTTGTCCAGGTCTTGCTGCATGCGGGCACGGACTGCTTCATTATTTGAGGGGTTGCGAATGGAACTGAACATTGTGCAATCATCAGCAAACATCCCCATTTCTGACCTCATGATGGAGGGAAGGTCATTAATGAAGCAGCTGAAGATGATTGGGCCTGGGACACTGCCCTGAGGAACTCCTGCAAGCAATGTCCTGGGGCTGAGATGATTGGCCTCCAACAACCACTACCATCTTCCTTTGTGCTAGGTATGACTCCAGCCACTGGAGAGTTTGCCCCCTGATTCCCAGTGACTTCAATTTTACTAGGGCTCCTTGGTTCCACACTCGGTCAAGTGCTGCCTTGATGTCAAGGGCAGTCACTCTCACCTCACCTCGGGAAGTCAGCTCTTCTGTCCATGTTTGGACCAAGGTTGTAATGAGGTCTAGGGCCGAGTGGTCCTGGCAGAACCCAAATTGAGCATCGGTGAGCAAATTATTGGTGTACAAGTGCCGCTTGATAGCACTGACGACAACACCTTCCATCACTTTGATGATGATTGAGAGTAGACTGATGGGGCGGTAATTGGCCGGATTGGATTTGTCCTGCTTTTTGTGGACAGGACATACCTGGGCAATTTTCCACATTGTCGGCTAGATGCCAGTGTTGTAGCCATACTGGAACAGCTTGGCTACAGGCCAAGTCTTCATTACTGCAGCCGGGATGTTGTCGGGGCCCATAGCCTTTGCTGTATCCATTGCACTCAGCCGTTTCTTGATATCACGTGGAGTGAATCAAATTGGCTGAAGACTGGCTTCTGTGATGGTGGGGATATCGGGAGGAGGCCAAGATGGATCATCCACTCGGCACTTCTGGCTGAAGATGGTTGCAAACGCATGCTCTTCTACACTCCTCATTGAACCATTGTTGATCCCCTGGCTTGTTGGTAATGGTCGAGTGAAGAATATGCTGGGCCATGAGGTTGCAGATTGTGCTGGAAAACCATTCTGTTGCTGCTGATGGTCCACAGAGCCTCATGGATGCCCAATTTTGAGCTGCTAGATCTGTTCTGAATCTATCCCATTTAGCACGGTGGTAGTGCCACACAACACGTTGGATGGTGTCCTCAGTGTGAAGTCGGGACTTTGTCTCCACAAGGACTGTGTGGTGGTCACTTCTACCAATACTATCATGGATAGATGCATCTGCGACAGGTAGATTGGTGAGGATGAGGTCAAGTAGGTTTTTCCCTTGTGTTGGTTCGCTCACCACCTGCCACAAGCCCAGTCTGGCAGCTGTGTCCTTCAGAGCTCGGTCAGTTGTGGTGCTACCGGGCCACTACTGGTGATGGATATTGAAGTCCCCCACCCAGAGTAGATTCTGTGCCCTTGCTACCCTCAGTGCTTCCTCCAAGTGGTGCTCAACATGATTACAGCAGATCTCCCACGGCATTGCTTATGAAATGTCAGACAACAGGTTATTTTTTAATGACAGCAACGTTATACTATGTAGCATACAATGTATTATTCCATTGCTAAGGTGCAGAGATAATCTGGATTTATCTCTTCAAGACCACTTTGTCTAATTGCTGTTAATAGCAGAATCCTGGAATGAATTAGCAGTTAATTGCTACTGGGGAGGGAAGTTTACAGATTGGGAGGAGCTTGTAAATTCTAGGCTCCATGTCATAAGAAAGCAGCATGAAGTGCCTCCCTCTCTTATGGTTAAAATTTGGTGCTTTGATGTGTGAAGGACTCAAAACTCATATGTATTTATATACAAGGCACCGAGAAATTAGAACCAGAACAATAGATATAAATTAGCCAAACATAAATTTAGAACATATATCAGGAAAATAGTCTTTATTCAAAATAGAATTAGATACCATAATGGAAGAGTTAATGTACTAGAGAGATAAATGTCTTTTCTGAATAGCTTTTTCTCATTCCTGATTTTTTCTTTGTCTTTATGTCCTTATTGGCTAATAATTTGCTTAATTTATTGCTATCCTTATTTAGTCCGTTCATTAATATTTTTTATGAAACTCTACTGAAGGTAGCACAATTTCTTCAACAGAAAGGGCAGCTGAACAACACAGGCTCCTCCTCAGTGTCCCTGAATGAACTTACAGCCAATACTGAATATGAAGCATAACTAACGTTTATGTAACTTCTGTTATATTACCAGAAATAGCTCCATCCAGCACTTCCATACTTGAGGCTAGCCTTCCTGGAGGGATGCACTTGGCTACAATTGGATTATACTACAGAACCGAATTCCATCAGGAAGGTTGGGGAGGAAACGGGAGAGGCATTTTGGGTAATTCATAACTCCTAACAACAGAACAACACACTGAGGTTTCACACTGTCTGGTTCAAACTACGTGAGCATCCAGGGGGGTAGGTGATGTCAGCGACAAAGGCACAGGGTTTCTGGTGGGAGTTGAATAAGATAGCTTTGATGTTCCCAATGGTTAATTGGAGGAAGTTCTGGCTTATTCTGGACTTGATGTTAGACAAACAATCTTACAAAACAGAGATGACTATGGAGTCAAGGATGATAGTAGAGGTGGAGCTGAGTTTCATCTGAGGGGCATTATCTGTAAGCACATGGTCAATTTCCATGCATCTATTGATGTAAATGAGGAAAAGGAGAGGACTAAGCAGAGAATCGTAAGGTATTCCAAAGGTAACCATGCAGGGATGGGAGGTGAAACCAATGCTGGAGCTGTGTTGGATACACCAGGACAAAAGGAGTGGAACCCATTCTAGGGCAATTTCATTGGGGTAGATCATAGATGAGAGGTAGTGGAGGAGGATTCAGAGATCAACTATGTTGAACATCGTAGTGACTTCAAGAAGGGATAACACGTATTACAATGGATGTCATTGGTAGTTTTGATGAGGATAGTCTCAGTACTGTAGGCAGGACAGAAACATAGCTGAAGGAATTCAAATAGAGAATTGTGGGAGAGATAAGTGTGGAGCTGGGTTACAGTAATGCATTCAAGGACCTTAGCAAGGAAAGGGAGGTTAGAACTGGGTGAAAGTTGAAGGGAGTGAGTTTACTTGTTGAGACGTTATTGGCTCGGGGGGGGGGGGGGGGGTGCCACTGATGAGTTTACTTGTCCAGCGGAAATACTTCTGGGTTTGACAGGTGTAAATGTATTAGATATAGATACGACCAGGTCAATATTCAGATTAGGAACATAGGAACTGGAGTAGGCTATTCAGACCCTCGAGCCTATTCTGTCATTCAATTGGATCATGGCTGATCTGTACCTCAACTCCATTTATCCACCTTTGATTCTTAGCCCTTGATAAATCGGTTGATCTCAGTCATGAAAATTTCAATTGACCTACCATCCACAGCCTTTCGATGGATAGAGTTACAGATTTCCACTGCTTTTTGTGTGAAAAAGTGCTTCCTGATTTCACACTAGCTCTAATATTAAGATTGTTCCTCCTTGTTCTGGACTCCCCCACGAAAGGAAATATCTTCTCTGTATCCATTCTATCAAATCCTTTTATCATTTTAAATACTTCAATTAGATCACCCTTCAACCTTCTAAACTCAAGGGAATACAAGCCAAATTTATGCAACCTGTCTTCATAATTTAACCCTTTAAGCCCTTGTATCATTCTGGTGATGATGGACTTGGTTGAAGAAGTAGACTTTAGAGCTGTTTTTTCAGCGAGTAACAGCCCAACAGTTGACCTGGCCTCCAAAATGAAGAGTGGGAAGCAACAGGCAGGAAAATTAGACGGAATCCATTATTTTTTAAGAGAAAAGGGGTTGTTCTATATAGATTAAGTTAGACAGAAAAACATTAAAATTAAAATAATAAAAACAGAACAGAGACAAGGACAAATAGCAAAATGGGAAGGCAGAGTGAGCAGAAGTAGTTTATTTTTTAAATTTGTAATTGTACTTTAAGTTTGTATTATGGTTCTATTTTAATGTGATGTTATTTGTTGTTTCAGTATCATTGTATGTAAGCTCAAAATATATATTTTAAAACCAGCTTGCCTAGGTAGACTCAATTCCTTGAACGTGCGAGCAGTTTAAGGGAAGAGAATTAATTTAACAATTTAGCACTTCATTTTCTAAATCCTTTTGAGAAGAGCAAGTAGCATTATTGCAGTGTCCTACTTCATCTTGTATTCCATGATAGCTGCAGAATTGGTTGGTCTCCAGACCACAACAATGCACTCTGCCAACACAAATGCACATGTTCCCAGAAAAACCGCAGCTAGTCAATGTTATCTGTGAATAATACTGACTGGCTGCAGAAAGTCTGAAGAAAGAAGGAGAGTCAAATAAGGTTTCAAACCATTGTTAAGCAAAGTCTACTGGCCAGGGTGGATTTTATGAATTAGCACTCCAGGCACAGAGTTTCATGCAATGTGATCTCATATCAAGAATTCGGACGCACTGACCATAACAAATGAAACATTGTGTGGAACACACTGGTCTCCATGCCTGAAATCCCAATATGTGCTCCCGTCATGAGAAGATCTGTGACTGGAATCCTAATTTGTAAAATCTACTCCATGGCCACTGATACCATTGATACCGTCTATTTAATATGCATTCACCATAACTAAACACTAGTACATTTTTTAGAACTTCAATTCAGGCTTATGGAGCTCGATTGTGCACCAAAGAATTATTTTTTGTGAACTTTAAGTTTTGATAAGTTTTATATTAGAAAAGCCAATATTTTGGTTGCCACTGCCATGGAAAAAGTTGGAAGGACTGGCAATAAATTCAGGTGTGGGAAATAATGAATGAATGAATGAATGAATGAATGAATGAAAGAAATTGCATTTACAAAGTGCCATTCATCACCTCAGGATATCCCAAAATACAGCAGCCAATTTGCAAACAGCAAAGTCCCAGAAGCAATTGTATAAATGAACAGTTAATCTGCTTTGATTGAGGGATAACTGTTTGCATAGTTCTGCTGTAAGGTCATTAAACACATATGACTAAGGGGATTATCGCACAGAAAATACTGGCACAAATAGTATTTCAACTTCAGTCTGGATTTAACAGCTCATAACTCTGTGATAAGCAACTGGGAACATCAAGCTAATGCCTGCATACTTCACAAAGCACCAACATGAAGAAAAGGTTTTCTTTAAAGGGCCACTAATTTAATAAACAATATTTGGCAAACCTTGCTCTTGTCTGCAGAAAGAGAAGAGCCATGCACCATTTGCATCATCATGACATTGGGCCAGATTTTGCTGTAGTCGGGTATCTAACGGTGTCTGCCATCAGTTTGACTTGCCCCTGGACCCTTCAGCTCAAAACAATTACATTGAAACTACAGCACAGAAACAGGCCATTCGGCCCAACTGGTCTATGTCAACATTTATGCTCCACACGAGCTTCCTCCCTCCCTATTTCTTTTAACTCTATCAGCATACCATTCTATTCCTTTCTCCCTCATGTGCTTATCTAGCTTCCCCTTAAATGCATCTATGCTATTTGCCTCAACTACTCCTTGTGGTAGCAAGTTCCACGTTCTTACCACTCTTTGGGTAAAGAAGTTTCTCCTGAATTCCCTATTGGTTTTATTAGCGGCTATTTTATATTTATGACCTCTAGTTTTGGAATCCACTACAAATGGAAACATTTTCTCTACATCTACCCTAGCAAACCCTTTCATTATCTTGAAGACATCTATCAGGTCACCCCTCAGTCTTCTCTTTTCAAGAGAAAAGAGCCTGAGCCTGTTCAGTCTTTCCTGATAGGTATATCCTCCCAGTTCTGGTATCATCCTTGTGTATCTTTTTTGCACCCTCGCCAATGGCTCTCGATCCTTTTTATAATATGGAGACCAGAACTCTTCACAGTACTCCATGTGTGGTCTGACCAAGGTTCCATACAAGTTTAACATAATTTCCCTGCTTTTCAATTCTGTCCCTCTAGAAATGACCCCCAGTTGCCCACTAAGTTGCTGAAAGTGCGAGCTGATAATGGTGCAGTGAGGGAATCTGGGACCTGAGTGAACAGGGCAACCAACGGGGCATCTCCTTAACCAAAGAGATTTAAGGATTGGGAAATAAACAGCGGAACAACTAAGAAGGAGGGTGAATTAAAGGGGGTGAATTCAATGTCAAAACAGGTACAGAAAGAGAAAGATTGAATTAAGCGAGAGAGAAAAAAAAGAGACAGAAAGGAAAAAATAAATTATAAAATCTCCTAAAACAATTCACAACCTGAAGGAATGAAACTCCACATTTATAAGTTAATTTTCAGAAGTTAATTGACAGTCATTAACAATTATCAATCAGTAAAACAGTATTTACTCTTGTAATTACTAGCCCTAAATATCTGCGACGGGTTTAGTTTGTATCCACGATGCAAATACAGCAACTTCACGACATTCAATGCATGTCAATGGTGAAGCAGACAACGAAATGCCATTTTCGCAAAGCTAGCGGCAGAGCAACAGCAATAACAACTTGCATTTATATAGCACCATTAATGTAATAAAACATCCCAAGGCGCTTCACAGGAACGATTTGATACCAAGCCACGTAAGCAGATATTAGGACAGGTGACCAAAAACTTGGCCGAAGAGGCAGGTTTTAAGGAGCGTCTTAAAAGGAGGAGAGAGAGGTGGAGAAGTTTAGGGAGGGAATTCCAGAGCTTACGGCCCAGGCAGCTGAAGGCACGGCCGCCAATGGTGGAGCGATTAAAATCGGGGATGCGCAAGAGGCAAGAATTGGAGGAGCGCAGAGATCTCGGAGGGTTGCAGGACCGAAGGAGGTTACAGAGACAGGGAGGGGAGAGGCCATGGAAAGATTTGTAAACAAGGATGAGAATTTTAAAATCGAGGCATCCCGGACTGGGAGCCAATGTAGGACAGTGAACACAGGGGTAATGGGTGAACGGGACTTGGTGCTTGTTAGAATATGGGCAGCAGAGTTTCGGATGAGCTCAAGTTTATGGAGCGAGGAAGATGGGAGGCCAGCCAGGACAGCATTGGAATAGTCTAGAGGTAACAAAGGCATGGATGAGGGTTTTAGCAGCAGATGAGCTGAGGCAGGGGTAGAGACAAGCGATGTTATGGAGGTGGAAGTAGGCGGTCTTGGTGATGGAGAGGATATGTAGTCGGAAGCTCATCTCAGAGTCAAATAGGATGCCTAGGTTGCGAACAGTCGGGTTCAACCTTAAACAGTGGCCAGGGAGAGAGATGGAGTCGGTGGCTAGGAATGGAGTTTGCGGCGGGGCCCAGAGACAATGGCTTCGGTTTTCCCAATATTTAGTTGGAGGAAATTTTTGCTCATCCAGTCGGACAAGCAGTATGACAAATCAGAGACAGTGGAGAGGTCGAGAGAGGTGGTGGTGAGGTACAGCTGGGTGTCGTCAGTGTACACATGGAATCTGATGTTGTTTCCAGATGGTGTGGTCAACCATGTCAAAGGCTGCAGACAGGTCGAGAAGGATGAGGAGGGATAGTTTACCATGGTCACGGTCACATAGGATGTCATTTGTGACTTTGATAAGGGTCGTTTCAGTACTGTGGTAGGGGCGGAAACCTGATTGGAGGGATTCAAACATGGAGTTGCGGGAAGGATGGGCATGGATTTGAGAGGTGACAACACGTTCAAGGACTTTGGAGAGGAAAGGGAGGTTGGAGATGGCGCGATAGTTTGCAAGGGCAGAGAGGTCAAGGGTGTTTTTTTTGAAGAGGGTGGTGATGATGACAGATTTGAAGGGGAGGGGGGACAGTACCTGAAGAGAGGGAACCGTGAACAATATGGGGGCCAGAAATGGAAGTTGGGTGGTCAGCAGTTTGGTGGGAATAGGTTCGCGAGAACACAATGTGGGTCTCATGATCAAGAAGAGTTTGGAGAGGGCATGAGGGGAGACAGGAGAGAAACTAGAGAAAGATGAGAGTTCATGGCTAGGGTGGCGGGGGACCTTAGGGGAGGTTTGGCTTGGTGGGCTAGGGGAAGGGAGGGAAGCAGCAGGGGCAGCTGAACGGATGGACTCAATCTAATAACAAAGAAGTCTTTGAGCTCCTCGCACTTTTCGTTGGAGGTGAGGGTGGAGGGGGCAGAGGAGAGGGGTTTAAGAAGACAGTTGGTAGTGAAGGGAAGCCGGGGATTATCTTTGCATGCCAGGATGATCCTGGAATAGTGAGCTGTTTTGGCAGAGGAGAACAGGACCCGATAGTGCTTTATGTGATCCAGCCAGATCTGAGGATGAATGGTAACTCGCACAGCAACTTTTGGATATTAGCATTTAACCTTGCAACTGCTTCTCCCCTGAATTTGCTGTACCATTTTCACATAAATAACGGCGAGTGCCATTTGCCTCACCGTTAATTTGACAGCAAAATCTGGCCCAATATGTTCATTGAAGTGTTCCACCGTTGTTTATTTTATTGCGTTGTGTGTTTGTAAATAACTGAGAAAAATGTCGCCAAACACTTTTACAGGAAAGGAGCCCCCCTTTGCCCATTGCTCTTCCCACTGTCTTCTGACTACAACTTAAACATGTGATGACCGAGATGCTACAGAGAGGAGGTTTTCAGTACATCTCTTCCCAACCCACCTTAAATAGGAACTCTGCGTATGAGTTGAAAGAAATTTGCAATTTGATTTGTTGTACAGTTCGGTTTCTGCACCTCAAACCTGCAACCTTTTAGCACAGAAAGTATACCCCTCAAGCATACCTTCTGCTGCGATCTTATCCTCCACACGTTCGGCCGACTCTCCTCGCGATCTCACCCTCCCCACGATCTCTCCCTCCTTCCTCTCTACCATGCTCCAAGCAGCACCTCCCCCATGACCCTCCATTGCCGAAGACCGCCCCCAGCGGTCCCTGGCTGTGGCCTTCTACTGCAGGCTTTCCCGCCCAGCAGCAGCCACCCAGCTTTCAATCTGGCCAGCTGCCGGGTAGTAAAAAAGTACTAATGAGGTCCTGTTGTTAAATTTGGCAGAACCTCTGCCTTCCCTGGATTTCTGGGTTTCCTGGTCACAGACAGCAGCAAGAGAAGGTTCCAAGCATGACGCGAGAGCAGATTGGGGAGCCAGGCTCACGGGACAGTGCCTGATTCAAACTACTTTTGATTTCCCAGATTTTGTGAGGCTCAGTTAGGCCTTGCAGGTAAAAAGCAGAGGTCACAAAATTTGGCACCTAACATCGTGTGCTTGAATTGCAGGGTGCCCGAATTTGTGAATACCAATTTAGAGCCAAGTAATGAGGCTGCTCAACTGGCATGTACAGCCTTATTAAAAACCAAACATACTCTCCAGAGCTCCCACATCAAATTTTCCATCTTTGGGAGGGCCTGTGCCCATAAAAAAGGTTATAAAGGAGTCCAGTGGGTTTCCCTTTTGAGGCTGGCTTAGTCCTCCAGTTTTTCATTTTGGAATTTTCTTCTGCACCGATACTTTAGTTCATTAATCTTGGTGTCTGCCAGTTTTGACGTGGCATGCTACAATGAGATAAGGACGGGCATTTCTTTGGTGATTACAAACGTGCCGCACATTTAAACTGAGGAACTGGAGTTCATGAGGGACCAACAAATGTAGATGCAAAGATCCCAGAGGTGTTTTTCCCACACCCATCACTACGCCCGGATCTGCACCTGTACCTGTCAAGGCAGTCCTGTCTTCATCGCATCCACTTTACAAGACAGCCTACCACAGAGTTGTGCCATCTGCTGCCCAAAGATCTACACACACAGCTGTATCAGGGACAAAACATGAAGTTGTCATGCTGCCACATCCTTCCAAACTACCTGAGAAGACATCGGCCACATCAGGCGGTCCGCAGTGTTCACATGCATCAACGAAGTAACAGCAACACCCTCGTAGCTTTTCAAGTGGAAATGTGGCATCAGCTGGACAGGACACACAATTTTCACCAGGTGCCAGGGTTCCCTTGAGCGGAAAAAGTCATACACAGAACCCAGTTGCATCAGGGCTCTTTCTTTCAACCTCATTGCTTTCATGAACAGAAAGGGTTTACACTCAAATCAATGTTCAAGTGGTATCTGATCACAGAAACATCATCATACACATCAGCGGCAGTTACCCAAGAAGCAGCCAGAATGCCTTCATTGTGTGGCAGTCCATGGTGCCCATATTATTTGAAAAAGAAATATTGGTTGGATGACTCTTAGAAGAACAAGGCTGCAATCTGTATGCATGGCTGTTGACCTCACTGAGAAGCATCCCCAGCAGCAGAAAAGCACCTTGGGCTTGGGTACCTCCGAAATGAGAGCAATACTAATCAATATAGTTACCTTCACTTTCCTCCAGATACAAGCAAACTTCTTTTATATCTGCAGTCAGGTCCAAAGGAAATGAGTGGCTGCATTAACTTGGTTGGAGATCTCCCTCTATGCAGCTGGCACCTGTACTTTTATTGGAGGATGGCCTTCAGCCCCAAATTGGACCATCTTCCTTTGGTACAACTCCTGCAGAAGGATCCCCAACTCATCAGCATCCAAAGTATCAGTGCTGCCCAAATATCTCCACTGTGAACAATTAGGCAACTTTGCATCACTACCGCAACTTTCCCTTTTATGGTAAGCGGCAGCCTTTTAAGACCTGTTTCCTTGCCAGCTTTTGCACTCCCCAGCGAGATTTTGCACTCAATAGGCAAGTGTGCAGGCCAAGCTTCTCCTATGCCTGTGGCCTAGTCAAACGAGGGAACAAGTTGAGTATAGCAAAATTCGGAAAGGCCAACCTCCTGAGCTAAGAGCACTCCTGTGCCTGCGAACAATGCCAGCACAATCCCATTTTTGCCTGGAATTTATTTTTTAAAACATGTATGCTTGTATTTGTCTGGAGCTCAAAACAGGACTGTTAAGCCATTTTCGTGGCTTTTTATGCAGGCTGAGTATGAAAGTGAAAATTGACGCAAGGCTTTTATCCAGCCTTACAGTAATGTCAAGTGAAAATAGAACAAATAAAATTATTTTAAAATGCTAGTAGTGCTGTTGGACCACTCTCGTCAACTGGCTAGCTCGATTTCCCTGAGCATTGGGTTCAGCTGAATAGTTGAACACTTGCTGTTGGTTCAGCCAAACAAAACAAAACATTGGACAAAGATCAATTATTACATTATATCTGGTATTCATATCAAAAAATGAGCACTAGCAATTAACTGTTGGTCTCTAACCAAATGTTCAGCTTGGTTGGCTGAAAAGAGGGAAGTATTTAAATTTACAGACAGTGAAGGTTTATATACTTCTAACTTCTTCTGTGTAAGCCTTTTACTTTTTTCTTCAGTTGGTCCATACTCTCCATGGAATAAAAAGGTTGAGATGTGGGCCCTGTTTCAGGAGTTTGAGTTCCTAATCTAAACTGACATTCCAGTGTAGTGCTGAGAAACTGTTGTATTTTCAGAGATGTCATCCTTCAGATGAGACGTTAATCCTCCAATTCTGGTGATGCAATGAGCATTAAAGATCTACTTGTGTTACTCAAAGGAGATCTCACCATTATTTCTCCCTCAACCAATACCACCAAAAACAGATTAACTGGTCATTCTTCTTGGGATCTTGCTGTGTGACAATGAGAAAGTTCTATATAAATACAAGTCTTTCTTTCCTGGTGTCTAACTGTCCTCTTACAGCTGCACAGAATCTGTTCATTTTAGGTTTAAGCAACAGTGGAAACAATTCTTGTATAATTCAGTGCCAGGTTATAGTATTACTGATTCTAAGAGCAAGGGTGGTGTCGATTGCAATCAAGCTTGGACTCTTAATGATAAATCACTCTGGGATTGCTCTAGTACTGATACTAACTGAACTGTTAAAACCAAAATAATCAGCGCCGTCATTGTCAAGGAAATATTAGGGCTGAGAGTTATCATAACCATTAATGATTGTAAATGCGACTGAATACAAACCCACCTAAACAAATGGAGCTGTGCTAAATTATACAAATGAAATTAAGCCAAAATGAGTGAGTGTTCATATTATCATAGTAAGTACAGCACAAGAGGAGGCCATTCGACCCATTATGCTTGTGTCGGCTCTTTGAAAGAGCTATCCAATTAGTTTCATTCCCTTGCTCTTTCCCCATAGCTCTGTAAATTTTTTCCCTTCAAGTATTTATCTAATTCCCTTTTGAAAGTTACTTTTGAATCTGCTTCCACTACCCTTTCAGCCAGTGCATTCCAGATCATTACAACTCGCTGCCTAAGAAAATGTTTCCTCATGTCGCCTCTGGCTCTTTTGCCAATCACCTTAAATCTGTGTCCTCTGGTTACCGACCCTTCTGCCACTGGAAACAGTTTCTCCTTATTTACTCTTTTAAAACCATTCATGATCTTGAAAACCTTTATCAAATCTCCTCTTCTGTGTTCTAAGGAGAACAACCCCAGGTTCTCCAGTCTTTCCACATAACTGAAATCCCTCATCCCTGATACCATTCTAGTAAATCCCTTCTGCACCCTCTATAAGACCTTGACATCCTTCCTAAAGTGAATTGAACACACTAGTCCAATTGAGGCCTAACCATTGTCTTATAAAGGTTTAGCATAACTTCCTTGCTTTTGAACTCTATGCCTCTATTAATAAAGCCCAGGATGCCACATGCTTTTTTAACAGCCTTCTCAACTTGTCCTGCCACCTTCAAACATTTGTGTATGTGAATCCCCAGGTCTCCCTGTTCCTGCACTCCCTTTAAAATTATACCATTTAGTTTATATTGCCTCTCCTCATTCTTCCTATCAAAATGCATCACTTCACACTTCTCCACATTAAATTTCATCTTACCAGTCTGTCTATGTCCTCCTGAAGTCTGTTACTATTCACCACATTATTTACTACATTTCAGAGTTTCGTGTCATCTGCAAACTTTGAAATTATACCCTGTATATCCAAGTCCAGGTTATTAATATATATCAAAAAGAGCAGTGGACCTAATACTGAACCCTGGGGAACACCACTGTATACTTCCCTCCAGTCTGAAAAACAACCATTCACCACTACTCTCTGCTTTCTGTCTCCTAGCCAATTTTGTAACCACGCTGCCACTGTCTCTTTAATCCCATGGGCTTTAATTTTGCTGACTAGCCTATTATGTGGTATTTTATCAAATGCCTTTTGAAAGTCCAGGCACACATCAACCGCACTACCCTCATCTAACCTCTCCGTTATTTCTTCAAAGAACTCAATCAAGTTAGTCAAATACGATTTTCCTTTAACAAATCCTTTCATTTATTAGCCCATACTTTTCCAAGTGTTATACCTAATGAGTGATACGTGACAGGTTTGATGGTAACCACGTACTGTACGGGGATTTAAGAGTAGCTTATAATGTTAAATATTGTGAGGTGAGGCTCCTAGTGTGGAGCTATGCTTGAGGTAGCATGGATTGGAGAATTGGGCGTGGAGGTCAGTGCCTCCTTCAGGGCACTCACTGAAATTACTGGAAAATCAGAAGTGTTGTGAATCAGATAGTTGGACCTCCAACTTTAATCCTCTGATCTGCATTCCCATCAAGCAAGGCACCACACCTGGCATGGAGCTTCACTAAATCTATCTTATTGTGGTGAGAACTGGGATCAGATAAAGCAGAGGGTGATATGATTAATAGTTTTTTTTTGTAAATAAACTGTTTCTTTCTGTTACTGCTAATCTCAACCCCATCTGTATTTAGTTTTAGATCTAACAAGGCTTCATCTGAGGTGTCTTCTTTGCTCCCCCACCACTTCTTTGGATGAGGGAGAGGGTTGTACAATATCCTCGTTTCCCGACCCCCAATTTTCCTCATTGTTTGCAATGACTATTTCCAGATTTGTAGTTTCAAATGTGGCTGTGTTACATCTATGTGAACGTGATTATAATACAGATCTGCAGATGTGTACAACTGTAAGTTCCCAAAAGAGCAATAAAAATCTCAAAAGCAATGCGCTGACTGCCATGACACACAGCCAACAAAGCTGCATATCATTTTTGCTTTTCCAATGCCAAACCAAAAAATGTCCTCACACCAAGATATATATATTGTTGCTGGCAGAATTTTTCAGTGGTAATAGAACTGCTGCCTAAATGACAGGAATCTATCACATATAACTGAAAACTGACTTTCAAATGTTAAGCCCCAAATAAGTCAAGTTGAACAGGCTGAAGTGAATCACAGATTATGTTGACTGCGAAAAATTATTGAAATAAATTGCAGGTAAACACTTATAGGAAAGTTATTCTGTCAGTTGGAGGGAGTTATCCTTGTGCTACAGACTTGAAGCTGCAAATTTTCAAGAATACACTGTTATAACTTTCTCTGATAGTTTCATTTTAATAATTTAAAAGCTATTTAAATTGTAATGCCAGTCTTGTTTCTATACAGGGCACAATAATCTGAAAAGAACATTAGGGGAGATTGTCTGCCTCAGGAGTCCCTGCACGTGCTGGCGAACCTCCAACCCTGATTTTCTATCTATTAAAATAACAGGCTGGAAGTGCGCAGTTTCCTCATTTGCACAGCCAGCCACACCACGAAATGAGAAATCTCTGCCATTAATTCTGTGTGTGATGAAGTACGCTGTTTATAATGGTATTCTGTAATGTGATGAAAGAGATTAAGGGCCCAATTTTGCAATCCCAGCAAAAAATGGGCTTGCGCTGACTCAAGTTTTGGGCACACCCATGCCCATAGCACAAGGGGCGGACGGTGCACTAATTTCCTATATAATCCTATTTTGAACATGGGAGATTGGTTTGCAGTAAATCAGCTTGGGAACTGGGTGCACCTCTTAAAAGGTCTGTGGCTCACCATAAAAGTTGAAGTTACGGTGACGACAGAAAAGTTGGATATACAGCGGAGACACGTTCCCTTTTGATACTGGAAGTTTGGAGGTTCTTCTGCAAAAGGGCTTTATAATGAGGGTGATCCTATTTGGGGCTGTAGACAACTGTCCAGCTATCAAAGGAGGGAGGTCTGCACCTGAGTCAAAGCAGTCATTCATCTTCCTCAAACCTGGCTGCATAATGAAGATATGTCCTGTTATCAGGAGCAAAGCGAAGATGAGTGTGCTCCTCACTTCAGTACACATTCCTTAGCGAGGCCCATTAAGCATGGTACAAACCTAAATTGGGAACTCACCAATCCTCTGGTAGGTATCATTTCAAGCACACACTCTACCATTGTGTCCAAATGCATGGTACACTTCTCTTGCAAGTGGAGGCAGCAGATGTGGAACTGCAAACAGATGCTCAGGTTTCCAGCCAAAGGCCCTCCACTGCTGTTTGGGGAGTTCTGAATGGAGTCAGCAGCCGTGATGCAGTGGACAGCCTGGTTCTGCCAAGAGCCATCCACCCAGTCTTTCTTGTCCTTCAAATAACGTGGGCACCGTGGACTTCCACTGATGTGCATAACGATGTTTCTGTGGTCAAATAATTAAGTACTAACACTTTTATGATGGCCATGGGAATGATAAGAAGAGCCCTAATGCCTACATGGAGGCTTTTATGAATTCAAGGGAACTTTTCCATACAGTGAAAGGCGCTAGTCCTGTTCCACTAATTCTTCCTTTCCACAGGAAAAGTGATGTTGCCGCCTGTTGCAACCGAGCCGTGTCACTTCCCTTGTATTCATTGCAGACCACGAGATGTGGAAGGATGTGGTGGCATAGAAGCTTCATGCTGTGGTAACTTACACTTCTATGGGAAGAGTAGACTCTGTTCCAGATGTTGTGTGCAAATAAGTGGAGAGCAGATGGCTCCACTTTGTAGCAATCTGTCTTGTGAAGTGGAAACAGCAAGGACGGGACTCCTCTGATATGCCCAGGTTTATGTCCTCAGGTAGCATTGAGTGTAGCTGGAAAACCTCAGGGATCATGGCACCTGCATTGTGAGGCCCCTCACGAATTCCTCTTCTTCACTGCAATAATGCAGCACGTTCAAGTCTCCCAAAGTTATATGCATTCTCTCCTCTTTGTGCAGAACCACATCGGAGCAAAAAGAAAATATCCATTAACATTTCAGGTACAGACCCTTTCTCAGAAGCCTGTGAGGTTTAAATTTGTTGGCCAAGGGCTGCAGTAACCTGAGATTTCCAGCTGCTGACACACAGGCAAGAGCAATTTTTGAACTGAAGTAACCTGAGTTCAATCGCTGGCCTGAGCTGGCTGGAACCGGTTTGAATTAGCTAAGTTTTGTGAAAGACAGAGGAGATGTGATAAGACACAAGTCCTCATTTAGAAAAGGAGTAATGAGGTAATGCTACCTAAGTCCTTGGGACAGAGCCAATGAGGAGAAGACACAACTAGGCGAGCAAGCTTAACCCAAAGGGAGAGAGAGAGACAGCACAGCTTGAAGAGATAAGATTCGGAATAAGAATGAAGAATCTGGGGCGTGGAGCCAGAGCGAAGACTCCGGAGACCAACCATCGTGGAAGTGGAAGAACCTACATCAGGGATGTAGAGACGACGTCGAGAGAGAGAACGGAACGCCTGGCCAGCGTCAGCTCTCCTTTTCGGGTATTATCCTTTATATTCGGTGACCACTCAGGGAGTGTCAGAGAAACCTAGTGGGTGTGCGTTTAGATCCTAGTTTGGCTATAAAACTGTATAACCTGGTGCAAACTGCATGTCTATATCTAACCAGACGTATAAGCTATATGTATATGATCTAACGGCGTGAATAAAGCGAATTGAGAGTTAAGAGAGAATTGACTCCTCTCCTCTTTGTACTAAGCCAATAACCGTAACCGGTGATCTCCAGTCAACAAGTTGGTTAACCCCTGAAAACGGGCGTTGGGATCGCGGTGTATGATTAACCCGCGTCTGGTCATTGCGATGCAGGTAGCATGTAACATTCATGCTGCCTGGTGATTTCTATGATTGCTGCGTGCGGCCAGAACTAACTCTGCTGGAATATACCGAGGAATGGCTGGGCCTGCGGGAGAGCGTGCACCAAGGTTCTCCGACGAGGCACTAGAGGCCTTGGTGCAAGAAGTGGACGCACGGAGGGGCATCCTTTACCCGCAGGAGGACAGGATGCTCTCCAGACACATTCCGAAGAGGCAGTGGCGGACAAGGTAAATGCCAGGAGCATCGCACCACACACATGGATGCAGCACGGGAAGAAGTTCAATGATTTGACACGAATGGTCAGGTGAGTGACTTAAACTGTCAAGTGGCATATCCTACCAACTGCAACTCTAGCAGCATCCACTGCTCCACGCACTACACCCCCCATCACCCACCTACCAACAAACTCTTTCAATCAGTGGGCAACTCTTCCAATCAGATGCTTTCTCTCATCCTCACACAGTACCATTCTTGCAAGCCACACAGCCACAACTCACAGGTATCACACACACTGGCAACTATCCAACCATAAAAGCCATATCACTCAAATATCTTGCAGGCCACTCACTGACGCACTTCCTTTTTCTTGCAGGAGCAGGTGGCGCATAACAGGCAGCAGGAAAGACCTGGGGGAGGTCAGACACGCCTACATGTCCTCACCCTGTGGAGGAAACAGTGCTGTCAATCATCGGGCGGGCCCTTGCTGCGGCTGTGGTCACTGGTGGTGCTGGAGATATCAATGATGAGGGTCTCTGCATACCCAATCCTCCTTCTCACTCCCCACTTCTCCCTCATCCCACAATCTTTTATGACTCATGTGCTGCAGATGGTGTAGGCATGCACATCTTACTTTCTCCTCTCCCCTCACCACAACTCAACCCGTGTCCCTTTGTCATTGTAGATACCCAAGAATTGGAACCGGCACCGTCAGAGGATGATGACAGTGATGATGCAGACACACCATCACTCAATCTTACACTCGCAGCCACCAGCTCAGGTACTGACATTGCGCGTACTTTAGAGGCTAGGATAGAGGAGGGATCTTCACGTGGGGAGACACCGGGCACAAGTGCGTAGGAGCCGGGGCGGGGGGGAACAGATACCACAGGTGCCTGCTCGCCGGAGGGTGAGGTCGCTCACTAGTTCTGCTGCCGAGGAGTCAGATGATGACTTCGATGGGCCAGGCTATAGAAGGCGGCTGATAGGCGTACACCACCAAATGCTTGGTGCACTGGACAGCCTGCCAGAAAGCCTGCGCACAATGTCAAGGGGCTCCACCTTGGCACAGGGCTTTGCACAGAGCTTGGAGCCCATCCTTTCCCACATGGAACAAGTGGTCACCTCCATCAGCACATCTGCGGAACCCACTATGATACAGCGTCTGATGGCCAATGTCTCAGCTTCCACTGCATCACAAACATCTGCCATCCAAGGTGTGACTGCTGCCTTGGAAGCTCAGACTGCTGCGTTACAAGCTCAGACTGCTGCTATCGTGGCTTTGGGTTCCACTGTTGAAAGGGGCTTCCAGGGTGTCACAGCAGTCCAGCAATCTGTTCTCCCCAGATCACCAGGATTGCTAAGGCGCCATCCCAAGAGAGTGGCGGTGATGCCATGGAAAACGAACCTGCCGTCCTCTCGGGATGACAGCATTCCTGCTCCCATCCTTGCCAATCCACCAGTGCCCTCCTGGCCCAGAGCTGCTCGAGGTCGTCCTCCAAGGCCATCTGCATTCTCTTCAATTGAAGGTCAGCAGACTTCCACCACCCGTGCTCCAACCACTGGGGATGCACCTCATAGGAGCATTAGGATAAGTAAAGGCACCGATCGACAGGCACTAAGGGAATGCACAAAGGTGAATAGTCTCATTTTATTTGAATTATCACGTGTTAATTTATAAATTTGGATTTGAATTTGCATTTGGTGTTGGTTTCCATTTCTGCGACGGGCTGAGGGAGGAAGCAATGTATAATCATGAGGAGGACGGTTTGATGATCATGTGGGAGCAGAAAGGTAAGGAGTGTGGGGAGGTTTCGTTGAGGTTACTGCTATTGCTCATTAATCAGCTGATCACGCAGAGGCCTGGCAGACCTTGTTGCCTCCCTGCCTCATTTCAGCCTCCTCCTCCTCCGCCTCTGGCTCAGGTTCTCGCTGGATAGGCGGTGGCAAGGGATGTCCCCTTGTAATGGCGAGGTTGTGCAGCATGCAGTATACGTCAACTCTTGATACCCACACAACTGAGTACTGCAGGGCTCCTCCAGAGCGGTCCAGGCAGCGGAAGCATTGCTTGAGGACACCTATGGTCTACTCTATGTGGCAGCATGGCTCTCAATGTATGCCTGCCGTGCACGTGCGTTCTGGACTGGAATCGTGAGCCACTTCATGAGGGGATAACCCCTTGTCGCCCAGTAGCCAGCCTTTGACTTGCTGTGCTAGTTGAAATATGGACTGCCGCAGAATGAAGGAGTCATGACAGCTGCCAGGGTAGCGGGCACTGTCCTGCATGATACGCTGTGTGTGGTCACACACCAGCTGCACATTGAGTGGGTGGAATCCTTTTCTGTTCATGAATATGGCGGAGTTCTGATGTGGAGCACGCAAGGCAATATGCGTGCAGTCAATGCGAGCAAACCCTCGCGCTCGCTCATTCTATTTGTCTCTGTCCAGAGGGAATGTGATGAATTTGCTTCTGAGTGCGTACAGAGCTTCTGTGACCTCTCTTATACAGCTGCACTGCAAAATGTTGCTTATATCGCTGCCAGCAGCCTGAAAGGAGCCACAGCCGTAAAAATTAAGCGCCATGGTTTCCTTGACAGCCACAGGCAAATGTTGTCCTTGCCCTGCTCTGAGGTTGCAGCAGTTGACAAATTTCAGTCATGACCTTTTTAGTGAACCGCAACCGTCAGATGCACTGGTCATCGCTAAAGTGGAGGTAAGTGAAATGGTCCCTGAAGGCCTCCGTTGGATATGGTCTCCTGCTGAGTGCCCTACACCTCCTTCTCTTCCTCCCTCCTCTAGCAGCTTGTCCTGCTCTGCGTGGCCTCTCTCCATGCTTCTTGTCATGTTCAATTCCCAGAGGAAGCCCTAGCAGGCCACCCATGTCTGGCAGAAAGTTGTTCAGCACATTATTTTAAATGGCACTAACAGTACAAGACCATCTAGACCACTCTGCATATAATATTGCAACTTTCTCCAAGTGCAGGAAACTTCCACAAACACCCACAATTGTACCAGCAGCCAGAATAAATAATCCAGCAACTAACCTGTAACTCCTGTATGCTCCCTTTAAATAGCACTGGTGGGGGGTCCTTCAAGCCCTTTAACTCCCGTTTAGCCACGCGAGGTTAGAACAGTGCATTGTCTGGAGAGGGGAGTTCGAAAATGGCGCCAGCTGCTTCAAATCAGCGTTGCACACTCATTAATATCATAATCTCTCCACTCTACATGCTTCCGACGTTCGTTAAATAAATTTACCAAGATGGCGTCCTGCGAACATCACACCAGAAGTGAGCGCGCGCATCTCGGACACCATTTTCGGGGCTTAGGAGTCCGCGTAGGGTCTGCACAACAGGCGCTACGCGGCCCCAATTTAGCCCCCTGTGACTCTTACCAGTTGTCTCTGCATTTGAACAACGCTCTCTGCCACAGGTCTCGAAGGGCACCTACTGAAAGGCTCCGGAGGTCAAACACCAGCAACATGAAAAGATCTGCGGACTGAACAGACGAAAGACATCAGAATTTGAAATCTGAATTCGTTACACATTTAATATTTCTAATGAGGCCTGCGTGAACTTACTATTAAAACGTGTGAGTATGAGATGGAAATCGATAACAGCCAAAATAATTTGTCTGCATAGTTTAGTTTGGCAAAGTGCTACACCAGTGGAACAGGCAAGTTCGCACTAAATTTAGAATAATCCTCACTGCAGTGTTGAGTTAAATATACAGACTGGATCCTAGAACAGCAATCGCACTGTGTATGACCACAGTGCAGTAATCATATTATAAAAAAATAATATAAAACATTTTTTTTTAAATTCGTTCATGGGTTGTGGGTGTCGCTGGTGAGGCCAGCATTTATTGCCCATCCCTAATTGCCCTTGATAGGTGGTGTGGTGGTGAGCCGCCTTCTTGAACCACACGGACTGCAGCAGTTCAAGAAGGCGGCTCACCACCACCTTCTCAAGGGCAATTAGGGATGGGCAATAAATGCCGGCCTCGCCACCGACACCCACATCCCACGAACAAATAAAAAAATATTTGTGACATCGTCCAGACATACCAGCTCAGTTTACCTTTCTCTTTAGTAACCAGACTGTAGGTTCTTTTCAGTTTGAAAATAATTACTCTGCATGTCCTGACAGAAATCACACCTAGCTTAATTTATCACTTTCACTAAACACATTGGAGGAGAAATTTGACGTCAGCCTGAAACAGACACAAAGTCGGTGGAGCGGCTGCAGTACCCGCCCGCCCGCACTGCCCGTCCGTACTGTCTGCACTGCCCATCCGTCCGCACTGCCCACACGCACTGCCCGTGCTGCCTGCCACCCACCCAAACTGCCTGCCCGTATCGGGTGATGGGAAGCCCGGTCCATTTTCGGGTTTGGGCCATATTTGAATGCAACCAGTGAGCCGCGGGTGCCAAAGGGATGCCCTGCTGCAGCTCACCAATTGAGGGAGGACGAGGAATTGGCTGGGTCAACACGCTGAGTCGACCAGCAGGTCAGGCTCGAGAAGAGTGGGGTGGGGCGTGCGCTGAGCCCAGAAAGGATCGAGCCAGGGCCCTGGAGCCAGGAGGAGCATGCTTCCTCCTCCTGACCTCGCAAAAATACTCCCATTAACAATTCTGGGCCTTTTCTTGAGTCGCCACCCGCTGGTTAGCCCACTCACTGCCTGGTACAAATGGGCGAATGATGCGCGGAACAAGCTATGCCTACTTGTACATGAAAATTGCATTAGGCGGGTGTTCAGAGTGCCAAGATGCCTCCCCGATTTTCAACTGCCGGCCGCCCATTTTTCAGGCGAGGAGCAGACAGCCAGCAGTTGAAAATCGCCCCCATTCAAATTATTTGCGCAAACTCACAGTTACTCATCATTGTTTGAAAAAGTATGAATGAACTTCCATTTATTTATGGTTTGATATTATTCTATTAAGCATATGCTGTAGTGTGGAACTGGCTTTTGTTCCATCAACACAGTTAAAACTCTATGGGATGACTAATGAAGTAAGTGATATTCCCACAGAAGTGACCACATTTAATTAACACTTTACATGTTCCATCATTCAGAGTTTGTGACAGTGAGATTCAGGCATTCTCTCAATCACGCAAAAAGTGCATCTTAATAGTTTACTCTCAGTTCTGGCTCATAATTGAACTCTCACATTCATGAAAGTAATGTCATAGCTTCTGTTATCCACAAGACATGCCCACTTTAATCTACATTTGTAAACAAATACAAGGACATGTGGGACAGAGTTTCTGCTTTGGGCGCAATCGGGAAAATCTTCCAGGAACCAGCGCAATCGGGCAGTGTAATTAAACGTAATTGTTTCTTTTTTTTCCATTAAAAAGTATTCCTTCATGTAGTTAAGAGCGGTAACCTGGTGCAGTTTTATTAATACAGCTGAAAATGGGTTTATCACCAAAAATAAGCATTTTTAATAAGAGTGTCCGATCCTCCACCTGTGAGTAACCTGATTTAAAATCACTGAAGTGCAGATTATCTAAGTAGTTATATTAGTGCTGCTGTCACTGTTTAATAAGAAAATGAAATAAGATTCAACATAACTGAACACGAGGATGTTTTATATCAGCATTTGGTTTAACCGAGGAAAATGGCCACAAATTCCTTCAATCCAAATTGGGCTTTGAGAGCTACTGTGGATTTCTTAGAATTTCTGATGGCATTATTAAGGCTTTAATGGCATTACTGTCCAAGTGTCATTTTGAATTAGAAGTCAACATTAAATTGAACGGTAACCACTCTGTACAGGCAAAAAAGAAACTACAAACTTCACTGACTTAATTTGAAAATGTGTTTTTCCCACTTTCTCAACAGGATCACAACCAACCACATTTGGCTGCTTCAAATGTTAACCAGCAGTGAATAAAATCAGTAAATGCCAGTTTTAACTGGCAACGTGCATGCATTTTAATTTTATTGCTTCCCTGCAGTTTTAGTACTTCATCTCATGCCAGGAAATGCCAGTAAGTGCATTGGGTTTGATTTCTTGCTTTCGTTAGTTGTGATGGTCTCACTTATTTTCCTTACTTTCCCCCTTGGCCACAGTTAGTGCCATAGAACTGAGAATAAGACAGCAAGGCAATCTAGCCTGTTCTAATACTCTGTGCTCTAAGGTCACGACAGCGGCTGGAACACAAGGTAGAAAGTCTCTGCCTTGGCAATTTGCCTGAGAGGGAAGGAAAGTCAAGTTGGGGCTGGGAGTTTATATCTTTCAAAAAAGGTGTTAAAAATTCAAATCTTGCATTAAAATGTATATTATATAACTTTCAGTATGCCAGTATTTTTTTTTTACAAGAAATATAAAAGAAGGATCTTTTATTTCCTATCACTCGCTCCTAAAAAGACTGCTAGATTTAAAATGCTTACTTACAAGGAATGACTTGGACCATATGTAAGAGACCATTCAGTGGTTGCAGCCTAAACATACTTTAATTCTGTGCATCCATAATCCCTGCAGTTACATCAAAAGGTACCTTGTAAATACCTGGATATGCACTATGTGGCATTATTACCTAAATTTAAACCAGCAACAGAGCTGCTTTTACATCCTGTGGAGACAGTAGCCTTTTCATCCAAGTTCTAAGCGTGTCATTTAGGTTTGAGCTATCGTAATCAAAGGGGAATTAACTGCCTTTTAAAATACTTCAGCTTATTTATGATTAGAAGTCTGAGCAATACCCCTAAGTATCCTCCAACGAAAAGAGGGTTTAGTGGGAGAATTGTATAAATCAATCTCAAATATAGGCAAAATGAAATGGGAAGAAAAATGTATGCAGATTCTCAAATACTGGAAACTGGCAACCTGATAATGCACAATTTCCTTAATTTCTTTTTGATTCTTGGAATATAGACTGAAATGCAAATAAATCTATAAATAAGAGTACGTCTATGTATTTGGAGAGAAGAAGGAAGTAATTTCAGTGAGTTAGCTGTTATCTTCTATCCTCTTCACCCTCAACCAAAGATCGTTCTGGCCTGACTGGTGGTTTGCTTGGTTTAGTGCAATGGTTACCTAGAACAATTTTCTTTATTTCAATAGCTATTTTTTCTTTCTTGCTTTGTTTTGGAAAGTTGTGGTATCCCCACCTATATGATATTTTTACGATCCCTAGTAGCACTGGTAAAGATGCACTTCTGTCCCATGTGTATCATTACTTCATTTGAATATTACTGACCCGCAAACTGCTCTGAAAATTACTGTGATCCTAACAGGGCTCACCGCTATTTCAGGGCAAATGAAAGAGTAACTTCTGGCAATTGCGCACGTGCAATTAAACGCGGAAATTGCTCTACCAGACGCGAGTCTTCTCAAAAAGTTCGCCGGCTGAATGCAAGGACCAGTGCGAACTTGCTCTCCTGCCCAGCTGGAAATGAACTAATCTCTCCATAAAAACGGTACGCTGGGTTTTCTTTTAGGTCTAAACTAACTTTAAACGGTGTGGTAAGTCTTAATGACTGCCAAACAACCTCTCTGGCACTGAAAATTAACTTTTAAAAATCTGGAGTCTCATTACTTCCGATTTTAATTGTTGGACATTTATAAAAGAAAAATTGAAAAAAGATTTTTAAAAAATGTAATTTATCTCAGTCTTTTAATTCGATATTTCTTACCCTCTCTTTATTTCACTTTCTCTAACTGATTTTACGTTGAATTTACTGTTGGAGCTTGCACTTCCTGGCTTGAACTCTGCGTGGCTTGAGCTGATTGATTGAGGGGAAAGAGAGATCCTTTCCCCATTCTCACAGCTCACAGAAGCCTGGGAAAGACCCCTGCACTTTTTTCATCTCCCCATTGCAGCAAGTTGGCACCCAGAAGCTCGCAGATAGTTTGTGGGTGAGTATTAATCTAATTCACCGCTCTAATTCACCGCTCAGTGCAATTTCCGGGCCAATGAGATGCAATGCCACAAATCAGTACATGAATGTACAATTTTTTTTTACAAAGGCATAAGGAAAAAAACATGTCAAGAATAACAACTAATAGAAAACAACCTGAAAAAAAAGACTCAGTGTTTTAAAATGTTCTGCCAAAGTTCTGCAAAGCAGGCAGCTGGAACAGTTTCCAGCATTCTCATCAACAGAACAGCCAGCAGGATCTTTTTTCTTTTTGCTGCCTGTTACATTTTTTGGTCTTTTCAAATCTTATTACCTTAGAATGCTTTGGCTCTCATATTTTAGATCATTTCCGTGGGTAAGTCCCATGGGTTCAAGTCCCACTCCAGAGACTTGAGCACAATATCTAGGCTGACACACCAGTGAATTACTGAGGGAGCACTGCACTTTCGGAAGGGCCGTCTTTCAGATGACATGTTAAAACGAGGCCTCATCTGCCCTCTCAGGTGGGTGTAAAAAATCCCACGGCCACTATTCGAAGAACAGCAGGGGAGTTTTCCCAGTGTCCTCAACCAACTTGCTGTGCGCAAACTGGTTGCCATATTTCCTACATTACAACAGTGACTAAACTTCAAAAGTATTTCATTGGCTGTAAAGAACTTTGGGACATCCTGAGATCGTGAAAGGTGCTATATAAATGCAATCTTTCTTTCATTCTATCTTATGCGTCCATAAGATGCCACTTCAGTCTTAAAAGCAGTAGAATATCACAGCAGACCTTATTTAAAGTTTAAACTATGAAGATTATTACACAAACATATAAACAACTAATCTAACACTGATATAATACAGTAATATATTTACAGCAGAATATCTTTTATCTAATTCCTTGAATAAATAAAATAACAGAAGATTACAACTAAGCTTTTCTAGATAACATTTAAATATGCACAGCAGGCGTAATATACAGAGGATCTGGGCCAATGCTGGAGGATCATACACAGCAGGTGGCTCATTGGAAAATTGTGGGTGCACTGCCCATGAATTTCTTCCTATTAATGTCAATGTACGGAAAATTGCAGGCAACGCACCAGCAATTTTCCGATAAGTCACTCACTGCACACAAGGCTTCGCTGGTGGCAGGGGGCTGATGGAAAGTTCTGTCCACTATTTTTCCTTTTTCTTCAGGAATATCAGTCTGCCGGTTCTTTTCAAACTTACATTTTTAAACTGTCCCTCAAGCGGTTTTTCAGCTATCCCTCATCCTGAGATTTTGCAATTGCCTACTGCTCATTTGAACTAAATAGATTCGTCTTACATCTCGGGACGTTTTTACTGGGACTATCTGGATTTTGAATACATACATTACAAGACTGGAGTGACAATTCAAAGTCTTCAACAAAGTGAATGGAAAGGAATGGAACCCAGTATCAAATTCTCCAATGTTAAGGGAAACAGAACCCTCCCATCTTTTCTAGGTATTTTAAAGCAGCAGCTGAAGTATTTCTGGTGATCTGTTCATTCTTTGCATTTTGGGGTTTTTTTTAGATTTCATTTGGAATTCCAATTTTTTGTTTAATCTACTGCTTATTCAAATCCTGACCATGACTCATAACTTTAGAGTGGGATGCAAATAGTTCAATCATGTCATTTGTCAACTATTTATAGTTAACTTGGCTACACTGATGGGGTTTGTTTGCATTTGTCCGTTCAATAAATTCAGCTGTGTGTAGGTAGTAGATTGGAGGTCCTACAATGCAGTAGAGCATGGGTTTGAGTCCTGTTTGGCCAGACAGCAAGTTCCAGAACCCAGTCGTAACATTTAGGAAGGCTCTAAGTGGAGTCTGGATGCTTCCTCAAAGAGAGCATGGGGTCATTGGAGGCAAGTCACCAAGGTCTCTCTTGTATATTTCCTAGCTGTTTTCAGAGCTGCATTTATAGCATTCTGGAAACAGATCAGATACTCACTTTGTGATATGACATGGGTACAAAATAAAGCTTACCAAAAACACCACCTCAGGAGGGTGTTCCTGAATTTCCCAGGGGTTGTCCTGAGCTTCTGCCTTATCTTTGATGGGAGATCAGCGTAATGCTGGAGAAATGGCATAAATGGCTGTTTTAAAAGTTACAGCATATCACGAAAACCCTGTGGAAATTCAAGGCCTACGTGTAATTGTAAGATGTGTATTTAAATAACATCAGCAAACAGGTTCAGACATCAGTTCCTGCTTTGTTTATAAGCCTTTTACAATTAGGTTGATCAATCTTCCCATTTGACACTAAAGAGTCACATTCTTATCTTATATCCTGTCATCTGCTCTGATCACTATCCCCAGTGTGAAGCCTCTGTATCCTATTTTGAATGCTTTTTAATGTATATTCAAAGCCTCACCCACCAACACTGACACAGTGGGAGTTCTGTGAGCATTACTCATTATTCTCATTGATCGTCTGAAACCCAGCCTGATGCCCACAAAAGGGATTGTGTCCTTTCAAGCTTTTTTCTCTATTGTATTGTGACTTTCTGTGACTGCTTGGCTGAAGAATGGCTATTCTGTTTGTTTTACCTACTAAACAACAGACCTCTGTTTTGCTTGCACTCGCAAAATTGTACTGTGTCTACTGTCTATCACATACGTTGCCAATGACATAGCCACTTGTCCATCAATGCACAGTCCAGTGACTTAGAACATTGCCCTTTCACCTCTGCCACCCAAGTGCAAATTCACCATTGACTGTCGAGACAAAATCGCCTTTATCGGATAACTGAAATTATTTTTCTCTAATTCCCAGTGGGTTAAACTTCATACCTCAAATTTGGCATAATTTGGTAACTTCACTCTGAGAGGCCATAACAACAGAGATTGTTTGAAATCAGTATATCACACTGGTGAAGCACTGATGCTCCTCAGAGGCTGGGCTTTACTGCATTGTAACAACAAAAGCAAGTGGAGTTCGATTTATGTACGAGCTCCACTTTACATAACACGCCATTACATAATGTTCTCACATCGCCAATATGCAAAAATGCAACCTCTATTACCGTGAAGATTAGACCACATGCATATTACGTAAATCAGTCAACAACTATGTAAGCTTAATACATCATGATTAAAGTAGTGTTCTCATTGATATGCAACCTCTGCTTGAGCTCTTCGTTACACATTTCATGGGCTGGATGGAGCAAGCAACAATGAGAAACTCAGTAGAGTACAAAGCTGTCTAAAGTATTATATTCCAATTTCCCCATCATGTTCTCTAGAAGTTTTCAAATACGTAAGATAGCATCCCCGTTGCCAATCAAAATAAGCTAGATTTATACACCGCAAATTTCCTCAGGGTTCTCCTGATTGGCTGCCATAACTTGGGCGGAAAATCAGAAGAAATCTCATTTACACACAGAAATGAATGGGAGGACCCTAGGCAAGACAGAGGGTCAGAGGGATCTTGGTGTGCAAGTTCACAGATCCCTGAAGGCGGCGGAACAGGTAGATAAGGTGGTAAAGAAGGCATTTGGGATACTTGCCTTTATTAGCCGAGGCATAGAATATAAGAGCAAGGAGGTTATGATGGAGCTGTATAAAACACTGGTTAGGCCACAGCTGGAGTACTGTGTGCAGTTCTGGTCGCCGCACTACAGGAAGGATGTGATCGCTTTGGAGAGGGTGCAGAGGAGATTCACCAGGATGTTACCAGGGCTGGAGCGCTTCAGCTATGAAGAGAGACTGGGAAGATTGGGTTTGTTTTCCTTGGAGCAGAGGAGGCTGAGGGGGGACATGATTGAGGTGTACAAAATTATGAGGGGCACAGATAGGATGGATACTAAGGAGCTTTTTCCCTTCGTTGGGGGTTCTATAACAAGGGGACATAGATTCAAGGTAAAAGGCGGGAGGTTTAGAGGGGATTTGAGAAAGAACTTTTTCACCCAGAGGGTGGTTGGAGTCTGGAACTCACTGCCTGAAAGGGTTGTGGAGGTAGGAACCCTCACAACATTCAAGAAGCATTTGGATGAGCACTTGAAATGCCATAGCATACAAGGCTACGGACCAAATGCTGGAATATGGGATTAGAGTAGACAGGGCCTCTATCCGTGCTGTATAACTCTATGACTCTAAATACAGCTTCAGTCCATCTTCCACCAAAGTCACAGCAGCCGGTCAGGAGATCTCCCAAGGAAATTCACCCTCATAATCTAAAAATAACAATGCCCATAATGTCATCCTTTTCTCAATGTTATCAAAAAGCTTCCCAGGCAGTAAATAATTTAATTATATGTCATATGAATGTAGACATGTCGGACTGAAGAAAGTTGAAATGGATTCAAGACATACTGATACTGATATACTGGTGCATAATGCCGCCACAGGTAACTGGGGAAGGAGAAGTAAATAGGATTGTCAAACAAGTTAAATTACGAGTACCATTTTCAAAGGGCACTAGCAGATTTTCCATGGCATTGCTCATAGTGAGTCATAACATTAGCAGAAGATCAGCAGAAACCCCATTTACGCATGTAAATGGGGTTTCAGTCGATCTTCCACCAACAGCCGATTGGGAGAACTGCCAAAGAAATTCATTCCCATAATCTAAAAATAACTGATTGCCCTTTATGTTTTCCTTCTCTCAATTTTCAAAAAGCTGAGGTGCAGCAGTACCATCACTAGTGGGAGGATGCAATTACACTACCATAGAGTGAGAAGTAATGTATTAAAAATCGTACGTATCTACAAAACCTTACTTCCTCTTAGGTGTTTGTCAGTTTTGTGTCAACTTTCCATTATAAATTCCTATGTCTACATTTCTAATGGAAACTGTCTGTGTAAACTGGTCACTCTATAATTACATCCTCCGACCAGCAGTGGTGCTGTGGAACCTCAGTTTTGTAGCTCTCAGCTTCGAATGAGGATAAACTCATATGCTCCAACCAACACTACTTCTCTGCTTCCCAAATTCCTGCAAGTTTTATATTATTATTTATAGTTAAATAGCAAAAGCAAATTATTGTACAAAAATAAGGACAAAATGTATCACTTGAAAAGGAGGACTGAATTACATCTGTACTCTGTGGTTCAATTATCCCTTCCCTACTAACCGCACGTCACCTGAAGGGTGCACTCGGTCTTGACTCCCCATGTGCAAAGCCATGGGAGATTGACTAGTAATATATTAAAAGTCTTGTATATAGTACCCACTTCCTGAAAGTATCGCTCCTACTTCCTGTAATACTTTCCCAATCCCATTTTGTTGATACACAGTTACAAGACATCACGTCCTCCAACTTAGTGAGTAATGGCATGAGAGATCTGATTTTATATTATATATTATATGATAGATAGGGAAAGAGGTAGGCAGACAGGAGTTAAATGTGCAGGTTACTGTTAATTCAAAGTCACTTAATTCGAATAACTGGATCATTCAAATTTGAATGGCATCAAAAAGCCTGTTTTAGTCCATCAGCTTAATTTGAACGACTGAACAATTCAATTCTTTTAGCACAAAAACGTTAAGTTAACAAGATAAATTTTAAAGGGTATGGGGAAAGGGCAGGGATTAAGTGAAAAGCTCTTTTAGAGAACTGGTACAGACGGGATGGGCTGAATGGCCTCCTTCTATGCAGGGCAAGATAAAGCAGAAAAAGAAAGCTTAATGACTGTCACAGAAAACTAAATACTGCAGAAAGCCTAGAGGAGCATAAAAAGTACAGGGATGACGTAAAAAAGGAAATAAGGAAAGCATAGAGAGGGCATGAAAAAATATTAGCTAGTAAGATTGAAGAAAACCCAAAGATGTTTTATCAGTACATTAAGAACAAGAGGATAGCTAAGGAAAAGGTGGGACCTATCAGGGATGATAAGGGTAACTTGTGTGTAGAAGCAGAGGATGTGGATAGGGTTTTAAATGAATATTTTGTCTCCGTATTCACAAAGGAAAGGGATGATCCGGACGTAGTAGTTAAAGAGGAGAGGTGTGAAATATTGGATAAGGTAAACATTACGAGAGAGGAAGTACTAGATGGACTGGAATCCTTGAAAGTTGATAAGTCACCAGGGCCGGATGGATTATTTCCTAGGCTATTGAAGGAATCCAGGGAGGAAATAGTGGATGCTCTGAGGATCATTTTCCAATCCTCACTAGATACAGGGGAGGTACCGGAGGACTGGAAGACTGCAAACGTAGTACCATTGTTTAAAAAGGGTACGAGGGAAAGGCCAAACAATTATCGACCAGTCAGTCTTACCTCGGTGGTGGGTAAACTATTAGAATCAATACTGAGAGATAGGATAAACTGTAACTTGGAAAAGCATGGTTTAATCAGGGATAGTCAGCATGGATTTGTTCAAGGAGGGTCATGCTTTACAAATCTGATTGAATTCTTTGAGGAAGTGACAAGGAGGATTGATGAGGGTAGTGCAGTGGATGTTGTCTACCTGGATTTTAGTAAGGCATTTGACAAAGTCCCACATGACAGACTGGTCAGAAAGGTAAAAGCTCATGGGATACAGGGAAATTTGGAAATCCAAAATTGGCTCAGTAACAGGAAACAAAGGGTAAAAGTCGATGGATGTCTTTGCGAATGGAAATCCGTTTCCAGTGGTGTGCCACAGGGCTCAGTGTTGGGTCCCTTGCTGTTTGTGGTATATATTAATGATTTGGACTTGAATGTAGGGGGCATGGTTGCAAATTTGCAGACGACACAAACATTGGCCATGTAGTTGATAGTGAAGTGGATAGCTGTAGACTCCAAGAAGATATCAATGGGTTGGTGGAGTGTGCGGAAAAGTGGCAAATGGAGTTTAACCTGGAGAAGTGTGAGGTAATGCACTTAGGGAGGGCAAACAGTAAAAGGGAAAACGCAGTAAACGGGAATATACTGAGAGGGGTAGAGGAAGTGAGACACCTTGGAGTGCATGTGCACAGATCCCTGAAGGTGGCAGTACAGGTAAGTAAGGTTATGAAGAAGGCATACGGAATGCTCTCCGTTATTAGCCAAGGTGTATAATACAAAAGCAGGGATGTAATGATGGAACTGTATAAAACGCTGGTAAGACCACAGCTGGAGTATTGTGCGCAGTTCTGGTCACCACATTACAGGAAGGACGTAATTGCTCTGGAGAGAGTGCAGAGAAAATTTACAAGAATGTTGCCAGGGTTTAAAAATTGCAGCTACGAGGAGAGATTGGATAGGCTGCGGTTTTTTTCCTTGGAGCAGAGGAGGCTGAGGGGAGACTTGATTGAGGTGTACAAAATTATGAGGGGCCCAGATAAAGTAGACAGGAAGTACCTGTTTCCCCTAGCGGAGAGTTCAAGAACTAGAGGACATAGATTTAAGCTGATTGGTGGAAGGATTAAAGGGGACATGAGGAAAATCTTTTTTACCCAGAGGGTGGTGGGTGTATGGAATTCGCTGCCTGAATTGGTGGTAGAGGCAGGGACCCTCAACTCTTTTAAAAAGTACCTGGACCTGCACCTAAAGTGCTGTAAGCAGCAGGGCTATGGACCGGGTGCTGGAAGGTGGGATTAGAATGGGCACCAGGTTGTTCTTCCAGCCAGTACGGGCACAATGGGCCGAATGGCCCCCTCCTGTGCTGTATCTTTTCTATGGTTCTATGTGTGATTCCATAACGGTAGACTGAGTGGAAATCCTCAGGATCAGAAAAAACACAAACCATTTTTGTACGGTCTCCAGAGCCCCTTAGCTGTGTTATTATGTTGTAACTTTGATACCCAAACTTGGCATCACTTAATCACTTGTATATTTATTCATCTCATGCTCTCTACTACGCTTTTCAGACTTGTTGCGATCCTGCAATGTGGGCCTTGGTTTTCATCCAGGTTTGTCAATTGTTTAAAAAACTCCTCATTTTGTATGTGGCATTCCAACAGAATTTTCAAGGAAGCTCCACGGAACCTTAAAGAAATCTATAATTGTGAGTTCTAGTCTTCATAAATAAGGAACTTAATGCACTTTTTATTAATAAATTAATCCCACCCCCTGCACCACCTATGAGAGAGTAAAAGGGGACTTACCTCTAAGGTCATGCCTTTGGCTATGCAGAGTTGTCTCACTGCCTCAGCTACTCGTTCTGCACTCGAATATCCTGCCTTTTTCCCTTGTCCACGCTCTCTCTCAAACAGCAGAGTGCTGTGGCGGAATGGCTTCAGTTCCACTGTTATGAAATACAATTGCTGGTTTACAGAATGCCAAACATTAAACTACAGCTCATGAAATAATGAAGAGTTCTGGATTTCCGAGGCAGCTTCTACTTCTATATGAAAGATTTTAACACATCTCCAGCAATATATAATTTCAACTCAATTAAACAAATTTTGTTTCTTAGCTTGAAAACAAAGCTATCCTCTTTACCCTTGCCCACCAACCCAAATTTCAGCCCCCACTCCCCTGCCCTAGACCTGAACCTGCACCTCTCTACAGTTTCTCACCCATCACCTCTTATGCTTGTCTGAAATCATCTCGGCCATGAGACCCACCTCCTGCTCCCTTGACCCCATTCCCACTAAACTGCTGACCATCCAGCTTCCCTTCCTAGCCCCCATGCGAGCTGAGATTGTAAATAATTCCCTCTCCTCAGGTACTGTCAGCCTGCATTTCAAAACATCTGTCATCGCCCCACCTCAAAAAAAAACACGCCAGCTCCTCTGACCTTACAAACTACTGCTCCATCTCAAATCTCACTTTCCTCTCCAAAATCTTTGAACGTGTTGTCACCACCCAAATCCGTGCCCATCTTTCCTGCAACTTCCTGTATGAATATCTCCAATCAGGTTTTTGTCCCAGCCATAGCATGGAAATGGCTCTAATCCAAGTCATAAATGACATCCTGTATGACTGTGACCATAATCATTATCCGTCTTTGTCTTCCTCAACCTCACTGTAGCCTTTGACATGGTCAACCACACCATCCTCCTCCAACACCTCTCCTCCCCTGTCCAGCTCAGCGGGTGAGCCCTCGCTTGCTTCCACTCTTACCTATCCAATAGTAGCCAGACTGATCTCCAGAAATGGTTTCTCTTCCTGCCCCTCCAGAGTCTCGCAAGGATCTATCCACTTCCTCATCTACATGCCGCTCCTTGGCAACATCATCTTTAGACATGTGGTCAGCTTCCACATGTATGCTGACAACATCCAGCTCTACCTCTCCACCACCTCTCTCGACCCCTCCATTGTCTTAGTGTTATCAGACTGCTTGTCTGACATCCAGTCTTGGAATAAACAGTTTCCTCCAGCTAAACATTGGTAAGACCAAAGCCATTGTCTTCAGCCCCCACCTGAGTTTCTGACCCCATATTCTTTCCATCACAAAGACCACCTACTTCCACCTCTGTAACATCGTCCACTTCCACCCCTGCTTCAGCTCACCTGCTGCTGAAATCCTCAGTGTCATGCCTTCCAGACTCAAATATTGCAAAGCTCTCCTCGCCGGCCTCCCATCCTCCACCCTCCATAAACTTCAGCGGATCGAAAACTCTGCTGCCTATATCCTATCCCGCACCAAGTCCTGCTCACCCATCAACGCTGCACTAGCTAACCTACCTTGGCTCGTGGTCCACCAACGCCTCAAATTTAAAATTCTCATCCTCATTTAAATTCCTTCGTGGCTTTGTCCCCCCATCTCTGTAATGTCCTCCAGCCCTACAACCTCCTTCCCCCTTTGTACTCTCTGTTTTTCTGACTCTGGTCTTTTGTAAACCTCTCTTTTCCCCCCACCATTGGCAGCCATGCCTTCAGCTGCATAGGCCTCAAACTCTGGAACACCTTCCCTCCACCTTCCTCTTAAGACCCTCCTTCAAACCCGTCTGTTCGACCACGGTTTTGATCATCCCTCTTAATATTTCCTTCTTTGGTTCAGCATTCATTTTTTCCTTACACCTCTGTGAAATGCCTTGGCACGTTTTTCTATGTTAAAGGCACTATATAAATGCATGTTGTTGTTATTCTCCCTAATTATAGAATCATAGAATGATGGAGGCCAATCGGCCCATCGTGTCTTGTAATAAATCTAGTGAAAATGCACCACAGAGGATCCACTTATGAGAGAACTATCTTCTAGGTATGTGCTTCTATTAACAGATGGAAACTAAAAAAGGCTCATGTATTTTTCACCTCTGTTAAAATGTACTGCTGTTGTTAAATACTTGTTATTAATAAACCCTTTACTTGGCTCATTTACACAGTTTATGATTAAAGAAAAAGGAAAGACTTGCATTTATATCACATCTTCCAGAAACATCTCAAATTGCTTCACACAATTAGCTACTTTTTCGACTATTATTCCACTTTATGAGTTATTACAGCCACCAGCCCCAGTAATATCACATGAACGAATTATAGAATTAAGCTGGCTAAGCTTTGTTTCTCTTTTGTAAACCAACATTCCCTGTCAAATGTCCTTATTTTAATGCTTTGAGAAGCATTTTCTTTTTAAAAAAGAAAAATCCCTGAACTAAAATTAAAGTACTTTGGGCTTCGGAGATCTGAGTGAAGTTGGTGTTAATGATGTCAGGGCCTCACACTTCCAGCAGTCACATTTGTCAGTTATGTCTGGTCAGAGCCCATGCTTAGAACAACCCATTCACATTGTATAAAGATTAATATATTTGTTGTCACATTACTATTGCCAATAGTTATTGCCCTCAATATATCTACACAGTTCCCCATATTTGGTGTTGTACGGTGTCCTTAGCTTGTGAGTAGAAGGAGTTTAACAACAAGAGATCAGTAAATAATGTTAAAATGATGGTGACTGCCTGGGTCCCCAATAAAAGCCCACAGTCAAAGAACTTAATTTAAAGGAGCACTTCAAGAACTATGAGTTAATCAGTCAGCATGGATTTCTAAAGGTCAAGTCAAGCTTGGCCAATCTTACAGAATTCTTTTTAAAAATAGCAGAGGATAGGTAAAGAAAATGCACTGGATGTGGTTCATAAGGATTTTCAAAAAGCGCAACAATAGACAGTTAAGGTAAAGGTAAGGGCACATGGAATTATGGCAAATACGACCACATTGACAGAGAGATGGTTGGAGGACAGAAAGCAAATAGTAGGGTAAAAGGACGTATCTCAGAGTGGAAGACGTGGTGAGTGGTGTTCCACAATAGTCTGTATGATCTGGACTTAGGAATTGAGGGATATTTTCCAAAGACTTCTATGATTCCTATATTATGACCATTTTGGTACTCAACTGCACAGTAAAAGAAAGACTTGCATTTATATAGTGCTTTTCACGACCTCAAGACGTCCCAAAGCGCTTTACAGCTTTTGAAGTGTAGTCACTGTTGTACTGTAGGAAACACAGCAGCCAATTTGCAAGGTTCCCACAAACAGCAATGAGATAATGACCAGATAATCTGTTTCAGTGATGTTGGTTGAGGGATAAATGTTGGCCAAGACACCAGGAGAACTCCCATGTTCTTCTTCAAAACGGTGCCATGGGATCTCTCAGAGAGCAGCCGTGGGCCTCAGTTTAACGTCTCATCTGAAAGACATTCAGTGCTGCACTAATCTCCCTTTTAATTTCAAAAGCAGTACCATATGCTGAACCATCAAAAATTGGCTGTAATGTAGGAACTCACTGATCACTTTACTTTTAAGTTGAGCTCTGCTCCTTATTCCAGCATGGAACCTGTGCATTCAGTTTATTCATGCTACAAAACTTTCATAAGAGCTAACATACAAAAACAAAGCTTGGTGGTCCAACACACTTATGGTAACCCTATGATTTGAGGTGCCCAAGTCAACGCCAATCCTGCCAGTGCTGGTTCTGGATACAAATCATCCCAGAAGGCAATGTACTGAGTTCCATTTTGAGTTCAGTATTTCTAACTCACCTCTGGGCATGGATACTACTTCTTCCATCTTTAAAAGTTTTAGTATCGTGAGGATCTCTGTCTTTGCACCTTTTCCTTCTTTGGAGAAGGGCCGAAAGACATTCGACTCATTGCAATTTGCCATTTCCATGACACCACCTTTATACCTCTGCACACATTCCAATTGGGAATCTAGGATCTGTTGGTGGGACTAAAGCAGAACAATGAAACATCAGACTGGATTAATCCTCCCCATTTCTTTCATACACAAATACTCTTGTTTTTATAAATCCTTTTCTCTTTCACACAGTATAATTTAAAGTACTGGCAAAGATATTTTACAAGTGTCTTGATTATAACTTGATAACTAAAAATTTGACTTTTTAATACATTCATTGTTTTTTATAAAAATTATTCTGTTACAGGTTTCTCTCCATCTCAGACTTCTCATTAGAAACAATCGGAATCAAAATTTTGGATATTTGTTAACTAATTAATTTATTAACCTATTAACTAATACAGTACAATTTTAAAATAGACAAAATATAACTTTTTCATTTTTAAGATGATGGATGAAAGTCACATAAACTTTAATGGAGTCCACACATAATGGGTGACAGTAAAGGTTTCGCTTACTGTAGTATCTGGTAGAACTACTGACTGCAATGAAGTGACAGCCATTGCGCGCAGGGAACAATGGTTCAGGGCTTTAGACTTCACAAGAAGAGAACCTTGCACCTTATATGTAGACAAACACTTTCCTGAAACATCAACCTGTGGAAAAAGTATTAGAACAAAAAGAGCTATAAATATAGAACAGTATTATGTACTGACTGGAACTGATTTGAGATATTCTAGAATGCAGTTAAAAATAATTGAACAGGACCGTGGTCTATCCTATTATTCCTTATGCAACTCACCAAACTTTGCAGAGAATTTACAGGAACTTCAAGCTGCTCTCTAGAACTCCCTCTAAACCTCTCCATCTCGAGAATCCTGATCAAAATCCATCTCTCGAACAAGATCTCAGTCACCCCTCTTAATTTTTCCCTTCCTGGTTCAACATCAGTTTCCCTTATGGCTATGTATGAAGCCATAGCGAAGATGTTTCTATATGTTAAAAAGGCACTATGTAAATGTTTGATGTTGTTGCTGGCCTGGAGGCAGTACCAGGGCTACACTGATATGCTGCACATTTAGCCTCTTACAACAAACGTGATTTTCCTGTCCTTAATCCCCACATGATAATAGGGTGAGAGCCAGCAGGTTACAATGGAAATAAAAATCAGGAGAAATGTAAAACGGGCTCCCAATTCACTACCACCCATTTTACATGATCGCACAGTCAAAATCTACCCCTGGGTCTCTTAAATGTGCAAACAGGATTTATGAAGAGTTCTGAGCATGCTTATTTTCAAAAGTAACCAGTGTGTTGAGAATATGAAATCAATAAACCTGATTCAAATCTGTTAAATACCGCTTTCTGCAAAATGCCCAATCAGACGTGAAATCTGCTAGCTATCCAGTGCTCTGATCTTCAGTTTAGTCTGGTGTGAGCTCTCATGGTTTGATCAAGATGAATGCAAACTGAACTGGGAGCCAAATGTAAAACCTATATGCCCCTAAATTATGTAGTTTCAAATGTGTGATGATTCATATCTGATTCAATCCTGAGGAAAAGTAAACCTTTTAAAAAGACTAGTCACAGCTGGCAAAATCCCCACACGTGCACAATTGCACATTATGTCATTTTTTCAGGATCACAAAGAGCACAGCTGTGATTTGCCCTACTCTGTAGGGATTCTATGTGTTCACCCGCTCCACGGGGAGTCTGCGCGCCGCCCCGCTCCACGGGGAGTCTGCGCGCCGCCCCGCTCCACGGGGAGTCTGCGCGCCGCCCCGCTCCACGGGGAGTCTGCGCGCCGCCCCGCTCCACGGGGAGTCTGCGCGCCGCCCCGCTCCACGGGGAGTCTGCGCGCCGCCCCGCTCCACGGGGAGTCTGCGCGCCGCCCCGCTCCACGGGGAGTCTGCGCGCCGCCCCGCTCCACGGGGAGTCTGCGCGCCGCCCCGCTCCACGGGGAGTCTGCGCGCCGCCCCGCTCCACGGGGAGTCTGCGCGCCGCCCCGCTCCACGGGGAGTCTGCGCGCCGCCCCGCTCCACGGGGAGTCTGCGCGCCGCCCCGCTCCACGGGGAGTCTGCGCGCCGCCCCGCTCCACGGGGAGTCTGCGCGCCGCCCCGCTCCACGGGGAGTCTGCGCGCCGCCCCGCTCCACGGGGAGTCTGCGCGCCGCCCCGCTCCACGGGGAGTCTGCGCGCCGCCCCGCTCCACGGGGAGTCTGCGCGCCGCCCCGCTCCACGGGGAGTCTGCGCGCCGCCCCGCTCCACGGGGAGTCTGCGCGCCGCCCCGCTCCACGGGGAGTATTGTGGGTGCAATTTCCCAGTCCTATTGGTAGGAGAGAGGAAGCGCAACTATGGCAGAGGAATTGGGAATTTGGGAGCGAAAGCCCAACACCAATTTCTTTCAGAGCTACAATTCCCTGCTCTTCTTTTGTTAATGAATTTCATGTGTGCACTTCATTAAGGTCCCAGATTTGATGCAAAAATATTGAAATGAATAGCACTCACAATTTCCCAAGATTTGTATCAGGTTTGCCCTTGTTCCTTTGTGCACCCGTTTTAAATGGGCACATAAAAGCTCCATGGATATGGGAGCAATTCAATAGCCTGAGGGCAAATTACTGACCTGGTTAGGAAATTGGTGGAGTGGCAGGAGGCAGAGTGTAGGGATAATGGGCAGTACTCAACTTGGTAGGATATGACTAGTGATGTCCCACAGGGATCGGTGTTGGGGCCTCAACTATTCCCTGTATTTATTAACAACTTAGATGATGGGTTAGACATATCTAATTTTGCCAATGACACAAAATAGGCAGCACTGTAAGAAGTGTAGATGGAAGCATAAAATTACAGAGAAATTAATAGATTAAGTGAAAGGGAAAAACTGTGGCAAATGGATTGCAATGTAGGCAAGTGTGAGGTTATCCACTTTGGATCTAAAAAGGAGAGATCAGAGTACTTTCTAAATGGTGAAAAGCTCAAAACAGTTTCCATCACAGGATTTTACAGGAAGTAGGTGAGAACATTGCAGAAGCCCTAACTATAATCTTCCAAAGTTCTCTCAATTCAGGAACCGTTCCTTTGGATTGGAAAATTGCACGTCACTCCGCTATTTAAGAACAGTGAGAGAGGGAAACCAGGGAATTATAGGCCAGTCAGTCTGACATCTGTTGTCGGGAAACTACTAGAGCCTATAATTAAGGACAGAGTGACTGAACATCTTGAAAATTTTCAGCTAATCAGAGAGAGCCAGCATGTATTTGTAAAGGGTAGGTCATGCCAGGTGAACCTGATTACTTTAGTCACCTCTTCAAAAAATTTATTGGACAGGGAAGTGTCTATGGACGTTATTTATATGGACGTCCAGAAGGCACTCGATAAAGTCCCTCAAAAGAGACCGTTTGCTAAAGTTGATGCTCATGGAATTGAGGGCAAATTGATCTGGTTAGGAAATTGGCTGAGCAGCAGGGGACAGAGAGTGGGGATAACGGGCAGGTACTCAAATTGGCAGGATGTGACTAGTGATGCCCCATAGGGATCTCAGTTGGAGCCTCAACTACTCACTGTATTTATTAACGACTTAGATGATGGGATAGAGAGCCACATATCTAAGTTTGCCAACGACACAAAGATAGGCAGCATTGTAAGCAGTGTAGATGGAAGTATAAAATTAGAGAGAGATATTAATAGATTAAGTGAATGGGCAACACTGTGGCAAATGGATTTCAATGTAGGCAAGTGTGAGGTCATCCACTTTGGATCTAAAAAGGATAGATCAGGGCACTTTCTAAAATGGTAAAAAGCTCAAAACAGTGGAGGTCCAAAGAGACTTAGGGGTCCATGCACATAGATTAAAATGCCATGGACAGGTACGGAAAATAATCAAAAAGGCTAACGGAATGCTGGCCTTTATATCTAGAGGACTAGAATACAATGGAGTAGAAGTTATGCTACAGCTATACAAGGCCCTGGTTAGACCACACCTGGAGTATTGTGTTCAGTTCTGGGCACCGCACCTTAGAAAGGAAAGATTGACCTTGGAGGGAGTGCAGTGTAAATTTACTAAAATCAAACTGGACTCCAAGAGTTAAATTATGAGGAGAGATTACACAAACCAAGGTTGTATTCCCTGGAATTTAGAAGATTACGGGGCAAGTTGATTGAAGTTTTCAAGATATTAAGGGGCACTGATAATGTAGATAGAGAGAAACTATTTCCGCTGGTTGGGGAGTCTAAGACTAGGGGCATAGCCTAAAAATTAGAGCCAGGACTTTCAGGAGTGAAGTTAGGAAACCCTTCTACACGCAAAGGGTGGTAGAAATTTGGAACTCTCCTGCAAACAGCAGTTGATGCGAGCTCAATTGTTAATTTTAAATCTAAGATTCTTAGATTTTTGTTAACCAAAAGGTATTAAGGGATATGGGGCTACGGTGGGTATATGGAGTTAGGTCACAGATCAGCCATGATCTCATTGAATGGCGGTACAGGCTCGAGGGGCTAAATGTCCTACTCCTGTTCCTATGTTCCATTACAAGATATTTGTAATATTTACAGTTCCTTTTAGTGCAGTGTTCTTGAAGACAGTTTCTCCACATTTTTGAATTTTTTAATGAAAATATTAATTTCTGGCAAAAGGATTTTATGGCCATTTTTTCTTACTTCTTAAGGTAAGTTTGCTTTTAAAGCATCTCAATTTCATGGTAGAGGTGTTACAAGATGAAAGAAGGCATAGCAAGGAGATCAGCAAGTCCCAGATCATAGCTATTGGCACATCTAGTTGCCAATTACACAGGACAGCTGCCTCAGTTTGCTTCAGATCAGCAGAACAGGGTTTTGTTAGCTGCAGCAAGGACACCTGCAGTAAACTAGGGATGGCACGATCAGTGGTTGGGAAGATTATCACTGGCCTCAATTATTATGCCTATGACTCAGTCCCACCTAGCACTATGATATCAGGCCCTATGCTGCCCACATTTGCATCAAAAAGTGACCAATGTGCTGGTTGGCAGAGCCTTTTATCTCATGTTCCACTGAACACCTTAACACACATAAGAACTAACAACATAAGAAATAGGAGCAGGAGTAGGCCATACGGCCCCTCGAGCCTGCTCCAACATTCAATAAGATCATGGCTGATCTTCTACTCAACTCTACTTTCCTGCCCTATCCCCATATCCCTTGATTCCTTTAGTGTCCAAAATCTATCAATCTCAGTCTTGAATACACTCAACAACTGAGCATCCACAGCCCTCTGGAGCAAAGAATACCAAAAGATTCACAACCTTCTGAGTGAAGAAATTTTTCCTCATCTCGGTCCTAAATGACCTCTAGTTCTAGACTCTCTAGCCAGGGAAAACAGCCTCTCAGCATCTACCCTGTCAAGCCCTCTAGCAATGAGATCACTTCTCATTCTTCTAAATCACCAAAACATATAGGCCCATTCTACTCAATTTCTCCTCATAGGACAACCTTCTCATCCCATGAATCAATCTAGTGAACCTTTGTTGCACCCCATCTAAGGCAAGAAGATCCTTCCTTAAGTAAGGAGATCAAAACTGTACACAGTAACTCCAGATGTGGTATCACCAGAGCCCTATATAATTCCAGCAGACCTCCTTAGTTATAGACTCCAACCCCCTTGCAATAAAGGCTAACATATCATTTGCCTTCCTAATTGCTTGCTGTACCTGCATGTTAACTTTCTGTGATTCATGAACAAGGACATCCAACTCCCTCTGAATATCAACATTTCTTAGCCTCTCACCTTTTAAAAAATATTCTGCTTTTCTATTCTTCCTACAAAGTGGATAATTTCACATTTCCCCACATTATACTCCACCTGCCACCTTCTCGCCCATTCACTTAACCTGTCTATATCCCTTTGCAGCCTCCTCACAGCTTACTTTCCCACCTAGCTTTGTACCATCAGCAAACTTGGATACATTACACTCGGTCTCCTCCATCTAAGTCATTAATATAGATTGTAAATAGCTGAGGCCCAAGCACTGATCCTTGTGGCACCCCACTAGTTACAGTCTGCCAACCTGAAAATGACCCATTTATCCCTACTCTCTGTTTTCTGTCTGTTAACCAATTTTCTAACCATGCTAATATATTACCCCCAAACTCATGAGCCCTTATTTTGTGTAACAACCTTTTGTGTGGCACCTTATCGAATGCCTTTTAAAAATCCAAATATACTACATCCACTGGTTCCCCTTTATCTACCCTGTTGGTTACATCCTCAAAAACTCCAGTAGATTTGTCAAATACAATTTCCATTTCATAAAACCATGTTGAGTTCTGTCTAATCATATTATGATTTTCGAAGTGCCCTGTTATTACGTCCTTAATAGATTCTAGCATTTTCCCTACTACTGATGACAGGCTAACTGGCCTATAGTTCCCTGTTTTCTCTCTCCCTCCTTTCTTGGATAGCAGGGTTGCATTTGCTACCTTCCAATCCACAGGGACTGTTCTAGAATCTAGGGAATTCTGGAAGGTCAAAACCAATGCATCCACTATCTCTGCAGCCATCTCTATTAAAACCCTAGGATGTAGGCCATCAAGTCCAGGGGATTTGTCGGTTTTTAGTTCCATTAATTTCTCCAGTACTTTTTCTTTACTAATCTTAATTGCTTTAAGTTCCTCACTCTCATTAGACCCTTGGTTCCCCACTATTTCCGATATGTTCTTTGTGTCTTCTACTGTGAAGACAGGTGCAAAATATTTGTTTAACGTCTCTTCCATTTCCTTATTCCCCATTATAATTTCATCTGTCTCAGCCTCTAAGGGACCCACGCTTACTTTCGCTACTGTCTTCCTTTTTACATACTTGTAGAAGCTCTTACAATCTGTTTTTATATTTCTTGCTAGTTTACTCTCATATTCTATTTTCTCCCTCTTTATCAATTTTTTGGTTATCCCAACCCTCAGGCAACTTCTTGGTAACATTATGTGCCTCTTCTTTCAATCTAATACTATACTTAACTTCTTTAGTTTGTCACAGTTGGATCCCTTTTCCCGTGGAGTTCTTATTCCTCAATGGAATGTATATTCTGTGAGAATTATGAAAAATTTCTTTATATGTTCGCCATTGGTTATCTACCTTCATATCTTTTAATCTAATTTCCCAATCAACCTTAGCCAACTTGCCCCTCAGACCTATGTAATTGGCTTTGGTTAAGTTTAAGACTCTAGTTTCGGACTTAAGTACTTCACTCTCGAACTCAAGGTGAAATTCGATCATATTATGATCACTCTTCCTCAGAGGATCCCTTACTATGAGATCACTATTAACCTGTCTCATCACACAATCGCATGCCTAATGTCGCCACTTTAGTGCCCAAAGTGATTGTCGCTCTGTATCCAACCTGAAGCCCTTGGAAGATGTGGTACTTCTTTTATTGTGTATCACTACTCAGATTATGCACACTTCCCTACTCTGTGGAGATTTTTGTGCTAACCCCTACCCTTTAAGAATCAATAATAATTCCCACAAAATAGGGTTAAGCACAGGAGTCCCCACAGAGTAGGGGTGTACACAAGTATTGCTGAAGAACAGGATGTGCACAGAAATCAAAGTGTGCACACAATAATTCCAGCAAAGAAGGTGAGCACACAAGAATCCTTGGAGAATATGCATACACATAGGAATCCCAGTAGAGACAGCGCACGATGCAAAGGACAACTGCCTCAGTTTGCAGAGTTCTGTGCATCTCTATGCATGTTCAAAATCCATGCCAAGATAGCAATGTTCCTTTCTGGTTTGGTTTGGTTTGGTTTGACTTGACTGAAACTCTAAAACCAACTGTGCTCACATTCCGGATTTGCTTTGATTCTCTCCCAGAGTGGGCACATGGATGGTCTAAAATATAAACTTGTTTACTTTTATAGGAATGTAGTATTTGATACCTGAGGAAGCATTCTTCTGTTACCAAGATACAAACATACGAAAATGACGGACAGGAAAAGACCAGCTTGTAAATCATGCCTGCCCCACTGGATGCTTCCTACCCACCCCCCGCCCCCCCGGAGCCATGGGAGATGTTAAAAAAAAAACAGAAAAAACCCAGCGCCAATAAGGGGGGAAAAAAAATTCTGGAAAATTCCTCTCCGACCTCCTCAGGCAATCTATAACCGGGCCAGGAGATCCAGGAGGTAACAAGTTAGTGTTCATGGAGAGTGAACAAACATAACTATCACATACCCCCTTTTACTTGTGTCGAAGCAAAGGGATTAAAAAATCTAACATTTCCAACTAAATAACTGGGATCGGATTGGGAAAATGTGGTTCTGTGTGCTGTAAATTTTGCAAAGTCCCTAAGATTAGGACTCCTACTGAAATGGCAAAATTATTTCTATTTCACTTCAATCTAACTCTCCCACAGTAGTTTGTTACAGGCTGTGACTACACATTTCAGTGAGACTCTGTTATGCTTCAAAGCAGTGAATCTAATGGAAAAGATTGGAACTGTTAGATTCTGAAGACTTCACGTGGTGTTAGACGGGTGAGGAATGCTGTACTCTGGTTTCCTCTTGAGTTTTGTGCCAATGTTTCATCATCAGCTACCAATGATTCTGAAGGAACTCTTTTGGAGCTCATGTGATGTTAGCTTTGGATTTCTTTTCTGCAAATTTTCTAAAGTATCTATATACTCACATTATGTTTTATTTAGTTTATAAGATGTGGAATTTTTACCATGTTAATGTGGCAATTTATCATTTAAACAAAACATAAATACATCAACATAAACAGAAATCCAACTTACTGTGGCCTGAGGGAACTCTGTTCAAATGAAAACACAGATTTGTGCCAGTGATAGCAATGATGGGTAATCATCAGACATTACTGAATTTTGTGAATCACTTTCAGGCTTGGTAACAAAGAGACTTCACTGTGACATTTGTTTCTTTTTAACCTCTCACTGACACAACTCTATATACAGGAGCTTGAACCAAATGCAGTCCAACACACATTTACCAATAGTAGAAATGGGACTGAATTTAACTCACAAGTCAGGTCAAAAGATCTGCTGCACTAGAAACATGATCAGCAATTTGTGGGTTAATAATTAGTTAACCTGATCATAATAACTAGCTGAAGATCAAAAGAGGAGAACAATACAATTAATTTACTGATTTATTTAAGGAGTTGATTGTAAGAACATGTTGGAATTTTCAGAAACATCATAATATTTACTACTGGCAATTAAATCAGATGCAACTTTTCCATCATGGTTCTATTACGGTGAAATTTAGTGTGGTTATCAGTCTGAATTTCAGACCATTAGAAGATGGCCCTTAATATTAACATGAATGGTTTTTACAAGTCTCTTACCTCCTCAACAGTTTCTTGCTTGTTCACCGTGTATGAATCCTGGAGAACACTGAGGATGCCTCGCTTAACGTTCAAGGCCCAGATTTCTTCACTGTCGGAAGGACAGATCTCAGGGATTATCCCATCTTGGAAAGAAAACTGAAGTGGATGTTTCTCCAGGGCAGCTCTGCAACAAAAGGCAAAATAATGCAAAACTATTGAGTCCTGTATGTATGCACTGGTTGATATCAATATATGATCACCATGCCATACCCAATTCTTCAGGACAGTGCAGACCGCACCCCATTATTGGTATTCAGGAGCACCCATTTTTGGTAAGTTACTAACCTTCTTGGTTGGCAGGCGTCACGTAGGGCTGGTTTCCCCAAGTTCAGCCTGCGATGGCACAGGCTGCGTCAGGACAAACCAATGTTGGAGCGGGGAACTCAAGCAGGCCTTAGGCCCCTTATTTGCATATGTAAAGTGCCTACTCTCTGCTTCAAACTTCAGTAAAGGACGCCTTTTGTTTGTCCTTACCCAATGTGGCGAGCAGCACACTTCCAGCCGGAAGCATGCACGTGCTTCCTGCCTGCAATTTTGGGAGCTTAACGCCCATGTTTTAGGCTTCATGGAGCCCAATTTCTGGGCCATAGTTTCTGCTAGTGTTTGAGCCCCTACCTTTGTTTTTGTGTTTCTTTGCAGCTTTCCAAATCATTGCTTGGGCTCAAACAATAACAAGGTACTCTCCCTATTTAAACATACTTTATGTTGGCACAGTTTTGCTCACAGGGTTGATTTGCTGCCACTCATGTATTAGAAATTTGTGCAACAGTGGACTCATGTAATTGGACTGTCCATCATTCTGTGTGATTGTACAGGATACAGCCAATCAACATGCCGTGTTTTCAATCTCTGTGATCTGATAAATTGGTGCTGAATGACAAGGACAGAAACTTGTTTAAAATCACACAAAGAAATCACATTGGTTCCAATTTGCAATGTTTTTGCTGACCCCCTATAGTTTCTGCAGTTTTCATTCTTCGCACTATGGGCATTTGTAGAAACTTTGCAGAAAACCTCAGCAAAGACTCTGTGAATAGTGGCATCAGTCTGAATTAGCCAAAAGAAATGAAAAGACCCTAGAGGCTTCAGCCAATAGCACTGCCACAGGGAGGTGACAGCAGCTGACTGTACTGAACAAAAAAATTCAAAAGGTATAAAATGTTATTTTACATTCCAAATATCAGACTTCCATGTTGATTTGAAAAACAGAAGCAAGCACATTCTGACAAACATTATTTTTCACACTGATTCACAAGGTCAGGTTTTAATGTATGAACACACAGGGGTAGATCTCGACTCTCTCCCGATTTTTATCTCCATTGAAGTGAATCAGGAGAGATGATCATGGGAAACCCCCAGTATAGATGGTTGCCCTGCATAAGCGTCAGCAGTATAAATGGTGCGGATTGTATTGCACACCAGGCCAAGGTATTTGGGTTTGTTGTCTCATGTTGGAAGATGACGGCAGTCACGTAATCTGTTGTAATGTTTGTCATAAGATGTTTGAAACTTCCAGTTCCTTTAATGAGCCTTTTTCACACAAGCTTGTCTCTGTATGAATGCCACGGACTACAAGACGCCAGGGCAAAAAAATCCTAGTTCCTATTATTACAAAACTTAAACAAAAAAATCAATATTGTTTAAAAGAGACCATACACTCCTATTTATATTCTGCTGTGCTCTCTAACTAAACACAAATTAGTGGTCTCCAAAGAATTTGTGTACTTAGGAATGCCAAGTTAAACCAGTTCACGTATTCTCCACCTACTAAACAGAGACAGCATTGCTTTGTTAAAGAGAAGATTTTATAACATTCAACAGTTTGATACATGCTATGTTGAAATTTCGTTACACAGAGAGCTGATGGAGCATGGAATGCTTTGCCACAGGAAGCAATTGTGGCACAGCCCATTGCATCATTTAAGGAAGAGTAGATAAATATTTGAAACAGAGGAAGACACAGGTCAATTGGGTAGAACGGGGCGGTGGCATTAGTTTTGGATTACTCTAGCACAGCACAGATATGATGGGCCAAATGGCTTCTTTCTACCGTGCCTTTTTTGTCAAAATAAAGGACTTTATAAGTAAAAACTGTTGTGAATGAGCAAAACCAGTTATTCTGAGAAATCTCAACATAATCCACAATGCTGATCTATAATGTTCTTGAAATGCTGCTGCTCCTGGGCTACTTAGGGTTTGCCGAGTACAACAAAGGAACAGGACAGCAGTAGCACAAGTCGAGGATATCGTTCCTCGACAACATGCTGTCAGGGTGTTTGTGAATCTCTTTTGCAGATAACTTTAAAGAAACTCTTATATTTAATACAAGGATTTCAAATCATGAATTTATTCTTCTGCCATAATTTTATTCTGCTCTGGAGGGAACTTATAAACTACCAACACTACTGCTGTTTTGGTAGTGGCAAGAACACCAGTCAAGGCAATATGGACTGTTAGAATGTACTTTAAAATAATCGACTGGCTTAGTTCTCACAACTAAGTCTCTGCTGCACTATTGTCATGATGTGGAGATGCCGGTGATGGACTGGGGTTGACAATTGTAAACAATTTTACAACACCAAGTTATAGTCCAGCAATTTTATTTTGCTGCAATATTGACATAACTCGCATATTAATTACACTGGCTTGAAAGCCTTCTTTGCACAGTTCATTTGAAATGGAATTTGGGAGTTCTCAGTAGTTTTTAAAACATATCTGGAACAAAGAATAAGGCTATGTATGCCGTTGCATTTGTGGTATGGAGGGTGGCTATGACACTACAGTTGATGGCTTAGCAGGTTGCTTGTAGCAAGTTCCCAAAGAGAGTCAGACCATCGGGGAAGGTATTAAGCAGTCCCTCGCTACTGCACCAGCTAGAGAGAGCAAATCAGCCTGAAAGTCATCCTCGGCTTGTCTACCACTTCTCTTTGAGGCCAGTTACGCAATAGCATAGGTCCTGTTGTCTTAGCTAAAGGAGTAGGACATATCAGGGAGGAAAAACAAAGAAAGTGAGGGAATAAAAATGTTAACATTTGAAACAAAAAGAGTGAAGTTTAACTTCTATTTGAAATAGTACCATACAAGCCAGGGGAGCAGCAATGATCGTCATGTCACAGCCATAGTAATGATTCAGTTAACGTCCACAGAACTGGTTATTGAGGTAATGCTGTGTAACACTGAATTTTTTTTTTTACTAATCAGACAATAGCTAAGGGGCTCCATTGAAGTTGCATCAATGAGGATGTGAGTAGGGAATGAGAGAGAGAAACAGACACATACAGATTGAATGTGAATGACAGACACACTCGACTAGTGTAAAGAATGGAATTCCTGGAGACTGGCTTCATTATAGACTTTCACCAGTCCAGCTTGTTCAATGTTTTAAAGCATGGAAAATAGACAAAGATGCACAAATCGACATTTCAGGGAAAGGTTACCAAAATTCCAATGAAGCAAAGAGCTATGAAATAGATAGATCATGTATTACAGTAGCACCTTTAGTGATAGTTCTACAGTGTTAGCTGATATATATATATGGGCATATTGCACTTAGATTATCACCTCCGGTTAATCTTCAGCAAAACATATGACATAATCAAAAAAGCAGCTGCTGTCAGCAGTAGCCCTTTTAATTTCAAAGATTTATCCTTAACGTTAACGTTTTACTGTTTGTTGCAACCCATTTCCATCGGTTTGGTTCGTTATTTTCATTTCAATAGTGATTAGTGAGTGTTCCATGACATCATCTGGGAAACTGTCTAGGAGGAGTTTCCATGCCCGACAGTGTGTGGGAACTGAAGTAAAATCAGGAGAATTTGCATAATTTGCTCAGGGTTTTTCAGTCCTCTTGTCATTTATAACTGTGTATTTTCATTTATCTCCTTCATACCAGTAAGCTCTGTAACTCTTCTCAGCCATGACCACCAGTGATAATCAATGGGAATTGAAAACAGAGGAGGTCTGAAGACAAGATTCTTTCTTTACAAGAGTAAAGGCAATGACCAATAGAATAACTGGATGTGTGATTTATTTTTCTTTTTAAATTAGTCGAATGCCGTGTGTCAAAACACAATAAAACTTATTCCTGGAGTAACTTCAACTGAAAATATCATCTTAATTAAAAGCCAGCTGAAAAATATTCTTTTATATAAAAACTATTTTATATTAATGGTTGTTGATTTTGCAATAAAAAAAATAAAAATACTTCAATACTTGTACTGCAATACAATTGCATTCAGTCCTTCGACAATTCCCAAATGGCCATGAAGCTCATTTAATGTTGAAGTGAAGTTGGAAACTGATGGGCTGCCTGAGTTTAAACTTTGAACAGCTCTGGAAATTGTTAATTAATTAATTACACAGTTGGATCTTTTTAGCTGCAAAGAACTGGTACTGAGTTGCACAAGCATTTTGCAGAAAAACTGGTCCATAAAATTCTAACGCATGCTGTAAAGGAGCATGAAAATAAACACCAGAATACACAATAAAGTAGATAGAGAAATTACTGTATCTGGTGGGGAATTCAGAACAAGGGAGCATTATCTTAAAATTAGAGCTAGGCCATTTAGGAGTGAAACCACGAAGCACTTTTTCACACAAAGGGTAGTGGAAATCTGGAACTCTTTCCCCCCAAGAGTCTGTGGATGCTGGGACAATTGAAACTTTCAAAACTGAGATTGATAGATTTTTGTCTGCAGCCTTTGACATGGTTGACCACACCATCCTCCCTCAACGCCTCTCCTCCGTTGTCCAGCTGGGGAGGACTGCCCTCGCCTGGTTCCATTCCTATCTAACCAGTCGTGGTCAGAGAATTACCTGCAATGACTTCTCTTCACAGTACTGCACCATCACCTCTGGAGTCCCCGAAGGATCTATCCTTAGTCCCCTCCTATTCTCGTCTACAGCTGCCCCTCAGCGACATCATCCGAAAACACATCAAGTTCCACATGTCAGCTCTACCTCACCACCACCTCCCTCGACCCTCCACCACCTCGGATTCATCACGCTGTTTGTCCGACATCCAGTATTGGATGAGCAGAAATTTCCTCCAATTAAATATTGGGAAGACCAAAGCCAGTGGTTTCAGCTCCCCGCCACAAATTCTGTTCCCTAGTTACCGACTCCCTGGCCGTCTGAGGCTGAAACAGACCGTTCGCAACCTTGGCTTCCTATTTGACCCTGAGCTGAGTTTCCAACCACATATCCTCTCCATCACCAAGACCGCCTACTTCCACCTTGGTAACATTGCCCGTCTCTGCCCCTGCCTCAGATCAACTGCTGCAGAAACCCACATCCATGCCTTTGTTACCTCTAGACTCAACTATTCCAATGCTCTCCTGGCCGGCCTTCCACCTTGCACCCTCCTAAACTCTGCTGCCCGTATCCTAACTTGCACTAAGTCCCCATAGAAAAGATACAGCACAGAAGGGGGCTATTCGGCCCATCTTGTCCGCGCCGGCTCACAGAACAACCAGGTGCCCATTCTAATCCCACCTTCCAGCACCCGTTCCATATCCCTGCAGCTTACAGCACTTTAGGTGCAGGTCCAGGTACTTTTTAAGAGTTGAGGGTCCCTGCCTCTACCACCAATTCGGGCAACAAATTTCATACACCCACCACCCTCTGGGTAAAAAAGTTTTTCCTCATGTCCCCTCTAATCCTTCTGCCAATCAGCTTAAATCTATGTCCTCTGGTTCTTGAACTCCCCACTAGGGAAACACGTACTTCCTGTCTACTTTATCTGGGCCCTTCTTAATTTTGTACACCTCAATCAAGTCTCCCCTCAGCCTCCTCTGCTGCAAGGAAAACAACCCCAGCCTATCCAATCTCTCCTCATAGCAGCAATTTTCAAGCCCTGGCAACATTCTTATAAATCTTCTCTGCACTCTCTCCAGAGCAATTACGTCCTTCCTGTAATGTGGTGACCAGAACTGCGCACAATACTCCAGCTGTGGCCTTACCAGCGTTGTATACAGTTCCATCATTACATCCCTGCTTTTGTATTCTATACCTCGGCTAATAATGGAGAGCATTCCGTATGCCTTCTTCACAACCTTATCTACCTGTACTGCCACCCTCAGGGACCTGTGCACATGCACTCCAAGGTCTCTCACTTCTTCTACCCCTCTCAATTTTCACCCATCACCTCCTGTGTTCGCTGATCTACATTGGCTCCCGGTCCGGCATCACCTCGATTTTAAAATTCTCATCCTGGTTTTCAAATCCCTCCATGGCCTCACCCTTCCCTATCTCTGTAAACTCCTCCAGCCCCTCAACCCTTCAAGAACTCTGTGCTCCTCCAATTCTGGCCTCTTGCACATCCCAGGCTGCCTAGGCCCTAAACTCTAGAATTCCCTCCCTAAACCTCTCCACCTCTCTCTCTCCTCCTTTAAGACACTCCTTAAAACCTACCTTTCTGACCATGCTTTTGGTCTCCTGTCCTAATATCTCGTGGCTCGGTATTTTGATAATGCTCCTGTGAAGCGCCTTGGACATTTTACTAATTTAAAAGCATTATATAGATGCAAGTTGTTGTTGTCGTTGTAAAGATATCAAGAGATATGGAGCAAAGACAGGTAAATGGAGTTTAGGTACAGATCCTACTCCTCTTGCTATGTTCCTAGATATCCAATACAATAAGAACAGCTTTCAGCACTAACTCATGAGGGTTAAGTGGTAGTGTTCAAAGCACTATCAATTGATTATGGTCCAAAAGAGACTAGAAAGAGGTTTTTGAAAGCAAGACTGTGGGTGCATGGATGGAACAAACAAACCCTTCTTTAGCCCTGCTTTGCACTGCCAGTTTTAGCAATTAAGCGAGCTTACATCTGGCAGCAGAAATTAAAAGTAGGGTTGGTAACCAGAAGACAAAGATTTAAGATAATTTCTAAAAGAACCAGAGGCGAGATGTGGAGAACTTTTTTATGCAGTGGTTATTGATCTGGAATGCACTGCCTGAAAAGGTGGCAGAAGCAGATTCAATTGTAACTTTCAAAAAGGCATTGGATAAATACTTGAAATGAAAAAAAAAATTGCAGGGCTATGGGGAAAGAGCAGGGGAAGTGGGACTAATTGGATAGCACTTTCAAAGAGCCGACACAGGTACGATAGGTCGAATGGCCTCTTTCCATGCTGTATCATTCTATGATTCGCTATACACTCCATTACTCCTTTGCTTGCCACATATCGCACAATTGCTGGGATTTGTTTTGTGATGTTGCACCATGTGCTTTAGAAGAATTAAAATTTGGATTCCCAATACACCTTGCAAAGGACTGTAGAACAGGGTTGATTCCCCCACTTCACCGAGTTTCTGACCACTGCCGTGATATTGCAGGAAAGTGGAGAAGCAAGGACATGAGGGAGTGGATGGAGAATCTGTGCTGGGCTGCTGTCACAAGCCTCCTAGTGGCTTGTTGAAGAGCAGCAATGGCAGTGGCCTGGGAGCAATCTGTACCCATTCACCCAGTCAAGTTTTTGGACACAGGGTTGTCGATTTTGAAAGGGCAGCGGGATGGCAGCGGCGGGGGGGGCGGGGTCAATGGGCGTGCGGGTAACCCGACTACAAAAACCTTACCATTTCCCATGCGATCGCAAGTTAATTGGGGCCCTTTACGTGGCTTCTGAGTTTACCATCCGAAAGCTGCGCAGTGGACGGCTCTATTTAAAGGGCCATTGCTCCAATGACTTTTACTGCAGCAAACACCAAGAACACACAATATGGAGCAGCACAGGTGCAAGGCTGTTCCAAGATTTAATGATGCCTCTCTGCAGCAGCTACTGGCTGAGGAGGAGGAAGGATCTGTTTTACCCTGCAGATAGAAGGAAGTGGCCTGCTTCTGCCACCAGGAAGGCCTGGCTCGAGATGGCAGAGGAGGCCACCAGCAGCAGCAACATCTCCCGCACCTGGATCCAGTGCAGGAAGTGCTTCAATGACCTAACTAGGTCAGCAAAAGTGAATACACTTGTTGATTCTCCTGCATTCCGTGTTCCACATCACCACTCTGCACCACTCCCCCAACCTCCATAACTCATTCTGCACTGCCAAAACTACTCCATCACATCACTCCTCACATTCATTTAAGGCTCATCTCAACTTACCTTGACTTCCTCACCTCCCTATTAGGCACCCCACCACTACCACTCACCCCAATCCTCATCCAATGTGGTGTCTCTGTCTCATACTCACCTCTGATACATCTCTTTCACGGTCAGCCTCACCAAAAGCAATGTATTCATCGGCTGACCACTTCATCACTCACTCACACATCCGTACTTTCTCCCCTTCTAGGAGAAAAGAGCTCAGAATGCACGCGAGAGGGCGAGGACTGGAGGGGGGCCACAATAAATAGTAATCCTCACAGACACTGAGCAGGAGGCCCTGCAGATCAGCCATACCCTCGAGTGCCTGTCCTTCGGGGACACAGAGACTGCGGTCCCACAAACGTCTGGTGACACAACTTGAACATTCATCACACGCATGAATTGATGTTAACAATGCTTGGCATGTTGAACACCTCAGTATGCTCATCGCAACATGACATCTGTAATGATGCTTAATATTGCCTTCGGTTCTCTTCCAGGCCCTTCAATGACCACAGTGACGGCAGAGGGCGATTCCTCTGAGAAGCTCCAGGCTTCTGAGGGCGCAACATCACATCTTAGTGAGCCATCCACCAGCGCAGATACTCACGCCTCGGTGGGTCCTAGTCCTCAGTTAGTTGGGTTGACAACTGGTGAATTACCACACACGTGAACACGAGCAGACATTGGTGGCAGGGGCAGCTGTGGAGAGTCCGCGTCGGTGGGAGCACTCCTCTCCAGATTCTGCTCAGCTGGACGCAGGTGCTGAACCCCAGGGGCCATCCTTTAAAAGAATGATCGAGGGACAGCAGCATATTTGCGAGGTACTGGAACAGATGCCACGCACACTCTCCACAATAACGCAGGGGATGGAGGAGTCCAACTCCTGCATCAGTGGAATGGTGGCACAGGTACGGGAGGGAATCTCTGAGATACTGTCACAGGGACGTGAGGGCATCTCTGAGATAGTGTCGCACGTAACTGCTCAACTGTCTGAGATACTGTCACAAGTAAGTGCGGGAATGTCTGCGATGGAGAGAAGGCTAGCCTCCGTTGAGCTTCAGGCACAGCTCACAAACGAGTCCATTCAAGCCCTGATAATGCCCACTCGGACTCAGGGTGAACAACATTCCGCCACCTTAAACAGGCTGGCAGATACTTTAGAAGTGGCCTTCCAAGGCATCACATATGAACTCCAAACTGTTGTCCAGCAGGGTGGTGGGAGTGATGTGGGCCTGGCCCAGCAGAGGGATGATGACAAAAGGGGACATGGAAACGGGGACACCACTCAAAGCGCTCCCACGTCTCACCCGTTGCCCCCCTCTCAACCAGTACCCACAAAGCTGCCTCCTCTCGAGGTGGCCGAGTCTGGAGGTGGAGCAGCCCTCACGGGCTCCAAAACCAAGAGGGCGTAGGCCGAAAGCATCTAAGCAGTCAGGCCATGAACTTCAGCAACTTGCCACTACCTCTGCTGCAGCCACAGGGGTTGCACCACGTAGAAGTAGTAGGAAAAGAAAGGCTGAAAGGCTAAGGATGTGTGATCACGAAGGGTGTGCACAAGGGTGTTTGACAGACTGTCACGTTTTTCATTTATATTTGGTTTTTGTTATATTCACATTAAATGTTATCATTCTCACCACTATTGCCACGTCTTGCCCATTCTTGAGTGGCTTTTGTTGATAGCGCCCTTTCATGAACGGTGACACTTGATGCCACCCACTGGGTCACTCTACAGTGGGTGTATGTGTATTTGCACAACTATTTTGGGCAGGGGCGGGTGTGGGGGGGGGGGGGGGGGCTCATGTGGCTGCTGCTCTTTCTAGGTGGTGTGAGGACTGGACTCTTCACACTTTCTGATGTTAGGTGAACCGTTCACAAATGAGTGACTCCCTGGCCTCAAGAGCAGCCAGGTGAGCCGCTGCTCTGGCCATGGGTTCATCCTCCGCCTCCTCCTTCTCAACGTGGGTGGCAGATGTGGATGGGGCCTCCTCAAGCGACACCCCTCTCTGTTGTGCAGGACACAACACACGACTATAATGCGTCCCACTCTGCCTGGTGCGTATTGAAGCGCTCCCCCAGAACGATCAAGGCACCTAAATTGCATCTTGAGCAGCCCTATAGCATGCTCAATTGTAGACCTGGTGGCGATGTGGCTGTCATTGTATCAACACTGTTGCTCGGTGATGGGGTTCCTCAGGGGTGTCATGAGTCATGTATGTAGGGGGTATCCCTTGTCCCCGAGGAGCCAGCCCTTAAGGGTGTTCAGTGCGTGGAAGGGGCCCAGGATGTTGGATTCCCTCAGAATGAAGGAATCGTGGCAGCTTCCAGGGAATATGGCGCACACGTGAAGGAATCTTTTGCGCTGGTCACAAATGAGCTGAGTGTTGATGGAGTGATAACCCTTTCTGTTGATGAACAGTCCTGGCTTGTGGAATCCCACTGCCCTCTCCGTCTGGCTGAGGTCGTCCATGGGGAAGTTGATGTACTGCAAGGCCCTGCGAAACAAGCCATCGGTGATCTGCCTTATGCACTTGTGTGCAGACAACTGAGAGACCCCGGCGATGTCCCCGGTGGCACCTGGAATGATCCGGGAGGCGAAGAAGTTGAGGGCAATGGTGAATTTAACAGCGATGAGTAATGAGATGCCACCAGGCCCAGCTCGGCATGAAGGAGGCTGCAGATATCTGCGACCACCTGGCGATTCACTGAGCCTCCATATGCACTGCTCCTCAGAGAGGTCCAGGAAGCTGAGCCTCGGTCTGTAGACCCTCTGACGAGGGTAGTGCCTCCCACAATGGTGCTCCCTCTGTTGCTGCCCTCTGCGCTCTTGTGCAGGTCCCTGTGGTGCAGCACTGTGTTGTGGAGCTGCAAGTGGCGGAGGTGGCGCCGTGCCTGGGGAGGCTGGTGATGTTGCTCGTCCTCGGATGTAGTGGTGAATACAGTCATGACGCCCCCCCCATCCTGATGGTGCGAGTTTGAGGGGGTCCAAAAAGTTGGTAAATATGCCTAAACAGAAGAATTTTGAGTGTAAACCAAGAGTTTTCAGTCTAAACACAACGGTCTCCCAGCCAAAAGTTTGTCTGAGACACCTGAGTGCCCTGCTGCAATAACTTGCCTTTTATCCCCATCTTTCAAACAGGCATTTAAATGTTCAACAGGCTGCTGCCTGAAACACGTCTCCTTGAACACAGAGTGTTTCCCACAGCACGGGAAACACGCTGAGGTTGAATTAAAAATCGCACCCCTACTTCAATCTCCACAAAATTAACGACTTGAACAAGATCAATGATGCCAATAAGTGGTTTAACTATCGTCCTGCCGCCTTTAATTGCCGGCGGGACTTCCGGATTTGTGAAGCGCACGCACACAGGCGCGTCTGTGGCAACCCCAGAAGTCGGCAGGTTGGAGGCGGCTTCCAAACCCGCTCGGGCTTTGCGTCATTTTTGCAGCCCCCAACCCCCAATTTGATTTTAAAATTGAGCCCAGGGTGTACATAGCTCAAGGGATGGGACCGGTAAAGGGAGAAAGAAGAAAAAATAAAACATCCCCCCCTCAAAAAAATTATGAATTTTGGCAGTCTTGAGGGTCTTTCGACCTGAAATGTTGACTGACTGACTTCCATTTTACCACAGATGCTGCCTGACTGGGAGTACTTCCAGCTTTTAGGAATTTTTTTAAATTTCAGTTTTTTTTACAAGCGTGAGATCTAGCGTGATAATTATTTCCACAAGGGAGGCTGTCCAGAAACCTCATCAGTGAAGAATTTAGGAGTGTTTTATAGTTAGTCTCGTGAGCAGTGATGTTTATTGAATCATTATCCTTGCCGTGTTGTAACATTTGTAGAATCTTATAAATGGGAAAAAAATAATTTTACCAAATGCCTTTTCAGCTGATGAAAATCAGTTAGAATTGTTCAGTAATTTGGAGATCTGGGTATTGAAAATCATCGGGGCATGACTTTGGCATTAATGCCAGGATTGCACCTGCCTGTGCCCTCCTGGTGCTGACCTCACTGGGTCAGTGCGAGGGCATCACATTTGCACTGCCATCACAGGTGCATCGCAGGCACCTGCCAGCCCAAAAATGCTGGAAACCCCTGCTCCTAGCTGCCAGCTCAGGGGGAAGGGGTGTCCAGTTCTCTCCCCCTCCCAGGGAAACAGTTTTTGTACGCTCTGAGCTTCTTTGCACAGATGGCCGTTAATTTTTTTTAAAGTATCTTCACCTTTGGGGGTTCAGGTCGCTTACCTGACCTGAATCCCTTCACCCACTCCCCCCACCACCAGTGGGACCGAATTGCATCCGTCTGGAAGACGGACGTCTCATCACGCTGACACACTGGCCTCCAAACATATACCAGATCCCACTGAGGTTGGGGGAAACGGAAACTTCCAGGGTAGGGTGTCCCCATCCCAGCCCCACCCCCTGCTCTGCCCCCTTAGCATCACTGGTCTTGCAAAGGGCATGCAGAGGCTCTGGCATTTGCAAAGCCGACCAGGAACTCTCAGCGTAGGCCGGGATCCAGCGGCCGAGATATTCCACTTGCGTCCAAAACAGGTACAAAGTCAGCAGAGCAACGACTCTGCGGCCTGGTACATAACCGTCTGGTGCCCAAGCCAAATTCGGCTTCAGGCCTCATTTAAATGATAGCGGCGAGTTGCGGGTGCCAAACAGGTGCCCCTCTGCAGGTCACCAGTCGGGGATGGCAGAGAATTAGCCAGCTCCTATACTGAGGTGGGTTTGAGGGGTGGGAGGCAATCTCGGGAGGACCTCGAATGTACCGGAAGCAGGCCGGAGTTTTTTTGTGGGCCCAGGGAGAGCACTCCTGCTTCTCCTGATCCCACAGAAATAAAAAGTTCCTGGGGCCTTTTTTGAGTAGCCGGTCAGGCTGCTCAATGCCTGGTACACTTAGGCAAAGTATGTCCAGAGCAATCACTGCCCATTTGCACCCGAATTTTGCATTCAGGGTGCTACATCTGGTGTAGGGCCTGGATTTTCATGTTTAAGGAACCTATCACCTGTTTTGGGCAGGCATCCTAGGCGACTAAAAGTTGCCCGAGACAATTTGACGTCCTGCTCAATTCGGGTGCGGCAGCTCACAACGCGAATGTCTAACATCAATTTTACGCTGGAAAAATGGGCGGCCATGAATTGAATTTCTCCCCCATTGTAACCAGGTCCTGATTCTGCTGAACAGCTGAGTAAATTCGACCCACTGGTTTATAGTTCAGTCAGAATCTCTCCACACAAATGTGGCAAATTTACCTAGTTTTAGGGGCAGAAAGAATATTCTTCGTAGCCCTCTAAAAATGAACATGGTTATGAACCTCCCTGACCGCACTGCATACCTTCGAGCATCCTCTGTCACAATCCTCAGCCTACACATCACTTGTGTTTGAAAATAGTTTTTTTTTTTTTTTGCTTGCATCTTCATCTAATTTGATTTACAGCTGTGTAGCTTAGGACTGTTTATTTCATCTTTAAACATGTATTTTCTTGTCAGCGATAAAGTGGGAAAAAAGCTAATTATGTTCTAGAATTAAGGCTTCCATGCTGGCCTGTAAATGACTACAGCTTTTCAGTTGCATTTTGTGCGTGTGGAAACATGCAGGTGTACTGAAAGCTAATACTGAGTCTGTGGTCTCTCGTTACCAGTTCCACAATTGGAAATAATAGGGTAGATTTCCATCTTCACTGCCTGGGCATAAAACATCACCTGGGCAAAGCACAAAGACAACAAGTGGGCGGGAAATATCGCACGTGCAAAACAGAGCCCACCAATTTTCGTTCCATGTAAAATAATGGCGGGGGTCTCAAAGTTCTGCCCCTTTCCTCCAGCCACTTTATTTGACTGCTGAGAAAGTCTGTACACAGGAAATGAGAATCCTACTGCAACATGCAGTAAGAAATAATTTATTAAAAGTTCAGAGAACTGGATATTCCTTGTGCAAACCGTGGATGTCGTGTTGCAGCAGGGTTCTCATTTCCTGTGTTGCCCAAGCGATGCCTGATACAACTAGGCAAAGTATGCCCAGAGCAATCACCGCCCATTTGCACCCAAGTTTCGCATTCGGGATGCCACATCCGGCATAGGACCTGGATTTGCATGTTCTTTTTAACATTGGGCAACACATTAACCTGAGGTGACACTAAGCACCGCTGATCAGTCAAGCTCAGGTCTATGGAGACAAATCTTTTATAATTACAGGCTTATCATTATCATTCCTGGAAGGTGGGGCTGGTACAGTGCTCTCAGATTGTGATTAGACTTTTCCGGCATGCTCTGCAGTGTTCCCGTCTCTTTCCTATGCATTCTTGGTCATCTTCCAGCACATTTTCTCGTTTACACCAATAACTGGAAACAACTAATTATATGATAATAATTAGTAAAGATATTCAATCTAAGTGTATTCAAAACACTTAAAATCAGCCTGTGAACTCATTCAAGTGGTGTATGCAACATGATACACAATTTTTGATTCTAGACAAACAAAGCAATCATTTTAGAATCAGGCCGAATACAACAGAGGACCCAAACCCTGCCAATTCAGCAGCTCTGCTGGGTTTTCTTCCCCCTACTGTCATGGAATCATAGCACAAAAGGAGGCCATCAGCACATCGTGGGTATGCCAGTTCCACTGGAACTATCTACTCCAATCCTAGTCTTTTATATTCTTCCTTTTCAAAAAGTTATCCGATTCCCTCTTAAATAACGGTACTGCCTCGTTTCTGCCTCGATGGCCACTTATGGTAAAGCATTCCACGTGGTTGTAACCCTGTGTGAAAAAGGAATTTAACTGCCAGCTTCATTCTTCTAGTGATTATCTAGTGATAATGCAGAGTCTGTGGTCTCTCGTTACTGGTTCTACAATTGGAAATAATAAGAGGGTCGATTTCCATCTTCACCGCCTGGGCAAAGCACAGAGGGCAAACCCGCGACCTCTACCACCTAGAAGGACAAGAGCAGCAGGCACATGGGAACAACACCACCTGTACGTTCCCCTCCAAGTCACACACCATCCCGACTTGGAAATATATCGCCGTTCCTTCATCGTCGCTGGGTCAAAATCCTGGAACTCCCTTCCTAACAGCACTGTGGGAGAACCGTCACCACACGGACTGCAGCGGTTCAAGAAGGCGGCTCACCACCTTCTCAAGGGCAATTAGGGATGGGCAATAAATGCCGGCCCCGCCAGCGACGCCCACATCCCATGAACGAATAAAAAAGTGGGCGGGAAATATCACACGCGCAAAACAAAGCCCAATTTTCATTCCATATAAAGTAATGGTGCGGGGCCTCAAAGTTCTGCCCCCTTCCTCCAGCCACCTTATTGTCTACTGAGAAAGTCTGCACACAGGAAATGAGAACCTTACTGGAACAGGACATCCACAGTTTGCATGAGGAAGATCTAGTTCCCTAAACTTTTAATGAATTATTTCTTACTGCACGCAAGATCAGTGATGGGAAAGACATCATAGAGTCATTGGACATGTCGGTTTACAAATTTCATAAAATGATCTGTGAAACATTTAACAAGGACCCAGTACTCCTTTTCCATCTTCTGCTCCTGTGATCAGGCAAAAAAACATCTCAATAATGAGTAGCACAGCTGAGGTTTAATAGCCAAGATGTGGAGATGCCGGTGATGGGCGTGGGGTGGACAAATGTAAGGAATCTTACAACACCAGGTTATAGTCCAACAATTTTATTTTAAAATAAAATTGTTGGACTATAAACTGGTGTTGTAAGATTCCACAGAGGTTTAATAGCACATATGCTTCAGTCATGAGCACCAGTTACTTAGATCATCTTGAATTATGTTACAGGCAAGTTGCTGTGATATAACCAGGCTTGGCAGTCCAGTTTTTCTCAAATCAATAGCTTCCTGCATTTAATCTTTCAGCACTAGATGTTTTAAACAAAGCATAGACATAGGATCCAACAACAGCCAAAAAAAAAACTATTGGGTGTATGTGCTCCTCTTTCTATTCACATCATCTTTGTCATTAATGTTAGCATTCAGAGGATAGCTCTTAATCTGTACAAATATTCAGAAAACTGAAGCATAAAGGTCAACAGTTAAAATATAATGTGGTGATGAACATAAGTCATATGCTCAGCCTGATAAAATCAGATATGATCATTGTTGAATCAGATATCCCCTGGGCCCCAGCTGACATCAAGAGAGAGCTTGAAACCAGTCCAGGATCAACTTGTCCTTTCAACAGAGTCCATACTTTGGGTACTTTAATTAAGAGATAGCTTAGCTGGGAAATTTCCAGCCACACATTTATTTACAGCTCCAAATGTGTGTAGAATGGTTGACAGAATTAAATTATAAATATTTATAGGAACAGCAAAACAAGTGATAAAGTTGAGCTGAGTTGTGAGGGCTCAATCTTGAGCTGTGAGCAGCCAATAGTGAAATAGTAGAATAGTGTAGAGTTTAGCCTCAGCGGGAGTGATTGGGACAGAAGCACCAGAATTTTCATTTATATATTTTACTGTATTTGGAGTTAAATTTATCTTGATTTATTTCATTTTAGCTGTTCAATAGTAGGAGCTGTTTCAAGCTATTCATTTGGTGCCTTAACTATGAGCTGATCTGAGCTTGCAATAGGTAATTAATTCATTAAAAAGAGCTGCTCTTTTCATTGGCTGTTTATCCTGTGACAATTGGGTTATTGCCTAAGTTAGCACAGTATGGGGTAGAAATTGGACCTCGTTGCACCCATTTTTGTGTAAAACAGACACAATGAGGCCCAGTTTTGGGGATTGACGTCCTGCTCCCCAAGGATGCCCGGAAAATTAGGTCGGGCCATTTTTCAGGCATCCTTGGCGACTGCCAGTTTTAGGTCCCCTCACAAAAATTGGGCAGCAATATGCAGGGTAGGTGTCGGGTCTGCCCCACTCAGGATTCTTCAGCGGCCATTGTGGACATCAACTAAAAGTATGTTTTTTGAAATGCAAATTTTTACAAAAATCTTCCTGTGGAAGAGCAGGAGTGCTCCCCCGACTCCAGTCACCACCCTCCCCCCACCCCTTCCTAAACCAACCCCCCTCCTGGTACTTGCCTTCGGGCAACTGTCAGCGAGGTAAGCGGCCAGACATAAGTGATCTTCAAATGCACAAACGTGGTGGCTTAACTGGTGCCGGCAGCCCGTGCACACAATGTTAATGAGGCCAGAGGTCTAATCTTGGGCCTCGCTGTTGGGGTGCAGGCTGCCTGTGCTGTGCCAAGGCAGGGCCCAGAAACAAGCCCAGATGGATTTCTACCCCTCTAAGTTTGAGCTGAATAGCAATAGCTCAGTCTTGAGTTGTGAGAAGCCAGAAGAATGTAGTGTTTAGCCTCAGTAGGCTGTCAGCCTTAAGGTGCCTTTGGCCAAGAAAAATTTCTCCCTTAAAATTAATGTTTGGAGTAAGAGGAGTTTGATTTTTGAGAGTTTATTGCTAACAGGAGTTCAGGCTAACACTGTCTACATTTTTTAAAAAGTCAGACACAAAGTACAGAAAACCCATGATGTGTGCTGTGTGTAATATGTGAGCTATCATGAATCCTCAGTGTATCAGAGAGCAGCATGTGCACAGTGTTGGGAAACAGAGTCCCTGGATTAGGTGATCTCTGTACGGAGCTGAATTGGGCCACACTTCGCAGCATCAGCAAGGATGAGGGGTTTGTGGCTTGTACTCTCCCGAATGTGGTCACCCAAGAATCAGTTCTAGACAGTTCAGGACACAGTAATAACAAAGGAGTTTGTGACCATCCATATGGGCAGCACAGAGGGACAAGGCTCACAGGGGCCAGTAATTTCTAAGGGGATTCTCAAGATTATCTGCTGTAATTTCAGAAGTTCAGTGGAAACCCCAGAGAAATAGCTGCTGACTCAGTTTCTCTGGGGTCTCCACTGAAGTTACAGTGTGAGAGTAGAGCATCCAGCAGAATTTCCACCACTTAGTTTTGGACAAGTATAAGGTGGACGGCTTCAGTAACTCAGGAGAGTGGTCCTGATCAACACTCTGGCACCCACAGGGTTGAAAGGCTACAAGAATAGGAGAGTTGTAGAAGTAGCGGGAGATTCTACAGTCAATGGTGGAAGAGGCTCTCTATACCCCTGTGACCAGGAATCTGGACTGTATTGCCTCCCTGGTGTGTCAGGGTGAGGGACATCATGGTAAGGGTGGAAAAGCTTTTGAAATGGTAGTGAAAGCAACCAAAAGTCACGATCCGTGTTGGAACGAATGACAGAATTATCTCAAAGGTCTTGCAGGCAAACAGAGTTAAAGACTTAAGGGTAGTAATTTCAGGATTGCTTCCTGTGCCACATACTGGATAGGTTAAGGAGAGGAAGTAAAGGTATGGCTGGGGGGCTGGTGTAGGAGGGAAGGTTCACATTCTTGGGACATTGGGACAACAGAAAGCTATACAGAACTGAAACAGCACAGGTGTTCTTGGAGAGGGGTTAATTGGAGCAGTGGTGAAGGATTTAAACTAATATTGGGTGTGAACAAGAAGCATTGCTTGATTTAGTTGTGGGAAATAAAGTGGGGTAAATAACTGATGAGAGTTGGAGAACAATTGGGAAATAGCAAACACAACAGTTTGTTTCAATGTAAGAATAGAAAACAATAGTAATTAGTCAAAGATAAGGGTTTGGACTGGAAAAAGTCAAAGTTTAGTGAATGAGAGAATCTGACCCAACTTAACTAGCCAGAACAATTAGCAAACAGATCAACAGAAGGAAATCTTCAAATTATGAGGTGCACAGAGTATGAAATAAATCTTTCTAAAGTGAAAGATGAATTAACGTAGAATTCCATGGATAAATGGAAAGCTTAAAACTAAACGGGACGCTGCCCGTATCCTAACTTGCACCAAGTCCCAATCGCCCATCACCCCTGTGCTCGTTGACCTACACTGGCTCCTGTGCCAGCAACGCCTCGATTTTAAAATTCTCATCCTTGTTCTCAAATCCCTCCATGGCCTCACCCCTTCCTCTCTAACCTCCTCCAGTCCTACAATCCTCAGATCTCTGCGCTCCTCCATTTCTGGCCTCCTACGCATCCCGATTTTAATTGCTCAACCATCGGCGGCTATGCCTTCAACTGCCTAGGCCCTAAGTTCTTGGAATTCCCTCGTTAAATCTCTCTTCTCCTTTAAGATGCTCCTTAAACCTACCTCTGACCAAGCTTTTGGTCACCTGTCCTAATATCTCAAGGGGCTCGGTGTCAAATTTTGTTTGATAATTGCTTGTGAAGCACCATGGATGTTTTACTACGTTAAGGGCGCTACATAAATGCAAGTTGTTCAGAACGGTATCAGGGACGCGGGGCTTCAGACGAGCAATCACATGGTCAGGAGGGAGGAATTGAGGTGCAGAGGGCCTGGTTGTCAGGCCCAGGGGGCCAGATTATCGGAGGTCAGGGATCTCTGGTCCAGGAGTGGCAGCAATCGGGATGATAAGTACTTACTTTTTAAATTTATGCATGCTTAGGGTTGATTTTCCTCGAGGCAGCCAGGGATCAGGGCAAACCAAAGTTGCACCAAAGACCTGAAGCAGGCTTTAGGCCCCATATTTGCATATTCAAATACACTAATGCCTGCTTCAGGCATGGGTAAAGAACACCTTGTTTGTTCTTGCCCAATATGGACAAATATTGATGAGGCACACTTCCTGGCGTAAATGTGCGCCACTCCCTGCCCCCCATTTTAGGGCCTTAGGAGGCTGCGTAGCATCTGAAAAACTGGCACTACACGTCCCAATTTAGCCCCCATAGTGTTTATGGAGTTTTGGGTGGTGTTCAATAAGCTGATTCAAAGGGTTGAGAGAAAAATTCAGGCAACAGAATAATTGAAAGTGTAAAAGCACAGATAGAAAGTTGGTTGATTAACAGGAAACAGTTGGGGTAAATAGGTGTTAGTTAAACTGGAAAAAGGGTTAGGAGTGATGTATCCCATGGGTCAGTGTGGTGTCCACGTTTGTTCTTATGGTTTGGACTTGGACGCACAATCTCAAAATATGCTGGCAATGCAGAAATATGAGGTATGGAAAACAGTGGACTTTAAAAAGACTTCAGGATGGTACAGACAGGTTTGTGAAATGAGCAAACAGATGGCAGATGCAATTTAATGTGGATAAGTGTGAGGTGATACACTGAAGGATGTGGATGAAGAGAAGCCTAGGGATACAAATACACAATTCCATTAAAGTGAGTGTAGGTCAATTTAGCCATAAAAAGTCAATAGAAGTAGTAACAATGAATTTATACTAAATACTAGTAAGGCCACAAATACAGTAGTGCATGCATTTTTGGTCCTGATTGATCTAAATACTTGAGCCCTATTAGTTTAAACACCTCACTCATATCCCCTCCATCTTGTTTGCAATGAGAATAGTCCCAGATCCATATTTTATTCTCTGGTCTCTATCATATCAAGGACTTTTTTGTACCTTTATCAGCTCAGCTACAATTTTTCTGTAGTGTCAATGCCAAAATTGCACACAATACTCCAGATACAATCTGACCAATGTTCTATGAAATGGTCAGATTACTTCCTTGATCGATTCTTTGTTCCTCTTTTTATGCAACCCAAACATCCACTGCCCCTGGACAGTGAGGTGCTACACCTGCTCACTCAGGATAACAGCCCACTGTTCTGTGCCAGGCTGGGGAATTTGAGGAAACTCCCAGCCTGAAAGTCCCCTTCCTCAGCCACACCTATCCTTTAGCCACTGTCCTTGTTTGTGGTGTGTGGAGTAATTCTCAAATTTTGCATTCTTTTTCAAAGCAAGGCCATAACAGCTCAGAGATCTGAAACAGGTAGAGAACCCTCAAGCCTCTGCTTCTCACCCCATGAGAAAGCAGCTCTTCAAATCCTAGGGAAGACGGTCAGAGAACATTGAAGATTGGGAAGTAGGAGGATGTGTGCCAGCTGCAGGTTCATCATGACATTCTGTTTCTCCTCTTTCTCATCCTACTATACCATACATTACCTACACGTAACCCCACCAGCAAAAAGGGGGAAAAAATTTATATGTTTTTTAAAATTCTCTCTCTCTGCCATTTTGAGTTTCTTTCTGCCTGCCTGTGTAAAAGACACAATGTATATCAAGTGTACTGGGACGTGCTGTTCTCCGTGACTGGCCTGTTTGAATAACGACACCTTTTGATTGGTGTGATGCTGTCCCAACATCGTATAAGATATGCGATTTGAGAACCTTTTCATTCATTCATCTGACGAAGGAGATAATCTCCGAAAGCTTGTGATTTTAAAATAAATTTGTTGGGCTATAACCTGGTGTTGTAAGATTCCTTACATTTGTCCACCCCAGTCCATCACCGGCATCTCCACATCATGGCTACTATCGACATCACAAACTGCCGGCTCACAGTGTTAAGGATCTCCATGAAGATTGTGCATATCGACACAGACATCAAGTTTTTACAGAGCTGCAAGAAAGCAGACAAGATCCCGAAAGGACTACAGATCAAGAACCCACTCAAGTCCACATACAACTCGGATTACGCTGAGAGACTCTGCCGCCGTACCTCTCGCACACTCTGCAACCATCTCATACACCAACTCTACAGCAGACGCCACAACCTCGAAACCAAGATAGAGTCCATACTCTCAACCTGTACTCAGGACACAGCAGACCAGCTACGATATACCGCCAAACAGACGAGGCAACGGAACTACACTGCCTACATGAAAACCAAGAGCAGGAAGCTTGAGAAACTCGGCATCACCACCAGCATCAACCAAGCCTCCCCCGGTACCACGGTTACAACCACAGGGAAGTATCAATTTGTCCGACCACACCCTTCAACCAGACGAAATCGAGGTTCTCAGCCGAGGGCTCAATTTCTGCCCCACCACCAAAATGGACCCCATCGGTCTCGCGGCGGACACAGAGGAATTCATCAGGAGAATGAGACAATCAATGATCCAGAACAGCAGACAGAGGGATCCACGGTACAGCAACCGAAGAGGAAAGAGTCAAACTGGACTCCTCCGGAGGGTCGCTACCCTCAGCTTGACATGTATGCCCAAGCTGTCAGGAAATGCGTCAATGCCAGATTCATCAGGCGCACTCAGAAGACAGTCCAGAATGTCACCCGAGCACAACGCAACGCCGTCAACGCTCTCAAGACCAACCGAAACATAGTCATCAAACCAGCGGACAAAGGGGAGCCATTGTCATACAGAACAGAACGGATTATTGCAAAGAAGCATACCGACAACTGGACAACCAGGAACACTACAGACGGTTACCCGCAGATCCGACCAAAGAACACACCCACCAGCTCAACAAACTGATCAAGACCTTCGATCCAGACCTTCAAAGCATCCTACGTGCTCTCATCCCACGTACTCCCCGCGTGGGAGACTTCTACTGCCTCCCAAAGATACACAAAGCCAACACACCCGGACGTCCGATCGTATCAGGCAACGGAACCCTGTGTGAGAACCTCTCTGGATACGTCGAGGGCATCCTGAAACCCATCGTACAGGGAACCCCCAGCTTCTGTCGCGACACTACAGACTTCCTACAAAAACTCAGCACCCACGGACCAGTTGAACCAGGAACACTTCTCACCACGATGGACGTCTCGGCACTATACACCAGTATCCCCCACGATGACGGCATCGCTGCAACAGCCTCAGTACTCAACACCAACAACAGCCAATCGCCAGACGCCATCCTACAACTCATCCGCTTCATCCTGGATCACAATGTCTTCACCTTCAATAACCAGTTCTTTACCCAAACACACGGAACAGCCATGGGGACCAAATTCGCACCCCAATACGCCAACATTTTCATGCACAAGTTCGAGCACGACTTCTTCACTGCACAGGACCTCCAACCAACGCTATACACCAGATACATAGACGACATTTTCTTCCTATGGACCCACGGCGAAGAATCACTGAAGAGACTGCACGATAACATCAAGTTCCATCCCACCATCAAACTCACCATGGACTACTCCTCAGAATCGGTTTCTTTCTTGGACACACAAATCTCCATCAAAGACGGGCACCTCAGCACCTCACTCTACCGCAAGCCCACGGACAACCTCACGATGCTCCACTTTTCCAGCTTCCACACCAACCACGTCAAAGAGGCCATCCCCTATGGACAGGCCCTACAAATACACAGGATCTGCTCAGACGAGGAGGAACGCGATGGACACCTACAGACGCTGAAAGACGCCCTCGTAAGAACGGGATATGACGCTCGACTTGTCGATCGACAGTTCCGACGGGCCACAGCGAAGAATCGCATAGACCTCCTCAGAAGACAAACACGGGACGCAACCAACAGAGTACCCTTCGTCGTCCAGTACTTCCCTGGAGCGGAGAAACTACACCATGTTCTCCGCAGCCTTCAACATGTCATCGATGACGACGAACACCTCGCTAAGGCCATCCCCACGCCTCCACTGCTCGCCTTTAAACAGCCACCCAACCTCAAACAGACCATCGTTCGCAGCAAGTTACCCAGTTTTCAGGAGAACAGCGTCCACGACACCACACAACCCTGCCACGGCAACCTCTGCAAGACTTGCCAGATCATCGACACGGATACCACCATCACACGAGAGGACACCACCCACCAGGTACATGGTTCATACTCCTGTGACTCGGCCAACGTTGTTTACCTCATACGTTGCAGGAAAGGATGCCCCGGAGCATGGTACATTGGCGAGACCATGCAGACGCTGCGACAACGGATGAACGGACACCGCGCAACAATCGCCAAACAGGAGGGTTCCCTCCCAGTCGGGGAACACTTTAGCAGTCAAGGACATTCAGCCACCGATCTTCGGGTAAGCGTTCTCCAAGGCGGCCTTCGAGACACACGACAACGCAAAATCGTCGAGCAGAAGTTGATAGCCAAGTTCCGCACCCATGAGGACGGCCTCAACCGGGATCTTGGGTTCATGTCACGCTACACGTAACCCCACCAGCAAAAAGGGGGAAAAAATTTATATGTTTTTTAAAATTCTCTCTCTCTGCCATTTTGAGTTTCTTTCTGCCTGCCTGTGTAAAAGACACAATGTACATCGAGTGTACTGGGACGTGCTGTTCTCCGTGACTGGCCTGTTTGAATAACAACGACACCTTTTGATTGGTGTGATGCTGTCCCAACATCGTATAAGATATGCGATTTGAGAACCTTTTCATTCATTCATCTGACGAAGGAGATAATCTCCGAAAGCTTGTGATTTTAAAATAAATTTGTTGGACTATAACCTGGTGTTGTAAGATTCCTTACATTTGTCCACCCCAGTCCATCACCGGCATCTCCACATCATACATTACCTGCCAGTGAACTATATTACAAAAGCCTGGTGTCACCCTTTAAACTGAATATCAGTCAATTTTCTGAATATGAGCAGTCAAGTTGAAGGGTCGGGATTATATCGTCCCTTAGCTAAAGAGCTTAGAGAATGCAGATCTCAGGTCCTGCGTCTTTAAAATGCAGAGCATCAAACATTTGTGCAGACCCTGGATGTCATGTCAGACAGCATGTTGCTGTTGGTGGTTCAAGTAGATGCATCCACTATCCACATGTGCAAAACCATGTTGGATGGCTTTTCAGGACTACAGTCCACTCTGGGGCATCTCGCAGCTGAGGATGTCTGCAGTATATGCCTGCAGGACAGAGACCCTAAGAGCAGCCTGCATTTCTTCCATGGATGCTCAGATGCTGCCATAGAAGCCTGGGGTGCCAGATTGGAAAGAACTGTCATCTGGTCTCTGGTGTGGAACTGGGTCACAGAGCTTCACTAATCTTACTGGTACCATTAGGTCTGTTTTCCCATAGACCAGAGACCATGCAGAGGCAATGACCACTGCTGATGGTAGGTCAGTGCATGTATGATCATGCTGTCTCAGGGTGGCAGGACATTGGTCATCCCAAAGCTCCCTCAAATTTGTGTACATGAAACTGAAAGGATAAACAGCTCAGCTGCCTATGCAACAGCACAAGAGATGCAACAAGTCTATCTAGATACTCAGCTGCCATGAAACAAGGGTTTCCTCTGTGCCAGGAAGCGACAACAGCAAGAGAACAACCATCTCATACATCCAGCACTAAGGCAGCACCTAGGAGAAGCACAAGGATAAGAGCATGAGGACATTCTTCACACATTAGCACCAAGAGGAAGCATGGTGGTAAGAGCAGTTGGCACATATGGGCTCATTAAAATTTTGGCTGCACTGAAGCTTTGCAAGCAGGCATTGTTCTTGATAAGTTTTTGAAGTTGTTTTTCTCAGGTAGTAGAAATAGTGCACCAAAACAACCCTCTAAATGGGGGCATGCTGGTACTGGGAAATAGTGCAGAGCCCCTCTCATGCAACCTGACCTGCCTGGTATCCCTTTGTTGCTCTTCCAAACATCAGTGGAATTCTCAGTAAAAGGTGGTAGGGCAAAAATAAAGAGTTAAGAATTTGCACAAAAGCTCAAGAAAAATTTAAATACAAACAGGACAAAAACAAAGATGGTTCAAAAATTGCTGACATAATGGCCCTTTATTACTGTGCCCTGTCAATGATATTTTATGTATTTACTGCTGCATTGTAGCCCTAGACATCCATTTCACATGGGCATGATTTCCATCTGAAAATGTTATCAGAACATTCATGCCCCAAAGGAATATTAAATTTTGATCCCAGCTGCTCAATGCTGGCACTTCAACCAGCCACCAGCAACAAAAGCAGTTGATGGGGCAGACTAAATGGATGGAGATCCAGCAAAATGAATCACCATCTCATTTCCAACTCCTACCTGCCCACTTGTCCAAATAGCACCACAAAATTGGGTGGAGAAATCCTGCACTTCCATCTATCAGCCAATTTTTATCCATTTCAGCATACTACTGCTAATGGTATATATTTAAAATTTAAAGTCTTGCATCTAGTGCACACTTTCCATTTGCCATACTTAATTTACTGTTGTTGCAATTTTGTTGATTGTCTTAAAATAAAAGAAATCAGAACAAGAGGTAGGGAATGTACAAACCAAAAGCAAGGAAAGCAGCTAGAAAACTGATGAGAAACTATTAAGGACTTTTGAAAACAACTAATCCTGAATGAACAGTCAGAAGAACCTATTGATAATGATGCTAAATATCTTTGAAAGAAATTCATCTGCCAATTGTGTGTCAGCAACTGAAATTTCCAATGTCCAAAATAATGTTTTAAACAATAAAACATCAAAAATTATATTTCACAATATAATTAAATGTACCCACTTAATTGTATTTTGAATGCTTTAATAACTTCCTTAAAGTTTTTAGCTCAAGGTGTTAGCCCTTCACAAGCCTAGATTCAACTGGATATTTTTGAAGCTGAAGGCAGATCCTGTAGTCCAAAATTTCCCAGAATACATCAGTAGCATTTATTTAGCCCAAATGTTTCTCTTCAGTGTGTTTGGTTATTTTTCAAAATTATTTAAGAAATGCTAGAGAAGTAGAAATATTTCAAAAACTGAGGTAGTTTATATTGTTATTTTAAAAGAAAATGTGCAAGTATAAGAGGTGCTGTTTTTCAGATGAGATGTTAAATAGGTGGGCAGAAGAGATTCAATGACACTATTCAAAGAGGAGCAGGGACATTCTTCCATGTCCTGGCCAATATTATCTCAACCAACATCACTAAAAAGAGATTATCTGGTCATCTTCACATTGCTGCTGAATTTCTTACATTACAACAGGACTTCAAAAGTATTTCATTGGCTGTAAAGCGGTTTGGGACATCCTGAGGTTGTGAAAGTGCTGCTATAAATGAAAGTTCTTTCTTGCTGAATGATGACCTAATTGTACAATCCATAGCAAGAATGACCCTCCCTGTAGCGGTGGAAGGCACTACTGCTTTGAATGTCTTTGCATCCAGGCTGGCACAAATGACATATCAAACATGTGAAAATAGCAGGTGATTGCTGCCCTGTTTGCATGAACCAATATCTACATAAAGCTTTCTTAGTAGGCCACTGATGCCCAAGCTAAAACTGTTGGATTCTACCCTATAATGAGATTTCTCAAGAGTGCATGGGGCTGATAATGGGATCCATGGAGCCCTCTGGGCTCCCCCTAGCAGCAGTGCCCTTTATATGAACAGGAAGGGATAATATTTCTTGTTCACCTGATGTTTAACAATAGATACCACAGTATACAAATAATTGGCAGTCACCCAGCACCTGTCATGATGTCTATGAGGCAGTCATCTGTATCCCCCACCTTTTAATGCAGAACAAAGTAAGGGGTTGGCTACCTGAAAATGAGGGGTATGCACTCCTACACTTGCAACATCCTATTACAGCCTCCAAGGTAAGATGTAACAATGTCTTAGAAGGGCCATGACAGAGCACATCTGGCATGTAAGCAGTTCTTCCATTGCTTGGACAGGTCAGGGGGCATGCTGCAGTATTAGCCTATAAGTCTCCTGCATCAATATCTCTTGTTGCATCCTTCACAATCATTGAATGAGGAATCTATCTTGAAAACCAACAGGATACACAAGATCAGTTATCAGATGGAGAAGGAGGGAAAACATCTGCCTGGATCATCAGCAACAACATACACAATTCACAATACCTCAAATTGCAGAAACTATTTTATAAGCCTTTCACAGATCGTATCCCCTCCCCACAAGCATCTTCAGCAAACCCAGCAATGAATCAAGAAACCCATGCATCAATTACAAACCCTCACTGTCCTCCCAGAAACACCTTACATCTTGTCTGCAGCCCCATCACCAAATCAACCATAGAATCTCACTCTGGGACGACAGTGAGAAAAGGATTTTATTGTCAATCTTTACAAACTGTCTCTAAACCCATTTCTTGTAACCACAGTGCTTCCCCCCCTTACTGACTGGTGAATTAAGTGGCTGACTAGCTATTCTGATGGTTCTTCTAAGTAGAGGCCCTGTTTCAGGAGCTCGTGTTTTCTGGCAGCTGCATTTTCACAAGGCTCTCGATTGGTTAGCCAGGCCCTGAGGGGATCTGCTTCAGGTTGTGGCTATTTCCAAAATGTCTTCAGCCTGGCCTGCTTACTGGATCCAATGAAATCAGAAGTGGGGAGAAGACTGCAGTGGTAGGATATCCATCATGTGACAGAAACCTCATCCCTTTGCAGTGCTGTCCAACCTCTGCTAGAAACCTCCAAGTCACTGTCTTGTGATGTGTGGAAGACAACCCCATTGCAGCAACGATATTGCTGAAGCCCCTATTCATAGCTCTCTATTCAGCCAAGCTGATTTGACAACCTGTTGAATGAAGAGATTCCATTTCTGACCAAGATCTTTACATCTTTAGTTTGAGCATTCAAAAGCGATGCAAGGACAGCCGCTGCCATTAGGGCCTGGGCTGCAGATGTCCCAGGAACTGCCTCTTACTGAAAAGGTGAAATGTATATTTTGAAACTGTTGCAACAGCATCCCACACATGTAGGAATTGGACGCCTCCTCCCTATCTGCCATGTGTCTGAAGCTAAAAGACACTGCCCCTAAAGAATCTAAATTTTTCATGTTCAGGCAGCAGTCTTCTTCTATAGACTGGAATTGGGATTCCTGCTCTCATCAGCTGCAGATGAAGGGTGACCTTGCCCTTCAGCAAGGTGCCTCCCGTTCTACCACTTCCACCTGCTCCATGCATTTCCCAGTGAGCTACCTACAAACTGAGTTTTGTAGGTAGCCCACTGGTACTTCATGGGCCATACCTGCAAATACATAAAAAGGCAACATTAGGCAAGAGATCCTGGTGGACTTTATACACAGAGGGCAGGCAGCTTCTATGCTGCATCAATGGTTGTTGAGGTGTATGTTTCAACCAGACGCAGTACCAATGAGCAAATACTGTGTTTTGTACAAACCCTGCACAGGAACATCCTCTTGATTCACTGTCTCTGGCCTCCAGAATAACACTGCCCTTAATTCCAGAGTTTTCTCTTCAAATGATGCATGATCTATTGTCACTGGACCACCTCCAATTGCAATTCTTTCCCTCCAATTGTGTGCAGTCTTTTCTTGCAAGAAAAGTCTTCCTTCATATTACCATGTGGACCAGCAATGCTCATCACCCTATATATGATTGTGAACATCAGCAATATCGTGAGGCAAGGCATTCAGATCATGGAGGTCTGACTGAAAGGATGTCAGCAGGATATCATTTGCCTGCATGTGATGAAGGAATGGGTATGTGCCAAAGTATATGGTAGATAGAGGACAGAGATTCAATAATGTTCTGACATTCTGCACCTTTACATCATAGAAGAACCTAATGGGGACATGGTGTCTCTGCTAGTAGGTGTGGATCATAAGTAAGAGGTGTTCTTGCACCTGCCTACCTTGCCTCTCCTGGTAATATTGGCCCAGAATTTGATGGAGCATGCCCTGTTTTAGATTTTTTTCCCTCACCCTTCAGTTTGAAAATTGAGGGCAACAGGACATCTGAGACCTTGGCAAATGACAGAACAGTCTAGCTCCTTAACCAATTAAATTTAAGGATTGAGAAAGAAACAGGAATGACAGAAGGATTATAGGGTGAATTAAAGTCAAATTAGATACAGGAAGAGAAATGAGAGGGAAAGAAAGATTGGATTAAGGAACAAAAAGGATAAGAATTTTTTTTTTAAAAAACTAACATTTAAAAAACACTAGGAGCAATTTACTACTTGCAAGATTAAGACTCCACAGTTTCAACTGTTTCCTTTCTGGGCCTCCAGGGCTGTGTGGCATTGCAGGAACATAAATCATTAATAGGGTCCTTACATTGTTAAATACCAGCCCTAATTTTCTGCAGCTTGTTTAATTCATTTTAACAGGTTGATGGCGAGTTGTCGTTTTTTAGGCTAACGGTGGAGCAACGCAAATCCTCCAGCAATTTGTGCCGATTTGCAATTCACGGAATATTTCTTCCTCACCACAAATTACTGCTTTTTTTTTAAACACACTAATAACAGCGTGCGCATTTAACTCACTTATTTTCCCAGCAAATTCTGGGCTATTGTTGAACTTCTTGCGACACCATAGCCAAGCCCTGGTCACTCACTAGTGTAATCTGCCACCTGTTCCCAGACCTTTTAGCGATTACCTTGGGCACCTTTCGACTGGTTTGGGAAAAAGACTTCCTCTTGTGCTCTGCTTCTGACAATAATAATTCAATGTTTTCATCCTTAAATGGTGGGTTGTCTATTCCTGCCAATATATTATTAGATGGTAAAAATTTCTACAACTAAAAGTTGGAACTCAACAATTCCAGAGCCAAGGCAGCAACTTTCCACTCCCTAAGTCAGCATCAAAATGGAAAATGAAAGTGGGTCAGAAGCAAGCAGTGAAGTCAACACTGCTTCTTTAATGTGATATATCCCTTTAACAGTCTGCACCAGAACGGCCACTCCTGGAGTTACTGGGTGTGTGCCCAGTGGCTGCACACCAGGCAAGCCTGGAGCACAGCCAGTTCATGCTAATCATGGGGCTAGCAAATTGATGCACTCTTCCAGACCCATCCAATAAGTGCAATTTCAGCACATAGCACTGGTGTTGCACCCTCCCCCAACCCCCCCAAACAAAAAAGGTCCTATTTATTTTCCCTCAGCGAAAAAAACTTGAATTGTATCTGACCAGAAACAGATAAAGACAGTGTTGTTCCACATCCTAATTTGAGTTCTATTTGTCTTTTCAAAACAAATGAATTATTTTTGAAAGTTTTCAAGCAAACAAAATGATTAGAATCAGCCATGCTTTGTTGATACAGTAAATATTTTAATTAGTAACAGTGGAAAAAAGAGAAATATCAACAGTAACAGAGCCATAAATATATACAATGAGTGTACCAGAGTAAGAATGAGAGCAAGGTGGTGTGAAGTTGGTGGAAGAAAGAGAGCAAGAAACAGGCAGGCACACAAGCAGAAAAATAGACATCCAACAACTAATCACAAAATACAATTCAAACTGGAGTTGCTGCCAATCTCCAGAATTCAATGTTTGTAGAAATCACTTAGAAACTTATAACAATACTGCCGACCAGGTAGTTTAGATCAATGTCAGGCACATACCTACTCCCTACTCCTCCTCACTGCTGACAGACCCACAAAGACACATGCCAGTGAGCCAAACCCCACATTATATACCCTAGTTCTGCCAAACCTTCAGTTCCCCATCCAGAGCAGTGCTAGACCACAGGTTCCTCCTCCATGCTGCCAATCCCTGACACCCCCACCTAGTGCTGCCAAACTCCAGAATACTCACTCCAGTGCTGCCATATCCGAGGACCATCTCTGTACCACTGAAGCCCAGGATCAACCCCCCATTACTGCTAAATACCACTTACCTTCAACTGTGCGCCATCTTGCTGTGTATCATTAGCTTCAAAAATGATATGGAATAAAAATTATAGGTAAAGTAATACACAAGAAATATAAAGACTGCTAATTTATTTTTTCCACAGAATACTGGACAGTCTTGGAATCTGATCTGCAAGCCACCTGTAAAAGTGACAGAATACCATGCAATAGAATTTGACAGTTACAGTAAATCAGTGACCCAGACCTTGTGTCCAACATAGCATAATACCCCTATTGTTATAAAAACAGCATCACTGGGAGCAATGTCACAGGAGATCTGCTAGTAATATATAAAGAGTCTTGTGCATAGTGCACACTTCCGGTAAGCATCACATTTACCGCCAAAACAGTGATTATGGTGTATACTAGAGGATTGCTGTGTTATATATGTTGTAATTTGGACTATTATACAGAACTGATGGAACATGGGCTTTCTTCCTGTATCTGGAATTGACTTATTTTGGCCTTAGATTCTTGAACTGTTGGTATGTATAGATAGGATAGCAACAGATCACTCCATTGACAAACAGCAGTTCACAGTGGACACTATTCAGTATATGATTTGTGGCTGTTTGTTTTGAAACAGAGGAATCATAATTTATTTCTAGGCACTCTGGTATTTAAGAGCAAATTCAGTAGTGTTATGTTCCCAGAGAGGAGCTGCACTTTAAAGGGGTAAAGGTCAGAGACAGGACAACACTGTAGCCCCAGTTCTCTGACCCATGCTCCCTTTGAGTGTACCTTCATGATGGGAGCTCAGGATCAGTGAATTTACTCTACTTAGTACAATTCACCTAAGACAGCTCTTACAATTAAAATCTACATTTAACCTTACCCTCTGAATGAAAAGGGCCACTATCATAGCATAGCACACCAGTAACTAGCTGTTTAAAAGGTTAAGCAACCATCAAAATTGAATTGAAGTTAAAAAATAAACACCTCCAATCTTTGATGGTATTATGAACAGGTACAGTACCTCAGCTTTTCCTGACCTGGGAGAAGCTCCTCCTTGTTTGACATTGATCCTTTAATCTGCATATTTCTTAGCTGAAAGCATAAATTAACAATTTAGAATTTAAGGTAATGCAAAGCCTCGGTCCTGAATCACAATATTTAATAGTAAACTCTTCACATCTGTCAGTTTGAGAGCGTGGATTCCACTTCTTGCCATTATTAGTCAGTTTTCCAGCCCAAGAGTTAAACACACTCACAAGGTTTAGTGGTAAGGAGGTGTCACCTGCCTCAGACAAAAAGATGAAGAGCCAGGAATAAGATGTTTTTCTTTTAAAATCAATGTGTCTCCATTTCTGAAATCCCAACTTGAGGTACAATTCCATGAGCCTCTGGTACCTCATCCAAGCAGCCACTAATTCATTGGAATATTTATCAAGAGGAGTATCACAGCCAAATCCAATTCAGACCTTGCCGAGTGTCCACACATGTGCACTTCCAGTGGGAGTTGCTGAATTGTGATTGGAAGAGGGAGCCCTGATCTATTTTTCCCCTCCCTGACCCAGGAGTGCTGAGCCTATACCATTGCCTGGCTGAGATGAGGGAATCAAACTGGAGACCTTGCATGTCTGAATGGCTCACTTATTCAGTTAAACTGGCAGAGCCATCAGGCTAGCCTAGGAATGAAATATTTAAGCCATGAAGGAAGGCTTCAGTAATGAGGCAACATTCATACACTCGGGTAATTTTAAACTAACTCACCCAGCTGGAAACTGATGTGATCAGATCAGCCGCCTGATTTTAATTTCCATTGACTCAATGGAAAATTTTTTTAAAAACGAGTGGTGTGCAAAGCTATTTTCCCACATCCAGTCCTGCACCATGAACAGAAATTCTGTTGTCTATACTGTCACCATGCTTACTTTTCTCTCAAAGAACACAGTTTTTCCCCCCTATGATCACTCCAGCTCTGCCACTACCTTTGCTATGATCTACCCACTGCTAAGCTCCCAGGCAAATGCAACCTGTATAAATCTCTAAGCAAAGTCACTTAATAACAAACAAACAGCCAACTGTGGATTTTCAGTTTGAAAGCATACAATAGAAACTCCCTATCTTAACTTTAATCTTCTTTACTTACATTTGTTCTAGGTAGTAGTGTCGTATATCAAAAGGGTAATAAGTCAGTCATTTTTTGTGGCATTACTACTGTAATCAATATCTTTCATCAGATTGGCATGGCAGGAAAATTAAAATATTGTGCAAAAACATGTCAGCAGATGGAAAGACAATAAAAAGGTGACCCTAGGATCGACAATGAGCTGGGATCTAGTAAAAAAAATTAGAAACAATAGAACAAAAAATAGAAAAAAAACAGAAGAAATGGCAGTAAGTGAAACCTGATCATATTCATGTTCTGTACAAAAAAGGTTAATCCAGTGTGCCACATTCACTCTTAACTACTAGTTTACCTTAAAAATGAAAGAGCAGGAAATGAATGTTTTATTCCACAGGTCTTTCTGATTATTGATGAGCAACTGCATTGAATTGAACCTGATTTTATCATTGATCATCAGAGATAAGAATGTAACTCATTCAATCACATACAAAATACTCATGGTACATAGGATAACAGAAGGCTGGCAAGGTCTTGCAAAATGTAATTCAAATTAAGCATGTCAGATGCGGTTAACAAAGCAAAGTTCCAACAATGTCCAAAACACAATTAAGATTAAATTGTAATCTTTTGCTCCAGTTATACTACAGGCCCTTTGTTTTCCAGTTGAATTATTCAACATAGCTGGGAAACTTTGGCCCACTGGCAGGCTATCTTCTTTGTCAAAAGGGCAGCTTTTAGCTGTTTTTGGGCAAGTTGCTGGCCTCACAGGAAAGGACAACTGCCACTTTTAGTCCCTGATGACCTCAGTGCTATGGTGTTTGAGCCAAAAGAATAATATTGACAAACCCAGAGACTGGGTCAACCATCAGGCAAACTTGTTGGTAGATGTGGCCCATAATTTCCTCGCCTGTGCAGCCAAAAAGTCAAACAAAGCTGAAGTCTGCTAGCCACTCATCCAATAAGCAGAATCTTAAGATAATTGCAAAGGGAAGGAGAGTTGTTAGGTAAGAGCAAAGGGCATCAAGCATTGTACTTGAAGTTGATATTTTTTAAGAGCAACTAAAAGCTGCTGCAAATATAAAAAAGTTTGATACAGCACATCATGAAGTCTGGAGGGTCATTAGGGAGATGAAGTAGGTCAGTGGTTGCATTCTTCTGCAAGGCATACAATTACATAAAATCCTAAAGAGTTTTTTTTCCCTCATTGGCTGAAGTCAGTCATCAACCATTGCCAAAAGGATGGATGTCTCTGGGCTAGTGCCAATGACTGACAAGTACTGCGGTCTTCAACAAACCCATGAAACATCTTTGGGTCAAGAGAGAACATTACACTGAATTGGCATCTAACTCAATGGGCTATAGTAAAGAATCATCTGTATGCAGATTGTGGCATCGATCCACACAAGGGGATCTTAGTGAGACTGAAAACCACCAAAGAATCTTTCTAACCTAAATGCCTCGAAGGTGGTCACAGCATATTGGATGTTTCTGTCATCCACAAAGTAATCAGAAAAGGAACAGACTGGATTTTGCTCATGAGTAATGTATAGAGCAGGTTATGGCTTTATACAAGATTACACTGTCACAGGGGCCCCCCAATATTAAAGCATTTTTAAAAAATGTAATAAAAGTACTTCATCTTTGAGATGCAGGAAGCTTCCCTAACCTGGTTGCCTCAGTAATTGGGGCCCACTAGCATTCTTCTGGAGGCTGGTATGCCTCCTCTCACCTGCAATACCAGCCGCCAGCCTTACACCAGGTGCCACAGAGGTCAGGGAAGGAGGAACTCCTAAAGTAGAGAGACCCCACTCTCTTTGTATCCCAGAAAAGCAATGTTGAAAAAGGTCTGGAGGTGTAAACAATTTTAAAAATTATGCATCATAGAATCATACAGCAAAGGAGATCATTCAGCCCACATGTCTCTGAAGAGACATCCAATTAGTCCCACTCCCCATAGCCCTGCAAATTTTTCCTTTGCTGTTATGTACTACTGGGAATTAAAGAAAAACACTTACTGAGTGGAAAAAAATTGTTCTGGTGACAAACCACATGGAGATTAGGCAACCACAAAATCAGGTTTAGGTTTGTTAACTAAATTAAAGCAGGCCCTACATTTCAAGTCAACTAGTATCATGAAAATGTGGGCTATTAGACACAAGGCAAATCACAGCCACCTATGCATCACCAAAACAGAACTACACAGTTACTAGTCATGCACAATACAGTCTTCCTGCATTGTATTTTACCTGATGCAGGCATTAGAAACAGCAAAAGAGATAAGGAAACTTACCATTAAGACCAGGTGACACTTGTCAAGTACATCAATATTCACTATACATTCTATTGCTAGCCCACTGCTCTCATGTGAACTTCCTTGCAAGAAGGTATTTGCAGCAGTTGTGTACTTGTAGGTATATCTGAAACCTTTCTGGTAATTTAGTTGATTAGTACCTAAGGGAACAACAATTTTAGTTAATTTTGAATATTGCATAAGCTATGATTTTATACTTCTTTATTTTCTTTTAAATTTAGGACCATGACTCAAAGTGATTTTGAAGTACTAAGGCATCTTGCATTTAGCTTCAAAAAGGAGTCTTAAGTGATAGCTTGCCAGAAATTACTGTTGGCAATATTAGTGAACAAAGACTTAAACACATTCAGTATTTTAAATGGAAGTGTTAAATCATTTAAAATGAATGGAATAAGCTTCCATTAAAATAGACAGAGGAATTCACATGCATGCATTAAGCAGTTGTCCACTAATAATGCTAGTAGCTTCCTCTGGCCTAGCACTGGACATATTTTTTTTCTTTGAGAGGGGGCTGGACAGGTGTAAAATATTACTGGTGCTTAAATGCCTTGGAATTCTACAGATGGTCTAATTCTGGGATAGGACAGTCCCAGCACAGAATGGCACTCAGTATGCATGTCACACTGAAAGCACCAGATTGTGGAATCAGCCCTATGAAGTTTCTTTTCATTACACATCCTGCTCATACCCATATAGCTCTGGTGAGGATTATGCCTTTTCAAAAAAACTTTGCAACTTTTGCAGCTCACTTCAGCTTCATGTCTACTTCTCTTTCTCTTGCATTTTGTTGCAAGGATTACTATCTAAGATTGTTTTGTGATCAGTTTACATTACAAAACACTGCAGCAAATAAATCAATCCACAGTTTGCAGTCAGTCACTTTGGCCAATAGTTTGTATCCTATAAATGAACAATACTCAGCACAGACTGATTAATGGGTTCAACTGTTATTAGGTTATAAGACTTCAAATGGTGACCACAGTATATACACAGACAGATGTGCAGTGTGTCAAGCTGAGCAACTGGCTGCAAGCCTTGCATTTTGGGAGATCTTACAGAATATTGAATAGATCAGAAAGAGCTCTTAAAATTAGACAGACACAAAAGACTGACCACAGAAGTTCAATAGAGAGGTTATTCCATTTAACAGGCTCTGTTGAAACAACCCATATTCCTAATACATAATATCATAGGTCCTGATAGGAAGTGCAGAACATGCCACTACACCGAGCTGAAGTGGTGATGATAATAAAGAATGATAATTGAGGATAAGTATAAGCATACGCCATTTTATATTAAGGAATCCCTTTTACTGTGGAGCGCAGCACATCTTGCTGCTCTGAATTCAGTCTATTTGCACTGCTGGGCCGAATTCCAGCACTTGCAGCAACACTAAAATACTTGTGCCCGAACGGTTATAAAAAAGTGACTAATTTTTTGGCTGTGGACCTTTCATTCTGTAATGCAGAAACCGCACTGCTAGTAGGTACGGGTGGGCAGAGAGCTCAGCTTGTCAGAAAAACTAGTGGAATTCAGCATTTAACGTTTGCCCGTGGTGATGCTGCACTTCCAGTAATCTGGAGGGAATCTGCTCATGATCACTGGGATTATCCGCAAGGTTTGACAACGATGAATGTCGCCCTGCACACTGGACGTTGGATACAGGTCACTTTCATTAACTGAGTGTCTTAGTTTACAAACACTGACCCCATAACAATTATTAAAATAGCTCCATAGATTTCAGCTCAGTTTTGACCAGTTTATGTACAAATTAACATTTAAAATGTCGATAGACGCGGTGCTTACCAGTGCAAGTGGCCACACAAGGATTACCTGGCCGAGACTTCGCTCGATTTCCTAGAGTGTAAAAGACAGCAAGGGAGAGAGGAATCAGCCGCATCAAATGAACCTCTTGTCGACTAACATTTTTAAAAGTTAGAAAATCTAAAAAAGTGTGCAATGGTGTGAAATAAGGCTCAGTATTACCCATCACCTTACGGAATATGTTAGGATATGTGGACCAGTGAGTGCGATGACAGGAGGGTTCGATGCAAATTTTACACTCTTGAAAAGTTCTGCAGATGGAGCAGTCACTGTTTAAAAGAGGAGCAGAGGGTCCAGACAGACAGGGCCAGATCCAGCGGGGCGAGAGGAGCCAGCCTGCCCTTTCGGCATAACAACCACCCAGTGCAATGAATGCTAAAGCTCGAAAATTAAATCCCCCCCCCCCCCCCCCATAAATGACCGAAGCAAGTTGGCAGTCAGATATCAGAGGAACAACGCATCACTTCATCCTCGACCATACCAATCCGAATACCCAGCGCACACACACGTAAATCAAACAATATGCTGCATTACATTGAATCAGGGGAAATGTTCAGAAATTAACTGGACTATGTGTGCTGGAGAGCTCCCAATACTCCTGCATATTAATTCCCAATTACTTACATTACTGAAAGTTAACTGTACAACTTTCCTAAATAGTTTTCGATCCCGGATTACAGTGTGTATGCCACAATTTAATGCAAATCATGAAACACAAAAACTGCCTCCCGCGGATGAACAGTAATTCAATGATCCAACAAATCACTGCACACACACACACACACACACACTTCAGTCACGGTTTACAGGCGAGTTCCTACAAGTCACGTAGAGACATGCACTAGGGATTCAGTTCATTTATTCAGTCACCACATTAGAATCTCACATTCGAGTTGCGGTCTAAAATCGGCCTCTGCTCGCACTGAACTGCAGCTTATCGAGCAATGGAAGAAATATTGGATTGGAAAATACCTAAACTGTTAAAGAATCGGCATACACAGGATGGAGATTTTTTTCCCCCACCCACTACACAAATCAGCGACGTAGATGCACACTTACTTCCAAACATGCTGACAGCAGCACAGAGAAAGAGAACTGCCTGCAGCCTCATAATTGTCACAAGATAAATCTCCTCGGCTACACCAACATTTACCAGAACAGCACCAGTCCCCTAGCAGGAGAAAGCTGCTTCTGGGAGCTGTGAAAGAAGTCGTTCAGCCAACGATATCGGGATATTTGACTCCTTCCACAAGGCGTGGGGGGCGGGAGGGGGACGGGACAGCTGGAAACTTTCGGCCAATCCTAGGGCTCTGTAGGTTGGCTAATATTTTGATTGGTTAAAAAGTTAACAATTGCCAAAGAGCAGCAAAATACTCAGACTAATAATATCACAAAACATCACTTCAAATTAAAAAGTCCAAACAGGAAACCTCAAAGATAAGAACACAGACAGCAGAGTTCCTTAAAAACTGATAATATAAATTGATTGATACTTAAACTGCGGGTTTCATTTTAAATGATTGTAGTTTTATTGTGTTAAATCCCCCTTTTTACTGAAGCTTTTTTTAAATACATGGGCTGTGTTCTTTCAGAGTAGCATATCGTGTATTACACTACCTTCCTGTAGACTGAACCTGCCAAGAATGTTACATTCTCTCCAGTGCTCAGTGTGTTTCTTTCCTGCAGTCTCTTCTTCCTCTCCCCTGTTAGAATCTGATCCTTATTTCTCTCTTTGTTACTCAGTTCATTTTTTTATTGCTGTTTTGAATTTTTTTGTATCCCTCTCGACAGCCTCAGTGCTTTTCTTAACGTGAAACGACTTTGGCTAACCCAACCCGCCCAGTGTGAATGGGGCTGTGTGGGGAGGGGATCCTTTAAACATGAAATATTCAGATGCACCTCCCTGTTCCCGCTGGAAACCTGCTGCCCACTATTTTAACTCACTGCACGGCTGAGGCACCGGCCGGAAGCAGAAAAGTACTCAGGCCTGAGCAGGGAAGTCACCCCGATTTTCCTCCAGGCTGAAGCAGATCAGCAGCTGTCAGGAGGTCTAAATCTTTCCACTGTGGGACCCAGAGGAGCAGGAGTACTTCTCCAGGCCCCACAAGGAAAGTCTTGGCCTCCCCTGCCCCAGACTAACCCCCCCCCCCCTCCACCATTCCCCCTCCCTCCTGTGAGACCCTCCCAAAACCCCCTCCTTGCCACTTACCAGCTTGTGGGCCAGCCTTCCTTTGCTACTCGCCAGCGGCATCTGTCTGCCCGGATTTACACTCCCGCCTGCCGGCTAACTGCAGCTTTCCACCCATTTCGGGCGGACAGCTGAAGGTGGGCATGCAAATGAGGCCCGGGAGTTAAAATACCCTGGGCCTGAAATCTGGGCCAGGGAGTGCGTTTTGGAATCACCCTTACCCTCGTTTACCCGAAACTTGCTGGGAGTTAAGGCAAAAACCAAGCCCAGTCGACCATGCAAATTCCTCCTCACCAATATCTGGGGACTTGTGCCAAAATTGGGAGAGCAGTCCTACAGATTAGTCAAGCAACTGCCTGACATAGCCATACTCACAGAATCATACCTTTCAGCCATGTCCCAGACTCCTCCAACACCATCCCTGGGTATGTCCTGTCCCACCGGCAGGACAGACCCACCAGAGGTGGCGGTACAGTGATATACAGTCAGGAGGGAGTGGCCCAGGGAGTCCTCAACATTGACTCCGGACCCCATGAAGTCTCATGGCATCAGGTCAAACATAGGCAAGGAAACCTCCTGCTGATTATCATCTACCGCCCTCCATCAGCTAATGAATCAGTACTCCTCCATGTTGAGCAGCAATTGGAGGAAGCACTGAGGGTAGCAAGGGCACAGAATGTACTCTGGATGACCATCACCAAGAGTGGCTCGGTTGCACCACTATTGACCGAGCTGGCCAAGTCCTGAAGGATATGAGTGCCAGACTGGGCCTGCGGCAGGTGGTGAGAGAACCAACACGAGGAAAAAACCTTCTTGACTTCGTCCTCACCAATCTACTTATTGCAGATGCATCTATCCATGAAAGTATTGGTAGGAGTGACCACCGCACAGTCCTTGTAGAGATGAAGTCCCGTCTTCACACTGAGCAAACCGTCCATCGTGTTGTATGGCACTACCACCGTGCTAAATGGGAGAGATTCAGAACAGATCTAGCAGCTCAAAACTGGGCAACCATGAGGCGCTGTGGGCTATCAGCAGAAGCAGAATTGTATTCCAGCACAATCTGTAACCTCATGGCCTGGCATATCCCTCACTCTACCTTTACTATCGAGCCAGGGGATCAACCCTGGTTCAATGAGGAGTGTAGAAAAGCATGCCAGGTGCAGCACAGGCATACCTAAAAATGAGGTGCCAACCTGGTGAAGCTACAACACAGGACTACATGCATGCTAAACAGCGGAAGCAACATGCTATAGACAGAGCTAAGCAATCCCACAAACAACAGATCAGATCAAAGCTCTGCAGTCCTGCCACATCCAATCGTGAATGTTGGTGGAAAATTAAACAACTAATGGGCGGAGGAGGCTCCATGAACATCCCCATCCTCAATGATGGTGGAGCCCAACACATGAGTGTAAAAGACAAGGCTGAAGTGTTTGCAACCATCTTCAGCCAGATGTGCCGAGTGGATGATCCATCTTGGCCTCCTCCCGAGATTCCCATCATCACAGAAGCCAGTCTTCAGCCAATTCGATTCACTCCGCATGATATCAAGAAATGGCTGAATACACTGGATAGAGCAAAGGCTATGGGCTCCAGTAACATCCCGGCTGAAGTGCTGAAGACTTGTGCTCCAGAACTAGCCGCGTCTCTAGCCAAGCTGTTCCAGTACAGCTACAACACTGGCATCTACCTGACAAAGTGGAAAATTGCCTAGGTATGTCCTGTCCACAAAAAGCAGGACAAATCCAATCCAGCCAATTACCGCCCCATCAGTCTACTCTCAATCATCAGCAAAGTGATGGAAGGTGTCATCGACAGTGCTATCAAGCGACACTTACTCACCAATAACCTGCTCACCAATGCTCAGTCCGCCAGGGCCACTCGGCTCCAGACTTCATTACAGCCTTGGTCCAAACATGGACAAAAAAGCTGAGTTCCGGAGGTGAGGTGAGAGTGACTGCCCTTGACATCAAGGCAGCATTTGACTAAGTGTGGCATCATGGAGCCCTAGTAAAATTGAAGTCAATGGGAATCAGGAGGAAAACTTTCCGGTGGCTGGAGTCATACTTAGCACAAAGGAAGATGATAATCGTTATTGGAGGCCAATCATCTCAGCCCCAGGAAATCGCTGAAGGAGTTCCTCAGGGCAGTGTCCCAGGCTCACCCATCTGCAGCTGCTTCATCAATGACCTTCCCTCTGTCATAAGGTCAGAAGTGGGTCTTTTCATTGATGATTGCACAGTGTTCATTTTCATTTGCAACCGCTCAGATAATGAAGCAGGCCGTGCTCACATGCAGCAAGACCTGGACAACATCCAGGCTTGGGCTGTTAAGTGGCAAGTAACATTCGTGCCAGACATGTGCCAGGCAATGACCATCTCCAATAAGACAGAGTCTAACCACCTCCCCTTGAAATTCAACGGCATTACCTTCACCGAAACCTCCACCATCAACATCCTGGGAGTCACCATTGACCAATAACTTAATTGGATCAACCACATAAATAGAGCAGGTCAAAAGCTGGGTATTCTGTGGCGAGAGACTCACCTCTTGACTCCCCAAAGCCTTTCCACCATCTACAAGGAACAAGTCAGGAGTGTGATGGAATACTCTCCACTTGCCTGAATAAGTGCAACTCCAACAACACTCAAGAAACTCAACACCATCCAGGACAAAGCAGCCCGCTTGATTGACACCTCATCCACCACTTTAATCGTTCATTCCCTTCACCACTGGCGCACCGTGGCTGCAGTGTGCACCATCCACAGGATGCACTGCAGCAACTCACCAAGGCTTTTTCGATAGCACCTCCCAAGCCCACGACCTCTATCACCTAAAAGGTCAAGGGCAGCAGGTGCATGTGAACAAAACCACCTGCACTTTCCCCTCCAAGTCACACAACATCCCGACTTGGAAATATATCACCGTTCCTTCATCGTCGCTGGGTCAACATCCTGGAACTCCCTACCTAACAGCGCTGTGGGAGGACCTTCACCACACGGACTGCAGCGGTTCAAGAAGGTGGCTCACCATCTCCTTCTCAAGGACAATTAGGGATGGGCAATAAATGCTGGCCTTGCCAGCGACGCCCACATCCCATGAATGAATAAAAAAAAAGCAACCCCTTCTTCTGTTTTACATTCCCACAGTTTCCCTCCATTTTATTACTATCCATCTTAGATTTTCTCTCCCATTAGTAAATTATGCAGTTGATGGAGCTAACATAGTCTCTCGTGATCTTTTTATTAAACAGACGTGTAAACTGGTGAAATCGATAATGAGCATGATTTTGTCCAATTCAAGTTATATCCACTGTAAAACGTTAGGCTTTTCTAAATATGCATCTCTAGAGCAAAATTTAATCTTTTCAGAGTGGTACAGGTGCATTGGTTTCAGTTTAGGATAAATAGATATATACACCAACAGACTCGTTGCTTTTCCAATTCCATACTAAAATCAATTGACTGAATAATGTGCCCATCTCACAGCAGACAATTTGTCATAAGTACACATGCTCAATTCATGTATGCTTATTCTCCTCCATTGGCCAGCTGAGTGGGATTTCCCTCACCTGGTTCCACTCTTTTCTATCCAGTCGTAACCAGAGAATCTCCTACAATGGCTTCTCTTTCCACCCCCGCACCATTACCACTGGAGTCCCACAAAGATCTATCCTTGGCCCCTTCCTATTTCTCATCTACATGCTGCCCCTCGGCAACATCATCTGAAGATATGACGTCAGGTTCCACATGTATGCTGACGATACCCAGCTCTACCTCACTATCACCTCTCTCGACTGCACCATTGCCCCTATGTTGCCACACTACTTGTCCGATATTGTCTTTGGTCCCTGCCATAAACTCCATTCCCTAGCTACTGACTCTATCCTACCTCCTGGCCGCTGTCTGAGGCTGAACCGGTCTGTTTGCAACCTCGGCATCCTATTTGACCCTGAACTTAGTTTCCGACCTCATATCCCTCTCTGTCACAAAGACCGCCTACTTTCACATCCATAACATCACCCAACGCTGCCCCTGCTTCAGCCCATCTGCTGTTGACACCTCATCCATGCTTTACCTCCAGACTCGACTAGTCCAATGCTCTCCTGGCCGGCCTCCCATCTTCCACCCTCCATAAATTTGAGCTCATCCAAAACCCATATCCTAACTTGCATGAGGTCCCGTTCACCCATGATCCCTGTGCTCACTTATCTACATTGGCTCCCAGTCCACTAACACCTTGATTTTAAAATTCACATCCACTTGTTCAAATCCCTCCATGGCCTTGCCCCTCCCTATCTCTGTAACCTCCTCCAGCCTTCTGAAAACTGTGCATTCCTCCATCTCTGACCTCTTGTACATCCCCCACTTCCTTTGTCCCACCAGTGACGGCTGTGCCTTCAGCTATCTAGGCCCTTAGCTCTGGAATTCCCTCCCTGAACCTCTCTTCCCCTCTCTCCTCCTTTAAAATGCTCCTTAAAACCTACATTTTTGACCAAGCTTTTAGTCACCCATCCTAATATTTCCTTCTTTGGCTTGGTGTCAATTTTTGTCTGATTACACTCCTCTGAAATGCTTTAGAATATTTTACTGCATTATAGATGCTATATAAATGCAAGTTGTTGTTGTATAATGGGGAATCTTTAATAATTGCAAATTGTTCATATAAAGCATTCTGTCAAATTGCATTTTAAATCATTAGCTATTTCAGTTTTTAAACTTTTATAGGATCCAAATAATAAACACGGCAATAGCATAAATGGAACATCTTTTATAAAAATTATTTTTCTGTTATATTTTGACACTCATCCTTTAACAATGAGATATATTTCTATCTCTGTTTCTCCCCATCCCCCACATCAGTGGTTTCTGAAAGTATTTAACAGTTCAGTTTGTAAAACAAACTCTTCCTTTTGTTCTGTTCGAAGCAATCACATTGCTGGCCAGTACAATGAGTGTTTTCAAAGGTTAAATGTTCTCTGACTTTAGACCTTTTTGTCATTTTGTATCCATCACATGGTGCACATACGTCAGGTAACATATATAGTTATGTGAATCCAATTGTAAACTAAGAAATTAAACCTTTAACCTACACTGACTCAATCATGTGAAGTAATTGTGAAAATGTTCATTTTAAGTCACTTTTTATTTTATGAAGGATTAATTTGATTACAGTCTGTACCAGCTTCACATTCCGCACAAAAATGCTATGCAATAGGTTCCACTTCAGTAAGCTTTCTGAAATTCCAGGACGATAAAGTAATTTAAAGCAAAAATAAAACTTCAAACTACTTATTTTATATAATCATGAAACAATGCTGAAGCTGACATACTCCCTTGTGAATTTTATAGTAAACAGACTTGTACACTAGTAAAATTGCCAATGAGCATGATTTTGTCCAATTCAAGTTATTCACTGGAATGCTTTGGGCTTTTCTAAATATGCATCTCTAGAGCACCATTTAATCTTTTCAGACTGGTACAGGTGTATTAGTTTCAGTTTAGTATAAATAGAAATATACACCAACAGACTAGTTGTTTTTCCAATTCCATACTAAAATCAATTGACCGAAAAATGTGCCCATCTCACAGGAGCCAACTTGTCATAAGCACACATGCTCCATTCTCTTGCTATGACACTTACTGCCAAAAAAGATACTCAAAACAAATAAACATCTTTCTCTTTTTAAAGATGCATTTATACTGCAACTTTAGCATCGCTACAAAGCAGTTTCTGCTTTGCAGTGGTGTTAAAGTTCCAAAATCTAGTGCCAGGCCCCGACTAGTGCAAGATTCCTATGAGGAGGTGGTCTCACACGACTTGGGTTGGACACCTCACTCCATATAACTTCAATGTGGTGTCAAACCAGGTTTACCAATTGTCAAGGGGTCTCTTGGGTCCTTTTGAAACCTACCCAAAATTTATTTAATTTTTTAGAAAATGTAGACACTGCGTCCCATGCTCTCTAAACATGTAAACTTTAGCCGCCCATGCTCAGTGCCGCCTCTGAATTGCAATTGGAGTGAGACAGTTTAAACAGATCAGTGACTGGCTGGAACCGATACTGGTCTCACAAGAGTAGTTGCACCACACATAGACCATAGATCTCTCCAGTTCATATCTGGGACCAACCAAAAAAAGAATGAAAATTGAACTGAGTTGGGCAAATGTGAGCACTAATATTAATTTTGTCTCCAACTGGAGACGAGCATTGACAAGAATATTGTGATGGAGACGTATACCAGTTTTTGGCCCCCTCGGCTCCCTTGCCACTGACTCTAACTCCTCCATGGCCACTCTCTCAGGCAGAATCAGACTGTGTGCAACTTTGGTGTCCTGTTTCTCATTAAATGAGCTTTAAAACCACACCCGTCCCTCACCAAGACCACTTAATTTCACGTCTTCAACCTATCTGCCACTGAAACCGTTAACAATGCTGTTGTGATCTCCAGGCTCAACTACTCCAATGTCCTCCATGGTGGCCTCCTACTTTCCATCCTCCATAAACTCCAACTTGTCCAAACCTCTGCTCGTTGTATCCTGTCCCACACTAACTCCTGCTGCTCATCACTTCCATTTTCATTGACACGCACTAGCTTCCTGTCCCCCAACACATTAAATTTAAAATTAATTTCCTAACCTACAGATCCCTCCATGACCTAACTCCACCCTATCTCTTCATCTCCTCAAGCTCTACATTCCTTCTGGCATACTCTGTTCCTTTAGCTCTGGCCTTAAATGCCTCCTTACAGCTGTGACAGCCTTTCTTTCTGGAATTCCCTTCCTACACCTCTCAGCCTCCCCCCACCTTTAAAAACTTCCTCAAAACCCATCTTTTCATCCAAGGTTTTGGTCATCCCACCTAATCCCTCTCTTCCTTGCTTGGCATTCATTTTCCTTGTCTACCTCTATTTGCAAAGCTCCTTGCGGTGTTTTTTATGTTAAAGGCACTATATAAATGCAAGATGTTGTTATTGTTGCTTGCCTGTATTTGAATGTTTGCCCTTCTGAAACCTTACTCATCTATATTGATACATTTGTCCTGAGCCTTCACTGAAATATTAACTCGAACTTGACAGGGATTGAATCTAGGATGGACTGGCTCCTCCAAAAGAGCACAGGATTCGGCCTACAGCCCTCCGAGATCTCTGCGCCCCTCCGATTCTGGCCTCGTGTGCATCCCCAATTTTCTTCGCTCCACCATTAGTGGCCGTGTCTTTAGCTGCCTAGGCTCTAAGCTCTGGAATTCCCTTGCTAAAACTCTCTGCCTCGCTACCTCACTCTCCTCCTTTAAGACGCTCCTTAAAACCGACTGCTTTGACCAAGCCATCTGTCCTAATATCTTTCTATGTGGTTCAGTGTCAAATTTTGATTGATAATCGCTCCTGTGAAGCGCCTTGGGACATTTCACTACATTAAAGGTGCTATATAAAAAGTGTTGTTGTTGTTGTTGTAGCTCTATGAAATTATTTTAACCCCTTCCCTTGGTTCTTTTTGTTCTGTCCACATCATGCCTGTGTTACAGTAATCTCCCACACTTATCACATTAATATTCGCTTGCAGACTTTCTTAGTTACAAATCTCAGCATCTGCTGGTTCACCTTGAGTTAGAGGTCAGTAACAGTTGCTAATTTTTATCTTGCTGCCCTTTTCATTGCTAATTTTTACTCAGCTGGGTATTGCCATCATCTTTTTGGTGTTTCCTCCATCTCTTCAATAACAGTTATATCATGCCTTATCAATAAGGCCACTCCTTTGCCTAACTGAATAAATCTATTTTTGTAATATAATCTATACCTTCTTAACTACTTTTTGTCAATCTCTTGATTCCAGCTATCTTTCTGAGTGAATAGACAGTTGCAGACTTTCTTGAGTTAAAAGGTTTCATTTATGGCACTGTGCAGCTTTTTGGGGAACAGTGCTCGAACACTGGTACAGCCAGCACAGCAATGTAAAAGAGCTGACAGATTCAAGCACCAGGAGCCATTATAACCTTGGTATCAGAACCTGGTGACTCAGTCAGTCAATCATGCTGACAGCTATACAAATTAATTTGTTTTCCACATATCGCAGGTGCCAGCTTGCCGGAGGGCGAAGTCGCTCACTAGTTCTGCTGCCAAGGAGTCAGATGATGACTTCGATGGGCCAGGCTACAGAAGAAGGCTGACCGGCATACACAACCAAATGCTTGGTGCACTGGAAAGCCTGCCTGCGCACAATGTCAAAGGGCATGGAGGAGTTCAGCTCCACCTCAGCACAGGGCTTTGCGCAGAGCTTGGAGCCCATCGTTTCCCACATAGAATGAGTGGTCATCTCCATCAGCACATCTGTGGAACCCACCATGATGCAGCATCTGATGACCGATGTCTCAGCTTCCATTGCAGCACAAACATCTGCCATAATGGTCTGACTGCTGCATTTGAAGCTCAGACTGCTGCTTTACAGGCTCAGACTGCTGCTATCGTGGCTCTGGGCACCACTGTGGAACGGGCTTCTGGGGATCCAGTTGTTATGATTCGCGTAAGTACCAATGACATAGGTAGGACGAGGGAAGACTTCTACTTAGGGAGTATGAGCAGCTAGGGGCTAAATTAAAAAGCAGAACCTCAAAGGGTAATAATCTCTGGATTATTACCTGAGCCACGAGCAAATTGGCATAGGGCAAATAAGATTAGAGAGTTAAATTCATGGCTCAAAGATTGGTGTGAGAGAAATGGGTTTCGATTCATGGGGCACTGGCACCAGTACTGGGGAAAGTGGGAGCTGTATTGTTGGGACAGGCTTCACCTGAACCCTGCTGGGGCCATTGTTCTGGCGAATCATATAACTAGGGCGGTAGAGAGAGCTTTAAACTAAATAGTGGGGGTGAGGGATCAAGTAAGGGAAGATGTGATAAATTAAAGAAAGAAGACAAGGCAAGAGAGAAAGGTAGCAATAAGGGAAATGATAATCAGAATGGCAGGAAGGGAAAGAGCATGCAAACTTAAGAGTGCACCAGCAGATAAGGCTAGAGGTTGCAAAAATAGTAAAAAGACAGCTCTAAAGGCTTTGTATCTGAATTGATAGCTCAAATAGAAATAAATATATACGATCTGATATCCATTACAGAGACATGGCTGCAAGATGACAAAGGCTGGAACCTGAATATTCAAGGGTACTTGACATTTCGGAAGGACAGGAAGCTAGGAAAAGGTGGAGGGGTAGCTCTGTTAATTAAGGATGACATGACTATAATAGAGAGAAATAACCGCAGTTCTAAAGGGCAAGATGTAGAATCAGTTTGGGTAGTGATAAGAAATAGTAAAGGCAAGAAGTCACTTGTGGTAGTAGTTTATAGGCCCCCTAACAGTAACCACACTGTAGGACAGGGTATACAGGAAGAAATAAAGAGGGCTTGAGAGAAAGGAACAGCGATAATCATGGGTGATTTTAATCTACATATAGATTGGAAGAATCTGATTGGCAAAGGTAGCCTGGAAGATGAGTTCATGGAGTGCTTTCGGGTCAGTTTTTTAGAGCAGCACATTCTGGAGCCAACCAGAGAGCAGACTATTCTAGATCTGGTAATGTGTAATGAGACAGGATTAATTAATGACCTCATTGTAAAGGAGCCTCTAGGTAGCAGTGATCACAATATGATTGAATTTCGCATTCAGTTTGATGGAGAGAAGAGTAAGTCTAAGACTAGTGTTTTAAAGTTAAATAAAGGCAATTATGAGGGCATGAAGACAGAGCTGGCTAAAGTGAACTGGGAAATTAGGTTAAGGGATAGGTCAGTAGAGATGCAGTGGCAGACATTTAATGAGATATTTCATAACACTCAGCAAAGATACATTCCAGTGAGAAAGAAAGACTCTAGGGGAAGGATGTACCATCCGTGGCTAACTAAGGAAGTTAAAGATAGTATCAAATTGAAAGAAAAAGCATTCAATTCCACAAAGATCAGTGGCAGGTCAGAAGATTGGTCAGAATATAAAAAACAGCAAAGAAAGACTAAAAGAATAATAAGGAGGGAGAAATTAGAGTACGAGAAAAAGCCAGCTAGAAATATAAAAACAGATAGTAAAAGTTCTTACAGGTATTTAAAAAGGAAAAGAGTAAGTAAAGTGAGCATTGGTCCTCTAGAGAGTGAGTCTGGGGAATTAATAATAAGGAATAAGGAAATGGCGGATGAATTGAACAGATATTTTGCGTCCGTCTTCACTGTAGAGGATACAAATAACATGACAGAAATAATTGTGAATCAAGAGGTGAAAGGGAGGGAAGAACTTAAAACATTTACAATCACCAGGGAAGGAGTTTTGAAAAAAATTATTAGAACTAAAAGCTGACAAGTCCCCAGGTCCAGACAGACTTCATCCTAGGGTCTTAAAAGAAGTGGCTGTAGAGATAGTAGATGCATTGGTATTAATTTTCCAAAATTCCCTAGATTCTGGAAAGGTCCCATCAGATTAGAAAATAGCGAATGCAACTCCTCTATTCAAGAAAGGAGGGAGACAGAAAGCAGGAAACTACAGGCCAGTTAGCTTAACATCTGTCATAGGGAAAATGCTAGAAGCTATTATTAAGGAGGTTATAGCAGGGCAATTAGAAAATCTCAATGCAATTAGGCAGAATCCACATGGCTTTGTGAAAGGGAAATTGTGTTTACCTAATTTATTACAGTTCTTTGAGGCAGTAACAAGCAATGTGGATAAAGGGGATCCTGTGGATGTGGTGTACTTGGATTTCCAGAAGGCTTTTGACAAGGTGCCACATCAAAGGCTACTACACAAAATAAGAGCTCTTGGTATAGGGGATAACATATTAGCATGGATAAAGGATTGGTTAGCTAACAGGAAACAGAGAGTAGGCATAAATGGGTCATTTTCAGGTTGGCAAGATGTAACGAGTGGAGTGCCACAGGGATCAGTGCTTGGGCCTCAACTATTTACAATCTATATCAATGACTTGGATGAAGGGACCGAATGTATGGTTGCTAAATTTGCTGTTGACACAAAGGTAGGTAGGAAAGTAAGTTGTGAAGAGGACATAAGGAATCTGTAAAGGGATATGGATAGGTTAAGTGAGTGGGCAAAATTTGGCAGATGGAGTATCATGTGGGAAAATGTGAACTTGTCCACTTTGGCAGGAGGAATAGAAAAGCAGTATATTATTTAAATGGAGAGAGATTGCAGAACTCTGAGATACAGAGGGATCTGGGTGTCCTAGTACATGAATCACAAAAAGTTAGTATGCAGGTACAGCAAGTGATTAGGAAGGCAAATGGAATGTTATCATTTATTGCAAGGGGAATGGAATATAAAAGTAGAGATGTTTTGCTACAGTTGTACCGGGCATTGGTGAGACCACATCTAGAATACTGTGTGCAGTTTTGGTCTCCTTATTTAAGAAAGGACATAATTGCTTTGTAGGCAGTTCAGAGAAGGTTCACTCGACTGATTCCTGGGATGAGGGGGTTATCTTATGAAGAAAGGTTGGACAAGTTGGGTCTGTATACATTGGAGTTTAGAAGAATGAGAGGTGATCTTATTGAAACATATAAGATCCTGAGGGGACTAGAAGGGGTAGATGCTGAGATGATGTTTCCCCTTGTAGGAGAGACTAGAACTAGGGGCCGCAGTTTAAAAATAAGAAGTCTCCCATTTAAGACGGAGATGAGGAGAAATTTTTTCTCTCAGAGGGTCGTGAGTCTGTGGAGCTCCCTTCTCCAGAGAGTGGTGGAGGCGGGGTCATTGAATATTTTTAAGGCTGAGTTCGATAGATTCCTGATTAACAAGGGAGTCAAAGGTTATAGTAAGTAGACAGGAACTTAGGGTTGACGTTGCAATCAGAACAGCCATGATTTTATCAAATGGCAGAGCAGGCTCGAGGGGCCGAATGGCCTACTCCTGCTCTTAATTCGTATGTTCATACTAGCATCCAGAATAACTAATCCAGCAACTAACCTGTAACTCTTGCATGCTCCCTTTAAATAGCGCTGGCGGGGGGTCCTTCATGCCCTTTAACTCCTGTTTAGTTGTGTGAGTTTAGGACAGTGCGTTGGCTGGAGCGGGAAGTTTGAAAATGATGCCAGCTGCTTCAAATCAGCGTTGCCCACTGATCTACATCATAATCTCCCTACTTTACACACTGCCGGCGTCATTAGGTGCACGTGCGCAAATACCTTTACCAAGATGACGTTTTGTGCACGTCACGCCGGAAGTGGGCGCGCGCATCATGGACACCATTTTCAGGGCTTACGAGTTCACATACCACCTACACAATGGGCGCTACATGGCCCAATTTAACCTGCATGTATTTAAATGCTTGTACATTAGCAAATCTCTCATGGTGTTGCTCCAGAGCGGCTGCGGACCTGAATGGGTCCAGAGGTGAGAGGCCCAAGAGCGGGGATATAAAGAGCAGTGATCTCAGGCCCGAGACCAGGGCGGCGGCGGACCTGAGCGGGATCGGAGGCGAGAGGCCGGAGACCAGAGAGTCGGCGGACCTGAGTGGGACTGGAGGCGAGAGGCCCGAGACCCGAGAGGCGGCGGACCTGAGCGGGACCAGAGGCGAGAGGCCCGAGACCAGGGCGGCGGACCTGAGCGGGACTGGAGGCGAGAGGCCCGAGACCAGGGCGGCGGCGGGCCTGAGCGGGACTGGAGGGAGAGGCCGGAGACCCGAGAGGCGGCGGGCCTGAGCGGGACTGGAGGCGAGAGGCCCAAGACCAGGGCGGCGGCGGACCTGAGCGGGACTGGAGGCGAGAGGCCCGAGACCAGGGCGGCGGACCTGAGCGGGACTGGAGGGAGAGGCCGGAGACCAGAGAGGCGGCGGACCTGAGCGGGACTGGAGGGAGAGGCCGGAGACCAGAGAGGCGGCGGACCTGAGCGGGACCAGAGGTGAGAGGCCCGAGACCAGGGCGGCGGACCTGAGCGGGACTGGAGGCGAGAGGCCTGAGACCAGAGAGGCGGCGGCGGACCTGAGCGGGACTGGAGGGAGAGGCCGGAGACCAGAGAGGCGGTGGACCTGAGCAGGACCGGAGGCCCTATGATCATAAACAACAGAAAACCAAGAGGTGACGTCACAGGTCAGAAGGTAAGTGATTGATTGGTGAGTATTACCGGGTTTTTTTTCTCTCTAAACTAGGGCATTGGTTTTAACTAAGAGCTGGGAATCTAAAAAGGGGTAGGTTAATCGGGGTAAGTAAATTAATAAGAGTATTTTAAGTCTTTAGTTTATTTCTGTTAAATGAGTTAGTAATCTGATAAATAGATGCATGGCAGGGCACCTCAGTCCCGTCGAATGCACATCTTGTGCCATGTGGGAACTCTAGGACGCTTCTCGTGTCCTGGACAACCACAGATGCAGGAAGTGTTGTCAGCTCGAGGAGCTCGAGCTCTGAGTTTTGGAGCTTGAGCAGCAGCTGGCGTTGCTGCAGTGTATCCACGAGGCTGAGAGCTGCGTGGATAGCACGTTTCAGGAGGTGGTCACCCCGCAGTTTGAGAATGCAGGCAGGGAGGGACTAGGCGACCGCCAGACAGACAAGGAGGACCAGGGAGGTAGTGCAAGAGTCTCCTGAGTGCATCTCACTCTCTAACCGGTATTCAGTTCTGGATACTGGTGAGGGTGAAGGTTCCTCTGGGGAATACAGCGAGAATCAAGCCCACCGACACCATGAGTGGTTCAGCTGTACGGGGGCGGGAGGAGGAAGATAGGGAAAGCAATAGTGATAGGGGATTCAATAGTTAGGGGAATAGACAGGGGTTTCTGCGGCTACAGACGTGAGTCCAGGATGGTATGCTGCCTCCCTGGTGCCAGGGTCCAGGATGTCACTGATCGGCTGCAGAACTTTCTGAGCAGAGAGGGTGAACAGCTAGAGGTCATGATCCATATCGGTACCAACGACATAGATAGAGAGAGGGATGAGGTCCTGCAGGCAGATTTTAGGGAGCTAGGAAAGAGATTAATAAGCAGGACCTCAAAGGTAGTAATCTCCTGATTACTCCTGGTGCCATGCGCTAGTGAGTATAGAAATAGGAGGGTGGAGCAGATGAATGCGTGACAGGAGATATGGTGCAGGAGGGAGGCCTTTAAATTCCTGGGGCATTGGGATCAGTTCTGGGGTAGGCAGGACCTGTACAGGCCGGACTGGTTGCACCTCAATAGAGCTGGGACCAAAGTCCTCACTGGGAGGTTAACTAGTGCTAAGCGGGAGGGTTTAGACTACTTTGGCAAGGGATGGGCACCAGGGTGTAGCATTGGAAAGGAGAAACAAGGCGCACAAAGGATCAGGAGAGACAGATAGCGTAAGAAATGGTATGGTATTAGGTGGGATCAGAGTAAGAGAGAATACAAGAAGGTGAAAGATAGGTCTACAGTGCATGTGTGTAAACGCATGTAGGGTGATAAACAAGGGTGGTGAGCTGCAGGTGCAAATAGCCACATGGGAATATGATGTTGTGGCGATAACGGAGACCTGGCTCAAAAAAGGACAGGATTGGGTACTAAATGTTCCTAGATACAAGGTGTTCAGGAAACATAGGGAAGGAAAAAAGGGAGGCAGGGGGATGGGAGGGGTGCGTTGGCAGTATTGTTTAAAGAGAATATTGCAGTGCTGGATGGAAAGGATGTCCTGGAGGGGTTAAGGACAGAATCTATTTGGTTAGAGTTAAGAAACAATATAGTTGCGATTACACTATTGGGTGTATTCTATAGGCCACCAACTAGTGGGAAGGATATAGATGAACAAATTTTTCAGGGAAATTACAGAGGTGCAAGAACCACAGAGTAGTGATAATGGGGTACTTCAATTAACCTAATATAGATTGGGATAGTAATAGTGTAAAGGACAGAGGGGGGGAAGAATTTCTGAAGTTGTTCAGGATAACTTTCTTGGTCAGTATGTTTCTGGCTCAAAGAGAAAGGAGGCATTGCTGGATCTAGTTCTGAATGAGGTGGGTCAAGTGGAGCAAGTGTCAGTGGGGGAGCATTTAGGGAACAGTGATCACAGTATCATAAGATTTAGATTAGCTATGGAAAAGGACAAGGAGCAATCTAGAGTAAAAATACATAATTGGAGGAGGGCCAATTTCAGTGGGTTGAGAACAGACCTGGCCTGGGTAAATTGGAATCAAAGATTGGCAGGCAAAACTGTGATCTAGCAATTCTATAGGGGGTGCAGGAACAGAGACCTGGACAAATTATTGAAGGTGGCAGGGCAGTTTGAGAAAGTGTTTAGAAAGCCTATGGGATCCTGGGCTTTATAAATAGAGGCATAGAGTACAAAAGCAAGGAGGTTATGATGAAACTTTATAAAACATTGGTTCGGTGTCAACTGGAGTATTGTATCCAACTCTGGGCACCGCACTTTAGGAAGGATGTGAAGGCCTTAGAGAGGGTGTAGGAAAGATTTACTGGAATGGTTCCAGGGATGAGGGACTTCAGTTACGTGAACAGACTGGAGAAGCTGGGGTTGTTCTCCTTAGAGCAGAGAAGGTTGAGAGGAAATTTGATAGAGGTGTTCAAAATCACGCAGACGTGATTCCAGGATGGTATGTTGCATCCCTGGTGCCAGGGTCAGTAATGTCACTGAGCGGCTGCAAAATATTCTATGGGAGGAAGGTCAACAGCCAGAGGTCGTGGTCCATATTGGTACCAATGACATATGTAGAAAGAGGGATGAGGTCCTGCGGGCAGATTTTAGGGAGCTAGTAAAGAGATTAATAAGCAGGTCCCCAAATGTAGTAATCTCTGGATTATTCCCAGTGCCACTCGCTAGTGAGTATAGAAATAGGAGGATAGAACAGATGAATGCATGGCTGGAGAGATGGTGCAGAAGGGAAGGCTTTAGATTCCTGTGGCATTGGGACCGGTTCTGGGGGAGGTGGGATATGTACAAGCCGGACGGGTTGCATCTTAACAGGGCTGGGACCAATATCCTCGCAGGGAATTTTTCTAGTGCTGTTGGGGAGGGTTTAAACTAGCTTGGCAGGAGGATGAGAATCTAGGTTCAGAAGGGAGAGAAGCAGAGCTGGAAATGGAAGGCAGAAAATTACTAAGTGAGTTTGGAAGGAAGAGGAAACAAAGGTTAGAAAATAGACAACAAAGGAGTTTGGCAGTGCCTAATGGTATATACTTCAATGCAAGAAGTGTAGTGAGTAAGGCAGATGAACCAAGGGCACAAATAGACTCGTGAAAGTATATGATAGCTATTACTGAAACATGGCTTAAGGAGGGCAGGAATGGCAGCACAACAATCCTGGTTACAGGGTTTTCAGATGAGATAGAGAGTTGGATAAAAAAGGAGGGGGGGGTGGCAATATTGGTAAAGGAAACAATTACAGCTGTGAGGAGGGATGATATTTTAGAAGGATCATCAAATGAAGCCACATAAGTTGAGCTAAAGAACAAAAAAAGGAGCAATCACACTGCTGGGAGTGTACTATAGACCCCCAAGCAGTCAGAGGAAGATGGAAGAGCAAATATGTAGGCAAATTTCTGAAGTGCAAAAACAATAGGGCAGTAATAGTAGGGAATTACAACTAGCCTAATATTAACTGGGATAGAATCAGTGTAAAAGGATAGAGGGCACAGAATTATTAATGCATTCAGTTAAACTTTTTTAGCCAGTATGTAGCATGCCCAACAAAAGAGGGGGCAGTTCTGGACTTAGTTTTAGGGAATGAAGCTGGGCAGGTGGAAGGAATATCAGTGGGAGAGCATTTTGGTGGTAGTGATCATAATTCAGTTAGATTTAGCATAGTTATGGAAAAGGACAAAGATAGAACAGGAGTAAAAGTTCACAATTGGGGAAAGGACAATTTTACTAAGCTGAGAAGTGATTTAGCAAAAGTGGACTGGAAACAGCTACTTGAAGGTAAATCAGTGTCAGTGCAGTGGGAGGCATTCAAGGGGGAGATAGTAAGGGTTCAGAGCAAATATGTTCCCATAAGGAAAAAAGGGTGGGAATGCCAAATCTAGAGCCCCCTGGATGGCAAGGAGCATACAGGGTAAGATAAGGCAAAAAAAGGGAAGCTATTTTCAGATACCAAGAGCTCAATACTGCAGAAAGCCGAGAGGAGTATAGAAAGTGCAGGGGTGAAATTAAAAAGGAAATTAGGAAAGCAAAGAGGGCATGAAAAAATACTGACAAGTAAAATCAAGGAAAACCCAAGATGTTTTATAAATACATAAAGAGCAAGAGGATAACTAAGGAAAGAATAGGGCCTATTAGAGACCAAAAAGGTAATAAATGTGTGGAGGCGGAAGATGTGGGTTTGGTCCTTAATGAATACTTTGCATCTGTCTTCGAAAGAGGGGGATGATGTAGACATTATAGTTAAGGAGGAGGAGTGTGAACTATTGGATGGGCTAAATTTAGTGAAAGACGATTTGAAGGGGATTAACATCTTTGAAAGTGGATAAATCGTCAGGCCCGGACGAAATGTATCCCAGGCTGTTAAGAGAAGCAAGGGAGGAAATAACGGAGGCTCTGACCATCATTTTCAAATCTTCTCTGGCTAAAGGCGTGGTGCCGGAGGATTGGAGGACTGCTTACGTTGACACATCATTTAGAAAGGGCGAAAAGGGTAGACCGAGTAATTACAGGACAGTCCGCCTTAGCTCGGTGGTGGGCAAATTATTGGAAAAATTCTGAGTGACAGTATTAATCGTCATTTAGAAAGGCATGGATTAATCAAGGACAGTCAGCACGGATTTGCTTAGGGAAGGTCGTGTCTGACTAACTCGATTGAATTTTTTGAGGAGGTAACAAGGCAGGTCGATGATGGTAGCATGTTTGATGTAGTCTACATGGATTGTATCAAGGCTTTTGACAAGGTCCCACATGGCAGACTGGTCAGAAAAGTAAAAGCCCATAGGGTCCAAGGGAAAGTGTCAAGTTGGATCCAAAATTGGCTCAGTGGCAGGAAGCAAAGGGTAATGGTTGACGGGTGTTTTTGTGACTGGAAGGCTGTTTCCAGTGGGGTTCAGTGCTAGGTCCCTTGCTTTTTGTGGTATATATTAATGATCTAGACCTAAATGTAAGGGGCATGATTAGGAAGTTTGCAGATAACACAAAACTCCACGTGATACCAAGAAATGGCTGAGTGCACTGGATACAATATGGGCCCCGATAACAACCCGGCTGTAGTGCTGAAGACTTGTGCTCCAGAACCAGCTGTGCCTCAAATAAGCTGTTCCAGTACATCTACGACATTGGCATCTACCCAACAATGTGGAAAATTGCCCAGGTATGTCCTGTCCACTAAAAACAGGACAAATCCAATCCGGCCAATTATTGCCCCATCAGTCTACTCTCAATCATCAGCAATGTGATGGAAGGTGTCGTTGATGGTGCTATCAAGCGGCACTTACTCACCAATAACCTGCTCACAGATGCTCACCAGGACCACTCGGCTCCAGGCCTCATTACAGCCTTGATCCAAACATGGACAAAAGAACTGAATTCCAGAGATGAGGTGAGAGTGACTGCCCTTGATATCAAGGCAGCATTTGACCGAGTGTGGCACCAAGGAGCCCTAGTAAAATTGAAGTCAATGGGAATCAGGGGGAAAACTCTCCAGTGGCTGGGGTCGTACCTTGCACAAAGGAAGATGGTAGTGGTTGTTGGAGGCCAATCATCTCAGCCCCAGGTCTTTGCTGCAGGAGTTCCTCAGGGCAGTGTCCTAGGCCCAACCATCTTCAGCTGCTTCATCAATGACCTTCCCTCCATCATAAGGTCAGAAATGGGGATGTTCGCTGACGATTGCACAGTGCTCAGTTCCATTTGCAACCCCTCAGATAATGAAGCAGTCCGAGCCCGCATGCAGCAAGGCCTGGGCAACATCAAGGCTTGGGCCAATAAGTGGCAAGTAACATTCGCATCAGACAAGTGCCAGGCAATGACCATCTCCAACAAGAGAGAGTCTAACCACCTCCCCTTGACATTCAATGGTATTACTATCGCTGAATCCCCCACCATCATCATCCTGGGGGTCACCATTGACCAGAAACTTAACTGGACCAGCCACATAAATACAGTGGATACAAGAGTAGGTCAGAGGCTGGGTATTCTGTGGCGAGTGACTCACCTCCTGACTCCCCAAAGCCTTTCCACCATCTACAAGGCACAAGTCAGGAGTGTGATGGAGCACTCTCCACTTGCCTGGATGAGTGCAGCTCCAACAACACTCAAGAAGCTCAACACCACCCAGGACAAAGCAGCCCACTTGATTGGCACCCCATCCACCACCCTAAACATTCACTCCCTTCACCACCGGCGTACCATCCACAGGATACAGTGCAGCAACTCGCCAAGGCTTCTTCGACAGCACCTCCCAAACCCGCGAGCTCTACCACCTAGTAAGAGAAGGGCAGCCGGTACGTGGGACCAACACCACCTGCACGTTCCCCTCCAAGTCACACACCATCCCGACTTGGAAATATATCACCGTTCTTTCATCGTCGCTGGGTCAAAATCCTGGAGCTCCCTTCCTAAAAGCACTGTGGGAGAACCTTCACCACACGAACTGCAGTGGTTCAAGAAGGCAACTCACCACCACCTTCTCAAGGGAAATTAGGGGTGGGCAATAAATACTGGCCTTGCCAGCGACGCCCACATCCCATGAACGAATGAAAAAAAGAGCCTACTTCCAGTTTAAAAAGGGTGGTTTGGGGGGTGCGCGCGAGTAACCTCTCTTTAGGGGTGGGTCAGTAATTATAATATGTTAATGAGGCTGTGTGCCTCAGATTTTAGCTGCCATTTGATTTGAATGGCTGCGGGCCGGTTTCTCTGGGCTTGGGAAACCCAGCAGCTAAAGGGAGGCGAGAACTACCGGATCCAGAAAGTCAATGCTTTTCCAGCACTGCTTGTGGGCCAAGCGGAGCAGGAGTGCTTTCCCAACCTCCCAAGCTAACCTGCCATGATCTGCCTCCCTCCCCGTGATTGGCCGACCCCTCCCTGCGATCTCCAGAACCCCTCCCCGTGATCGGCTGCCCCCACTCCCTCCCCGTAAATATCCGGGCCAATATTTCAGTGAGCGAGTGTTTCATCTATGGAACAGGCTCCCTCGGGAAACGATGGAAGCAGTTAGTATTGATTCATTCAAATGCAAATGAGATAGATTTCTTTCAGAAAATAACATTTTGGGATATACTTTGAGACACGACCTATGGTATGTGTAGCATGCTTGGGAGGAACAGGTGACTTTGGACCTATGGTTCCCAATGCTCTCCACCACTGGAGGTTTCCTGGTGTCATGTCTGGCTCTGTTGTAGACTAATTGATAGAGATTGATTGCTTTGATTAGTTAACAACTCCATTAACATTGCATCATGTGACTACCAATATGGTAGAAGGCAATTTAAGTAAGGTCTTTTCTCGTCTAGCAATTCCTACGTTCCTATGATAGGTTGTGTGACGTTGATTTCTTTGGAACAATTTCTTCATGCTTGCAGCTTGTCCTGGTTTTACTGACTATAAACCTTATCTGCTTACGTTAAAATTCATTTAGACAGCCTCACATGTAGACATCTTTATTGTATCTCACTGCAGGAGGCAACCCATAATGTATTCTCCATATAGTCAAGGGGCTGCAGTACCATTAAGGACCTGCCAATGTCACTGTTGAGAACTGAGTGACTTTTACAGGTTTAGCAATACAATCAGCAATAGTGAGCTGTATCTATAAAGTGCCTATTTAAATACATTTATGAATTTTAAATATTACAAGTTCTATTTGTTCAGAAAAAAAGTGTAAAACAATAACCACAAAAATTAGTAAAGCTTGCATTAGGAGCTTGTGGCAGGTGAATATTTCCATAATTAAATACTTTATCAATGGTTAAAACATTTCATCATTATTCACAAAATGAAGCCATCATAAAGTGGTTCCTAGATTTCCATATTTTTAATAATAGTTTTAACTCAAGGCCCAGAAATTGCTCAAGAAATAACGATAAGGCTAACAAGGCTCACAGTTATTTCAGGGCAAATGGAAGAGCAAGTTCCAACGAGTGCACGTGCATAATCAAACATGAAAATCCAGAACTCACTTTATCATTTGCCCTGTTGATTTGACAGCTTTGTGTTAAACAGGCATTGCCAGCTGGAATCAACAGACCTGTGCGATCTTGCTCTCCTGCCCAGCTACAAATTAACTAAACGCACCAGAAAAAAAGGTACGCTGAGTTATATCAGGTATAACCTAACTTTTAATGGCATTGTAAGTGTTAATGACTGCCAAACAACCTCTCTTGCACTGAAAATTAACTTTTAAGAATGTGGGGTCTCATTACTCCCAATTTTAATAGTTTTTGGACATTTAAAACTTTTTTTTAAATTAAAAAAATTAATTTTCATTTTTTTACTTTTTCTTTCTGTCTCTTTTATCTCAGTCTTTTAATCTTACCCTCTATTTATTTTGCTTTCTCTATCTGATTTTGTAATACATTTACTGATCTTATCTGACACTTCTTGGTTCTTAGTCTCTGTGGTTTATGACTGAGAGTCACTTCCTGGTTCTCACAGCCTGGCTTGCTTCAAGCTGATAGGTGAAGGGGACAGAGAGATCCTTTCCTTGTTTCACAGCCCTGGGATCGACCGCAGCATTTCTTGCAGCTCTCAATTGGAGCATGTTGGTGCCCAGAAGCCCGCAAAAAGTTTGAGCTGGTTACTTACGATTGGCGGACGTCGTCCATTTGCTGCTCAGCGCAATTTCTGGCCCAATGTGTATTTCAGGCTTCTGGTGTGGGGGCGTTGTTCCCAATGTCCACCTGTCAATCTATGGACTTTCCTGACCAGGATTGGCCAGAGTCGCCAGACCTGCCCATGCTTTCCACAGGCTTTGATGGATTAGATAGCTGCTGTGGAAATAAATCTTTCAATTTTCTGATTTTATAAATTGGATAAAGATGATGGAAAATAATACAAAAATGGAGGAGAAGCAGCGAAGCTACGAAATACAAAAATGGAAAGAAAGGAGAATGGAAATGTTATGGGAATGAAGTACAGCATTAAAAACCACAATAAGACAGCTGCCTCTTGGACACCAGAGAATGAGGTTATTGAAAAGAAGAGTGTGCCATGCCAAAAGCAATTAATGCAAGGAAAGCAAGAGAACAAAATGTATTTAAAGGAACATTCTCATCTCACCATATTTTGCAAGATGTTTCACAAGGTTTGTAAAACAGTAGGCTGCATGGTAACACAGTCAACAGTGCTATCAATAGGCACTTACTCACCAATAACCTGCTCACCGATGCTCAGTTTGAGTTCCGCCAGGGCCACTCGGCTCCAGATCTCATTACAGCCTTGGTCCAAACATGGACAAAAGAGCTGAATTCCAGGGGTGAGGTGAGAGTGACTGCCCTTGACATCAAGGCAGCATTTGACCAAGCGTGGCACCAAGGAGCCCTAGTAAAGTTGAAGTCAATGGGAATCGGGGGGAAAACTCTCCAGTGGCTGGAGTCATACCTAGCACAAAGGAAGGTGGTAGTGATTGTTGGAGGCCAATCATCTCAGCCCCAGGACATTGCTGCAGGAGTTCCTCAGGGCAGTGTCCTAGGCCCAACCATCTTCAGCTGCTTCATCAATGACCTTCCCTCCATCATAAGGTCAGAAATGGGGATGTTCGCTGATGATTGCACAGTGTTCATTTTCATTCGCAACCACTCAGATAATGAAGCAGTCCATGCTCACATGCAGCAAGACCGGGACAACATCCAGGCTTGGGCCGATAAGTGGCAAGTAACATTCGCGCCAGCCAATTGCCAGTAAATGACCATCTCCAACAAGAGAGTCTAATCATTTCGCCTTGACATTCAGTGGCATTACCATCACCGAGTCCCCCACCAAAAACATCCTGGGGGTCACCATTGACCAGAAACTAAACTGGACCAGCCACATAAATACTGTGGCTACAAGAGCAGGTCAGAGACTGGGTATTCTGCGTCAAGTGACTCACCTCCTGACTCCCCAAAGCCTTTCCACCATCTACAAGGCACAAGTCAGGAGTGTGATGGAATACTCTCCATTTGCCTGGATGAGTGTAGCTCCAACAACACTGAAGAAGCAGCCCGTTTGATTGGCACCCCATCCACCACCCTAAACATTCACTCCCTTCACCACCGGCGCACAGTGGCTGCAGTGTGTACCGTCTACAGGATGCACTGCAGCCACTCTCCAATGCTTCTTTGACTGCACCTCCGAAACCCGCGACCTCTACCACCTAGAAGGACAAGGGCAGCAGGCACATGGGAACAACACCTCCTGCATGTTCCCCTTCAAATCACATACCATCCCAACTTGGAAATGTATCGCCGTTCCTTCGTCGTCGCTGGGTCGAAATCCTGGAACTCCCTTCCAAACAGCACTGTGGGAGAACATTCACCACACGGACTGCAGCGGTTCAAGAAGGCAGCTCACCACCACCTTCTCAAGGGCAATTAGGGATGGGCAATAAATGCTGGCCTTGCCAGCGACGCCCACATCCCACGAATGAATAAATAAAAACAATCAGTAATATGATAAATACATTTGCAGTATTGTACATGCCTTCCGCTATACATTTGACCCATTGTCTGGCCTGCTGTTTCCCTGGGGACCACTGGCAGGTATATTCATGGATCAACAATACTTCCTCTTTTGATCTGATTTGCATGTCAATCATTAATCTGCTTGTTTTAAAAGTTGTTCTCATTTGAAGTGATGGTGGAAGCCACGAGGAAGAAAACATGAGGCAAATAAAGTGCTTAAAACTTAATTTTTAGAGAAATAATGGTTTGGGAATGATAGATTAGGTCAGGCTTGAGATAGAAAAATAAAGAGGATAGAAAGAGAATGGGGACAGTGGACAGGTCGGTCACACAATTAAAGTGTTCATGATTTGTTTCATTGAAATTATTTTGTTCGTTATTTATTTTTGTATTTTAGATTTAATATTACAGTCATAAAACTACTCCTTTGAGCAGTTTTATTACTCTAATATGAGAGAATATTTTGGAATAGATCATTCCTGACATTAGTAAGGCCACACTTGGAATACTGTGTACAGTTCTGGTCACCCTATTATAGAAAGGATATTATTAAACTAGAAAGAGTGCAGAAAAGATTTACTAGGATGCTACCGGGACTTGATGGTTTGACTTATAGGGAGAGGTTGGATAGACTGAGACTTTTTTCCCTGGAGAGTAGGAGGTTTAGGGGTGATCTTATAGAAGTCTATAAAATAATGAGGGGCATAGATAAGGTAGATAGTCAAAATCTTTTCCCAAAGGTAAGGGAGTCTATAACGAGGGGGCATAGATTTAAGGTGAGAGGGGAGAGATACAAAAGGGTCCAGAGGGGCAATTTTTTCACTCAAAGGGTGGTGAGTGTCTGGAATGAGCTGCCAGAGGCAGTAGTAGAGGCGGGTACAATTTTGTCTTTTAAAAAGCATTTGGACAGTTACATGGGTAAGATGGGTATAGAGGGATATGGGCCAAGTGCAGGCAATTGGGACTAGCTTAGTGGTATAAACTGGGCGACATAGACATGTTGGGCCGAAGGGCCTGTTTCCATGTTGTAAATTTCTATGATTCTATGATTCTATGATTTAAGATTTAGCTATTCATGAAATGAACCAATGCCGAAACAACAGTTAGTTAGATCTTACTTATTTTAAATAAATAAATTAAAGGAAACAAAGCCAGCCACAGTCATTATCAAAAGAAATTTACTGCATTATTATATGTGAACAATTTTTCATTTTGGCTCTTTGATTTGTACAGTTGATCTCTTAAAACTCTAAAGTTACCCATAAAATTAATGATAAATTTGGGCTTATGTACCTTTTAGACACACTTACAAGTGAAGTGCTGGTATCACAGTGAATGTGGCTTAGGTCATTTGGATTGCAATCTGCAGCTACAGTGTCACTTAAACAAAGTCTGTATATTCAGTGCCCAAAATGGAAAATACAAGCTCGCAACTCCAAGTCACTAACCAATGACCACCCAATCTTAGCAGGGCTGTCTATTGGGTATGGGGGATTGGAAGATGACTTCACCCAGTCTACACTCACACAATTTTAGAAGATGCTTACAGCTTTGGAATAGTTCACCTACCTGCTTGACTTCTTCACCAAGAAATGTTACCTGATGACCTTAAAAAAGAGAAGGGAAGTAAAATAAAAAGTGGTTAAAATATTTGAAGCCAACAATAAAACTGTGTAATTATAATCTAAATGAAAAGAACAAAGTTGCTCAGTCTTCAGTTCATTCCCAGACAAATGTTCTTTTATGTTTGTTCAACAGTGGCTTTATCTTTGCTACACTTCCCTCTCCATCTCTCTAATTCCTCTGTCTCCCACCAACCGTCAGTAGGTATCTCAAATTGTTTAGATGTTTTTACATACACATTTATTAACAATAATATTATTGTGTCAGACATCAGAAATAGTGCGATGTCTCCACTATATCGAGATAAAAGTCTGGCATTTATATACAGAATACTTCTCCAACACCTAGATGGCAGCACCAGTTAAGTTCTCTTTAAATCACTTTGTCTACACAAGAAATGATGTGCACCGTGGACATTATTCCATTACCTAGTGGCAGGCATTAACCATTTTGTTACGGTTATGATGTAACACTGTCTGCTGTTGACTAAAAGATATTGAATTGTAAGAATTCTTCGCGTTCCATTTGGGTTATTTTGACAAAAGTGTGAGGTAGCCATCAATACACAAAATCTCCAAAGTACTTCTAGTAAACAACAACACCTTGCATTTATATAGCTGTTTAATGTGGAAAAACACCTCAAGGCACTTCACAGAGGTATAGAAAAAAATATGGATTAATATATACGATTATAAAATCTCCTGATTAAAAGGAAAAACTCCATTGTAGTTGGAGTTTCAACAGTCGGAGTCTAATGCTTGGGACTAGTTTATTCATTTCATGACCCTTTCATTTTACAGCATTACCATCAATATCACCTCTGAATTTGCTGGAAGTGCTATAATGAGACAATAGTTGCAACTTTATTTTCTGACAAAGTCTGCATGAGGCAACCATATAATTGCATTGCTGGCCTGTTCAGAGGGGCATACTTAGAAAGAGGTGGTTTTTGCCAAAGTAGTAATGTGTTCAATGTAGCGTACATCACTGCATCTTTTCTGCTTGAACAAATGAAAAGATATTTGTCAAATAGTTTTTTTATGAAGGCAGTGCTTTCAGTGCCAATTTTATCACACCCTCCCAGCGGGAATGCTGCTGACTGGGGTTGGGGGAGGGGGTTGGGCTAAGATGGCTGGAGGTGGGGTTCACACCGCATTCCAACTCACCATCATTTTTACTCGCCTGAATTCAGGCACCAGAAGGCTGCCTGCTCCAGAGGTGTGGGGGCCTAATTTCAATGACGTCATCGGAACGAGCACACAATTTTAACCGTGGGCCCGAGCACAGCCCTCACAGTCTTCGGCTGGTGGCAGCATGAATCCAGGCCTAGCCAAGTGTTTTTTTGGTGCATTTTTAAAGATTCCTTGTGGCCCAACAAGGATATGTTAAGCCTCCCCTGCTCCCTACACCCCACCCCATGCCCCCGGTAATGGACTTGCCGAGGTCCCCCCAAAGTCCGTACTTACCTCCCCAGGGACCGTTTCCATGGTTCCCTGGCAGCGGCCTGATCCCCCACCAATTTTGACTCCTGCCCGAGTTGGGGCATGCAAATGTGGCCTGGGAGTTAAAATCTCCTGGGCCACACGCTCCATTTGGACCCCTGACCCCTGATTCCCACTCCGAGTTAAAATCGGCTCTTTTGTTTCAATTTCAGTAACAAATTGTTGCAGTAGCATTATTTACCTGCCAGTGTCGCTGCGTTGGTAGTCACTGTTCTAAGTAGTGTCGCCCCAAAGTCTGTATATATTTGAAAATTGTGCGTTAGACATTCTTTCAAACTTGTTACTAGGGAAACTGTAACAACAAACTGCACAGCATATGTAACAGCATAGGTTTGAGGTGGCAGGTGGCTTTTTTACATATCATGCCTGATATCAAGGGACGACTACTAGATTAAAACAAGACAGAATTTCAGAGCCCAAATGTCTTATAGAAGCTAACTAAAAACAGATTAATACATAAAAAGAATAGGCAAATGGCAGAAATGCCTGCATTTGTGAATATTTAGGGCATTAAAACACCAACCTTATAGATCCTCACTAATAACGAATACTTGCATTTTATCGTGCCTTTAATGTAAAAAATTATCCTAAGGACTTCACAAATAGGCATAATGAAAATGGATACTGTGCAGAAGGAGGAGATTGGAAGGGTGGGGAGGGGAGGGGAGGGGGGAGGGGTTCCAAAGTCTAGATCAAAGAGATGGGACTCAATATTAGGAGGGCGGTGGGTTCGCAGCGGGGGGTCGACTGGGCGCGTGGGTAACGCACCCACTGAAATCGGGGTGCTCCGCACGGAAGTGCAGGCTAATTGGATCCAATTACCTGCGCTTACGGGTTTTCCGCTGGAAAGCTGCACGTCGGGCGGACTGCGCATGCGCAGTAATGTCTGTCAGCTGGAGGAGCCCTATTTAAAGGGGCAGTCCTCCACTGACTGATGCTGCAGGAAATAGGAAAAATTACAGCATGGAGCAGACCAGGGGGAAGGCTGCTCCCAGGTTTAATGATGCCTCACTCCAGGTATTATTGGATGGGGTGAGGAGGACGGAGATCTTCCCCCCGGCGGGCGGGAGGAAGCGGCCTGCCTCTGCCACCAAGAAGGCCTGGCTCGAGGTGGCAGAGGAGGTCACCTGCACCACCAACATATCGCCCACCTGCATACAGTGCAGGAGGCGCTTCAATCACCTAAGTAGGTCAGCCAAAGTGAGTACACTTACTAATTCCCCTACACTCCGTCTGCCACATCGCTGCCCCATCCCACATCTCCTTCTGCACTGCCAACACTACTCTGTCGCATCACTCCTCACACCCACTCAAAGCTCATCCTCATCTTACCTGCACTTACTCACCTCGCCAGTACTCATCCCACCACTACCACTCAATCCAATCCTCATACAATCTCGTGGCTCTATCTCATACTCACCCTCTCATGCATCTCTTTCACGGTCAGCCTCACTCAACCTGCCACTACCTGTGCTGCAGCCACAGGGTATGCATCACATATGTGCAGTAGGAAGCGTAAGGCAAACGTGTCATGAGCATGAAGGGGATGCACAAGGGTGTTTGAGGGTTTGTCATGGTTTTTACCTATATTTAATTTCTGATCAACTCACATCACATATTATATTGTCACCACTACTGCCACGTCTTTGCGAATCTTGTCTGGTTTGTGCAATAATGCCCTTTCCTGAGGATCACTATGAAGACCCACATCTGATGCCACCCATTGTGTCACTGCAGAGTGGGTGTGGGTGTATTTGCAGGGCTCTTTTGTGCAGACGACTGAGAGACGTCGGCGATGTCCCCGGTGGCACCCTGGAAGGATGCGGAGGAGATGTTGTTGAGGGCAGTGGTGACTTTGACAGTGACAGGTAAGAAGATGGTGTTCGGGCCAGCCGGGAGCAGCTCGGCATGAAGGAGGCTGCAGATGTCCACGACTACATGTAGAATGACTCTGAGCCACCGTGTGCACTGCTGCTTAGAGAGATCCAGGAAGCTGAGCCTCGGTCTGTGGACCCTGTGGCGAGGGTAGTGCCTTCTGCGACGCATCTCTCTCTGCTGTTGCCCTCCCTCCTGCTGTGCAGGTGGATGTGTCACAGCACTGTGTTGTGGGGCTCCATGTGTCAGAGGTGGATGGCGTGGCCGGCGAGGCTGGTGATGCTGTTCGTCCTCCGAGGGGGTCATGACTGCAGCTACGGCGGCCCCCATCCGGAAGATGTACATTTGAGGGGGTCCGCAAGGTAGGTACATGTGTCTGGACACCGGGGTATGTGTGCAAGTTTGTGAATTTTATTGTTAGGAGGAGGATGGTGGAGGCGAAACCTTGTCCAAAGTGACAGAGTGGCCTCCTGCAATGAGTGAGGGTCTTCTCCCCCCCCACCTGTCAAATGGACCTTTGCAGCTGCCACAGGCTGATGGCTGCAACACGTCCATTTGAACTGGGAGTGTTTCCCCCAGTACGGGAAACAGTCCCAGTTGTTTGCAAAATCCCACCCCTCCTAAAATGTTATGTTAATCAGGTCTCTGAACGACCTGAAATACCTTAATGAGTACTTTAAGTGGCACCCCACCAGCTTTAATTGCCGGCGGGAGTCCCGCATGTGGAGGCTGCGCGCGCATGTCAGCGCGTCACTGGGGAACCCGGAAGTGGGCGGGTTGGAGCCGGGCTCCAGACCCGCCCGGGGAATCCCCGATTTTCGCAGCACCCCCGCCACTAACGCACCGGTTCGGGGGTGCGAAAATCAAGCCCATGGTATTTGAGGAGGTTTTGGAGGTGAGGCCAGAAGTTCAGAACTAGGTAGATTTAGGGAGACAATGCCAAAGAGTGAGGATGAGGTAGTTGATGGCTCTGCCACCTGTGGTAAGCAAAGGGAGGGAGGTTCACACAGAAGGCCAGAGTCAGAGAAACATAGGACCAGAATTTGCTGGCAAAATAACGACGAATTTAATGCACATGCTGTTATTAATGTGTAAATAATCGAGCAATTTGTGGCGAGCAAGAGATACCCCATGATTTGCGAATCGCCACAAATTTCCAGACGATTTGTGCTGCTCCGTCATTCGCCTCTCAAAAATGTGAGCTCGCCGTCAACTTCCCCGTGTGTTTCAAGAAATTGCTGCATTTCTGCCATAAGTACGAATTAAACTCCTTGCAGAAAATTAGGGCTGGTACTTAACAATGTCGGGATAGGTCGATATGGAACCATATGAGAGCAATGACAACAAGATGGGCAATGGAGGAGAAGCATTGAAAGAGGATGGCATGACCAATGCCTGAACTACTTCAGCTCCTTACAATGCCTTTTTTTTAGAAATAAATAGCCAAAGCTGAATCTTCCCCACTTTAGTTTACAGCAAAAGGTAACTCATTATGAGAAAAATATTCTGCAAAAACACCTTTAAGATGAGCTAAGTGGTCTATAAAGGTCAGTTTGTACCAGTTCTTTTGCACTGAGACCACTGTTACAATATACACATTAAAGGTTTTAATGAATGGGATTAAAAAGGAAGTATTCTAATTTTTATCAATCAACTACTTGATAAGATACAGGCCTTGATTAATTTGATGTTGGAGCATAAAAGGAACAACTTCATCCTGCTTTTTGAGAAGATGGGGAAAGAGAGCTAGGGTAAAGACTGGGAAAAGTCACAGTAAGAAAATCAAACCATTTCAGTAGCAAAGTTTGTACAGCAGAAGTAGCTAGGAGAAGTCAAAGAAACTCAAAGAGAGAAGTTTAGCAGTTGTTATGACCAGTTACCTCAGTAACATAAGTTCTCAAAGTAGAGAGTAATAGTTAAATTGAACGAAGAAGATACCTGACAAAGCAAAATGAAAGATGATTGCGGAAGATTTACAGAAGGCATAATTTAGATGTTGCAACACATTGCAGAGAAAGACTAAGCTAGCTCAAGGTAGAGGAATCAGCTTTCACCTGACAGTGGGACTACTTCTGGAGCAAAGGGTCTATAGGCCTTTCTACTAATATTGTAAGCTTAAGTGCTATTATAAGCTACAAATGATGGCCAATTTCTGGAACCTTTCCAGCCAGGAGTGCATGATTTTCCGTCCAATAGCTTGCGGAGAAATCAGCCTTATAAAGTAATCCTCAAAATCAAGAGCTGAACAATGTTATGTCATTTCAAGTAAAACCCAACTGTTGTTGTGCTGTTGGAACTTTCAAATGAAGCTGTTATAACTGATGTGACAATTAGTTTGGTAACAGAGTTAACTTTGTGTGTGTCGAAGCAGCAAATAAAGTACCATTAGACATACAATTCTGTGTTGGTATTCCTTTCTTGTAATCGCTGGTAAACCAAAAGTTAGCTGTCAACTAATACTGGGGGAAGATTTCTCCTGGTAAACCCTAACCCCAAAATTCCTGAGTTTCCAGGTCGAAAATCACACAATCTGTACAGAGGGTGAAGAATATGGGGCAGGACCCGGATCTGCAGAGACTCCACCTATTTTTACAGCTGCCAAAAAATTCTGCAAGAAGTAGGAGGAGGTCTTTCTTGCACTTGATCCGTTCTGTGATAACGACACTGGAGGAGACAGGGCTGGTGGGGTGTCTTCAGGAGTCCTAAATCCCACTGGTTTCACCTCAATTGCCCCTGTTGTATTATATGAAGTAGAAATACAGTTTGTGTCAGGACTAAATCCTGGCATAATTAGGGCCCATCTACTCTTTAAATATCTATTTCCACGCAGCAAATTTGAATGCTGAGCCCTTTCAGCCCTTCTTTTAAACTCGTCCAGCTCAGTCGGCTGCAGTATGTTGTGGCAAGGTGCTGCAGCGAAATTCCTCCTCTCCCACCCATTGAGACAGGCCCCCAGTTGCACCACAATGGTGTAAATTCACTGACCTGTGATTTAGCGACAGGGTCAGCGTCAGTGCCAGTCAGTGAGTGGCTTTCAGGCCTTCTGTCTTTATAAATGGGTTTATAATTTTGTTATGTGTGGCACACAGAGGAAATCTTCCTTTGCTGCACTTTGCTCAGACTGTTGATACAATATTTTCTTAATGCCATTCGAGTTGGTTTAATGTAGGACCACTCAAATGAAGCTGAATGCGGTATTATATATTAATCTCTAGATGTACAAAGATGAATTCTAACATATATTTCTGACATTAACTGTGGTATTATATATCTGGATTTTTCAGCTAATCATTTCTACCTTAATGGGCGTTCAAATCCAGCATTTGAATTTCTAATCTTAATGGAAACTTGAGTCCAAGATATACATGAATCATTCTTAGCCCACCTTCTCGGGGACATAAATAAATGAGCCACTGGAATGGCCCAGGTACCTGAAGCAATGTTTGAGCACATTAAGGACTAGCTCAAGCAGCAGCCTGTTCCATACATGGGTGTCGTTATAATGGGCCTCTGTCTAGTTGCAGAAATAGTGCACAGGTGTCTTGAGCAATGCAAATAATCCAGCAGCCTCCATTAATCATTCCATTGTCTTTGAAGAGCTCGGTTATATTTGATAGATACAAGATGCACGAATCACAGATTGTTGTGGAACATCAGATGTTCACATGCACGAATCAAAGTTCGTAATCATATACCATGATCATATTAAGGAAGTAAAAGTCCTTTTGATGCAAATACCCAACTGCTTGACCTGATTGTGGCCGAATGGGCACAAGGGTGCAACCAATAATTCCCTGAGCCCCAGGGAATCCTGCAACTTGGCCTAGTGCCTCTTGGACTGTAGGCATTGCTCAGTGCCAAAACAAATGTTACATGTGGATTCCAAATAGCACATTAGTGACCTACTGTACCGATCACTAGGCTGCACAACAGTTCACCCGAGGTAAATCTCCCGATGGAATATGGAAGCTAACAGTGGCATATAATTTGAGTGCCATTGTCACCTTTAATGCTACTGGGAGGTTGGTAATCACAGATTATTGTCCCTTCAGCTCAATGCAAAGGAGGTTGTAGAGTTCTGTCGTCACCTGTCTGAATAGTCTCAGGCTCATAATGTATTGTTCTTCTATTAGACCTTGGGGGAAAAATTGGATAAGGGTCTGTTTCAGGCAGGGGTATCATGATGCGCTAGCACCCTGCGCCCGATGGATCCTATGCACATGAACTTCGTGCTGCCTGCTACTTACCGTGATATCTCCGTGCAGCCAGCTGCAGAAAGCCGTAAGGAGAATGAGGAAGTTGGAAATGGGGCGTGCACAGCGCACGTCATCAGCAGCCTGCACCTCTTAAAGGTTCAGGTGGACATTTCAAATGGCAGGTACTCAGCTTACTTGCAGGAGGGAAAGATGGCCACGAGAATAGCTGGACTGGCATGAGAGAGGGCTCCATGCTTCTCTGATGATGCTCTGGAGGCCCTGGTGGAAGGCGTGGATGAAAGGAGGGTCAACATGTACCCGCAGGGTGGCCAGAGACCCTCCAGAATGAAGCTCAACAGGCATTGTCAGGCTGTGGCGCAGGAAGTAAATGCCAGGAGCATTGTACCACGCACGTGGGTGCAGTGCCGAAAGAAGTTCAATGATTTGACACGAATGGTCACGGTGAGTGAATGCAAGTGTCAAGTGGCATATCCTACCAACCGCAACACTGCTCCACGCATCACACTCCTCGTCATCCACCCACCAACAAACACTGCCCATCCATACGCAATGCTGCACTTGGCATGCTGCATCTCACCCACACATAGTACCACACTTGCTGGCCACACAACCACCACTCACAAGTCACACAAACTGGCAGCTATTCGACCATAACAGCCACACACCTTGCAGGATACTCACTGACACACTGTCCTCTGTCTTACAGGAGAAGGTGGCGCATAACAGCTGGCGACAGGAGGGACCTGAGGGTGGACGGGCACGCCTACAGATCCTCACCGCCTTAGAGGAGACAGTGCTCAGGATCATTGGGCGGGCCGTCGCTGCAGCAGTCACAACATGCACCTGGAGGTCCCGATGAAAGGGGTCTCTGCATATCTAATGCTCCTTCTCCTTTTCCACATCTCCCTCCTCCCATAATCTTTTCTGACTCACGTGCTACACATGTTGTCAGCGCACACATCTTATTTGCTCCTCTCCCCATTCCACAACTCAACCTGGTTCCCTTTGTCATTCCAGATACCCAAGAACACATGGCGGCACCGTCCGAGGAGGAGGAGGAGGAGGAGGGGGACACTGAAGCCACACCGTCACTCGATCTGACACTTGCTTCCACCAGCTCAGAGACTGACACTGCGCGTCCTTTAGAGGTTAGTCTTAGAGGAGACATCTGCACGTGGTGAGACACCGAGCACAAGAGTGCAGGAGCAGGGGCAGGGGGAACGGATATCACAGGTCCAGCTCTCCGGAGGGTGAGTTCGCTCACTAGTTCTGCTGCAGAGGAGTCAGATGAGGACTCTGATGGGCCAGGCTACAGAAGACGGCTGATGGGCGTACACCAAGAAATGTTTGGGACACTGGAAAGCCTGCCAGAAAGCCTGCACACAATGAGAAGGAACATGGAGGAGTCCAGCTCCAACTTGGCACAGGGCTTTGAGCAGAGCTTGGAGCCCAACTTTTCCAATATGGAACGGGTGGTCACCTCCATCAGCACACCTGTGGAACCCACCATGATGCAGCATCTGATGACTGATGTCACAGCATCCATTGCAGTACAAACATCTGCCATCCAAGGTCTGACTGCTGTATTTGCAGCTCAGACTGCTGCTATCGTGGCTCTGGGGACCACTGAGGAATGGGGCTTCGAGGGCGTCACAGCACTCCAGCAATCCGTTCTCCAGAAGATCACCAGCATTGCTGAGGCACCGCCCCGGGAGGGTAGCAGCGATGCCATGGCAGTCAGACCTTCTGTCCTCTCTTAGGACGACAGCCTTCCTGCTCCCACCTCTGCCACTCTGCCACTCTGCCAGTGCTCCTGCTGTTGCCTATCGGCCAGACCAGACTGCTGTAGCCCATGCTGAGATGGTGCAGTCTGAAGCTGGAATCCCAGCCCAGAGCTGCTCGAGGTCGTCCTCCAAGGCTATCTGCACGCTCCTCCATTGAAGGCCAGCAGCCTCCAACCACCCATGCTCCAGCCATTGGGGAAGCAGCTCGTAGGAGCACTAGGATAGGTAAAGGCACACGGACAACAGGCACTAAGGGAATGCACAAGGGTGAATATTTCTGTTATGTTTGCATAGTTTCATTTATTCATTGATAAATGAGTCTTTGATTTTGCATTTGGTGGTGGTTTTTATTTATGCAATGAACTGAGAGGGACACCAATGTGTAATCAGATGGAGGGCGATTTGATTGTCTAATGTGAGCGGAAAGGTGGGGAGTGTAGGACTGTTGGTGAGTTGGGGGATGTAATTCAAATTATTGATAGCAGGCAAGGATCAGGCGAGCACGCAGAGCCCTTGCAGACAAGGCGTGTGGTTCCTGTTGCACCCTTATGTCTTCCTCCACTTTCTCCTCCGGCTCCACCCTCTCCTCCTCCTCCACCTCTGGCTCAGGGTCTTCTGCAATCATTGGTGGCAAAGACTGGTCCCTCATGATGGCGAGGTTGTGCAGAATACCACCACAAACTGCCCACCCGCTCAGGGGAGTACTGCAGGGCTATTACAGCCCAGTCCAGGCAGCGGAAGCGTTGTTTGAGGAGGGCTATGGTGTGCTCCATGATGTGTGCGGCAGCATGGCCCTCATTATAGGCCTGCTGTGTAAGTGCGAGTGGGTTCCTGACCAGTGACATGAGCCACGGCGTGAGGGGATAGCCCTTGTCGCCCAGTAGCCAGCCTCTGATTTGCCAAGTCGGGTGAAAGATAGCTGGCATGTTGGACTGCCACATGACGAAGGTGTCGTGACTGCTCCCAGGGTAGCGGGCATCGACCTCCATGATTCAATGCATGTGGTCGCATACCAGCTGCACGTTGAGGGAATGAAAGCCCTTTCGATTGACGAAGGCGGCTGAGTTGATGTGCGGGGCACGCAGGACAATATGTGTGCAGTCAATGGCACCCTGCACCATGGGGAAGCCAGCAATGTGGGCGAATCCCCGTGCTCGCTCGTTCTGCTTGTCTCTGTGCAGAGGGAAGGTGATGAACCTGTTCCTCATGCGGTACAGAGCGTCTGCGACATCCCTTATGCAGCAGTGCACTGCATACTGCGAGATGTTGCACATGTCACCAGCAGAGGCCTGAAATGCTTCTGAGAAATTCAGCACCACAGTGACCTTCACAGCCACAGGCAATGCTGTCCTTGCCCTGCTCTGAGGCTGCAGTTGTGGCCACACCAGTTGACAGATCTCGGTCACGGCTTCCTTGGTGAACCTCAGGCGTCGGATGCAATCCTCCTCGGTCATGTTGAGGTTAGAGAATTGATCCCAGAATGCCTTCATTGGGTAGGGCCTCCTGCTCAGTGCCTTGCGCCTCAGTGTCCTCTGTCTCCTCGCAGCTTGACCTGCTCTGCGTGGCCTCTCTGCATGCTCCCAGTCGTGTTTAATGCCCAGCAGGAGCCCTAGCAGACCGCCCATGGTTGGCAGGAATGTTGTTCAAACACGGTTGTAACTTTCCGACCCGTAAGGCAGTACCCGCCAAAGCACTTTCAAAAGTAGTCTAGGAACTTTCAGTAAGAATAGGGTGCTTCAAAAAACACTTCCTACGCCTCCAGCAGCCAGAAGCACAATAACCCAGCAACTAACCTGCAACACCTGCATGGCCTTTAAATACCGCTGGTGGGGGGTCCTTCAGGCACTGTAAAACACATTCAGATGGTCAGGGTTAATTCTGTGCGTTGAGTTGAGCGTTACGGTCCAAAATGGTGTCTATCACTTTAAATCAGTGTTGCACACTGATTGCACGCATTTTCTCCCTACTTTACATGCTTCCAGCATTCGATATTTGCACATGCGCTAACTCCTATACCAAGATGGCATGTAGCGCCGAAACAATGGGCACTACATGGCCCAATTTAGCGCCCCAGGTCTCTGCTCCTGGGCTAAGTTTTGGCCTAAGTAAGTTGGAACGATGGTTATTTACTGTCTTGTGGATTCTGCATTTCTGCTTTTCCATCTGCTTCCTATGCCAGTGTTGGTTAGAGCACACAATAGCAATGGAATTCCCTTTTTAAGATTGTTTGTGAAAAGTTTTGAAAAAGATTTACTTATATAAAGAATGCAAAATAATTTTAAAAAACATAAAGGGCTGATAAACAAATGCAAAATATAAGCCTTTAAAAGGGTAAATGTGGTATAATTTATGAAAAACACAGGAACTATTCCAAAGAGTGAGAAGCATTTTGACTAAGATCACACCACGCATGTTTCTACAGTTAATGAAGTAATTTCAGAAGTTAACAACAACTTGCATTTATATAGCACCTTTAACATAGTAAAAATGTCCCGAGGCGCTTCACAGGGGCATTTTCAGACAAAATTTGACACCAAGCCATGTAAAGTGATATTAGGACAGGTGACCAAAAGCTTGGTTAAAGAGGTTGACAAACTGGATTCTTTTACCCTCAGTCTGGTTCAGCAAACACTGAGTCGAATACATCTTTAAAGTTCAACACAATTTTATTAGCTGCAGAGGACTTAGTCTACAGTATCGATTTCAACTCTTGACAGAGTCTTGTCGATTCTCATAGAGCAAGCGAGGTTACATACAGAAGTTCATACAGTTATACAATTTCAGAGAAGGGAGGGACATGATTAACAAGGGGTTAACACCAATCATAAGCGGAGCCTGGGCAGGCCATGCTAAGTGACATAATGGCAGGCCACTCACAGGTAGTACACGTACGTGCTTACGCCGAGGTTTCAACAGGGAAAGGGAGGCATCCTTATCTTCTAGCTTGGAATGTTTTTTGGCCTTGTCCAGCATAGTACTGCTATTCATTACACAGCTGCATAGAGACCCCCACACCAGACCCCAACTTTATCAGGTCTCCTCCCCTGACGAACACAAAGCAGGCTTTACGCATAAAGAACTGATCATGCAGACAGGTGGCCGAAGAGAGGCCCCTTGTGCTAATTCTAGCTAGCAAGCAGGCTACTAATTAACCCTTGCTTAACCGCACTGTTACTTTGCCATGGAGGTATTTCACTATTCTACTGGAAGCTTACCACGTAGGCATTCTCATCCCCCCTTTTATCATTCCATGATAACCAATCTCTGCTCATGCAGCGGTTCTGCCTGGGCAGAGCCTCATACTCGGATTCGGTTCATTGCTACCTTACAGAAAATTTTGATGCTAACAACAATTATGGCGAAAATGAGTATTACTGCAATCAGGATAACCAATCCATGCATTAAATACAATCCCCATGAGCTATGGAAAAGCCAATCTAGCCAACCTTCCCCCAATGTTTGTTGTAATTTTTTCACTTCCTTCCGTATGTGCTCAGCCAAATTAGTTATGTTTTCTGAGCTATCTGGTATATAAGTGCAGCACTCTGATCCAATCAGTGCACACGTTCCCCCTTTTTCGGCCAACAGGTAGTCTAGAGCCATGCGATTTTGCAAGGCCACTGTCCGAATGGCTCTCATTTCGGCACTAATGACTTGCAGTGCATCTGCTGTTTCATTAGCTACCTGTTCTAAGACGGAAGCCATAAGCCGAATTTCCTTGATTGTCCTGCCCACCCCATATCCAGGGAACAAAATAGCGAAGTATCGCTTCGTCTCTGTGATTGCCCTTTTGGACCGGTAATGATGATGATCTGCTAGGGAGGGCAAGTGATGGATGTATGGTACCACATATCCCAAATAGCAGGACCCAGCCCAATTCTTGGGTAACCATGGATATGCCTTGTTGCCGCATATAAAATACGTGCCATTATAAGCGCCACGGTTCTCCTCAGCTTGGTCAATTACAACCACCATGGTTAAATCGCCCCTTGATCCATTCTTATTCGATATAGTGAGGTAATTTGGCACAAAGATACTACCCCCTGGTGTCTGGGTCATATTTATATTACGTGTACACTCACTATATCCCATTGGGATTCCCTTGGAATCATTACGTTGCACACATAGTTTTCCCTGTGGTGTCCCAACTCCTACGGTATTAGTTAAGGCAAGGAACGGGGGCTGCAGGTATCAACCTGCAATTATATGCAGGTTGATACCATCCCTTGAAACTGTCAGGACTGTATCCACCATGACGTAACATATCCTTTGGTTGTTTGACATGTTCGTTCGTGGAATTTAGGTTATATTGCCAGGAAAGAGATTCACTCAAATTAAGAGGTATTGGTGTCAAAGGTATGCCTCCCTTGGAATGAATAGGGATATGGGAGCACACCCAGCAGGAGGACATGTTTAGGCGTTTGGCATAGAGATAAGACATGCAGAGGAAGGTATTCACATACAGTCCCCTGGACACCCGACCCACAGAGCGCCTGACCCTTTCTTTGGAACATGAATTTAGGGCTGGGGATTCACTTTCGTTCCTGCGACAGACAAAATCAAATTTACATTCAGTCCAGTGACATGGTAGGCCACTATTCGTTTTCCATCGTTCTCCCAATACCAGTGTCCGGTGGGGCTGCCGCAGGAGCCCGGTATAGTCGCCCGTCCGGGTGACGTTCCATCTTCCGAATCCGTCTGGGTCGTTATCGTTGCATTGCAGTACGTCTCCTTGGCATAGGTGGTGTATGCGTTTAGGCCGGTTCCATTGACATGTTCTCTGTTTGGTCTCTCCCAGGGTCAGCCAGAGTACGAGATAGGAGAACCACAGCAAGGCTTTCATGGCTGGTCATGACACACCTGTATAGGGAGGATTTCTTGAAAGAAAAGAGAAGTTAGCATTTTAAATTTGAGACGTGGGACTGATAGTTTTACAGTGGTGGAGGTGAACCCAAGCACTCTTTCCCTCCACTTTCACAGTGGTAGGGGTGGTGAGTAAGACCTGATAGGGCCCCTCCCAACGAGGTTCCAGTCCTTTCCTTGTTCAATTCTTGATTAACACGTACGGCTATAGGTGGAAGTTCCCCATAGGCAGCTCGTACCCGAGAGTGAAGGCTTCTCAATGCCTTAGTCAATGACAAAATATAATTAGTCATTTCTGTCGTCATGTGGTAAAAGTGGACGGTTTTTGGAACCTTTTGGTTCCACGGGGTCTTGAGGGGTCTACAATATATAATTTCAGCAGGGCTTAACCGCACTGCCCCAGCCGGGGTAGTACATATCTGAAACAAGGCTACGGGAAGAAGTTTGAGCCAAGTAGTACCAGTCTCTGCCTGCAGTTTAGCCAGTTTATTTTTCAAAGTCTGGTTAGCACGCTCAACCAACCCAGCGGCCTGTGGCCTGTAGGCACAATGTAGCTGTTGTTTGCTGCCCATCTTGGTGCAGAATTCCTTATTCACCTGACCCACAAAGTGAGGGCCGTTATCTGAACTCAATTGATTTGGAATTCCGTATCTAGGCATGATCTCTTTCATCAGAACTTTTACAACCGTAGAGGCTTTGTTATCCGTTGTCGGATAGGCCTCTATCCATTTACTAAATACATCAACAATAACTAGAACATATTTATAACCCTGACATCTTTCCAACTCAATGTAGTCCATTTGGAGGGTCTCAAAGGGACCTTCAGGTAAAGGGGTTTTCCCCCATTCGCAAGACACTGCCTTCCCAGGGTTGTGTTGTTGACAAACAAGACGACTTCTAATGCCCTAAGCTAAGGCTTGCAACCTAGGGTGCCACCAAGTGGCCAGCAGTGTGTCACTACCAGCTTTGGCACCACAATGAGTTGCAAAGTGTACACATTCAATAACCCATAATGCTAATTCATCTGACATACAAGTCTGCCCCGCAGGGGTAACCCACAATTTAGATACACAGTCATAAGTACAACCAAGTTGTTTCCACAATTGTTTATTACAGTCAGGAGCGTCCTCCTGCAATTTAATGACGTCTCGGATGGTTGGCATTGGTTTTTCAGAGGGAGACTTGCTCTGAATTGAGCTTTTAGTCTGACTCATCATTCTAGGGACAACCACTCTCTGTGTCTGGGACGCTTCCTTAGTTTCCTGATCAGCATATCTATTCCCTATATCTACTGAGGTCTGTCCTGTCATGTGGGCGGAGCATTTTATAACTGAGATCTGTTTTGGTAGCATAAGGGCTTGTAACAAATCTGAGACTAATTTCTGATGGGAAATCTGCGTGCCTGCAGAAGTCAGAAACCCTCTGTTTTTCCATAACTGTCCGAAATCGTGAACTACTCCGAAAGCGTATCTTGAATCTGTATACACATTAACCCTTTGGTCTTTCCCTAAAATGCAGGCTCTTATTAATGCAAACAGTTCCGCTTGTTGGGCAGAATATGGAACCTCAAAAGCAGCAGATTCGAGAGTTTTATCGTCCTGATTCACTATTCCATAATCCCGAAAGTTTCTCCCCAAAGGAACCAATAGAGGCACTCCCATCTACATACATGGTTATGTCCAGATCCTTTATTGGGACATCAGACAGATCGTCTCTGACAGAAGTGTCTTCCTTAATTAACGATAAACAATCGTGTCCTGGGTCAGTCTGTTCAAGGGGTGGTTCTGTGAGAAAACATGCTGGGTTGATGGTAGTACAATGTTTAAATCGCAGCTTAGGATTATTCAGCAGATATATCTCATACTTATTTTGTCGAGCCATGGTACGATGTTGAGTCTGTAGCTGGCCCAATAGTGCAGCTACCGAGTGTGAACTGTATACTGTAATGTCCTGTTGTAAAGTCAGATTGGCAGCCGACTGTAGGCTATTGTAAATGGCCGTTAAAATCTGAGTACAAACTGGATGTCCTAGTGCTACTGGATCTAACTTCGAAGAGTAGTACGCCACCGGTCTATGCTTGTCGCCATGTTTTTGAGTCAAAACAGCAGTTGAGCAATCAGTGAGGATAGTACAGTACAACTGGAAAGGTCTGTCATACAGGGGTCTCCCCAATGCGGGTGCTTGTGACAAAGCTTCTTTTAATCTCTCAAATGCCCCCAGTGCGTCGGAATCTAGTTGAAATTCGCCCTCTTTGCTGGTATATGGCGTTAATAATTTAGTGCCCAAGGCAATGTTAGGGATCCACTGTCTGCAATAGTTTACCATTCCCATCCACTGCCGGACCTCCCTTGCAGTGTGAGGTACAGGGAACTGACAGATTGGTTCAATCCTGCTTTTTTCTAGGCTCCGCTCGGTTGCTGAGAGCATGACGCCAAGAAACTTAATCCTCTGTTGGGCTACCCGTACCTTTGATTGAGATACTATATACCCTAGCGAGGATAAGTGGTTTAGCAGTTGGGCAGTGTCTTTTCGGTTACTCTGTTCATCAGGGCTGGCTATCAACAGATCGTCCACATACTGAACTAGCGCAGACCCTTGTTTTAATGTCAATGTCTGTAATTGCTCCTATAAGTAACTAGAGAACAACGTTGGGGAGTTAACGAAGCCTTGCGGCAGTCGGGTCCAAGTATATTGCTGTCCCCCGTAAGTAAAGGCAAAAAGGTACTGGCTTGATGGGTCTAGCGGCAAGGCGAAAAAGGCGTGTTGGAGATCGACTACTGCAAAGATTTTGGCTTTTGCCGGAACTTGGGCCAGAATGTGAGCTGGATTCGGCACTAAGAATGCAGCGGCTGTACAATAGCATTGATTGATCGTAAATCCTGTATTAATCTGTACTGGTTTGGCTTGCCTGGCTTCGGAACTGCCAGTATGGGCGTGTTACACGGGGACTGACATTTGATCAAGATCCCTTGCTTTAACAACCCATTGATCAGTTTGTCAATGCTTGGTATCGCCTGTTGCTTTAGTGAATATTGTCGAATAGAGGGTAGTACAACATTTTCCTGCAGGGCAATATGAATAGGAGTCATTTTAACGCATCCTACCTGTGTGGGATCCTCTGCCCACACTTGAGTATTCTGGTTTTTCATTGCCCGCATGATGGCGCAATTGTGCCCTGTTAACCCTTGGTGTCTGGTAAAACAGAATAGTCCGACTGCATGACAGGGTCTGTTTCTGTCGGTTATCTGGATCAGCTTGTTCGACTGTTTGTTTTACCATGGATCCTAAATCTCTCGCATGGTATGGGTAATTCACTTCCCGGGTGATATGTGGGCTCCCTTTATTTCAAAGTATCCTGGGTCCCATCCCATTGTCTTTGCAGCACCCCGGCTGATGTAACCTGTAATAGGTGCTTCCTTCCACAACTCCGAGGGGATCTCAACATACTCTGCTCTCCCTTGCGGCCCTGTAACCATAGCTCGGCGGATAACCTCCCATTCTGTTCCTACATAGCTTCGGTAAAAGTCCTCCAATTCCTTATTTCTCCCGCTCCTATCATAGGCCACGGTTACATGAAGGGAAACTTCATTTTTGAAGTCTAGAGACCACCATTGTGGGGTGATGGAAACGTAACACTGCATTTTGGGGGCCCATGGTTTCACAGTCAGTCCTTCGTCCCCACACTCAATGCTCAGGCGGAATGCACATAGCAAGTCTCTAGCCATGAGGTTACAGTCTAATCCACTTGTAATTACAAACTGGTGTTTTACAGACTCATTTCCAAATTGTACTTCCACTGGTTCAGATATCGGGTATTGGTTCACTTGTCCCTGAAAACCGGACAGACTCTGTTTATCCCCGGACTCAGGGAGATTGAGCTCCGATCGGACAGATGACATGGTTGCTCCGGTGTCTACCAAGAATGTATGTGGGGTTCCTTCAATCATTAATGACAGAACGGGCTCCTGTTCTGACTGGATCCCGTTTACCACAAGGTTAGCTAGTCAATACTGGGGGAAGGGATTATTTTGGGAAAAGTCCGTATATCTTCCTCGTCCTCGATTCCCTTGCCAACCTCCTCTTCGCTGCCCTTGCATATGGCCCCCTCTTCCTTGTCTACGGGAGGGACATTCCTTACTCTAGTGGCCTTGCTGACCACAATTGAAACAGGCATCTGACCCTGTTTGTCTCCCTCCTCTTCTCCCTTCAAAATTATGTCTCGGGGGAACGTAGGGTGGGCCATAATTAGGGGCGGTTGGTCCGTTAGGATGTGTAACATACCCATACCCTTCTCTGTCAACCCATCCTGGGACACAGTACAGAGGTTGCATCTGATATCCTGTATTGTCTGGGATGTATTTCGGCTCTTCCTTTTTCACCACATACTCAGTTTTAACTTTAACCTGGGTTGGACTCTGCTGGTATTTATTATCCTTCCAATAGTATTTCACTGCCCTTGCCATCTGACTGGGGCTATTATCCGACCAATCCATATTGTTAGTTCTAATTGTCTCAGCTAACTGAGCCGGCAGGCAGTTCAGTAGCATAGCACAGTATTGTGGTGAGTTTCTTCCCTCATGGTACGCTGTGTCTCCTGATTGATTCTGGTATACTTCAGAGAATCTTTCCAAATATTTGTCTGCCCCCTCGCCCTTTTTAGGTTTGGTATCTAAGATCTTAGTTAGGTCAATTGGTTTCTGTAGAGTGGCGCTAAGGGCAGTAAGAAGAAGCCGCTGGCGCTCGGCATCCTGTCCCTGCTGGGCTACCAGTGCAGCATGATCCGGGACATTCAAATGGACTAGGAATTGGGCATGTTCAGTAGGGGATAAAACTTGCCGTATTAGTGACCATAAGTCCCTTGATTCTGCATTATAGACAGAAATAGTAGTCCGAAGGAAGTCTACAAATGAGGTAGGTGATTTTTTTCTATCCGGCATCCCATTTAGAATGGCCATTATTTCGTTGGGTTTCCATGGACAGTACACATCTATCATTCGGGGGTTGCCGGCTGCGTTAGCTGGATCAAAAGTGGGGTTAGGCATCTGCCTCATTGGTAACTGACGAGGGGTCGGTTCATACCTAGTTAATGTCTCAGTGCTATGTTCTGAGTCTAGTGATATCAAGTCCTCTCCTGACTCTCCACTATCTGCGTCTCTAAGTTCCTGACTCTCCAGTCTCTGATTTTTCTGCTTCCTGAGACTAAGTAGGCTGGCTGGGGGTTCAAGTGTTGGAGCCAATAGTCCCTTAGTTTTACTTCTGGTATGGGAGGATACTGGGGAAACAATTTGAGGCATTGTTGCAGGGGTTTGAACAACCGGTCCCGGAGCTGCCGAGGGATAGATATTAACGTACGCGGGTGGGGCAGTAGGACCCTGGGGAACCACATGGGACCTACAATTCCACTCATCCAAATCATCATCGTCTCCCTCAGCCAAAGCAAAGCCAACCATTGGACTACGTAATCCACTTTTATCAATTGCTTTGGGCTCGCCCGAGGTCTTTTCAGACCCCTGTTTAGAGCGCTTCTCATGAGCACATTCTCCTTTTAGGACCTCTACGGACTTAACTACCCCTCCTTCAGTGAGTCCTATCCCTAACTTCACTGCGTTATCCTGCCAACTTGCTAATAAGAAGCCTCTTTTAGTTCTTGACAGTACTGTCTCCATAAAGCAATTAGGTCTTTGGCTGTGGTACCATTGTTATTTTTCCAAATTAATTCCTGAACCTTTTTGACGGCATCTAGGTTTTTAGTTCCTCCCAATGGCCATTGACCATTCCCCAGTTTTTTATTCAGTCCCCCTGACAATTGTCTAAATTGTTTTGCCTTGTCTGGATATTTTTCACACAAAGTCTGTAAGGCACTACCTGGTTCTGCAGTGATATCCAGACAATTACCCATTTTATTTCCCGTTCTTCTTTACTCTTAGTCAACTAGTCAACACAACCGTATTCGAAAAGAATTTGAGGATGGTCCTGACTTCTTGTGCTTCACAATCCTAAGTGCCTTTGTGCCTCTACGCCCACTTCAGGGTCCTGACCTTCGCGTGGGGAATCTCCCCTCCTAACAACCGGTCTAAGGCTGCACGTTTGAGACAGGCACTTTCTTCTGTAGTCGATCAGCACAAGCAATCAGTTCCTGTTTTACTCAATCACCAGGGATTCGAAGTTCCTGTTTATACCCAATCACCAGGGACTCGAACCCTGACTCTCAGTGATATTTTGATCACTGACCTACTCGAAGTTCCTGTTTATACCCAATCACCAGGGACTCGAACCCTGACTCTCAGTGATATTTTGATCACTGACCTACTCGAAGTTCCTGTTTATACCCAATCACCAGGGACTCGAACCCTGACTCTCAGTGATATTTTGATCACTGACCTACCGCTTACAAGTTACTCCCTTAGTACATGTACTGACCCTCAGTGATATTTGATCACTGACTTATTTCTGTGTATTCGCCAGACTGACCTGAATCTCGTAAGGACGCCACATGAGTGTTAGAGATTGGACGATTCGTCGTCAGACTTAACAGATTTAGGAAAGCCGAAGTAGTAAAAAGGTTTTACTCACATCGGGCGCGCTCTCTCCTTCCTCCGTGTCCAAGACAATCCGCCTCTTACGCCGCGAACTCTCGGTGATTGACCGTTGAGATCCCACTTCTCACACCAAATGACAAACTGGATTCTTTTACCCTCAGTCTGGTTCAGTAAACACTGAGTCGAATACACCTTTAAAGTTCAACACAATTTTATTAGCTGCAGAGGACTTAGTCTACAGTATCGATTTCAACTCTTGACAGAGTCTTGTCGATTCTCATAGAGCAAGCGAGGTTACATACAGAAGTTCATACAGTTATACAATTTCAGAGAAGGGAGGGACATGATTAACAAGGGGTTAACACCAATCATAAGTGGAGCCTGGGCAGGCCATGCTAAGTGACATAATGGCAGGCCACTCACAGGTAGTACACGTACGTGCTTACGCCGAGGTTTCAACAGGGAAAGGGAGGCATCCTTATCTTCTAGCTTGGAATGTTTTTCGGCCTTGCCCAGCATAATACTGCTATTCATTACACAGCTGCATAGAGACCCCCACACAAGACCCCAACTTTATCAGGTCTCCTCCCCTGACGAACACAAAGCAGGCTTTACGCACAAAGATCTGATCATGCAGACAGGTGGCCGAAGAGAGGCCCCTTGTGCTAATTCTAGCTAGCAAGCAGGCTACTAATTAACCCTTGCTTAACCGCACTGTTACTTTGCCATGGAGGTATTTCACTATTCTACTGGAAGCTTACCACGTAGGCATTCTCAAGGTAGGTTTTAAGGAACAACTTAACGGAGGAGAGAGAAGTAGAGAAGCACATATAAATACTGTGGCTACAAGAGCAGGTCAGAGGCTGGGTATTCTGCGGCGAGTGACTCACCTCCTGACTCCCCAAAGCCTTTCCACCATCTACAAGGCACAAGTCAGGAGTGTGATGGAATACTCTCCACTTGCCTGGATGAATGCAGCTCCAACAACACTCAAGAAGCTCGACACCATCCAGGACAAAGCAGCCCGCTTGATTGGCACCCCATCCACCACCCTAAACATTCACTCCCTTCACCACCGGCGCACATTGGCTACAGTGTGTACCATCCACAGGATGCGCTGCAGCAACTCGCCAAGGCTTCTTCGACAGCACCTCCCAAACCCTCTACCACCTAGAAGGACAAGAGCAGCAGGTACATGGGAACTACACCACCTGCACGTTCCCCTCCAAGTCACACACCATTCCGACTTGGAAATATATCGCCGTTCCTTCATCGTCGCTGGGTCAAAATCCTGGAACTCCCTTCCTAACAGCACTGTGGGAGGACCTTCACCACACGGACTGCAGCGATTCAAGAAGGCGGCTCACCAACACCTTCTCAAGGGCAATTAGGGATGGGCAATAAATGCCGGCCTCGCCAGCAAGCCCACATCCCATGAACGAATAAAAAAAAAACATAGATTTAGGGAGGGAATTCAAGAGCTTAGGGCCCAGGCAACCAAAGGCACGGCCACCAATGGTGGAGCAATGAAAATCGGGGATGCACAAGAGGCCAGATTTGGAGGAACGCAGAGATCTTGGAGGGTTGTAGGGCAGGGGGAGGTTACAGGGATAAGGAGGGGCGATGCCATGGAGAGATTTGAACACAAGAATGAGAATTTTAACATCGAGGTGTTACCAGAATGGCAACGACACTAAGGAAGTGGCTGTTAAAACTTCTTAGAAAGCTTCAGATGTTTCACTTATTCCCATGCGTAAAGAATCAACCACCTTTTAGGACATTGTTCGTCCTTCTGATTCTAGTGTGAACTTTCCAGGGCGGTCGCCAAAAAAAGTTGCAAAACCCGAGTGCTGAAATCAAACCTGAGAAGTTACCATGTCCTGCTTCTCTCATTAGTCGCAGCTCACCCATCGTCACATCTGCTTAGAGATATTCTCAAAGGTCAAGGAACCTCCTAATCATTTAGACTTATAGATAATTATGAGTGTAATGGTTTTCATTATGGTTCTAGTGTTAGCATAATCCATCTTTCCTGCATTTCCCCGGGTGAGTGCTATGGATTTTCTTTATCACTTTATTACGTGACGTAGTTGCTGTTAACCAGAGTCATTCTTGGAGATGTTTGTTGGGGCAGTGTTATGGTATTTTACTTGCATAATGGTAACTGAACACTAGAGGGGTCCCTCTTGGGAACAAGCATACTGCAGCAATTACACTCCTGGATCTCCTCTTATATTGTTTGGTTTATCTAAAGGGAATGTTCCAAAGAGTCTGAAATAAAAGCAGCCATTACACTACCACACCAACTTAAGTGTTTATCGGAAATAACAAGAATCTCTGTTTTTTTGTTATTTTGAAACAGCAACTCCAAAGGAATTGTGCACACTTGTGACTTCAAAACCTGTACTAGTATGTGACATGTCCACCTTCCACCGATCTCCAGTTGATTCTACTAGGTGTATTAAAAATGCAACATTGCTGCATTTCCAAATGTCACAGTTTGTATTTTATATGATTATACTTCAGCATATGCATGACTTTTCTTTTTGTACTGTGAACATTTGAATTATACCTATGCAAAAGAAAAATAATTTCAGCCATCCATTATTTATTAAGCACTGTAACATATCTTATGTGTTCCACTACTCAAGCAAAGAATGCTGCTCATTTTAAAAAATCTATTTCATACAGACCACACTTCCTGATTGTATTTCAATTACCACAGCACACTGTCTGGGAACCTTACAATGTAATGTTATCCTACTGCTGACTCATCTAATAGTGCGTAATTGTTTTCCAATGTAATCATACATTTTCTGATTTCGTGATGGATGGATTTTACCGTAACCCAATTATTGATATATTTCTGTGCCTTTGCCAAAGGAACTTGGAGTTCAGTTTGAACCCAAATCGCCTGCCGCAATGTCCTCTGATAATTTAAAAGAATCTGAGTAATCTTTGATAATTAAATTAATGTTTGAGCGGAGTCCATCTGGAGCTTCAGCGGCTGTGTTGTCATCGCTACTTGACCCTGGGGCTGTCAACTCTCAGAACATCAGGGTTAAAGAATCAGCAGGAGAGATGGAGAACACATTACCAATATGAAAAGAGATGCCATTGGCAACAGGAATCGCCTCATGCAACTGGAAGATGTCACTGTCAATGTACTGAAAGATATTCATTAAAGAATTGAAGACCTCAACAATGAGGATCCTAATATGAATCAAACTGGAATCATAGAAGCATAGAATTTAACAGCACAAAAGGAGGTTATTCAGCCCATCGTGCCTGCGCTGGCTGTTTGAAAGAGCTATCGAATGAGTCCCACTCCCCTGCTCTTTCCCCATAGCCCTGCAAATTTCTCCCCTTCAAGAATCCAATTCCCTTTTGAAAGTTAATACTGAATCTGCTTCCACCATCCTTTCAGGCAGTGTATTCCAGATCATTACAAGTTGTTGCGTAAAAAAATGTTTCCTCATGTCGCCTCTGGCTCTTTTGCCAATTACCTTAAATCTGTTTCCCTGGTTACCAACCCTTCTGCCACTGGAAACAGTTTCTCTTTTTTCACTCTGTCAAAAAGCTTCTTAATTTTGAACACCTCTATCAAATCTCCCCTTAACCTTCTCTGCTCGAATGAGAGCAATCCCAGCTTCTCCTGTCTCTCCACGTAACTGAAGTCCCTCATCCCTGGTCCCATTTTAGTAAATCTCCCCTGTATCCTCTCCAAAGCCTTGACATCCTTCCTAAAGTGTGGTGCTCAGAATTGAACACAATACTCCAGCTGAGGTGTGGAGAGTGCGCGTGGCACCTCTCCCAGTACCTCAGCAATGTTCTGGTGCCCCTCGACGACTCTCCTTTTGACAGGTGGCCCCCTGGGTTCAGCATCTGGGTCCGGCTGAGCAGAGCCTGGAGAAGAGTGCTCCCACCGACGCGGACCCTCCGCGGCTGACCCTGCCACCAGGGTCTGCTCATGCTCACGTGTGCGCGGTGACTCACCATGTGCAATCCCAATTAACTGAGGGGGGGACCCACCGAGGTGTGTGAATCTGCGCTGGTGGATGCAAGGCTCATGTGTGACGATGCACCCTCAAACACCTCACAACCCCATCTCCACTGACAGCACTGCGCTCCCGCACCAATCCTCACAGCCACCCAACTATCATCCTCACAGTGCAAGCACGTACCCACCGTCCCTGTCCCCACTCGACCACTACCACACACCCCAATGCCCATACAATGGGATGGCCATGTGGCACACGCATCCTCCCATCCATCTGCCACACGCTCAACCCACTCACACCAAGGTTTAGTATAACTTCCTTGCTCTTGTACTCTATGGGTCCGATTTTACCAGGGGTGCGGGTTGGCAGCGGGTGGTCAGTCGGGCTCGAGGAAAACGCGCCGTCCAAATTGAGTGCGTTGCGCGCGCGATCGCGGGATGATTGATGTAATTAGCCGGCAGTTACGGGTTCCGCGCTTCTCAGCTGCGTGCCGGCGGCCTGCGCATGCGCATTGACGTCTGAACGATGGTGGTGCTCTATTTAAAGGGGCAGTCCACCAAAGCCCCTCCAGCCACAAACTATACTCCATGAAGGATGGAGGAGCACAGGGGTAAGGCTGCTCCCCGTTTCACGGACCACGCCCTCCAGGTGCTGCTGGACGGGGTCCGCATGAGGAGGGAGACGCTGTTCCCCACGGATGGAAGGAGGTGCCCTGCCAGCGCCACCAAGAGGGCATGGGAGGAGGTGGCCGCTGAGGTCACAAGCAGGGGCAACACCATCCGCACTTGGATTCAGTGCCGCAAGAGATTCAATGACCTCACCAGGTCCGGGAAAGTGAGTACTCTAACGCACTCTGCGTCACTCCGTCTTCCACATTACCTCAAACACCTCACAACCCCATCTCCACTGACAGCACTGCGCTCCCGCACCAATCCTCACAGCCACCCAACTATCATCCTCACAGTGCCAGCACGTACCCACCGTCCCTGTCCCCACTCGACCACTACCACACACCCCAATGCCCATACAATGGGATGGCCATGTGGCACACGCATCCTCCCATCCATCTGGCACACGCTCAACCCACTCACACCAATGCTTGAAGCGTCTCACATTGTAATCATCACTCAATAACGTTTTTGTGTTTTGCCCTCACAGGAGAAGAGGGCCAGGAACGCACGCGATAGGGCACGCACCGGAGGGGGCCCGCCACACGAGGTGGCCCTGACAGACGCCGAGGTCGAGGCACTGGAGATCAGCCGCACGCTGCATTGCCTGTCGGTGGCGGATGGCGAGTCTGTTTCTGGCGAAACGGCCGGTAAGGGAAAGCTGGCACTCATGACTCATGAGCGCGAATGATCTTAGCATCACATGGCATATACCGCACCGCCACATTTGGTCACATGCCTGATATTTCCCTCTGTTCTCTTGCAGGACCGTCTGCGATCGACATTTCGGTTGAGGGCGATTCCTCAGAGGACATGCCCGTCTCTGAGGGTGCATCGTCACACATGAGCCTTGCATCCACCAGCGCAGATTCACACACCTCGGTGGGTCCCCCCCTCAGTTAATTGGGATTGCACATGGTGAGTCACCGCGCACACGTGAGCATGAGCAGACCCTGGTGGCAGGGTCAGCCGCGGAGGGTCCGCGTCGGTGGGAGCACTCTTCTCCAGGCTCTGCTCAGCCGGACCCAGATGCTGAACCCAGGGGGCCACCTGTCAAAAGGAGAGTCGTCGAGGGGCACCAGAACATTGCTGAGGTACTGGGAGAGGTGCCACGCGCACTCTCCACAATCGCACGGAGGATGGAGGAGTCCAACTCCTGCATGAGGGGAATGGTGGCACAGGTGCAGGAGGGTATCGCCGAGATAGTGTCGCAGGGACGTGAAGGCATCTCTGAGATAGTGTCGTGGGTTGGTGTGGGAACGTCTGCGGTGGAGGACAGGCTAGCCTCCCTCGAGCGTCACGCACAGCTCACCAATGAGTCCATCCAGGCCCTCACAACGGCTGTTCGGATTCAGGGTGAGCAACATTCTGCCACCATCAACAGGTTGACAGATACATTGGAGGTGGCCTTGCAAGGTCTCACCCACGTCATCCAAACTGCCGTCCAGCAGGGTGGAAGGGGTGATGTGGGCCTTGGCCATGAGAGGGAAGATGGTGAACGGGGAAATGGAAGTGTGGACGCTACTCAAGGCGCCCCCACGTCTCACCCGTTGCCCCCCTCTCAACCAGTGCCTGCAATAGTCCATCCTCTCCAGGTGGCCGAGTCTGCCCCTGCACAGATGCAGGAGGAGCAGTCTGTGGAGGTGCCCTCACGGGCATTGAAACCCAGGGGGCGTCGGCCCAAAGCATCTACCAGGTCAGGGCACGAACAGGAGCAACCTGCCACCACCTCTGCTGGAGCCACAGGGGTAGCACCACGTAGGGGTACCCGGAAACGAAAGCCTAAAGTTCCGTGAGCACACAGGGATTGCACCAGGGTGTTTGTCTATTTGTTTTTTTTTAAATTTCCACTCTTTGAATGTCACCACAAAATAAACTCACTTTTTCTCACCAATGCAGCCACCTCTTGTCCATAATTCTGCGGCTTGTGCAATATGTCCCTTCCGTGTGCCTCATCATGACGACGACCACCCCGTCCCACCCATTGGACATAATACAGTGGGTGCAGGTGTACAGGCACCACTCTTCTGTGGAGGGAGCCTGTATGGACCCTCGTCTGTGCACGTTATGACATGTGAACGCCTCACACAGTGTGATGTTAGGAGAACCGTTGGCATATGAGTGCCTCCCTGGCTTGACGAGCACGCAGGTGAGCTGGTGTTCGGCGCATGGGTCGTTCCTCCTCCTCTCCCTCTTCCTCCTCCTCCTCTTCCTCCTCCTCCTCCTCCTCATTGTCGTCCTCAATGTGGGTGGCGGGTGTGCATGGGGCCTCCTCCAGCGGCACCCCTCTCTGTAGTGCCATGTTATGCAGGGCACAGCAGACAACTATAATTCGTCCCACTCGGAGTGGCGTGTATTGGAGCGCTCCCCCGGAACGATCAAGGCACCTGAAGCGCATCTTGAGCAGCCCTATAGCCTGCTCAATTGTAGACCTGGTAGCAACGTGGCTGTCATTATACCGACGCTGCGGCTCGGTAATGGGGTTCCTCAGAGGTGTCATAAGCCACGTGTGCAGGGGATATCCCTTGTCGCCGAGGAGCCAGCCGTTGCCGGCGTTGGGTGCGTGTAAGAGGGGCGGGACGGTGGACTCCCTGAGGACGAAGGCATCGTGGCAGCTGCCAGGGTATCTGGCGCACACGTGTAGGAATCTCTGGCGGTGGTCACAAATGAGCTGGGCGTTCATGGAGTGATACCCTTTCCTGTTGATAAACAGCCCTGGCTCATGTGGAGGTGCCCGTATTGCTATGTGGGTGCAATCGATTACACCCTGCACCCGTGGGAAGCCAGCCACAGCATGGAATCCAACCACCCTCTCCGTCTGGCTGCGCTCATCCATGGCGAAGTTGATGTAGGTCGAGGCCCTGCGGAACAACCCATCGGTGACCTGCCTTATGCACTTGTGTGCAGACAACTGACAGACCCCGGTGATGTCCCCCGTGGCACCCTGGAAGGATCCGGAGGCGAAGAAGTTGATGGCAGTGGTGACTTTGACGGTGACGGGTAAGAAGATGCTGCTTGGTCCATCCGGGAGCAGCTCGTCATTGAGGAGGCGGCAGATGTCGGCGACTACCTGGCGAGTGACTCTGAGCCTCCGTATGCACTGCTGCTCAGAGAGGTCCATGAAGCTGAGCCTCGGTCTGTAGACCCTGTGCGGAGGGTAGTGCCTCCTGCGACGCATCTCTCTCTGCGGATGCCCTCCATCCTGCTGTGCAGGTGGATGTGCCACAGCACCGTGTTGTGGGGATGCACGTCTCTGAGGCGGACGGCGTGGACTGCGAGGCTGCTGAGGCTGGTCATGCTGTTCGTCCTCCGAGGATGTCAACGCAGCACCCATCTGGCAGGTGTAGGTTTGCGGGGTTGTGCACGCTAGAAAAGTGTGTCCTCGCACAGGGGTTGCACTTCCACGCCGGTGAATCTTCTTGCTTGGAGGAGGGTGGTGGAGGGCAGGCGTTGCCCAATGTTACGGAGTGTCCTCCTGCGTTGGTAAAGGCTCTCCCCCCCCACCTGTGGAATGCACCTTGGCAGCTGCCACAGGCTGCTGGCTGCAACACATCCATTGAGAGTGTGAGTGTTTCCCCCAGTATGGGAAACAGTCTCATTTCACTGTAAAAACCCACACCTGTTAAATAAACAGCTCAATCAGGTCATTTAATGACCTGAAATACCTAGATAAATACACTCAAGTGGAACCCCGCTGGCTTTAATTGCCTGCGGGATTCCCACCAGCGGGGGCTACGCACGCACCCCCGCACGTCAGCGCGGAACCCGGAAGTGGGCGAGATCGAGGCGCGATCCGGTCCCGCTCCTCGAAATCGGGATTTTAGAGGCCCCCCCGCTGAGAACGCACCCGGGACCGGGTGCTAAAATTGGGCCCTATGCCTCTATTTATAAAGCCAAAGATGCTTTTTTAACAGCCTTATCAACTTGCCCTGGCCCTTCAAATATTTCTGTACATAAACCCCCAGGTCTCTCTGTTCCTGCACCTCCTTCAAAATTGCACCATTTAGTTTATATTACCTCTCCATGTCTAGGTATGCCATGGTTTGGATCACCATTCTTTTGGTGCTTAGAGCAGGTGACCGGGTTCTCCCATTTTCTTTCTCCCCTAATCATCCCACATAAACTAGAAATTACCTGGGCCCGATATTAGGAGGGAGGCGGGTTAGCACCGGGGGGTCGACTGGGCGCTTTTTAAAAAATTATTTGTTCACGGGATGTGGGCGTCGCTGGCAAGGCCGGCATTTATTGCCCATCCCTAATTGCCCTCGAGAAGGTGGTGGTGAGCCGCCTTCTTGAACCGCTGCAGTCCGTGTGGTGACGGTTCTCCCACAGTGCTGTTAGGAAGGGAGTTCCAGGATTTTGACCCAGCGACAATGAAGGAACAGTGATATATTTCCAAGTCGGGATGGTGTGTGACTTGGAGGGGAACGTGCAGGTGGTGTTGTTCCCATGCGCCTGCTGCCCTTGTCCTTCTAGGTGGTAGAGGTCGCGGGTTTGGGAGGTGCTGTCGAAGAAGCCTTGGCGAGTTGCTGCAGTGCATCCTGTGGATGGTGCACACTGCAGCCACAGTGCGCCGGTGGTGAAGGGAGTGAATGTTTAGGGTGGTGGATGGGGTGCCAATCAAGCGGGCTGCTTTATCTTGGATGGTGTCGAGCTTCTTGAGTGTTGTTGGAGCTGCACTCATCCAGGCAAGTGGAGAGTATTCCATCACACTCCTGACTTGTGCCTTGTAGATGGTGGAAAGGCTTTGGGGAGTCAGGAGGTGAGTCACTCGCCGCAGAATACCCAGCCTCTGACCTGCTCTCGTAGCCACAGTATTTATATGGCTGGTCCAGTTAAGTTTCTGGTCAATGGTGACCCCCAGGATGTTGATGGTGGGGGATTCGGCGATGGTAATGCCGTTGAATGTCAAGGGGAGGTGGTTAGACTCTCTCTTGTTGGAGATGGTCATTGCCTGGCACTTATCTGGCGCGAATGTTACTTGCCACTTATGAGCCCAAGCCTGGATGTTGTCCAGGTCTTGCTGCATGCAGGCTCGGACTGCTTCATTATCTGAGGGGTTGCGAATGGAACTGAACACTGTGCAGTCATCAGCGAACATCCCCATTTCTGACCTTATGATGGAGGGAAGGTCATTGATGAAGCAGCTGAAGATGGTTGGGCCTAGGACACTGCCCTGAGGAACTCCTGCAGCAATGTCCTGGGGCTGAGATGATTGGCCTCCAACAACCACTACCATCTTCCTTTGTGCTAGGTATGACTCCAGCCACTGGAGAGTTTTCCCCCTGATTCCCATTGACTTCAATTTTACTAGGGCTCCTTGGTGCCACACTCGGTCAAATGCTGCCTTGATGTCAAGGGCAGTCACTCTCACCTCACCTCTGGAATTCAGCTCTTTTGTCCATGTTTGGACCAAGGCTGTAATGAGGTCTGGAGCCGAGTGGTCCTGGCGGAACCCAAACTGAGCATCGGTGAGCAGGTTATTGGTGAGTAAGTGCCGCTTGATAGCACTGTCGACGACACCTTCCATCACTTTGCTGATGATTGAGAGTAGACTGATGGGGCGGTAATTGGCCGGATTGGATTTGTCCTGCTTTTTGTGGACAGGACATACCTGGGCAATTTTCCACATTGTCGGGTGGATGCCAGTGTTGTAGCTGTACTGGAACAGCTTGGCTAGAGGCGCAGCTAGTTCTGGAGCACAAGTCTTCAGCACTACAGCTGGGATGTTGTCGGGGCCCATAGCCTTTGCTGTATCCAGTGCACTCAGCCGTTTCTTGATATCACGTGGAGTGAATCGAATTGGCCGAAGACTGGCTTCCGTGATGGTGGGGATATCGGGAGGAGGCTGAGATGGATTATCCACTCGGCACTTCTGGCTGAAGATGGTTGCAAATGCTTCAGCCTTGTCTTTTGCACTCACGTGCTGGACTCCGCCATCATTGAGAATGGGGATATTTACAGAGCCTCCTCCTCCCGTTAGTTGGGTAATGCGCCCAGTGAAATCGGTGGGTTTGGCACAGGGCAACCAACCTGCCACTATCTGTGCTGCAGCCACAAGGCATGCATCATATGTGCGTAAGTAAATTGAAGCCACTTACCTTGGCTTCCGGGTTTTGCGCTGGAAAGCTGCGCAGCGGGCGGACTGCGCACCCACATCATAGGCTGTCAGCTGGAGGAGCCCTATTTAAAGGGGCAGTCCTCCACTGACTGATGCTGCAGAAAATCGGCAAAATTTCAGCATGGAGCAGCCCAACGGGAAGGCTGCTCCCAGGTTTAATGACACCTCACTCCAGGTCTTACTGGATGGGGTGAGGAGGAGGAGGAGGAGGAGGGAGATCTTCCACCCAACGGACGGGAGGATGTGGGCCTGCCTCTGCCACCATGAAGGCCTGACTCGAGGTGGCAGAGGAGATCACCTGCACCACCAACATATCGCCCACCTGCATACGGTGCAGGAAGCGCTTCAATCACCTAGGTAGGTCAGCCGAAGTGAGTACACTTACTCATTCCCCTACACTCCGTCTGCCACATCACCACCCCCACCCCACATCTCCTTCTGCACAGCCAACACTACTCTATCACATCACTCCTCACACCCACTCAAAGCTCATCCTCTTCTTACCTGCACTTACTCACCTCGCCAGTACTCATCCCACCACTCCCACTCAACCCAATCCTCATACAATCTCATGGCTCTATCTCATATTCACCCTCTGATGCATCTCTTTCACGGTCAGCCTCACTCAACCTGCCACTACCTGTGCTGCAGCCACAGGGCATGCATCACATATGTGCAGTAGGAAGCGTAAGGCAAACGTGGCGTGAGCGTGAAGGGGATGCACAAGGGTGTTTGAGGGTTTGTCATGGTTTTTACTTATATTTGATTTCTGATCAACTCACATTGCATATTATATTGTCAGCACTACTGCCACGTCTTGGCCATTCTTGACTGGCTTGTGCAATAATGCCCTTTCATGAGGTTCTCCATGAACACCCTTGATGCCACCCATTGGGTCACCCTACAGTGGGTGTATGTGTATTTGCACGACTACTTTGTGCAGGTGCCTGTTGCACAGCACTGTGTTGTGTAGCTCCACGTGGCAGAGGTGGATGGCATGCCTGGCGAGGCTGGTGATGTTGCTCGTCCTCCAATGGAGTAATGAATGCAGCAATGGAACCCCCCACCATCCTGACGGTGTGAGTGTGAGGGGGTCCACAAAGTAGGTAACTGTGTTTGGACAGCAGAGTTTAGGGAATGATTTAATAATTTGGAGTGTGGAGACAACGGTGCGGCAGGCAAAACTTTGTCTGGGTTGACAGAGTGCCCTGCTGCAATGAATGAGGGTTTACCCCGCACCTGTTAAATGGACCTTTGCAGCTGCCACTGGCTGCTGGCTGCAACACGTCTGTTTAAACAGGGAGTCTGGGTAGTCCAAAATCCGAATCCTCCTAAACGACCTCAAGTACCCAGATAATGATCTTAAGTGGGATCCCGCCGGCTTTGATTGCCGGTGGGAGTCCCGCATGCGGGGGCTGCGCGCGCACCGATTCGTGTCATTGGGGATCCCGGAAGTGGGCGGGTTGGAGCCGGGCTCTGGACCCGCTCCAGGAATCCTCAATTTTAGGAGCCCCCCCACCATGAACGCACCCGCTCGGCCATCCGAAAATTGACCCCCTCTGTGTGTATGGACAAATGATTACAAAGGAAGGGCAAAATTCATAGGAACCCATTAACAATTTCAGGAAGGACTTCCTAATTATCACAGCTATTTTGAGACTTGTCAGACTAATATATTGTAAAGCTATTGTATACTTATGCTTTAAGGTTCACAAGAAGGATATAACATCACATTTATTACATTCAATGTGGGAAATTTTTTGTCCATATCTAAACAGACTTAATTTGAAAATGGATTTCAATGAAGGCTTGATTTCCAGTGATGTATCCCTATGTGAGTGTACTTGAGGGACAGATTGTGATGGAGAGGCGATATGTTTCATAAAACTCTGCCAGTAGTCATTTTACTGCGGTAGTTTTTTTTAATGGAAGTATTCTGTTTTAATATACATCCAATAAGAAAATAAATTATATTTCCATGCTGTTCCAGGGATATATTTGTCCTATGTAACTAGTGCTTGTGTGCTCATGATAGCTCAGGAGATAAAGAAGGATGACACATGAAACAGGCGTTAGGCCCTTTGCATATGCAAATAAGGGGTCTAACGCCAGTTGGAGGCCCCACTGCAAAATTGGTATGCCCTGAGGCAGCCGGCACCAGCACTGGCTGCACGCTGTAAAACCAAACCTTGGGACCGCCTGCAAAAGAAGGGTAAGATTTTAACATTTACTTACCTGAATGTGGAGGTGGGAGGTGCAGAAGTGCTCCTCGCGACTTCACGTTTAAAGAACACGGGCCACCCGTTGCCCCATCGATCCCAGATCTCCCGACCCCCCCCGGCCTCCAATCCCACTACTTGGCCTCCAATCTCCCAACCCCCCAGTCTCCGATCTCCCAACCCCCCTGCCTCCGATCTCCCGATCCACCAGGCTCCGATCTCCCAAACCCCCGGCCTCCGATCTCCCGATCCCCCAGCCTCCGATCACCCAACCCCCCTGCCTCCGATCTCCCGATCCACCAGGCTCCGATCTCCCAAACCCCCGGCCTCCGATCTCCCGATCCCCAGCCTCCGATCACCTGACCCCCCGGCCTCCGATCCCACTCCCCGGCCTCTGATCTCCCGACCCCCCGGCCTCTGATCTCCCGATCCCTGGCCTCCGATCCCACTCCCCAGCCTCCGATCTCCCGACCCTCCTGGCTTCCAATCTCCCGATCCCCGGCCTCCGATCCCACTTCCCGGCCTCCACTGTCTCTGATTTGTCACACTGCTTGTCCGACATCCAGTACTGGATGAGCAAAACTTTCCTCCAACTAAATATTAGGAAGGCCGAAGCCACTGACTTTGGTCCCCACCACAAACTCCACTCCCTAGCCTCTGACTCCATCCCTTTCCCTGGCCACTGTCTGAGGCTGAACCAGATCGTTCACAACCTTGGCGTTTTATTTGACCCTGAGATGAGCTTCCATCCACATATTCGCTCCATCACCGACACCGCTTACTTCCACCTCCATAACATCAGCCGTCTCCATCCATCCCCCTGCCTCAGTTCATCTGCTGCTGAAACCCTCATTCATACCTTTGTTACCTCGACTATTCCAATGCTCTCCTGGCCGGCCTCCCATCTTCCATGCTCCATAAACTTGAGCTCATCCAAAACTCTGCTGCCCGTATCCTAACTCGCACCAAGTTCGGTTCATCCATCACCCGTGTTCGCTGACCTGCCTTGGTTCCCGGTCCGGGAACGCCTTAATTTTAAAATTCTCATCCTTATTTTCAAATCCCTCCATGGTCTCACCTCTCCCCATCTCTGTAACCAACTCCAGCCCTACAACCCTCCAAGATCTCTGCGCTCCTCCAATTCTTACCTCTTGTGCATCCCCGATTTTAATTGCTCTACCATTGGCGGCTGTGCTTTCAGCTGCCATGGCCGTAAGCACCGAAATTCCCTCCTTACCTCTCTCTCCCCCTTTAAGACACTCCTTAAAAGCTACCATTTTGACCAAGCTTTTGGTCACCTGTCCTTGTATTTCCTTGTGTGGCTCGGTGTCAAATTTTGTTTGATAATCGCTCCTGTGAAGTGCTTTGGGATGTTTTACTATATAGATGCAAGTTGTTGTTGTTGTTGACCCCTGGTCACCAATCTCCCGACCCCCGGCCTCTAATCCCACTTCCCAGCCTCCAATCTCCCTTCCCAGCCTCCAATCTCCCGACCCTGGCCTCGGATCCCCCTCCCCAGCCTCCTATCTTCTGACCCCAGGCCCTCACTTACCCGAAGGCCACTGCGACGTTAGCAATGGCCCGATCTTGGCTGGTTGTTTGCATCACACTAGCTCAATGGAAATGAGACCCGAGAGCCAATACTGGGGGCATCTTGGTTCTCACCATTCAGGCGCAGGGAATGTACACTCTTCATTTTTCATTTAATTCTTCATTTAATGTTTTTTTCTCCTTTCATCTCCACTTCGGTCTTTAATATTTAAGAGCTTGTGTAAATTTTGGTGAAGGATAAGAGAATATCTGTAGTGCCCCTTAAGCTCACGCCGTAAAGCAAATATGTGCCCTCCTTTCAGGAATTACACAGTACAGGCCCTCAAAAGACTGCAACCGATCTGGTCACCCCTCAATTGCCCACTGCCTCAAATACCTATCCAATTTGTATTTTGTTCCTTAGCAATTAATTTCATTTCAGTGCTGGAATCGACAGTGTTATATGTTGTAGCTTTAAGTATTTTATTATATGGAAGTAAGCTTTTTTAATTATTACGACATTATTTCCTTCATTACAAGTGACCACACTTCAAAGTACTTCATTGGCTGTAAAGTGTTTTGGGGCATCCTGAGTTTGTGAAAGGTCCTATATAAATGCAAGTCAGTCTTTCTTTCACTGCAGGATCTGTCCTGTCTGTTACTATTGGTTGACTGCTGATAATAGAATACTTTTTGTGTAAAAGCTGTAATGTTATTGTATAACCATACAAGCTTTTATTTAAATTAAATGCAGCTGTAATGCATTCTTGGACGATCACAGACACTAATTTTTAGGTGTGCGCATGACTAAAACATAACTACACATGTGGTGTACAACGTACAGTTGAAGGTTTAATACCTCCCACTCCACTCATAAACTTGTCAGAAATACTCTGGTACATGTAAAACTGCTATAATTTGGGTATCTTATCAATCACTTTAACGCGATTACAGATGACATTTAGGATTTACAAGCAATCTGTGATTTTATAACCTACTCATAATAATTACATGAAGAAGATTACTTAGCAACAACTTGTATTTATATAGCATCTGTCACACAGAAACATGTCCCAAGGTGCTTCACAGAGGCGTAATCAGACAAAAATGGATACAAAGCCAAAGAAAGCATGCCTTTCACATCCCAAGGTGTTTTACAGGCAGTACTTTAATTTTTAAGTGTAGTCACTGTCACATGGCAGCCAATTTACACACAGCAAGGTCCCACAAACAGCAATGAGATAATGACCAGATAATCTGTTTTAGTGATGCTGGTTGAGGGATAAATATTTGCCAGGACACCGGGAAGAACTCCCCTACTCTTCTTCGAAATAGTGCCATGGGATCTTTTACGTCCATCTGAGAGAGCAGACGGGGCCTCGGTTTAACGTCTCAGCCAAAAGAAGGCACCTCGGACAGTGCAGAGCTCCCTCAGTACTGCACTTAAGTGTCAGCCTAGACTATGCACTTAAGTCTCAGGAGTGGGACTTGAAGCTACAACCTTTTGACTCAAAGGTGAGAATGCTACCACTAAACCAAGGCTGACATCTTAAGGTACAGCAAGGTGGAGGAGGCTAGCCAGTATAGTTTGTAAGTTATTTTTTTACAACACTTTTCATAAAACATAACAGTCCAAAACAGATAACTAAATTGTAGGGACAATGCATGTGAGCTTATAGAGAAAATAGTGCTCAATGTTATAATTCAAATCTCTCTCCAGATGAAGTGTGGTATTGAGCTGCGATTGTGCCACACTGATGATTTAAAAATAAATCCTGAAACAAAAAATTTCTGGGAGCTCAAAATGTTTTGCATATTTAGACAGGTGAAACCCTTGCTCTTGAGGAACTGAGAGCAGCTGCTGCAGCTGAATGGGCTGATGCTGCATCACATAGAGGGCATCCATGCGCATAATTTTGTGTATATTAATGAAATGGATCCCCTTACTGTTTATGAAGACTATAGGATTGGGGATAAGGGCCTGTATGACCATGTATGCTATCAATAATGTCCTACACTTTTGAGAAACCAACACAGAAAACGTACAGTGCTCTCATGCTGCTGCCGACTTTCCATGGGGAAAGTGATGAAGGAATTTGCTGAGACAAACAAAACATCAGTCACCTGTTTTATACTTTGTTGCACTGCCAATTAAGATACATGGCATATATTCCCCTTCTGTTGCATGGAAAGATCCACTAGCATAAAGGTTCAAGGCAGTGGTCACTTTGATAGACACTAGCAGGGCTGATATCGTCATGGAACTTGTCTGAAGGACTGGTTTGTGGTGAAGGCGTAATTCTGTGACTGCCTGGTGAAGATCAGGCAGCAAAGGCAGATCTTCTCACCCTCAGTTTGTATGCACTGGTGGTTGGATAAGGATGGGTGTGGGCAGTCTGTCATAGGTGTGAATACACCTCCTGCTTATGGCTTTTTGCAGACACCCTCTTCCTCTTCCAAAACAAGCAACTAATCAGATATACAATCTATTCTGGATAATTGTCATTTTTTAATATAAAAATTGAATTATCCAATAATTTGAACTAATCAATGTAAATAATAGCAATGTGGGAGCTTAGTGCTTAAAAATGTTCATGATTTTGAACACCTCTATCAAATCTCCTCTTAACCTTCTCTGTTCTAAGGAGAACAACCCCAGCTTCTCCAGTCTCTCTACATAACTGAGGTCCCTCATCCCTGGTACCATTCTAGTAAATTTCTTCTGCACCCTCTCTAAGGCTTGAATCCTTCCTAAAATGTGGTGCCCAGAATTGAACACAATACTCCAACTGAGGCCTAACCAGTGTATTACAAAGGTTTAACATAACTTTGTTGCTTTTGTACTCGATGCCTCTATTAATAAAGCCCAAGATCTCGTATGTTTTTTTAAACAGACTTCTCAACTTGTCCTGCCACCTTCAAAGATGTGTGTACATACACCCCCAAGTCTCTCTGTTCCTGTACCCCCTTTAAAATTGTACCATTTCATTTATATTGCCTTTCCTCATTCTTCCTACCAAAATGTATCACTTCATAATGTTAAATTTCAACTGCCATGTGTCTGCTCATTTCACCATTCTGTCAATGTCCTCCTGAAGTCTGTTACTATCCTGCACATTGTTTACTACATTCGTGAGTTTTGTGTCATCTGCAAACTTTGAAATTATATCCTGTATACCCAAGTCTAGGTCATTAATATATATTAAAAAGAGCAATGGTCCTAATACTGACCCCTGGGGAACACCACTGTATACTTCCCTCCAGTCTGACAAATAACATTCACCACTGCTCTCTCCTAGCCAATTTTGTATCCACGCTACCACTATCCCTTTAATCCCATGGGCTTTAATTTTGCTTACAAATCTATTATGTGGTACTTTATCAAATGCCTTTTGAAAGTGCATATACACATCAACCCTCTCCGTTACATCATATATAGAAGCACTCTTTAAGCATTGACAGCACTTGGCCATTAGAGAGAGTTAAGAGTTGATGAAGGGAACAAAGTCTTCTGCACAAAACAGGAAATGGAGTTCCACTTGAGGAAAGCAGTGATAGGTCAAAAATGTCAACTGATGGAGAATTATACAGGATGGAATTAAAGTACAGGAGTAAAGATGTCTTACTGCAATTATATAGGACCTTGATGAGACCACACCTGGAGTATTGTGTACAATTTTGGTCTCCTTACCTAAGAAAGGATACATTTGCCACAGAGGGAGTGCAACGACGGTTCACCAGACTGATTCCTGGGATGGGGGGATTGTCGTATGAGGAGAGATTGAATAGACTAGGCCTGTATTCTCTAGAGTTTAGAAAAATGAGGTGTGATCTCATTGAAACATACAAAATTCTTACAGAGCTCAACAGGGTAGATGCAAGGAGGATGGTTCCCCTGGTTGGGGAGTCTAGAACCAGGGGTCATGGTCTCAGAATAAGGGGTAGGCCATTTAGGACTGAGATGAGGAGAAATTTCTTCACTCAGAGTGGTGAATCTTTGGAATTCTCTACCCCAGAGGGCTGTGGAGGCTCAGTCATTGAGTACATTCAAAATAGAGATCAATGGATTTCTAGATATGAAAGGCATCAAGGGATATGGGGATAGAGCAGGAAAATGGCGTTGAGGTAGATGATCAGTCATGATCTTGTTGAATGGCGGAGCAGACTCGAGGGGCCGGATGGCCTACTCCTGCTTCTATTTCTTATGTTCTTAAGGTAAAGAGGATAGCTGTTGGTTAGACTTGCAAGAGACATGAAGATATTGTTTGTGAGGAAATGGAAGAAGTTTTCACTGCCCTGTTTAAAGATACAAAGAAGACTGAATGATTCAGCCATTGCACTGAGGAGACTAGAGGTTGTGATCATTGCACAAATGCAATGTGACTGTAGTGTGGAAAATCCTTAAAAGAGTGGATGGAGTTGGATAATGAGTGGAGAAGATTATTGATTTGAAGGAACAGAATGGAAGAGGGCAGAGCTCTGAAGAATTCCTGAGCAATTGCAAGGTGGGGGGGGGGGGGGGGGGAGGGGGCAGAGGGCAAGAATCAGGATGAAACACTGTGGACATAGTTGTTCTGGGATGAGTTATTAAACAGATGCCACCATGTACGTTTCTGATAAACACAAGAAATAAAATACTATTGTGATGAGGCAACAAATCACAGGCACTGGCACAGCATGCTCACCGCCGAGGCAGTGGCCTAGAAATTGGATCACACTGTGCCCGAAAATGGCTAAAGGGTCAAGTATGGTAGATGGTGTGCGTATGCTTATTCCGCGGCGGAAGTGTGCCGTCCGCCATATTGGATCAAACTCCTCTGTGGGTATGCTGGGGGCGTGCCGGAAATGTTCGAAGGACTAATTATAATATTTAAATAAAGTCCTAAGTGTGTTGTAGGTCCCTCTCGTGAAATTCATCTCTCAACACCTGACTCACCTTATGATAAACTCACCCAGCGAATCATGGCACCAACAGGCAGCAAGGAACCTGCAGGAGTGCTGTTTAAAGGGCTCATACAGATTAGATGCTAGTTTGTCATCTTTGGCTGCTAGTTTACTTCTGGGCCTTTTTGGGGCTATTTTCTACGTTCAACAACTGAATTATGACTTTGGCTCTTTGCTGGTGCTGGACTGCTTTCCTTTGCCTCGAGAATAATTTTACTCTAGTCTTGGGTAGGTTTGCCTTTTGGGCTGGAGGATGATGGGGAGCAGCAAAGACGACAGTAGAAAGCAGGAGCAGCTGGGAGAAGGAGGCCGTGCCTACAGCGGGCCTTGAAGGAGCACTTCTCATACCTCAACTTCAATGAAGAGCTACATGTCAGGAGTCTTCCCACTCAACAAGGAGGCCATCACTGAGCTATATCACCTTCTGCAGCCATAACTTGAGCCTCCAACCAGGGCATGGATGGCACTGCCAGTGGCTTTCAAGTTCACCGTGGCCCTTAACTTTTATGCCATGGGGTCATTCCCAGCTACAGCAGGTGACATCACCAACATCTCCCAATTTGCTGTGCACCTTTGAACTGGGGAGGTCACCGAGGCTCTCTCTGCCAGGAGAACCATCTGTATCACTTTCACCAGGGTTCAAGGTACCATAGACTGCACCCATGTTGTTTTGCTGTTCCCCATCACCACCCTGGTATCTTTCTAAATTGAAGGATTCCAGCTTGTTTGTGACCAAATGCAACACATTATGCAGGTCTCTGCCCGCTAGTAGTTATGATTCATTCATCCTGCACCAGTCCTCTAGGACTTAGGAACTTAGGAAGACAATCCTGGGACTGCACCTCAGCACACCGACAGCTCTGTGCGAACAAGGGGATGGATGGTTAGGATGACAGCCCTCTGAGCTTCCACAACATCAGTATGAACTGCCATAGAAGCCGTTAGCAGAGGCTCCATCATGATGGGCACCACTGTCAAGTATATGGCACAGACCACACGCTCCACGTTGGATAAATGGTCTGCATGAAGCCCCGACACAAGTTGGACCTGGACTCCACGTGCTGAGACATTGCATGCAAGCTCACCAGCAGGCTGCCCAGCACCCCTAGCATTTCTTGGTATAAGCCCATCAGCCTCCTAGACTGGGCCCTCAAAGTCAGCATCCGAATCCTCTGCAGCAGCCAAGCTGGCACCTGTGGCATCCTATTGCCCAGCCCAAGCTCCTGCACACTTGTGGGCAGTGATAAATACCAGAGTCTAAAGTATCTCTCCTAAATGGCAGAGTTCATCATGAAGGATGAATAGATGCAACAGATTTGAACTTTCTTCTGGTACTGGCCATTTTGCATTTATTTAGTGAATAAAAGTCTAATTACACAAAGAAAAACAATAAATATGGCCAGAATGGTCCTTTCCCATAACTATCATCCTCCTCTTGCAGAAATTTCTGTAAAATAGACATAAAATGTAAAAACAAACTTACTGCTTATGAAATATTCTTTGCAATCTTGTAAAAATGTTTATAAATGGCACCTGCAAGTCACAACTTCATATACATAAAATATACTTTTATTGCCAATTAAAAGATGGTTACAAAAACTCTTTGGTATTAAGTTTAAAGTATATATGGGCACATAACTGATTAGAACAGGTTACATTCAAATATAAAAAGATATTTATTCTTCAGTACTATTTTAGATTAGTGCCAAAAGTGTAGATATACAAATGAAGTCTGAAATCAGAATTATTCCATTTGAAAGTTTAACAAAAATTACATTAACTGCAATATAAGCTTAAAACAGGTCACAATTGGTTAAAGCAGATTCAATATTGCAGTTTTCACAAGCAATCCTGCTGCTTTCACCAGTAACTGATGGATAAGCCTCAGCAATCTAAGAGTTTATATATAATTGTGCTCATTGTTACAGGCCCAATTTAAATAAAAGTTTGGGTGGGGGGGGGTAATTTTAACCTAACCCGCCCAGGATCGGATTTGGTCCCCCATTTTACGCCCTGCCCGAATTTATTTCCGTTGACGTTGAAGTAAAACAAGCAGCCAATCCAGTCAATTCCCCGCCAGGCAAGTTAGGTTAAAATTAAGAATTTGTTCCAATGATTCCAAAATGCTTCACTGCCTTTCCAAGAAGTAGAGTTAGTGATACTAGTATTTTTTTCCTCAAATATCTGAGAACATCCAAAATAGATAACCAAAATGTATATTAGGAAAAGGTCTGCAGGCTTCTCTTGTCATGTACTTTTAGTCTATGGCTTCTGTTTTATTCTGAAAGAGTTTAGATTAGTTACCTGCTTTATACTAGTTTGTGAATCTATTTGTGTCCAATGAAGAATCTTATTTCTGCCTCACATTCTATATACTGCAATGAAAGTTGTTGATATTTGCAGTGAATTTCATCGCTTTCTATAACAAAGAACATCTCATCCACTACAATAAGATTGTCATTAACACAAAGACCTGACTATTGGTGCAGACGCACCTGGCTGGCCCCTATGGATATCATTTGGATGTACAGAGCACAGGTTTGATTAATGTTTGGTTCTTTCAGTTTTGCCTCTCCCTTATACCCTCCATCAGGCATACTTATGTAGTGGCATACCATCCCAGGAAATCAAACTTTGATTGGAATCCATTTCCATAAGACAGTGAGTTTCTCCATATTTAATAATGGATCTTGATGGTAAAGCATTCCTGTGAACTTCCAAAGTTCTCAATTTAATTTCCTACATTAGGGTGCTCAACCTTTTTTGTAGTACTATATTTATCAAGATTAAGTTAGTTAAAAAGGAGTGATATATCTAATTCTCTAGGATTAGAAATGGAAGTGTTTTCAACTGTCTGGGCAGTAGCATTAGGTGAGTATATCTGTGCTAACATGCCCTGCAATTCAACAGGTTTCACCTCAAATGAAAGAAAGTACACAGACTGACAAACAAGCCCATTAAAAGGTGTCAGATCACCATCAGATTTCAGGTCAAGCCGCAGTGAGCACATTAAGTGATAGTGGGGTTTTGCTCTACCTTTAATGTAGGCTTTTATTTAGCACATTGTTGGCATTAGAATCACAATCGTAATGATTCTACCATCAAAATTACCAGTTAGAGCACAGCATTCCTTTTCAGAAGTATTATGTACAGGAGTAAGCCAAATTCTTGTTGGACTATTCTCAGAATTCAAGCAATTTTCAAAACTTGCAGCAGAAATCGTAAAGATTTAAACTAATTGTCAAAAACTATGTAAAACAATTTAAACCAAATGACAAAATTACTCATTGAAAAAAAAGGAGAATGGCCATTTTCCCCCATAATTAAATGATTGCTAATGAAATTTAGAGGACCAGAGATCTTTCATTAGCAGATTAAATTATGAAGACAGGCAGGCAGCAGCCAGTCTCCGACTTGAGAAATTTTACTGCATGGGCTCCATAACCAAGCAGTTCACATTCTGTAAGTGAAAGTATAAATTTTCATTTGAACAATACAAATAATCAGGTTTTACAAGAAAAACATCCGGTCAAGATGCAGGAAGGAAATCTGGCGTTTCACAGAGCATTGCTGACTCTCGAGTTTTACAGGCGCTTGCAGCTACCAAGATGCACTCCACAATTTGGACAAACGTGTTCCACATCCTGAAGACCATCAACACAAAATGGGATCAGACAGCAGCCAAACACACACCTGGTAAAAGCAGAAATGGCAAATGATTAGAGCACATTCAAGAAATAAGATTTTGTAGGACAAGCAGCTTATGAAAATGTGGCAACAGGCAAATCATAGAATCTTACAGCCCAGGAGGCTGCTATTTGGCCCATCCTGCCTGTGCCGGCTCTTTCAAAGAGCTGTCCAATTTAATTCCACTCTCCAGCTTTTTCCCCATAACCCTGCAAATTAGTGGTCTTCAAGTACACGTCCAATTGCCTTTTGAAAGTTCTTACGGAATCTGTTTCCACCACCCTTTCAGGTAGTGCATTCCAGATCTTAACAACCCTCTGAAAAAAAAAATTCTCATTTCCCCTTTAGTTCTTTTACCAATTATTTTAAATCTATGGGCTCTGGTTACTGACCTACTTTGCCAGTGGAAACTGTTTCTCCCTATTTGCTTCATCAAAACCAATTATTCTGAGAACAATCCCAGTTTCCCCAATCACTCCACATAACTGAAGTCCCTCATCCCTGGTATCATCCTGGTAAACCTCCTCTGTACCATCTCCAAAGCCTCAACATCCTTCCTAAAGTGTGGTGCCCAGAATTGTACACAATACTCAAGCTGAGGCCTAACCAGTGATTTGAAAGGGTTAGCATACTTTTTGTTTTTGTATTCAATCATAGTATGTTTCAGCAGAGGAGGAGGCCATTCGACCCATTGTGCCCAAGCCGGCTCTTTGAAGGGCACTACCCAATTAGTCCCACTCCCCAGCTCTTTCCCTATAGCCTTGTAAATTTTTCCCCTGCAAGTATTTCTCCAATTCCCTTTTGAAAGTTGTTACCGAATCTGCTTCCACCACCCTTTGAGACAGTGCATTCCAGATCGTAACAACTCTGCATAAAAAAAGTTTCCTCATGTCACCTCTGGTTCTTTTGCCAATCACCTTAAATCTGTGTCCTCTGATTACCGATCCACTTGCCACTAGAAACAGTATCTCCTTATTTACACTATCAAAACAGTTCATGATTTTGAACACTTCCATTAAATCTCCTCTTAACCTTCTGTGCTGTAAAGGAGAACAACCCTAGCTTCTCCAGTCTCTCCACATAACTGAAGTCCCTCATCCCTGGTACCATTCTCTTCTGCACCCTCTCTAAGGCCTTGACATCCTTCCTAAAATGAAGTGACCAGAATTTAACAATACTACAGCTGAGGCCTAACCAGTGTTTTATAAAGCTTTAGCATAACTTCCTTGCTTTTGTACTCGATGCCTCTATTTATAAAGCAAGGATCCCATATGCTTTTTTTTTTAAAAAAAGCAGCCTTCACAACTTGTTTTGCCACCTTTTGTGTGTTCACCTGTTCCTGTATCTCTGTTCCTGCACCCCCTTTAAAATTGTGCTATTTTGTTCATATTGGCTCCCCTCATTCTTCCTACCAAAACGCATCACTTCACACTTATCTGCATTAAACTGCATCTGCCACATGTCTGCCCATTTCACCAGTCTGTTTATGTCCTCCTGAAATCTGCTACTATTCTCCTCACTATTTAATACATTGCCAAGTTTGTATCATCCACAAACTTTAAAATTGTACACTCTATACCTAAGTGCAGGTTATTTATATATAAGCAATGGTCCTAATGCCAATCCCTCGGGGACCCCATTGCATACTTCTCTCCGGTAAGAAAAACCATCTGTTCACCACTGCTCTCTGCCTCCTATCCCTTGGCCAATTACATACCCAAGTTACCACCATACGTTTAAGCCCATGAGCTTCTATTTTCCAAATAAGTCTGTTTTGTGGTACTTTATCAAATACCTTTAGAAAGTCCATATATACACACATCTACTGCACTACCTTCATCAACCCTCTCTGATACTTCAAAAGAACTCAGATTAGTCAGACACAATTTGCCATTAACAAATCCATCCTGGCTATCCCTTATTAACCCATGCTTCTCCAAATGAGAATTAACTTTGTCCTTGACGATGGACTCGAAGTTTTCCCACCACTGACATTAGACTGTCTGGCCTGAAGTTGATCAGATTCTCTCCTTTTCAGAATAGGAGTGTAACATTTGCAATCCTCCAGTCCTCTAGCACCACTCCCATATCCAAGGAGGATTGAAAGATTGTGGTCAGAGCTTCTGCTCATTTACCGTTTTCCTGGCCAATCTGTGTTTCCAGTCCACCTGTGCTAGATCCCTTCTCAAATCACTGAAATTAACTCTCCACAGTTGGGTATTTTCACCAGATTTTTTTGTCCCTTTCCGTATCTACTTTAAACCTAATTATATTATGATCACTATTACCCAGATGTTCTCCCACTGAAACACACTCCACTTGTCCTACTTCATTCCCCTGAACTACATCCACACTGCCTCTTTCCTCATTGGGCTAGAAATATACTGATTAAGAAAGTTCTCCTGTACACATTTTAGGAATTCTTCACCCTCCTTGCCCTTTACACTTTTTTCCAAAGCTTATATTAGGGTAAGTGAAGTCCTCTACTATATTACTGCTCTATTATTTTTACATTTCTCTGAAATTTGCTCCTCTATCGCCTTCTCACTATTTGGGGGTCTGTAGTAAACACCCAGCAATATAACAGCTCTTTTTCTGTTCCTTAACGCTAATCAAATAGATTCAGTCTTTAAAACCTCTGGAAATTGTCACCAGATCAAAGTTGCACGCTTGTAGGGAGGTAGTAAAATATAGTCCAGTCCCTTGGGCAAAACCGTGCAATATGGAATCCTTCATCTAGTGCTGACATTTAAAAAAACATGGCCACAGGAAGCGAGCTCGATGTGTACAAAAAAAAAGTGTATTTAACCCCAGCACCAACCTTCTAATGAAGCAGCATTGACAGTCACTGCATCTTTCCACAACGTTATTTATTATACATAAGATACAACAAGGAAACAGGCCCAGTGTTTACCCTCCACACGAGAAAATAGTACAAATCACAGTTACCCGCCATGCTCTCATATCCTTTAATCCCTTTTTCCCTCATCCACTTATCCAATCTAATAGTGAATGTTCATTGTATTTGTTCAAAATATACATGATCCACTTTGTAACATTGCTGAAAGCTTAAGAGCCAAATGGAGATTACCAAGTCAGTCAATCAATCTGACTTCCCTCAGTTCCAAACTATTGCATCGCCTTTTCTAAAGGGCAAGTGTTTTCAAAAACTAATTCGGTGCGTTCATGGAGGCTTTTGATTGAAATACTTAGCACAGTTGGTATTTCACCATCACGGAGTGAGAAGTTTGTGCCTCACTCCAGGGCTTGAGCACATAATCTAGCCTGACATGCCAGTGCGTTACTGAGCAAGTGCTTACTACTGAATGTGCTAGCTTTCAGATGATTCAATAAACAGAGGCCTGCTCAAGTGGACATAAAATATCCCATGGCTTATTCAGAAAGAAAGCAGCATTCTCGGTGCCCTAGTAAATATACGTCCCTCAACCAAAACAGATTAACTGATCATTAACTCACCTGTTGGAACTTGGTGCACTCAAAATTGGCTGCCATATTTGCCTACAGAGCAAGTGACTAAACTTCACTGACTAAAGCACTTCAAGGAATCCCAAGGACTTGAAAAGGCCTATTTAAATTCCTGTCTTCTTTCACATTCACCTAAAAGTAAGTGACTTCACTCAAAAAATAATTCATTGTATGTAAACAGCTTTGACATTTTTTTCCTGAAGTTTCTCAAGATGTGGGCAACACTGGCAAGGCAACATTAATTGCCCATCCCTAACTGCCCCAAGGTGGTGGTGGGCCTTCTTCAACCGCTGCAATCCTTGTGGTGTTGATGCTCCCAAAATGGTGTTAGGTAAGGAATTCCAAGATTTTGACCCAGTGATGATAAAGGGGACAGCAATATATGTCCATATCAGGATGGTGGGTAACTTGGAGATGTTAGCAACTGAAGATGGCTGGGCTGTTAACACTGCCCTGAAGAACTCCTGCAGCAATGTCCTGGGTCTACAATGATTGACCTCTGACAATGATTTTCCTGCCCATCAAGCATGGCTCCAGCCACTGGGAGGCTTTTTCCAAGATAACCATTTACCTCAGTTTTGCTAGGGCTTCTTGATGCCATACTTGGTCAAATGCTGTCTTGATGCTAACAGCAGCTAGTCGTCCTCTACCATTTAACTCTTGCATCCATGTTTGAATTAAGGTCATGATGAGGTCTGGAGCAGAGATATTCTGGTGGAACTCAACTTTTTGAGCATCATGAGTAGGTTACTGGTGAGTAGGTGTGACCTGATGGCACTGTTGATGACTCCTTCAATCACTGAAGATTGAGAGAGATGGATGGATTAGATTTGTCTTCTTTCCACTGCTAGGACATACTTGGGCAATTCTTCACATTTTTGGATAGATGCCAGTATCATAGTTGCACTCGAACAGCTTGGCTAAGAGTGTAGCTAGTTCTGGTGCACAGGTCTTCAGAACAGCAGAGATGTTGTCAAGGCTCATAGCCTTACCAGTTTCTGATGCTCTCAGTTGCTCTTTAATGTCATATGGAGTGAGGCGAATTGGCTGGACACATGCATCAGTATTGGGGAAATCAGAAGCAGGCAGAGTAGATGGTCCATTTGGCTGAATATTCTTGCAAACATTTCACCGAGTGATACGATAGGGCATTTTAGAAGTGAAAGGTCTTTTTCTCATTTGAAGGTTGGAGCAGTGTTAAAAGTAGATACTGGGGCTGCGAATGTAACTGCACAAAAAACCTGCTTTGTGCGAGGAGAGGCCGCGATCGGCAGAAGGGAGGTTGAAGGTTTGCTTGAGGGGACGGGGTGATCACTCCTGCTCCCCCTGGCCCACAAGGAATGCTCTAAAAAACACTTATCTGCTGGAGGCAGCAGCTCCCATCTCCATTAGGCTGCCGGGTTTCCCAAGCCGCAAAAATGGCAACGAGCACGTACACGACAGGTTGGGGTTGCAGTTCCTGATTTTTAGTTTTTAACCTCACCCCGGCCCTCTCCCGTCCATCGTGAGAGTTAATATTGACCTTTCAAAGTCAGCAAAACATTCCTCGCCCACCTTCTGTTAATTTTCGCCACCATTTTCCTTTCCCCCCCACCTTCTCACTAGATACAATTCTAATAGGTATCTGGTGCCCTCCCATACCCCATTCAAATGGCAATTCTTTATGCCAAACTCAACAGCATATGTTGGCTGGATATTTGCCCACAAGAAGCATCACAGCTTACCCAATCCTGCCCTCACACAATACTGGATATAAAAAGCTACACCCAGTGAACCTGGAACACTAACCTTGCATTGCTCAGCCTTTAAGATCTACATTGTTAGTATAAATGCTGTAAACCACTATCAAACAATCAGTAAACCTCAAATCAATGTGCTGATGTGAGCAAAGGAAAGCTTGAACCACCTGCTTACCCTCAGCATCAACATCCATGGAGCAAATCCCATACAATCTGACCTGCAGTTTTCTCCATCACCTCCTGGCCCTCTAGTCAGAAGTGAGAGATGGATAGATCTCTATCTATACATATCTATCTGCTGGGGTGCACGCGCTAACTTTTACTAAAAATATTGCAAACATTTCACCCCGAGTGATGTGATAAGGCATTTTAGAAGTGAAAGATCTTTTCTTCATTTGAAGGTTGGAGCAGTGTTAAAAGTCGACACTGGGGCCACATGCATGCTCTCGACCTCTTTTCAGCAACACAGATTCACTATTTCAGAATTGTCCTGGTCCGCAGTTCTATTTCATCCTTTGCCTCATCCGTCGCTTTAACAAAAAAAAACTTTTCTTCTTTCAGGTGTCAAGGACCACAAACTTCGACCACTCTTAGACACCAACACTACTCCTGATCCTTCTTCCCCCTTCACTTTCCTCTGGCCCAATCCTTCCCTCCAATCTCACTGTTGTGTTTTCACCATTCCCTCTCTGACACCGAACGATCACTCCTCAGCAAAGGCTTGAACTCCATCCCCTTACGCCCCCACTTCAATGAATTGAGCTCGACACGATGCTGAGCTCTTCTTCTGTCGCCTTTGCCTCCACGCCCACTTCTTTGGCCAGGAGTCTTGCCCGCACAGCGGACTCATTCTCCTGTCTTCAGACTTCTCGTTCCACCTGGACCCCTCCCTGTGGCCTCTTACTCCATGGATCTTTTCATTGCAAACTGCCGGCGTGACATCGGCAGTCTCAATTTCTCTGCTCCCCTCGCTCACTCTAACCTAGCTCCCTTTGAGCTTGCAGTACTCCATTCTCTCCTGCCCAACCCTGACATTGTCATTAAAACTTCTGACAAGGGCGGCAATGTTATGTGGTGAACAGACCCCTATCTTGTGGAGGCTGAATGCCAACTCTCCAACACCACCTCCTACCTCCCCCTGGACCACGACCCCACCGCTGAAAATCAAGCCATAGTTTCCCAGACCATCACTGACCTAATCTCCTCTGGAACCATAGAAAAGATACAGCACAGATGGGGGCCATTCGGCCTATCATGTCCACGCCGGCTCGAAGAACAGCCAGGTGCCCATTCTAATCCCACCTTCCAGCACCCGGTCCGTAGCCCTGCAGCTTACAGCACTTTAGGTGCAGGTCCAGGTACTTTTTAAAAAAAAAATTGAGGGTCCCTGCCTCTACCACCAATTCGGCCAGCGAATTCCATACACCCACCACCCTCTGGTTAAAAAAAAGTTTTTCCTCATGTCCCCTCTAATCCTTCCGCCAATCAGCTTAAATCTATGCCCTCTTGTTCTTGAATTCTCCGCTAGGGGAAACATGTACTTCCTGTCTACTCTATCTGGGCCCCTCATAATTTTGTACACCTCAATCAAGTCGCCCCTCAGCTCCAAGAAAAACAACTCCAGCCTATCCAATCTCTCCTCGTAGCTGCAATTTTGAAGCCCTGGCAACATTCCTGTAAATCCTCTCTGCACTCTCCAGAGCAATTACTTTGAGGTGACCAAAACTGCGCACAATACTCCAGCTGTGGCCTTACCAGCGTTTTATACAGCTCCATCATTACATCCCAGCTTTTGTATTCTATACCTCGGCTAATAATGGAGAGCATTCCGTAGGCCTTCTTCACAACCTTATCTACCTGTACTGCCACATTCAGGGACCTGTGCACATGCACTCCAAGGTCTCTCACTTCCTCTACCCCTTAATATATTCCAGTTTACTGCGTATTCCCTTTTACTGTTTGCCCTCCCTAAGTGCATTACCTCTCAATTCTCCGTACTGAATTCCATTTGCCACTTTTCCGCCCACTCCACCAACCCACTGATATCTTCTTGGAGTCTACAGCTATCCTCTTCACTATCAACTACACGGCCAATTTTTGTGTCGTCTGCAAACTTGCCAATCATGCCCCCTACATTAAGGTCCAAATCATTTATATATCACAAACATCAAGGGATCCAACACAGCCCTGTGGCACACCAATAGAAACGGATTTCCATTTGCAAAGACATCCATCGACTTTTAACCTTTGTTTCCTGTTACTGAGCCAATTTTGGATCCAATTCATCACATTTCCCTGTATCCCATGGGCTTTTACCTTTCTGACCAGTCTGCCATGTGGGACCTTGTCAAATGCCTTACTAAAATCCATGTAGACAACATCCACTGTACTACCCTCATCTCTCCTCCCCCCACCCCCCTGCCACAGCCTCCAACCTCAAAGTCCCCCAACCCCGTTTTTACCTCCTTCCCAAGATCCACGAACAGGACGGCCCTGGGAGACCCATCGTTTCAGCCTGTTCTGCCCCACGGACTTGTTTCCTCCGATCTCGACTCTTTCTCCCCTCGTCTAGTCTCTTCCAACCTACATTTACAACTCTTCTGACGCCCTCCGCCACTAACAATTTCCAGTTCCCCATCCTTTTCACCATGGACGCCCAGTCCCTCTCCACCTCCATTCCCCACCAGGATGGCCTGCGGGCCCTCCGCTTCTTCCTTGAATGGAGACCCAACCAGTTCCCTCCTCCGCCTGGCTGAACTTGCTCTTATATTGAACAACTTCTACTCTGACTCCACTAACTTCCCCCAAATAAAAGGTGCCACTATGGGAATCCGTATGGGTCTCAGCTATAGCTGCCTTTTTGTGGGCTATGTGGAACATTCCTTATTCCAGTCCTATTCAGGACCCCTCTCTCACCTCTTTATCTGGTACATTGATGACTGCATCAGTGCTGCTTCCTGCTCTCGCCCCGAACTGGAAAATTTCATCAGCTTTGGTTCCAATTTCCACCCTTCCCTCACCTTCACGTGGTCCATTTCCAAATTTTCCCTTCCCTGGCTTCTCCATTTCCATTTCTGGGGATAGGCTGTCAACCAATATTATAAGCCCACCGACGCCTACAGCTACCTTGATTACACTTCCACCCACCCCGCTTCCTGCAAGAACTCCCTTCTCCCAGTTTCTCAGTCTCATCTGTTCTGACGATGCCACCTTCCACACCAGTGCTTCCGATGTGTCTTCCTTTTTCCTCAACCGAGGATTCTCCTCCACTGTAGTTGACAGAGCCCTCGACAGTGTCAGTCCTATTTCCCGCACTTCTGCCCTCACCCCTTCCCTTCCCTCTCAGAATCACAATAGGGTCCCCCCTTGTCCTCACCTTCCACCCAGTCAGCCTCCACATTCAACGTATCATCCTCTGCCATTTCCACCGCCTCCGAACACATCTTCCCCTCCCCTCCTAGCATTTCGAAGGGACCGCTCCCTCCGCGATACCCTGGTCCACTCTTCCATCACCCCCCAACACCCACTCTCCTCCTCACGGCACCTTCCCCTGCGAGCGCAGGTGATGCAACACCTGCCCCTCACCACCTCCCTGCCACCATCCAGAGCCCCAAACACTCCTTCCAGGTGAAACAGCGATTTACTTGTACTTCTTTCAATGTAGTATACTGTATCCACTGCACACAATGCAGTCTCTTACATTGGGGAGACCAAACACAGATTGGGTGATCGCTTTGCTGAACACTTCCGCTCTATCCACAAGTGTGACCCTGAACTGTCGGTCCCTTGCCATTTTAATTCCCCGTCCCACTCCCACTCTGACCTCTCTGTCCTCGGCCTCTTACACGGTTCCAATGAAGCTCAGCGTAAGCTCAAGGAACAGCACCTTATCTTTCGTTTAGGCACTTTACAACCTTCCGGACACATTGATTTCAATAACTTCAGATCATAACCACTGGTCCCTAACCACTGCTCCCATTTTTTCAGACAGCAAGTGCTGATAATGGTTCTGCTGTTGCCATTTACAGCTACTCTAGACCAATCTTTTGTTTCCTAACCTGTCCCATTACCACCCTCCCTGCTTTGCACCATCATCCCTTTTGTCATTTATCACTCTTGCCCTCTACCCTATCATAGACCTTCCCTTTTGTTCTTTCCTCCTCTCCTGCCCCCCCCCTTTCCCTGGCTCTGTACTTGCTTAAAAACTAACATCCTCCAGTTCTGACGATAGGTCTTCGACCTGAAACGTTAATTCTGTTTCTTTCTCCACAGATGCTGCCTCACTTGCTGAGCTTTTCCAGCATTTTCTGTTTTTATTTTACTAAAAATAGTTTATTAATGGGCTGTTTGTTCCGCTAAGCTGCTTCTACAAGACAGAGTTGGAGAGAGCAAGGGAGGGGAGAAACTTTTGACTGCTTCTGGGCGGTTCAATTTGTCGAGTGGCCAAGAAACACTCACCATAACCCAAATCAGATAATATTATGGAAGGTTTTCAGAGTACTTGAACAGATTATTTACAACAGATGCAATTTTAAAAAAAAGTGCTATTACTTTCAGTGATTCATAGGTGATGTTTTTTGGAAACATATTTTTAGCTGACTAAACTAAGTGATAAAAACTTGAAAGACAAAATTAAGAGTGCTAAATTTAACCCACATCTTTCTCTTCCTCCTTCCAGAAGCTTAATTTAACTCAGGTTGAGATTTTGTACAAAAGCCAAGGCAAAACATCCGACTTGTGTACTACGACAAAACAGCTCACTCCAGAAGAAAAATTATCATAGAAAACATTGCAATGTTATAAAAGGCTCTGCTGTGCTCAGGCACACACAGTTTATATGGTGGTTTAATACAGTATTCCAAATATTTTCAGGCTTAAAGGGAAAAAAGGTTGTGCAACATTACCCAAATGGTCCACACTTACAAACAAGCCAAAGAAATACACTACGCAGAAGATAATGAGGAAAGCATACTGAGTAGGAGGCAACGAAGCCGAATTAATTTCTAGTAGCAGAAGTCAATTTCAAGAATTTGTGGTTTGCATACTGATACTGTGGATGTCGCCTGTGGTTTGTTTATCTGTGCTCAAACATCTCTTCAGAGCAGAAGAGGCCTGAAAATTCCACGAGGAGTTTTCACCATAACTCCGACACAACAACAGAAACTGTGTAAATGGCCATTTTCCATTGTTCATGCTATTTCCCTGCAGGAGTTCCACTGGCAGGCTCTCTCCTAGAATCTCAGGGCCAGGTTTGTATTTATGTAACACCTGATCATATCTCTCAAACATAAAAAGAAGCTTCATATACAATGAATTACTGAAGTGCAGTCACTTACAGATGTGTGCACAGAGCACCAGTTTCAGGTAACTAATTCCTGATAGAGAGCACATGGGGTGGCTGGAGCTTTTGCTGTGAACATTGAAAAAGTTCTATAGGAAGTTTAAAGTTCCCAGTGGATCAACTTGACAGTATGAAATTGCAGCTTCATGCAGGGTTGAAGTTATACTAAACCCAGTGCAAAGTCCACATGATGCAAGACCACCAACTAGAGGGAGGGACTCATACTTCTGGCTTCAGTGTGCTTGGGAGTCAAATAAAAAGCAAAATACTGCAAATAAAATACAAAGCAAAAAAAAAGAGAAAATGCTGGAAACACAGCAGCCTAGTTACCAACTGCGGAACATAACATTTTAGGCCAGGCCCTTCCTCGGAACTGAAAAGTGAAAAGATGAGCAAACATTTTAATATAAATCAGAAATAAATGGGAAGGAAGGGAAAAACAAATACTCCAAGCACGGAGAGAGTGTTTACTGGGTTAAATGACCTGTGAAATGAGAACATGAAATCAACTTAGTCAGGCAATGATAAAAAAAGCATTAAAGAAGTTGAAGATATTAAAAGAAACAAAGATGTGACTAGCTAAAGCAGTGAGAGGACTATCCAAGAAAAAAGAGAGAAAATGAGAAAAAAAAAGCAGCCTGAAGATCAGGCCTGTGGTTAACGGAAAATGCTGGCCAAAAACAGTGCGTCTTCGAGTCCCAAATAGAAGAACAAGCAACACTAAGGGCACAGGCAACCATTCCCCTCCCTCACCAGCAATGTGCCTGTGTTTTTGTAGGCTATCTTGAAAACTTTGTTCTGATCCTACTCCGGGTCCCCTCCCTGACGACCTCGTCCTTTACATGGGTTAGTCCTGGAAAGGAGAAACCAGGGGCACGAAGGTTCGGGGGAGAAAAATAGCATTAAAGCAAGTAATAGTCTGATTCCACCTAATACTGTATTAAGAGAGAGTACAAGATAGTCTAAGACTGGTTTACCGTGCACGTGTGCAAAACGCACAAAGCATGGTAAACAAGGTTGGTGAGCTGCAGGCGCAAATAGCCACATGGGGATATGATGTCGTGGTGATAATGGAGACCTGGCTCAAAAAAGGGTAGGATTGGGAACTCAATATTCCTGGATATAAAGGTGTTCAGGAAAGATAGGGAAGGAAAGAAAGGAGGGAGGGGGTGGCAGTATTGATTAAGGAGAATATTGCAGTGCTGGAGGGTGAGGATGTCCTGGAGGGATCAAGGACAGAATCTATTTGTAAACAATTTTACAACACCAAGATATAGTCCAGCAATTTTATTTTAAATTCACAAGCTTTCGGAGACTTCCTCCTTCCTCAGGTAAATGTTCAGGAGCTCCTTGAAGCCTACGCATTTATACATATAGAACAATACATGGTGTTTACAGAATGCCCCTGCAACTGCCCGTTGCCAAGGCAATCACCGTGTTCAGACAGAGAGGTGTCACCTGCAGAACCCCCGAATACACATTCAACAAAAAAACAAACAGGAAAAAAAAACAGAGAGGTAGAAACATCGGAAGGCAGAGAAAGCCAGCAAATGACCCATTATATTAAAAACAGATAACATTTGTTCGAATCTATTTGGTTAGAGTTAAGAAATAAAAGAGGTGCCATTACACTACTGAGTGTATTCTATAGCCCACCAACTAGTGGGAAGGATATATCTTATGGTATTGAGTTAAAGGATCAGCCATGATCATATTGAATGGCGGAGCAGGCTCGAATGGCTGAATTGTCTACTCGTGCTCCTGCTCCTATTTTCTATGTCTATGTTTCTATGTAGGAGCAAATTTGCAGGGAAATTACGGAGAGGTGCAAAAGCTGTAGAGTAGTAGGGGACTTCAACTATCCTAATAAAGGCTGGGATAATAATAAGGGGCAAAGTCGGGGGGGGGGGGAATTTTTGAAATGTGTTCACAATAACTTTCTTAACCAGTATGTTTGAGGAAGGAGGCATTGCTGGACTTGGTTCTAGGGAATGAGGTGGGCCAAGCAGAGTAAGTGTTAGTGGAGAGCATTTAGGGAGCAGCGATCATAGTATCATAAGGTTCAGAATAGCTATAGAAAAGGACACTGACCACTCTAAAGTAAAAATACTCAATTGGAGGGCGGCCAATTTCAATAGGATGAGAACTGATCTGGCCCGGGTAAATTGGAATCAAAGATTGGCAGGCAAAATTGCAATTGAACAGTGGGCAGCCTTTCAGGAGGAGATGGTTTGGGTACAGTCTAGGCACATTCCCACGAGGCAGAAAAGTAGGGCAACTAAAGCCAATGCTCCCTGGATGACAAGAGAAAGTGAAGAAGATGAAACGGGAAAAAGGGGCATATGACAGATGTCAGGTTGATAACACAAATGAGAACCAGGCTGAATAAAGAAAGTTCAGAGGGGAAATGTAAAAGGAAATAAGAGGGGCAAAGAGAGAGTATGAGAAGAGATTGGCAACTAACATAAAAGGAATCCAAAAGTCTTCTCCAGACATGTAAACAGTAAACAGGTAGTAAAAGGAGGGGTGGGGCCGATTAGGGACCATAAAGGAGATCTACTCATGGAGGCAGAGGGGATGGCCAAGGTACTAAATGAGTACTTTGCATCTGTCTTTACCAAGGAAGAAGATGCTGCCACAGTCTCAGTAAAAGATATAGTTGAGACACCGGATGGGTTAAAAATTGATAGAGGTACTTGAAAAGCTAGCTGTACTTAAAGTAGATAAGTCACCCAGTCTGGATGGGATGCATCCTAAGTTGCTGAGGGAAGTAAGGGTGGAAATTGCAGAGAGATACTGGCTATAATCTTCCAGCCATCCATATAGATATGGGGGCGGTGCCACAGGACTGGAGAATTGCAGATGTTACACCCTTGTTCAAAAAAGGGTTAGGGTTAAAGATAAGGGTTAGGGTTAGGGATAAACCAAGCAACTATAGGCCAGTGGTGGGGAAACTTTTAGAAACGATAATCTGGGCCAGAATTAAGTTACTTGGACGAGGGTGGATTGATTAGGGAAAGCTAGCACAGATTTGTTAAAGGCAAATCGTGTTTAACTAACCCGATTAGAGTTTTTTGATGAGGTAACAGAGAGGGTAGATGAGGGCAATGTAGTTGATGTGGTGCATATGGACTTTCAAAAAGGTGTTTGATAAAGTGCCGCACGGTAAGCTCATCATTAAGATTGCAGCAAATGGAATAAACGGGGCAGCAGCAACATGGATACAGAATTGGCTAAGGGACAGGAAACAGTAGCGGTGAACGGTTGTTTTTTGGACTGGAGGGAGGTGTACAGTGGTAGGACCACTGCTTTTCTTGATATATATTGATGACTTGGACTTGGGTGTACAGGGCACAATTTCAAAATTTGAAGATGACACAAAACTTGGAAGGGTAGTAAACAGTGAGGAGGATAGGGATAGACTTCAAGTGGGCATAGATAGGCTGATGGCATGGGCGGACATGTGGCAGATAAAATCTAACGCAGAAAAATGCGAAGTGATACATTTCAGTCGGAAGAGAGGCAATATAAACTAGAGGGCACAATGTTAATAGGGGTACAGGAACAGAGAGATCAGGAGGTATACGTGCACAAATCGTTGAAGGTGACAGGGCATGTTGAGAAAGTGGTTAAAAAAGCATATGGGATCCTGTGCTTTATACAGGCATAGAGTACAAAAGTATGGAAGTCATGATGAACCTTCATAAAACACTAGTTCGGCCACAACTGGAGTATTGTGTCCAGTTCTGGGCACTGCACTTCAGGAAAGATGTGAAGGCCTTAGAAAGGGTGAAGAGATTTACTAGAATGATTCCAGGGATGAGGGACTTTAGTTTTCTGGATAGACCGGAGAAGCTGGGGTTGTTCTCCTTGGAACAAGGAAGGTTGCGAGGAGATTTGATGGGGGTATTCAAAATCATGAAGGGTCGAGACAGAGTAGATAGAGAGAAACTGTTCTCACTGGCAGAAGGGTCAAGGACCAGAAGACATAGACTTAAGATGATTGGCAAAAAGATGACAAGAAGAAAAACTTTTTTCAAAAAAAAAAACAGCGAGTGGTTAAGATCTGGAATGCACTGCCCAAGGGGGTGGTGGAGGCAGATTCAATCATGGCCTTCAAAAGGGAACTGGGCAAGTACTTGAAGGGAAAAAATTTGCAGGGCTACAGCGAAAGGGCAGGGGAACGGGACTAGGTGGATTGCTCTTACATAGAGCCGGTGCGGACTCGATGGGCTGAATGGCCTCTTTTCGTGCTATAACTTTTCTATGATTCCTGCTCGGATCGAGTGTATGTCATTAATTATGCTTCCAATTTCTATCTATTCTTCATTAAGTTCAAGGTTCATCTTCAACTCTTCCCTTCCTGGACTTTCTCCTCTGTCTGTCTGTCCATCTATCTCCGATGACAGGCTTGCCACACACAACTATCACAAGTCCACTCTCTTCCACACTCACCTAGAGCACGGTTCTTCGCACATCAGGTCTTGTAAGTACTCTACTCATTTATTCCATCTCAATTGCATCTGCTCAGATAACTTCATCTTCCACACCAAAACTTCTGAAACACCCTACTTTTTCTTGACAAGGACTACCATCTACAGTAATAGACAGGGCCTTTGACCAGGTCTGACACATTCCTGCACCTCTGCCATCATCCATCAATCTTCTTTCATAACAGGGTCCCTCTTGTCCTAAACCTTCTACCCCACAAACCTCCACATTCACAAGATCACATTCCACCATTTATATTATTACAGGACTACATACATGCTAAACAGTGCAACCAACATGCTATAGACAGTGCTAAGCGATTCCACAACCAAGCGATCAGATCAAAGCTCTGCAGTCCTGCCATATTCAGTCGTGAATGGTGGTGGACAATTAAACAAATAACAGGAGGAGGAGGCTCCATGAACATCCCCATCCTCAATGATGGTAGAGTCCATCACGTGAGTGCAAAAGACAAGGCTGAAGCGTTTGCAACCATCTTCAGCCAGAAGTGCCAAGTGATTGATCCATCTCTGCCTCCTCCCGATATCCCCACCATCACAGAAGAGAGTCTTCAGCCAATTCAATTCACTCCATGTGATATCAAGAAACAGCTGAGTGCACTGGATACAACAAAGGCTAAGGGCCCCGACAACATCCTGGCTGTAGTGCTGAAGACTTGTGCTCCAGAACTAGCCACGCCTCTAGCCAAGCTGTTGCTGTTCCAGTACAGCTACAACACTGGCATCTACCCGACAATGTGGAAAATTGCCCAGGTATGTCCTGTCCACAAAAAGCAGGACAAATCCAATCCGGCCAATTACCGCCCCATCAGTTGACTCTCAATCATCAGCAAAATGATGGAAGGTATTGTTGGCAGTGCTATCAAGTGGCACTTCCTCACCAATAACCTGCTCACCGATGTTCAGTTTGGGTTCCGCCAGGACCACTCAGCTGCAGACCTCACTACAGCCTTGGTCCAAACATGGATAAAAGAGCTGAATTCCAGAGGTGAGGTGAGAGACTGCCTTTGACATCAAGGCAGCATTTGACCGAGTGTGGCACCAAGGAGCCCTCGTCAAATTGAAGTCAATGGGAATCAGGGGGAAAACTCTCCAGTGGCTGGAGTCATACCTAGCACAAAGGAAGATGGTAGTGGTTGTTGGAGGCCAATTATCTCAGCCCCATTGCTGCAGGAGTCCCTCAGGGCAGTGTCCCAGGCCCAACCATCTTCAGCTGCCTCATCAATGACCTTCCCTCCGTCATAAGGTCAGAAGTGGGGATGTTCGCTGATGATTGCAGTGTTCAGTTCCATTCGCAACCCCTCAGATAATGAAGCAAGACCTGGACAACATCCAGGCTTCGGCTGATAAGCTGCAAGTAACATTCGTGCCAGACAAGTGCCAGGCAATGACCATCTCCAACAAGAGAGAGCCTAACCACCTCCTCTTGACAGTCAATGGCATTACCATCGCCAAATCCCCCACCATCAACATCCTGGGGTCACCATTGACCAGAAACTTAACTGGACCAGCCACGTAAATACTGTGGCTACAAGAGCAGGTCAGAGGCTGGGTATTCTGCGGCGAATGACTCACCTCTTGACTCCCCAAAGTCTTTCCACCATCTACAAGGCACAAGTCAGGAGTGTGATGGAATACTCTGCACTTGCCTGGATGAGTGCAGCTCCAACAACATTCAATAAGCTCGACACCATCCAGGACAAAGCAGCCCACTTGATCGGCACCCCACCCTAAACATTCACTCCCTTGTAAACATGTACAGTGGCTGCGTGTGTACCATCTACAGGATGCAATGCAGCAACTCGCCAAGGCTTCTTCGACAGCATCTCCTAAACCCACGACCTCTACCGCCTAGAAGGGCAAGGGCAGCAGGCACGTGGGAACACCACCACCTGCACGTTCCCCTCCAAGTCTCTCACCATCCCATCTTGGAACTATATTGCCGTTCCTTCATCATCGTTGCATCAAAATACTTGAACTCCCTTCCTAACAGCACTGTGGGAGAACCTTCACCACACGGACTGCAGCGGTTCAAGAAGGCCGCTCACCATCACCTTATCAAAGAGCAATTAGGGATGGGCAATAAATGCTGGCCTTGCCAGCGATGCCCACATCCCATGAACGAATAAAAAAGGGTCCCTCTTGTCCTAAACGTTCTACCCCACGAGCCTCCACATTCACCAGATCACATTCCACCATTTACATTATTCAATACACCAAAACCATCTTCCTATCCCCTCCCCACTTTATGGAAGGACTATTCTTTCTATGAAATCCTTGTTCATTCTTCCAGTACCCTAACCTCTAGCTAGCTCCCCTGGCACATTCCCATGCTTCTTCAGAGCTTGCTCCTGTACATTCACTGTCTCCCACACCCCAAACACTACTTCTAGAGACATGTAGTTCCTCTAATCTAGCATACTGTATTTGCTGCCTCGGATGTCTCCTCTCATGAGGATGTTTTGGGTGGAGATAGTTTGTTAAACAGCACTGGCAGGAGGGCCTGTGCCACTGTTGTTGCCTCTTCAGGACTGGCAGGCTCACTGTTTTATGCCAGAATATTGTTAATTTTGATCTGATCAGCAGGCTAAGTTTTCAATTTCTCCCATTTTCTCTTTTTTTCCTTCTAAGGGTCGCTTGCTGCCTTAGCTATTTTTTTGTTTCTTTAATGCTTCTTTCTAATGCTGGACATAAATCATCTAGCAATCGACTGCTTGGTCATTCAACCCAACAACTCTGCTGGAAGTATCTGTTTCCCCCCGCCCCCACTTTTTCTGATTCTAGTAATACATTTGTTTATCTTTCAATTCAGAGAGTGGTTCCAACCCAAAACAATAACCCATTTGTTTTCTCCATAGATACTGACTGACTTGCTATTGTATTGCCAGCATTTTCTGTTTGGAATTCAGATTACTTCCTAACTTATACTGCTGCTTGTGTCAATGGGCACAGCAACTACTTTGCAAAAATGGAAAACTGGTACTCAAACTGCAGAGCAAGAGAGGAACTCTAACCCCTTCAAATATAACAAAGATTTGTTTCAACTAATGCACATCTCCCATACCTACATATCTGGCAGCATATATTTAAAATGAATCGATTTTTTCATACTGAACATTGAGAAGATGACGGTTATTTGGGCAACTTACCCAATAAGGAAAAGACCTCCACAGCTAATCCATGTCAACGCTCCTGGCGAGTGGTGAACACGGGTTATAACCACCTGGTTACAGGATGGACAGGTAGTCTGTATTGGCTGGAAGCTGAATTGTTGAGTCGGCTGCACATAAACAGTTTGCACTACTGAGAGGGGAAAAAAAAAAGCTTCTGTAAGTACATCTTACATGGCATGAATGAAGTGTTCAGTAACTGTTCTACTCAAACAATTTCCATTAATGTTGTAATAGATTTGGCGCTCATATTAAAGTTTAAATATTCCTGCCCCCATTTTTACTTCCCCCCACCCCGAAGGTACCTCCATGCGTAAATTATGTTCTGTATATGTGCCGAGTCCACATTACCAAATGTTGGAGAACGCACAAGGGAGCGAACAGACACAGCAGCTGAAATGGCCAAGTGTAGTGCACGCAGCTGAACAGAAGTGTATATATGTACAAATGCTCTGAAGTTGAAGGAGATCAATACAAGCCACCAACAGCAAGCCTGAAAAGCCAAACATGGCATTCAAGAACAGATCAGAAGTTTAGGCTTGAGATTTGGCCAACAACGGGCGCTTTTGGAAACTCACATCACAGGCAGATGACCAGACGTGTATAATAGTTTCACTAAATCTTGATGGCTTAGCGATTACATGCACTGTCTAATGTTGCATTAAGCTATAGACCAGAAAAGTTCAATTTTCAATCCTTATTCTGCGGAATTAGCGGATCTCAGCTGGGGCTGCAGTAGAGATGCTACGATTGGTCAGAAAGCCCCAAGCTAAGGAAGGGAAGAAAAATAGCCAGGATCCCCACTTTTGATCAGTGCCCAGTAACCTGTGCTGAAAAATGCATCAGGCGAGCACAGGACCAGCTCTGCCGTAATGCTCCCCCCTACATTTGAATAGCCTGCTGGCTCTAACTTTCAGGACTCCTGCATGGCCAGCACAAGTCAGTGCATTTTGAAGTGAAAGGGAGAAAATTGGAATGACCAGTTTACCGGTTTCTTTTTCGTACTTTCCATGGACACAAACCTAATTTTGGACAAGAAAGAAAAACATCATTCCTAATCTCTCAAAGCACGCAGCACTTCTAACTTTGAGTGACCCTTCTGTCTGCAGGCTACAATATGGGAACAATGCACCCCATATCATGATTAGAGGTATATATTTAAACCTTTGTAGATAGAGTCCCATCTAGTAAGTAGCACCAAGAGCACTTGAATAACCATTTGGTCATGTTTGAGAGTTCACTTTAATGCTTTTCAAGGGATGCTAACAGACTTACCTACAGGAGGGTTAGCAGGCTGGGGTGGATACTGAGGAACTTGCATCCCAGGACCTCCCATGGGAGGCCCTACAGGATAAGCAGCCCCTTGGTAGGTTGGTGGTTGCATTGAATCAGCATAGGCAGGGGGTGCACCATAAGCATTTTTCGACTCCATTCGCTCAGATATATCACCTGAAATTCAAGAGAATATGTAAGAAATTTTACTCAACTCTTCCACACATCAGATCTAATGCCAGCTCAAAAAGTCTTAATAGTTGTTGGTGGTCCAGGTAGTAAGCTAGAGCAGAATTGTGCTGCAGAAGTTGCTGACAGCTTCGCTCTCCCTTAATGCTGTTCCATTAAGTTGCACGCTGGGAATCAAAATAATCTGTATTCAATATGCTTAGCAAAAAAAAACTGCAAGTATTAGAAATCCTAGCCTGACATCAATTATGAGGGATGCCAAATGTCTAATTAAATTAGTAATATATACCCATAAGCAATAGGTTTACTACTGAACTCTAAGACTTTGGTTTGGGATGTCAAGTTTTGTTCTTTATCAGTCATTCTCTACTATGTCCACTGCCAATAGTCGAAGAGTAGGGGAGTACTCCCCAGTGTCCTGGCCAATATTAATCCCTCAACCAACATCCCTAAAAACAGATGATCTAATCTCATTGCTGTTTGTGGGACCTTGCTGTGTGCAAATTGGCTGCTGCGTTTCCTACATTACAAACAGTGACTACACTTCAAAAAGAAGTTTATTGGCTTCATAGCGCTTTGGGACATCCTGAGGTTGTGATACTAGGTTGATTCCTGGGATGAGAGGGTTGTCCTATGAGGAGAGATTGAATAGAATGGGCCTATACTCTCTGGAGTTTAGAAGAATGAGAGGTGATCTCATTGAAACATAAGATGCTGAGAGTGCTTGACAGGGTAGATGCTGAGAGGCTGCTTCCCCTGGCTGGAGAGTCTAGAACTAGGGGGCATAGTCTCAGGATAAGGGGTCGGCCATTTAGGGCTGAGATGAGGAGGAATTTCTTGACTCAGAGGGTTGTAAATCTTTGGAATTCTCTACTCCAAAGGGCTATGGATGCCGAGTCATTGAGTATATTCAAGGCTGAGATAGATAGATTCTTGGACTCTAAAGGAATCAAGGGATATGGGGATCGGGCAGGAAAATGGAGTTGAGGTAGAAGTTCAGTCGTGATCTTACGTGAAAGACACTATATAAATGCAAGTAAAAAAAAATATATTATTCGGTACATCCTCCCAAAATGACCCTATAGTCACCCCCTCACAGCATCTAACGTTTCCTTAAAAAATGCAAGTGTTTGCCTCCACTTCCCTACCTGGAGTATTCTGTGTTGATTACTCTGAAGGACTCCATGGCATCAGGCCTAAATTGGTTGTTTTTTTTTAAAAAAAGTGTTCCCCTGTTCTACCATCACTATTTACTTTATTTTAGTTCAAGTTTGGCAGGGGTGTAAAACGGGCGATGTTGAATCGACTGCTCATCATCCACCCTCCCAAATTTCATTTCCATTAAAGTCAATGGGGTGCAGAACAGGTGCCGATCTGATAGCACCCACTTTACACCTCGGAGGTTGAAAGTTCTACCCAGATCTACCTTGTCCATATCATTTAATATCTTACAAACACTCTCAAAGTCACCTTTCTATACCTCCTTTTGCAGCTTTAGCACAGAGCCAACATATGATGGACCAAATGGCCGTTTTGTGCTGTAAACTTCCATGAGTCTGTGACTGAAAACGCTAGTTGCTCCAGTCTTTTGTGGTGCTAACAGTCCTATATATCCCTCTTCCAATCATCTCTAGTCCCAAGGGTCTCTCGTATGTCTCAGTGACCAGAACTCTACTATAGAATCATAGAATGATACAGCACAGGAGGCCATTCAGGCCATCGTGCATGCTCTTTCAAAGAGCTATCAAATTAGTTCCATCCCCTGCTCTTTCCACATAGCCCTGTAATTTCCCCCCTTCAAGTATTTATCCAATTCCCTTTTGAAAGTTACCATTGAATCTGCTTCCACCACCCTTTCAGGCAGTGCATTCCAGATCACAACAACTCGGGATGTAAAAAAACTTCTTTATTGTCAGCTCTGGTTCTTTTGCCGATCACCTTAAATCTGTGTCCTCTGGTTACCGACCCTTCTGCCACTGGAAACAGTTTCTCCTTATTTACTCTGTCAAAACTGCTCATGATTTTGAGCACCTCTATCAAATCTCCTCTTAACCTTCATTGGTCCGTATTATGTATACTGGTCCGTATTCTGTATACTTAGTCAATTGCTGCTCTGCAGGGGTTGAACATATTGAAGTGCTAGTACCCTAAAAGCCCCCTCTCTCAACTGCGTCCTTAGCTATTGGGAGTACTTGTTTCACCTATTTTTCTTCCTATGTGTAATAACTTTATGGTGGTCCATATTAAATTTCATCTATTTTATCTAACTCCTTTTGTAGTTCCCAAGTTGTCTCCATAAATTCATCTGTCGTTTCTAGCTTTGCATAGTCTGCAGTTAGAAACTGTCTAGAAAGAATGGCAACACAGAAAACTCAGCCAGTCCACAAAACGAACAGGGAACATGGTTTAGAAGAGGATGCGGATGAAAACGCAGAGGAGGGCATTTAGAATTAGAGAAGGTTGCAGAGGTAGATTGAGGCTGAAATGTGGAGAGACGTACTTGAGAAGAAGGATTTTGAATTCAATGCTTTAAGAGATGAAGGTTGCTAATGACAGGGGAATGTAATTTATATAGAGAGAGTTTGGATGCAGGTAGTGGAGTTTTGTACAAACTGCAATTTAGAGGACGGAATTCAGGAAGCCAGCAAAGAGCTCTGGAGAAGCTAAACCTAGAGGCAATGAAAATTATAGCAGTGTTGTGAGCGAGTTAAAAAGAGGTGACAAGAAGTAGTCAAGGTGATGGATAAGAAATGAGGTTTGAAGTTCAGCTCAAGTTCAAAAACACATAAGTTGTGCACTGTTGGGTTAAGCTGAAAAAATAAATGACCAGAGGTTATTATTGAATTTTTGAAGAGTGCTGAACATGATGGCATCAGTTTTTCTGATGTCTCATTGGAGAAACTTCTAGCTCATTCACAACAATGTCAGACAGCACAGTGACAGTCAGAGTCGATGGAAAGATAGAGCTAGGTGCCATCAGCTTCCTTAGGACTATGGATGATGTTGACGAGGGGCAGCATGTGCATTAAGAAAAGGGAGCCAAGGAGGGAACTGTGGGAAACTCCGGAGGTGAAGGAGAACCAATTGCATGAGATGTGTTCACCATGGAGGAGCAGGCACTATCAAAGGTCAACTCCAAACTCATTTCTGGAACCCGTTCGTTCAATTTTTTTTTAAGTCAACAGAATATAATTCCTGGGAGTCCAAGAAGCACATTACTGGAGAGTAAATAACCAATAGCAAATCAGAGAAGTTTTAATTTACGCAAGTAGCTGGTAATTGGAGTCCAAGGAACAAGTCCTGCAGGTGAAAGAACAGTCAATACCTGGGGACAGTTCCAAACACTGCAGTTAAAATATGTATTTTCTTCTACATTCATTTAAGATACTGGAGCACACAGATTAGACTTACTATGTAATCTATTGCACAGTAAGTTTACTGAATCAAACTGCCACAATTTTTGAAAAAAAGCACTTCAGACTACAACAGTTGTCCCCTAAGTTAATGGTGATATGCTGCATGTGCACTCGGATCACTATTAGATTGCACTGATCCATATATGGGCCTTGAAATTCTGCAGTGGTTTCCCAATATTACAGCATGACCAAGAACAGAGCCCCTTCCATCTCCCTTTCCTGGAATTTCATAGCCCAGGGCACTTTGTGCATTAAATAAATGAAACAGTGCCAGATCTAAAGCTTTGGACTAAAGTTAAGAATATGTTTTGATATATTAATGATGCAGAAAGCACATCACGTACTGTATAAATAGATTACTACCAAGTGATTTAATTCCTACTACAAATTTGTCCACTCAGTTAAAGTGTGCTTGAAGGGGGGGGGGGGGGGGAGAAATAGGAGAATAAGTGACAAGTTTATACAAATTTAACATAACTTCTCTGCTTTTCAATGTATCCCTGCAGAAATGAACCCCAGTGCTTGGTTTGCCTTTTTAAAAAAATGGCCTTATTAACCTGCGAGCTACTTTTAGTGCTTTGTGTATCTGTACCCCGAGATCCCTTTGCTCCTCTATCCCAATTAGACTATTAGCCAAGCAACATGTGGCCTCTTTATTCTTCCTACTACAATGCACCACTTCCCACTTTTCTACATTAAAATCAATTTGCCAATTACACATCCATTCTGCACATTTACTGTCTTCTTGCATTGATGCATTCTTCCTTTGTATTAACTACACCCCCCCAATTTCATGTTGTCCGCAAATTTGGAGATTGCGCTTCCGATTCTAAATCATTAATGTAAATTGTGAACAGTGGTCCCATCACCGATCCCTGTGGAACACCACTTCCCACCTTTTGCCAGTCTGAGTAGTTATCCTTAACCTCTACTCTGTTTTCTGTTTCACAGCCAGCTTGCTATCCATTCTGCTACCTGTGCCCTGACTCCATATGCTCTGACCTTAGTCAGGAGTCTGCAAAGCAGTACCTTATCGAAGGCCTTTTTAAAATCCAATTTATTACATCTACTACATTACCCTGGTCTACTCTTACTTCTTCAAAAGAAGTCAATAAGGTTGGTCAAGTATGACTTTCCCTTCTGAAATCCATGCTGAGTACTCGATTATATTTTTGTTTTCTACATGTTTTTCTATTACATCCATGAGTAAAGATTCCATTATTTTTCCTACCACCGATGTTAAGCTAACTGGTCTATAATTCCCTGGACTTGTTCTATCTCCCTTTTTAAATATAGGAACAACATCAGCTGTCCACTAGTCCTCTGGCACTATTCCCTTTTCTAATGAATTTTTATGTACATGTAAAAGTGCCTCTGCTATCTCTTCCCTAACTTCTTTTAATATGCACAGATGCAATCCATCCAGACCAGGGGTTTTATCCTCTCTTAGTTTGATTAGTTTATTATCTCCCCCCTTTCTATCGTAAATGTCTTTATATCTTTTTTGATCTCTTCTTCCAATGTTATGCCCATCTTGTTAGTCTCCCTGATAAATACTAAGGCAATATTTCTGACATTTCACTCTCATTACCCGTGAGTTTATCTTATGCATCCCTTATTGCCCTATCCTGATTTTTCTTTTATTATTTGTGTTACTTTACTATTTCTTTTTTATATTCCTTCATAATTTAATTTCGTAGTTGTTCTTTGCTTTCCTAATTGTATTTTTGACATCTTTCCTAACCCCTTCGTATTCCCTTTTGTCATCCTCTCCTTTATTGTTAATTTCCCTATAATATGCCTTTTTCTTTAGTTTCAATTTTACCCTTATCTCTTTATTCATCCATGGTGTTTCATTATTGGCGAGTTTGTTACTCTTTTTAAAAAATAAATTCTTTTGAACTCTATTGATCACCATTTTAAATATTTGCCACTGCTGTTCTATCAATTTTTTTTCTTCCAGTTCACTTTCCTTAGTTCCATTCTCATCCCCTCAAAATTAGCTATTTTCTAATCTATTAATTTGGGGGTCTCAATTACTTGAAATCTTATTATGTTATGATTGCTATTGCCTACATGCTCCCCTACACTTACTTCCCTTATCTGCTGATTCATTACTAGATCCAATGATTCCTCTCTTGTTGGGCTTCTCATATACTGGGTAAGAAAGGAGTCCTGTACACACTAAAAACTCCATTCCCCTGTCACAACGTCTTACCAGTTTATTTGGGGGTAGTTTAAATCTCCCACCATCAATCTTCTTCAAATTTTTTTACTAATTTCATAGATTTGCCTACATATTTCCTCCTCCACTTCCCTTCCACTATTAGGTGGTCTGTAGTACATACCTATTAACATTAAACAGCTCATAATATAATTAACATAGTTTTGAGTTAATACAATCACAGATGCATTTCAGTATTATGCATAAAAGACAAACATGACATTTAATTACTTAGCTTAAAAATATTTTAGTACAAAACTGTAGAAAAGTAAAATGACAATTTGCAGACACCATTGCTGCAACTATTGACTCCTCCCTCATCCTCCTCCAAATAGACACATCCAGAGACCCCACTGTCCTAACAACTGAAAGTGTCAAATACTCAAAAGGAAAACAAAAGCATAATTTTATGAAACTCATCAGTAAGCAACAAAAGAAAACATGCAACAAGATGCAACAGTTTAGACGGTGAAATTCAGGAAGCCAGCAAAAATCTTTTGAGAAACCAAACCTGGGGACAATAGAGATTACATTAGTGTTGAGTAAAGTGAAAAATGCAGAACTGAAAATTTTGGTGATGGATAGGAAATAAGATTTGAAGCTTGGCTCAGGGTCAAAAACATACAATTTACACAGTATTGAGCTCAGCTCGAGCGAGCAGATGAACAGGGTGTTGAATGTATGGTGATAGCTGAACATCTCCGAGCACGTCACAGAGTGAAGGAAAAAATAGATACCAAGCCAGAGAAAAGAATAGGCAGAAAATTTGGGAATGGGCCAAAAGCTCAAGGGATTTTGAGAAGTAGTTCTGGAGGACAGGGGCATGGTCACAGAAATGGCCTCCCAGTGGTGGAGTGAGAGAATGGGGAACAAGTAGTAAGGCAATGTCAGAGGAGTGAGAGCTGGTACACAAGGCAGAATGAGGTCAGAGATTTTTTTTTAAGTGAAAGATTTGGTTTCAATGAAAATGGGTCATATTGAAGTTTGTCATGAGTGTAAAGATATTGTTTCACCACTGGGAATTACAATTCAAGTCATGGTAACTAACACCCATCTAAGACAGGTCATCAGTTACTCCATTTGTCTCTGCACATTAAATATTAGGAAAGCTAAAGCTAAATCAAATAGAGATAAGGTGGCACAATGAGTTGAAAGATCACTAGTCAGTTTGTGTTTTGATAATTAGTGCCCCTGGTAACCGTAACTGTGAGGGAACATGCGACATGGGAAGTGTGAGAAACTATCAGGCAGGTGAGCAGGAGGCCCCTAGGCACATACAAGTTTTGAAATGATTCATTATACCTGCAAAACCACTGCTCAGGAGAAAAATAACTGATAGACATCTGACATTTAACACATTAGTGGGGTGGGAGATAATTTATCAATGTGACAGGACAGCCCAAGGCTTTAATAAGGAGACACATATAGCATTAAATAATCCCCAAGGACATTACAGTTTCCAAATACAAGAAGTATTTAAAAAGGTCTTAATAAAATGACTCCAGGTCAGGCAGCGTGTGTGGTGGGAATAGATGTAGAACATTAGTCACCTGAAATGTTAACTCATCTGTTCTCTCCACACACACCACCTCACCTGCTGAGTGTTTCTAATTTTGTTTTTATTCAGACCAATGTTGCCTTTGAAGGCTCTCATCTTGTTCTTTTAAACAGGGTTTGGCAAACTTGGCATCCAGTTCCAAATACCAGCAGCAGACTTGTAGCTGAGGCTCACTGGTAGCACTCTTGTCTCTGAGTCAGAAGGTTTTGGGTTCAAGGCCCACTCCAGAGACTTGAGCACAAAATCTAGGCTGACATTCCAGGGTGGTACTGAGGGAGTGTTGCATTGTCAGAGGTGCCGTCTTTCAGATGAGATATCTGCCTTCTCAGGTGGACTTAAAAGATCCCATGGCACTATTTCAAAAAAGAGCAGGGGAGTTGTTCTCCCCCAGTGTCCTGGCCAATATTTATACCTCAACCAAGATCACTGAAAAACAGATTATCTAGCCATTATCACAGTGCTATTCATGGGTCCTCGCCATGTTTCCTTACAACAGTGACTATAGGCACTATAAAAATGTAAGTCTGTCTTTCTTTAGACCCAGCTTTACCTGGGCCTACCAAGTCTTCTACCACTATACAAAAACTGAATTAAATAGCATAAAGGCTGGGAGCCAACTGCAAGTTAAAAGACTATTACAGCAACTGGACATGTTTAAATATCTGGTTCATTTAGTTCACATTGTGCTCACACAGTACTTTATACATTACTAACTTGCAGGGAGACATTAAAGAACTGGCCATGCAGTATATGCTTGGTGTCATTATGCAAAAGGAAGTTAGGAGATCTCTAAGCTGGTGACTTTTTTTTGGGGGGGGGGGGGGGAAAGAGGGAGAGACGGCCTCGTCCTGCATCCCCTTCCCCACATACAAACTTTTCACAAAAACGAGTCGTGTCTATGAAATCTTTTTGAACACCTTTAAAAAGTGTCTGACACAAACAGGACCAACGAGGCAAGAAACATGTGGCATATCCTGGCCATAGGTAAAGATTCTGGCTGTAAATGAACTGATATTTAAACTTCACTAACAGTTAGCACAAAGTTAGACACTTTTCATCATGGAAACGGCAGCATAGTACACGTATTTCAACTAAAGGCCTCAGCACAATGACTAAACAATGCTATTTCCTTTAAATTTTCAGATTGCAGAGATGAAAAGGAGAACAGGAAATGGGAACAAACTCCCCATCTTGTGGCTATCCCTCACAGTTATTTTGGTAGTGCTGGCAGTTCAGATGTTTAACAGGAAACTCTTAATATCAACTTGCTGTACTCGAGGTTGCTAAAGCAAAGAAAAAAAGTACAGCAGGTCTCCAGCACTGATGCAGACATAATAAAAGTGAGATTTTAACAAAGTATTTGTGGAGGAAAAAAAATCATTTTTACACATGCAAAGTATAAAATACCATAATGCCAAGAACCAATGTTTAATTCATAGCTTTTTCAGCTGTGGTGCTTAATCTTCCTGGTGTTACAACTGCAAATGTAACAGGACCTATCCTTCTCAGGGACAATTCTTCGTTGCACTATATATCCCTAGTTAATTCCTCTCTCCAGTCACACACAAAGCAAAATAAATATCCTAAAATTTCTTTATACATGAAATGTTTTTTAAAAAATAATCAGGATTTGGGCGGCACTGAGCACAGCCGCATTTACTGCCCATAACTAGGTGTTCTGAAGTGGTGGTGGTGATGATGGTGGGCCTCATTCTTTATTTGCTGCAGTCCTTGTAGTAGTAGTGCCCTTTATAGCAATTGTTTGTACAACCGAGTGACTTGTTAGGCCACTTAGTGGTTAAGGGTTACATGTAGGCCAGACCAGGTACCCTGCATGACATTAGTGATATTGTGCTGATTTTTTTCTGGTGCTAGTCCACAAACAACCAGAATTATTAGAATCATAGAAAGTTACAGCACAGAAGGAGCCCTGTAGGATTACGGACCATTATTCAACTACTGTGATGGAATTTGAATTTACGACCGAGTTGCTAGTCCAGTAACATAACCACTACAGTTAACATACCTGTTCAACAGCACTTGATCCAAGAAACCCTAAAACTATTTCAAGTGGGTTTCTGACTTATTAGTGCCCATGACACAGTTCACAGCATTTCACATCTATCCCCATTACAGTCTATTCTAGCCAATTCAGTCATCTTTTGTACTAAAAATTCAAATTATCCAAAAATCTGAATTAAACAATGTAAACAACAGGAAAGTGTGAATTTGGTAGGAACATTTTTAATTACTAAATCATTCATAAGTGTTAGCCTTGGCTCAGTGGTAGCACTCTGTCAGAAGGTTGTGAGTTCAAGTCCAATGCCAGAGACTTGAGCACATAATCCAGGCTGACAGTTCAGTGCAGTACTGAGAGCCTGTTGCATTGTCGGAGGTACCATTTTCGGATGAGATGTTAAACCATCTCAGGTGGATCTAAAGATCCCATGGCACTAATCTAAGAGCAAGGGAGTTCTTCTGATGTCCTGGCCAATATTTATCCTTCAACCAACATCACAAACAGATTATCCGATCATTACCTCATTGCTATTTGTGGGGTCTTGCTGTGCGTAAATTGGCTGTCGCGTTTCCTACATTACAACAGTGACTACACTTCAAACGTACTTAATTGGCTGTAAAGTGCTTTGAGACATCCTGAGGTCGTGAAAGACATTATATAAATGCAAGTTGGGAGCCTGGAGTCCAGAGCGAGCGCAGGCCTGCGAGACCGGGGGTAGAGCATCGGAGTAGGTAAAAAGCGAGGCCCAGGGACTAGGCCTCAATCGGGGGCCTGGAGCCCAGAGCGAGCGCAGGCCTGCGAGACCAGGGGTAGAGCATCGGAGCAGGTAAAAAGCGAGGCCCAGGGACTAGGCCTCAATCGGGGGCCTGGAGCCCAGAGCGAGCGCAGGCCTGCGAGACCGGGGGTAGAGCATCGGAGCAGGTAAAAAGCGAGGCCCAGGGACTAGGCCTCAATCGGGGGCCTGGAGCCCAGAGCGAGCGCAGGCCTGCGAGACCGGGGGTAGAGCATCGGAGCAGGTAAAAAGCGAGGCTCAGGGACTAGGCCTCAATCGGGGGCCTGGAGTCCAGAGCGAGCGCAGGCCTGCGAGACCGGGGGTAGAGCATCAGAGCAGGTAAAAAGCGAGGCCCAGGGAGAGAGGAATAAACCTAAAGTGATGACAGCACAAGGGTCAGAGCTGATTGGTGAGTTTTTTTTTTAAGTCTTTAATTTATTTCTGTTAAGTTTAGTTAGTAATCTAATAAATCGAGGCAAGGCATGGCACCTCAGTCCCTTTAAATGCACATCCTGTGCATGTGGGAACTCCACGACAACCATCTGTGCAGGAAGTGTTGCCAGCTGGATGAGCTCGAGCTCCGGATTTTGGAGCTTGAGCAGCAGCTGGCGTCACTGCAGTGTATCCGTAAGGCTGAGAGCTATGTGGAAAGCACATTTCTGGAGGTGGTCACCCCGCAGCATAAGAGAGTGCAGGCAGAGAGGGACTGGGTGACCACCAGACAGACAAGGAGGACCAAGCAGGAAACCCCACCCCCACCCCGAGTGCATCTCACTCTCTAACCAGGAATGCTGGTGAATGGGAGGGTTCCTCTGGGGAGTGCAGCCAGAGCTAAGTCCACAGCACCATGGGTGGCTCAGCTGTACAGGGTGGGGTGGGGTGGAAGGGAGGGAGGGGAAAGGTCAGGAAAGCAATCGTGATAGGGGATTCTATAGTTAGGGGAATAGACAGGTGTTTCTGCGGCCGCAGACTTGAGTCCAGGACGTCTGTTGCCTCTCTGGTGCCAGGGTCAAGGATGTCACTGAACGGCTACAGAACATTCTGAAAGGTGAACAGCCAGAGGTCATGGTCCATATCGGTACCAACGACATAGGTAGAAAGGGGAACGAAGACATGCAGGAAGATTTTAGGGAGTTAGGAAAGAGATTACTAAGCAGGACCTCAAAAGGTAGTAATCTCCAGATTACTCCCAGTGCCACGCACTAGTGAATATAGGAATAGGATACCGCAGATGAATGCGTGGCTGGAGAGATGGTGCCGGAGAGAGCGCTTTAGATTCCATGGGCATTGGGACCAGTTGTGGGGGAAGAGGGACCTGTACAGGCCGGACAGGTTGCACCTCAACAGAACTGGGACCATTGTCTTTGTAGGTGCTGTGGGGGGAGGGTTTAAATTAATTTGGCTGGGGGGGGATGGGCACCAGGATAGAAAGGAAAAACATGGTGCACAAAGGATTGGGAGAGACAGATAGCACTACAGTAAGAAATGGTATGGTATTAGGTGGGATCAGACTAAGAGAATACACGAAGGTTTAAGATAGGTTTATAGTGCATGTTATAAAACGCACAAAGCATGGTAAACAAGGTTGGTGAGCTGCAGGCGCAAATAGCCATGTGGGAATATGATATTGCGGCGTCGACTACAATGCCACGTCCTGAACAGAATAACTGGCATTACTACAGTTAATCAAATATAAAATGTTTATGCTTCCTGTGCTAGTTTGATTTCGGCAACTGTATAATACAGATTTCAGGATGTAAGTCTTCCCAGAATTCTAAAGAACAGGTAACGTTGCTACCAGTGAATACAAATGCAATTCAGGAAAATTTGGAGTTTTCGAATGGATCAGTATTTACCTCTAACAGATACCCATTAATGTGTAAAACATCTTGAAATGTCATGTACTAATCAAAAATGTTAAGCTTCATCAATCAAAAGCTATTCTTGGTCGAAAGGTGGAAAGAATCTTTTGTTGATGGATCATTAGACAACTGGCAAGTGTGGGTTTGATCCCTCGATAACCAGACAGCAGATTCCAGGAACTCTGACTGAGCAGCATAACTTACCAAAAACGTGTGAATGAACTGCTACTGTCGTCCGAACCACACACCATACCCCAAATGAACAGTGGCTCCATGTCCAGGCAATGCTTTTCAGCAGCTATGATGCCACGTCTCAATTTTCTTACCAGAAATATAAGAGACATCTGCCTTCAACATGGTGGAAAACCCAACACAGAACAACTTGCAATGGCCCAATAAACTTGATGTTCTAGACATTTAAGTTCAAGTTCAAATGCCACATACCAGGCATACTCCAACTGCTTAATTCAAATCGCCATGCAAGGGGCTTTGGCAAAAAGTGAGTGCAGTATGGTTGACTTCCCTTGGATGTAACATTAGAAAGGAGAAAAAAGGTGCACAAAGGATTGGAAGAGACAGATAGTACTAGAGTACGAAATAGTACAGCATTAAGTGTGATCAGACTAATGGAACAAGAAGGTCCAAGATAGGTTTAAAAAGCATGTGCACAAACTCATGAAGCATAGTATAAAAGGTTGGTGAGCTGCAGGTGCAAATAGCCACATGGAAAATAAGATGTAGTGGTGATAACAAAGACCTGGCTCAAAAAAGGGCAGGATTGGGTACTAAATATTCCTGGATAAAAAGGTGTTCTGGAAAGATAGGGAAGGAAAAAATGAGGGATTGGCAGTGTTGATTTAAGAAGAACATTGCAATGCTGGAGAGACAGGAGGTCCTTGAGGGGTGAAGGACAGAATCTATTTGGTTAGAGTTAAGAAACAATAGAAATGCCATTACATTACTTGGTATAGTCTATAGGCCACCAAGTAGCAGGAACGATACAGAGGAGCAAATTTGTAGGGAAATTACAGAGAGATGCAAGAACTATACAGTAGTGATAATGGGGGACTTCAACTATCCTAATATAGACTGGGATAGTAATAGTGTAAAGGGCAGAGAGGGGGAGGAATTTTTGAAGTGTGTTCAGGAGAACTTCCTTGATCAGTATGTTTCTGGCACAATGAGGAAGGAGGCTTTGCTGGATCTAGTTCTGGGGAATGAGGTGGGTCAAGTGGAGCAAGTGTCAGTGGGGGAACATTTAGGGAACAGTGATCATAGTATCATAAGGTTTAGATTAGTTATGGAAAAGGACAAGGAGCAATCTAGAGTAAAAATTACTTAATGGAAGGAAGGCCAATTTCAGTGGGTTGAGAACGGATTTGGCCCGGGTAAATTGGAATCAAAGATTGGCAGGCAAAACTGTAATCGAACAACGAGTAGTCTTTAAAGAGGAGCTGGTTTGGGTACAGTCTAGATATATTCCCACGAGGGAGAAAGGTAGGGCAACTAAAGCCAGGGCTCCCTGGATGACACAAGAGATAGAGAGTAAGATGAAGCAGAAAAAGGGGGTGTATGACAGATGTCAGGTTGATAATACAAATGAGAACCAGGCTGAATATAGAAAGTTCAGAGGGGAAGTGAAAAAGGAAATAAGAGGGGCAAAGAGAGAGTATGAGAATAAACTGGCAGCTAACATAAAAGGGAATCCAAAAGTCTACTATAGGCATATAAATAGTAAATAGTAGTAAGAGGAGGGGTGGGACCAATTAGGGATCAAAAAGGAGATCTACTCATGGAGGCAGAGGGCATGGCTGAGGTACTAAATGAATACTTTGCATCTGTCTTTACCAAGGAAGAAGATGCTGCCACAGTCTCAGTAAAAGAGGAGGTAATTGAGATACTGCATGGGCTAAAAATTGATAGAAGAGGTACTAGAAAGGCTAGCTGTACCTAAAGTAGATAAGTCACCCGGTCCGGATGGGATGCATCCTAGGTTGCTGAGGGAAGTAAGGGTGGAAATTGCAGACGTACTGTCCATAATCTTCCAATCCTCCAATATGGGTGTGGTGCCTGAGGACTGGGGAATTGCAAATGTTGCGCCCTTGTTCAAAAAATGGTGTAAGGATAAACCCAACAACTACAGGCCAGTCAGTTTAACCTCAATGGTGGAGTTACTTTTAGAAACAATAATCCAGGACAAAATTAATAATCACTTGGGCAAGTATGGATTAATTAAAGAAAGCCAGCACCGATTTGTTAAAGGCAAATAGTGTTTAACTAACTTGATTGAGTTTTTTGATGAGTAAACACAGAGAGGGTTGATGTTCTGTAAATGGACTTTCAAAAGGCATTTGATAAAGTGTCACATAATAGGCTTGTCAGCAAAATTGAAGCCCATGGAATAAAAGGGGCAATGGCAACATGGATACAAAATTGTCTAAGTGACAGGAAACAGAGGGTAGTGGTGAATGCTTGTTTTTCAGACTGGAGAAAAGTACACAGTGGTGTTCCCCAGGGTTCGGTACTAGGACCACTGCTTTTCTTGTTATATATTAATGATTTGGGCTTGGGTGTACAGGGCACAATTTCAAAATTTGCAGATGACACAAAACTTGGAAGTGTAGTAAACAGTGAGGAGGATAGTGATACACTTGAAGAGGACATAGACAGACTGGTGGAATGGGTGGACACGTGGCAGGTGAAATTTAACAGTTAAGTGAAAAGTGATATATTATGGCATGAAGAATGAAGAGAGGCAATATAAACTAAATGGTACAATTCTAAAGGGGGTGCAGGAACAGAGACCTGGGAGTATAGATGCATAAATCTTTGAAGGTGGTAGGGCAGGTTGCGAAAGTGGTTAAAAAAAATATGGCATCCTGGCTTTATAAATACAGGCATTGAGTACAAGAGCAAGGAAGTTATGTCGAACCTTTGTAAAATACTGGTTCGGCCACAACTGGAGAAGTGTCAAATTCTGAGCATCGCACTTTAAGAAGAATGTGAAGGCCTTTGAGAGGATGCAGAAAAGATTTACTAGAATGGTTCCAGGGACGAGGGACTTCAGTTACTTGGACAGACTGGAGAAGCTGGGATTTTCTTCTCCTTAGATCAGAGAAGGTTGAGAGGAGATATGATAGAAGTGTTCAAAATCATGAAGGTTTAGACAAAGTAAATAAAGAGAAACCGTTCCCAATGGCGGAAGGGTCAAGAACCAGAGGACACAGAATTAAGGTGATTGGCAAAAGAACCAAAGGCGACATGAGAAAAAAATTTTATGCAACTAGTTATGGTCTGGAATGCGCTGCCTAAAAGGGTGGTGGAAGCAGACTCAATCGTAGCTTTCAGAAAGGAACTGGATAAATATTTGAAGTGAAAAAATGTGCACGGCTACAGGGAAAGAACAGGGGACTGGGACTAACTGGATTGCTCTTACAAAGAACCGGCACGGGCTTGATAGGCCGAATGGCGGCCTTGTGTGCTGTAACCATTCTATGATTCAACAGAGGCACTTCACAAATGAAAGTTGACAGCCTTGATTTGGTACTAATCAGTATGAATTTTATACGTTTTCATCTGTCCGCAATAGCATCATTTCAAAAATACACATGTCAAGCACCTGAAAATATTGACCATAACATGAACATCACATGCTGCAGTCAGTCGCAAATGAATTTTGCACAGGGGGCCTCAAACAGGTGTTATGCCCCCCTCTTCGCACATGCAAAGGGCCTAGCGCCTGTTTCAGGCACAGGCCCTGGACACACATGCTGGAGACTTTACCAGTACGGCAGGTGGCAGAACAAGCAAAACAGATGCTGAAACTGGCCTAGACATTCAATGGAGCTGTGGCACATTTTGGAATGTCCCGAGGACACAAAAGCCACCATTTAAATGCAATTTCTCTCTTTTGTTTCATTCAGATGGACAAGACAAAATTTCCCAGATTCATTCCTAATACTGGATCTTCCAACCTGAGCCTTTAGACATTATGATATACAAAGCACAAAACTTCATTATACACAGATGAAAAGCTCTAACCCCCATGCACGCTTCCCTTAAGTCATTACATTGCCTCACTTTAAGCTCAATTGCACCAAGACAGAAATCATGTCTTAGGCACATGCTTCCTCTAAATGATCCCATTTAGTTTTTAAGCATTAAGAAGTGTAGATCAAAATCCACAATGACTGTACAAAGGCAAAATACCATCCATATTATATCCTTGTCAGGAGGACATGACTCAGTGCCACCCCCACCCCCCCCCCAACCTATGATTTTAGTCACAGGTAGGTACTGACCTGAAAAAGGTTGCATATTCATATATAGCCTTCTATGTGATTAGATGTATGGATATTGTGTAATATTTCTGATGCTTCTAATTTGCAGATACCTCTTGTACAAATACTGCAGCATCATCATGAACACATTCTTGTATGTATTCACAGTGTTGCGACAGAGCAACTAAAGTAATTTTCCTCCCACTGTTTTCTACTGCTTGAGGCAGTCGCATAGCAGTCACATGCCCCGTTGTGAGAAAATGGCTCTTCATTAAACACAGTAAAGGGATATTCCACAACACATTTTGAACTCACTCAAGTACAAAACTATTTTTCTTGCAAAACAGTCTACTCCGGACGATTCAAAATAATGTTCGTGCTAAAAGGGAATTATCCAATAATTTGAATTAAGCAACATAAATAACAAAGCTAAGTGGGAATTTAGTGCTAAAAAAAACTGGAGTTAGGGAGTGTGGCAATAATGCTTATCCTGCTCCAACCAACCTAGACCTCTCGCCACTGCTTAGCAGGAACTGTTCCCTTTACTCCACTAGGGATGTTTATTTTAACTACTATAAACAAGACATGCCTAATAGGACAATTTTAAAAAGTAAACTATTTTCACCAAATTAAAACTAGCCATCCTGATTAATTTTAAATGTATCGGCATATAACTTATCTAAACCTTGGTGAATTATATGCAGCTTCTGCCAAATAAAGACAAAAAAAAACCTTCTACCCTGCCGGATAGTGTCTGAAACTAGAAGGTCGTGGAAAATAACCAGTTTCATCGACTTTCTTCAGCTAGCTGTGGGCGTGGCACGCCAAAAAACATAATAACAAAGTTGCCATTTTCTCCTTTCCACATTAAAATAGCCTGAGAAACATTTACCCTTACAAATCCCCCAATTAATCATTTACACGCTGAACAGTAAGGGAACCGCCCCAACAACAAAATGTTTGCAACAAGTTTTTGTTTTATGAACAAAACGCTTTCACCCCATGCACACATCCTACAATTTTTTTTTAAAAATGATTTCTACCTCAATAATCTTCAATGAGCAAATCTTACAATTAAACAAAACACACATAAACCAACTGCTTCTATACCTTAAACGCGCTTCGTCCGTTTCCCCTAAAGAGCGAGTCCAATATGAAAGAAACCAACCACTAGCAGTTTCCTCTCCGAGTTGCTCTGTTTTTACCTCAGTAAATCATATGACCCATCCTTAACCATCGAGAGGATGATGACGTCGCACTGCAGAGAGCAAAAATCGATCATTATTTACTCACTGTCAATCATTTCCATTTCCTTATTATCCATAATGTGCATTTCTAATTTTTTAAAAGATATTTCTGATAACATACTTCCCAGTACTAGTGAACAAAAGGCTCACTTGTTAATGGAACGATGATAACAATAAAGAAATCTCAAACTCACTGGTGTGGTACGAAGTATTACAGACCAGGAAGGTTCACATTAACTTGAAATCTTTCCAGAATAAAACAAGTATGAGTAAAGAGACATGTGACCATGCAGAAAGGTGAGAGAAACCAGGAAATTATAGACCTGTTAATCTAACATTTATTGTGGGGAAGTTATTGGATTCTGTAATTAAGGACAAAGTGACTGAGTACTTAGAGAAATCTGAGCTGATTAGAGAGTGCCTGCATGGATTTGTAAAGGGTAGGTCATGTCTAACAAACATAATTGAATTTTTTGAGGAAGTAACTAAAGTAGTAGAATCATAGAAAGGTTACAGCACGGAAGGAGGCCATTCGGCCCATTGAGTCCGCGCCAGCTCTATGCAAGAGCAATCCAGCTAGTCCCACTCCCCTGCCCTATCCCCGTAGCCCTGCAAATTTTTTCCTTTCAAGTACTTATCCAGTTCCCTTTTGAAGGCCGTGATTGAATCTGCCTCCACCACCCCCTCGGGCAGTGCATTCCATATCCTAACCACTCACTATGTAAAAAAGTTTTTCCTCATGTCACCTTTGGTTCTTTTGCCAATCACCTTAAATCTATGTCCTCTGGTTCTTGACTCTTCCGCCAATCGGAACAATTTCTCTCTATCTACTCTGTCTAGACCCTTCTCAGGGGAATGTCTATGGATGTAGTTTACATGGACTTCCAGAAGGCATTTGTTAAGGTTCCACGTAAGAGACTGCTGGCTAAAATTAAAACTCGTGGAATTTAATGCAGAGTTGTGTGAAGTGATGCATTTTGGTAGGAAGAATGAGGAGAGTCAATATAAACTAAAGGCTATAATGTTAAAGGGGGTGCAGGAACAGAGAGATCTGGGGCTGAACATACACAAATCTTTGAAGGTGGCAGGACAAGTTGAGAAGGCTGTTAAAAAAGCATATGAGATCCTGGACTTTATTAATAAAGGCATGGAGTACAGAAGCAAGGAAGTTATGTTAAACCTTTATAAAACACTGGTTAGGCCTCAGCTGGAGTATTGTCTTCAATTCTGGGCATCACACTTTAGGAAGGATGTCAAGGCCTTAGAGACGGTGCAGAAAAGATTTACTAGAATGGTGGCAGGGATGAGGGACTTCAGTTATGTGGAGATACTGGAGAAGCTGGGGTTGTTCTCCTTAGATCAGAGAAGGTTAAGAGGAGATTTGATAGAGGTGTTCAAAATCATGAATGGTTTTGACAGTGTAAATAAGAAGAAACTGTTTCCAGTGGCAGAAGGGTCGGTAACCAGAGGACACAAATTTAAGGTGATCGGCAAAAGAACCAAAGGCAACATGAGGAAACATTTTTTTACACAGCGACTTGTAATGATCTGGAATGCACTGTCTGAAAGGATGGTGGAAGCAGATTCAATAGTAACTTTCCAAAGGGAATTGGATAAATACTTGAAGGGAAAAAATTTACAGGACTATGGGGAAAGAGCAGGGGAATGGGACTAATTGCAAAGCTTTTTCAAAGAGCCGGCACAGGCACGATGGGCTGAATGGCCTTCTCCTGTGCTATACCCACTATGATACTATGAATTGAAGGCAAATTATTGACCTGGTTAGGCGACTGGTTAGGCAGTAGAAGATAGAAAGTATGGATAATGGGTATGTACTCGAAGGAAGGAAGTGACTAGTCCCACAAGGATCTGTGCTGGGGCCTCAACTATTCACTATATTTATTAATGACTTAGGTAACACAATAGAGAGCCATATATCCAAGTTTGCCAATGATACAAAGATTGTTGACATAGTAACTATGTGTAAACGGGAGCATAAAATTACAAAGAGACATTGATAGATTAAGTGAATGGGCAAAACTTTGGGAGGTAGATTTCAACACAGGTAAGTGTGAGGTCATCCATTTTGGACCAAAAAAGGATAGATCCGAGTATTTTTTAAATGGTGAAAAGCTAGGAACAGTGGAGGTCCAAAGAGATTTAGGGGTCCATGTACACAGATCACTAAAATGTAGTAGTCAGGTACAAAAAAGAATTAAAAAGAGGGCTTTAATATAAAGGGGAGGAAGTTTTGCTACAGTTATACAAAGCCCTGGTTAGACCACATCTGGAGTACTGTGTACAGTTCTGAGCACCGCACCTTAGAAAGGATATATTGGCCTTGGAAGGAGTGCAGCACAGATTCACCAGAATGTTACCAGGGCTGCAAGGGTTAGATTATGAGGAGAGATTACATAAACTAGGCTTGTATTCCCTGGAATATAGAAGGTCAAGGTTTTTAGGATTTTGAAAGGAATTGATAGGGTAGATAGAGAGAATCCTTTTCCGCTGGTGGACAAGGGGACATAACCTTAAAATCAGATCCAAGTAATTCAGGAGAGAAGTCAGGAAACACTTCTTCACATAAAGGGTGGTAGAAGAGTGGAACTCTCTCCCACAAAAAGCAATAGATGCTAGTTCAATTAATAATTTTAAATCTGAGATCGATAGATTTTTATTAGCTAAGAGTATTAAGGGATATGGAGCCATGGCGGGTGGATGGAGTTAGGATACAGATCAACCATGATCCCATTGAATGGTGTAACAGGCTCACGGGGCTGGATGGCCTACACCTGTTCCTATGTTTCTATGTAATCAAGAATCATTTAAACTGGGGTGGTTGTGGAGCGGGGAGGGGGCACAGAGGACAGTGAGGAAACAGGATCCTAGATAAGACAGATCGTACAGTAGAAGGCAGTCAACATTATTGGCACAGGTCCCCGCAGACACTGGGGGATGTGAGAGGAGACAAGACTATAATAAGATGTATATGTATGAATGCCAGAAGCATTAGAAATAAAATGCAGGAACTGAAGGCTGTTGTGGCAGTAGTGAACTGGATGGGAATTAATATAACATTCAGGGCTATATAGATTGTTTTGAAAATACCGAGTGGACATAAAAGATGATATAGCACTGTACGCAGGGACACTTGGGAGGTAAAAGAAGTTGATCCTGTGGAAGGTAAACAACTATAAAAATATCTTCTCTGGTTAGAAGACTTCAATGCAAATAAATCCAAGCTAACATCCAAGGGTCTTGCTATTGGTCAACATAAGAGGGAGGACAATTTGATTTATAAAGAGAAACGAAGGAAATGTGAGAACAGAAAAGTCATTTTAATGGGAGACTTCAACCAGCCAAATAGAAACCGGGAAAAGCCAAGTGGTTTAGTCAGAGTTGATAAATGTATTGCATGACTGTCTCTTGACCCAGTTTGTTAAGGAAGCCATGAGAGGCAGTGTTCATCCTGATCCATTATTTGTAAAAGACTCAGGAATTATACATGAAATGGAAGTTGAAAGATCCCTGGGGGATAGCAACGTAACCTGGAAGTCAGAAATGTTAAAGCAAACATATTGGGGGAGGTTGTTCAACGACACTTCAGTAGAACACTTTTAAAAGTATAATGCTGAGCACGCAGGATGAAAACATTCCCAAAACCAACAAGCTCAGGCTAAACAAACTTGATCCTAAATAGATTAACAAACAAATTAAAAGTGAGACATGGGGAAAAAATGGCCTATACAAACCCTGCAGAGAGAAAGGAGAAGGAGTTCACTAGGATGAATATAGTGTTAATGAGAAACGTGTTAATGGAGTGGTCAGAGAGGCAAAGAGAAGATTAGAAAAAATCGTAGTGGCTGAAACTTAATCATAACCACAAAAAAAAATCTTTCAATACCACAACAGCAAGAGGGCAGTCGCAAAAATGCAAAACCGTTCAAAAATGAGCACAAAATAGTAAATATTCTAAATGGTCACTTCCTCCAAGTATTTACAAGGGAAGACATGAGCAGCATGCCCTCTCCAAACAATGATATCCCAAGTAAAATCAATGGGTAGAACTTTCAACTTTGGTGGGAGCGTAAAATGGGCGGTCGCAGATCGGCTGCCAGTTATACATTCCACTTAATTTTCCTTTCCATTGAAGTTGAAAGTTTTGCTTAATGACTGTTATAAAGTAGGTGCAAGTCCTAAAAAACCTAAAAGGGCTCAAAACACATGAATTCCTGTTTATCCCAGAGTACTGCAAGATACTAGGGAGGAAATTTGTGAAGCATTGACCAGCATTATGAAGGAATCAAAGGACACTGGGGAGGTACCAGTAGATTGGAAACAGGCTAATATGTTACCCATATTCAAAAAGGGTGACAAAGCAGACACAGGCAAATACATATTCATTAGTCCTATTTCCATCAAATCAATTATCAGAAGTAAATGTGAGGATGATCTGAACAAGAACAATCCAGTAAACAGAAGCCAGCATGGATTCAGAAGGGGAAGATGCTGCCTGACCAACCTCCTCGACTTCTTTGAGTAAGTGCCAACCCAAATGGATTGTGGTAAGCCCTATGTTGTGCTATACCTTAACTTCCAAAAGGCTTTTGATAAACTTCCACATGAAAGGCTACTAATTAAACTCAATGTTGTAGTAATTCAGGTTGGACTCTGCAAATGGATAAGGAACTGGCTTAAGAGTAGAAGACAACAAAGGAGTTATGTAAGAATGCTGGAAGTATTGAGGAGGGTGCCTTAGGGCTCAATGTTGGGACCACTACTGTTTCTATTTTACATCAATTACTTGGATTCAGAAACTCAATGCAAATTGGTCAAACTAACAGATAACATCAAACTCGGAGGGAAGCAGAATAGAAGGAGGTAGTTCAGAAATTACAGCATAAGCTAAACAAAAAACACGAGTGGGCAGAACAATGGCAGATGAAATTTAATGCAGACAAGTGTAAAGTGCTACACATAGGAAAGAAAAACAGATGATGCGCTTACTCAGGGAGATAGATAGGCATGTCTGCAACCGTCAACGTGAGTCCCGCGTGATGTGTTGCCTCCCTGGTGCCAGGGTAAAGGACATCACTGAGAGGGTGCAAACACTTTGAGGGGGGAAGGGCTTCATCCAGAAGTCGTGGTCCATGTGGAAACCAATGACATAGGAAGGGAAAGGGTCAAGGTCTTGTAGTCAAAGTTTCAGGAGCTAGGGAGGAAGTTAAAAAACAGGACCTCAAAGATAGTAATCTCTGGAATCTCGAGCCACATGCTAGTGAGTATAGGCATAATAAGATAACACAGGTTAATGCTTGGCTGGGGCAATGATGCAAGAGGGAGGGCTTCAGATTCCTGGGACATTGGGACCAGTTCTGGGGCAGGAGGGATCTATTCAAGATGGACGGGTTGCACCTCAACAGAGCTGGGACCAATGTTCTCGCAGGGAGTTTAACCAGTGCTCTGGGGGAGGGTTTAAATTAATTTGGCAGGGGGATGGGCACCAGGATGAAATATTAGAGAGGAGAAACAAGGTGCATAGAGGACTGAGAGGGACAATCAGCACTAGAGTAAAGAATAGTTCATAAAATCATAGAAAGATTACAGCAAGGAAGGAGACCATTCGGCCCATCGAGTCCGTGCCGGATCTATGCACAAGCAATCCAGCTAGTCCCACTGCCCCGCCCTACCCCCGTAGCCCTGCACATTTTTTCGTTTCAAATACTTATCCAGTTCCCTTTTGAAGGCCATGATTGAATCTGCCTCCACCACTCCCTCGGGCAGTGCATTCCAGATCCTAACTACTTGCTGTGTAAAAAAGTTCAGAAATAAGAGGGATGAGACAGGGATCAAATGCGAGACATTGGGGTGCATGTGCGTAAATGCCGGTAGCGTAGTAAACAAGGTTGGTGAGCTGCAGGCTCAAATCGCCACATGGGATTATGATATAGTGGCAATAACAGAGACTTGGATCAAAGAAGGGAAGGATTGGGTACTTAATATTCCTGGTATTCAGGAAAGATAGGATAGGAAAGAAAGGAGAGGGGTATTGACCAAAGAAACTGTTATAGCATTGGAAAGGGATGATGACGTTTTGGGGTCAAAGACAGTATCTATTTGGTTAGAATTAAGGAACAATAGGGGAACTATTACACTATTGGGTGTATACTATAGGCCACCAAATAGTGGGAAGGAGATAGAGGAGAACATTTGCAGGCGAATTACAGAAAGATGCAAGAAATATAGAGTGGTGATAATGGGGGACTGTTATAGACTGGGACGGTAACAGTGTAAAGGGTAAAGAGGGGGAGGAATTCCTGAAATGTGTTCAAGAGAATTTCCTGGAAAAATTGGATAGGGCCTGTTTTTGGGCGGGGGTAGTGCGGTCTGCTATTACCCTGTGTCCAATGGCCCCCGCGCAGGCAGGACGAGATTTTCATCAGGCGTGAGGGCTTACCTGCAATCTGCGTTGGAAATCAGTATTGAATGAGGATTCCATGCAATTCACACTTTCCACCGGCAGGGGGAGCTCCAATCTCTTAAAGGCAGGCTGTCTGTTAGAAATCTCTTAAAGGTAGCTGGTACCTGTTATTTGCTGAAAATAACAGTCTGCTGTCTGAACAGAGATCAGACATCGCACATGTAAAACATAAATGCAGGTCCCATCCCTATGTTTACACACTGATGAGTTATGATAAAACATTTAATAAAGGTTGCACACTACTAAATTCCACATCCTCCAATCTGCACGCCAGACCTCACCAATCTGCCCATCTGCGTTTGTACCAGGCCTGCGAGAGTGCATGCACCATGGTTCTCTGCTGATGCACTAGAAACCTTGGTGCAAGAGGTGGACAAGAGGAGGGACATCCTATGTCCACGGCGGTGGTGGGTAGGAGGGGGCAAGAGGCCCTCCAGACATGTACCTAAAAGGCAGTGGGAGGCAGTGGGGGATGAAGTCAATGCCAGGTGCACAGCATCACAAACATGGATGCAGTGCAGGAAGAAGTTCAATGCTTTGACATAAGTGGTCAAGGTGAGTGAGGTCAACTGTCAAGTGGCATCTCCTACCAACTACACCACTGCTCCACGCACTACATCACCCAGATACTTAAAAACTCTTCCAATCAGATGCTTCCTCTCACCCTTACACATTACCACTGTTGCAAGCTGCCCACCCACAACTCACAGGCCACACACACTGGCAGCTATTCAACCATGACAGACATATCACCCAGACACACATCCCGCTTTCTTGCAGGGGACGGTGACGCATATCAGGAGGCAGCAAGTAGCAGTGGCATTTAGCCCCTCGAGCCTCTTCCGCGATTTAATGAAATTATGGTGGACCTGTGCCCTAGCGCCTTAGCCCCATATCCCTTAATACCTTTAGTTCACAGAAATCTATCAATCTCAGATTTAGAATTCACAATTGAGCTAGCATCAACTGCTGTTTGCAGAAGAGCATTCCAAACTTAACCCACCCTTTGCGTGTAGCAGTGTTTCATAACTTCGCTCCTGCATGTCCTGGTTCTAAATGTTAGGCTATGTCCCGGCATCCTAGTATTCAAGTATAGGAGCCCTCCAAAAACAGTTACAAATGTCTCGGCAGCCAGAAGCAATCATCCAACCACCAACCTGTAAATTCTGCATGGCCCCTTTAAATAGTGCTGGTGGGGGTTCCCAAGGCACTCTAAGACATGTTCAGATAGTTGGGGTTAAGACAGTGTGTTGAGTTGAGTGTTAAATTCCAAAATGGTGTCTATCACTTTAAATCAGCGTTGCGCACTGATTGTATCCATTTTCTCTTTACCTTACATGCTTCCAGCGTTCGTTATCTACACCCGCGCTAACTCCTATACCAAGATGGCATCCAGTGCATGTCACGCTGGAAACGTGCGTGCGCAACCAAGACGCCGCCTTGGCACTTCGGGAGGTCGCGTAGCGCCGAAACAACGGGCGCTACACGGACCAATTTAGCACACTGTGTTTCCAGCCCAACCAGGAAGGAAACAGTACTGGATCTAGTTCTGGAGAATGAAATTGGGAAGGAGGAGCATGTTTCAGTAGGGGAGCATTTGGGGAACTGTGATCATAATATCATTAGATTTAGAATAGTTAGGGAAAAGGACAAGGAACAATCAAATCTGAAAATACGTAATTGGAGGAGAGCAAATTTCAGTGAGTTAAAAAAGGATCTTGCCCAGGTGGATTGGAATCAAAAATTGGTTGGCAAAACAGTAATTGAACAATGGGAGGCCTTCAAGGAGGAGTTAGTTCGGGTACACATCCCTAAGAGGAGAAAAGGAAGGGCATCCAAAGCTAGAACTCCCTGGATGACTAAAGATATAGAGATTAAAATGAAACAGAAAAAGGAGACTTATGACAAATGTAAGGTTCATAATACTGTAGGGAACCAGGCTGAATACAGAAAGTACAGAGGAGATCTAAAAAGGGAATCAGAGGGGCAAAGAGGGGGTAAGAGAATAGATTAATGGCTAATATAAAAGGGAACCCAAAAGTCTTTTATGAACATATAAATAGGAAAAGGGTAGTCAAAGAAAGGGTGGGACCGAGTAGGAACAAAATAGTAGATCTTCTTGTGGAGGCAGGGGGCATGGCTGAGGTACTAAATGAATACTTCGCATCTGTCTTCATTAGAGAAGAAGATGCAGCAGTAAAGGAGGAGGCAGCAGCGATATTGGATAGGATAAAAATAGATAAATTGGAGGTACTTAAAAGATTGGCAGTACTCAAAGTAGAAAAGTCACCTGGTCCAGATGGGATGTATCCTAGGTTACTAAGAGAAGTAAGGGTGGAAATTCCAGAGGCTCTGGCCACAATCTTCCAATTCCAATTCCAATTCTCCTTAGATATCAGGATGGTGCCAGAGTACTGGAGGATTGCAAATGTTACACCCCTGTTCAAAAAAGGAGAGAGGGATAAACCCAACAATTATAGGCCAGTCAACCTAACGTCATGCTGGCGAAACCTTTAGAGACAATAATTGGGGAAAATCATGTTTGACTAACTTGATTGAGTTGCTTGATGAAGTAACGGAGAGGGTTGATGAGGGTAGTACAGTTGATGTTGTGTGTATGAACTTTCAAAAGGCATTTGATAAAGTACCACATAATAGACTTATTAGCAAAATTAAAGCCCATGGCAACATGGATACAAAATTGGCTAGGGGACAGGAAGCAGAGAGTAGTAGCGAATGGTTTTTTCTCAGCCTGGAGGGAAGTATACAGTGGTGTTCCCCAGAGGTCAGTATTAGGACCACTGCTCTTTTTGATATACATTAATGACCTGGACTTGGGTATAATTTCAAAGTTTCCAGATGACACAAAACTCGGAAATGTAATAAACAATGTGGAGGATAGTAACAGACTGCAGGAGTACATAGACAGACTGGTGAAATGGGCCAACACATGGCAGATGAAATTTAATGCAAAGAAGTGTGAAGTGATGCATTTTGATAGGAAGAATGAGAAGAGGCAATATAAACTAAATGGTACAATTTTAAATGGGGTGCAGGAACAGAGAGATCTGGGGGTGTACATACGCCCTGAAAGGGTGGTGGAAGCAGATTCAATAATAACTTTCAAAAGGGAATTGGATAAATACTTGGTGGGAAAAAATTTACAGGGCTATGAGGAAAGAGCAGGGGAATGGGACTACTTGGATAGCTCTTTCAAAGAGCCGGCACGGGCACGATGGGCTGAATGGCCTCTTCCTGTGCTGTACCTACTCTGATACCATGACACTATGATTACTCCATGAAGCTAAGGATGAAAGTGAAAGTGTCTTAGTAAATGTGACCATAAACATGTCCAACCAATACACAGCAGCAATCAACAAAGCTACTAGGATGTTGAACTACAAAGCCAAAACAGTAGAATATAAGTCAGAGAAGCTGTGGATCAAACTTTACAGTGCTCTGGCCAGACCACACCTTGAATACTGCCTCCAGTTAAGATCACCGAGAAACAGGAGAGATTCAGACAGTGGAGAGAAGAGCCATCAAGCTAAACCTTTATGTCAAGTGTCTAAATTATGAAGAAAGACTGGAATAATTTGGGCATTTCAGCCTGGGAAGGAGGCGTATAAGAGGTGATTTAGAGTTATATAAGATTGTTAGTGGTATGGAAAAAAAGGTAACCTGAAATATTACTTTAAATTAGACTGTGGGAGTGGAACAAGTGGATGCAGGTTCAAACCAGTAAAAGGTAATTTTAGGACTGATACCAGGAAGTTCTTCACACAAAAAGTAATTAACATATAGAATGGGTTCCAGATAGAGTAGCGGAGGCAAAACCCCAAACTTATTTAAGAAATAATTGGATGCTATACTGCGGAGACGTTGGCTCGCTCTGGGTGGATAAATCTGTAATAATCTTGTGATCTTTTGATCCTGGTCTCTGTTAAGTTAGCAGCTCTCAGCCAGAACAGAAGAATCACAATTGATCTTAACTTTTGATGTTCTCTTACTTAAGGGAAGGGGGGGGGGGGGGGGTTACCACAACAACTTCATGCAACCCTGAAAGAAGGGTACCATAAACAAATAATGGACATTGTGGTCAAACTAAAAATGCAGATCAGTGAAATTTTTTAAGCTGTAATTGTGTAATTAGGATTAATAAAACAATCAAAGGCTAATTTTCCTGACCTTTGCCTCCTAGGAAATGTTCATTTCTCTGGGAACAAAGAGAAGAGAAAGAGGACAGAGACTCTTTCAGGGATGTCTTACGAATGAAACTGAGGATCTGTCTGCCCTCTCAGGTGGACATAAGAGATTCCATGGCACTATTTGAAGAAGAACAGGGCAGGCCGGATGGCCTATTCCTGCTCCTATTTCTTATGTTCTTATGTTCTTAGTTCTCCCTGGTGTCCTGGCCAATATTTAGCCCTCAACCAACATCATGAAAAGAAGATTATCTTCCAATCCTCCTTAGACATGGGAGTGGTGCCAGAGGACTGAAGGATCGCAAATGTTACAGCTCTCTTCAAAAAAGGGGAGAGTGATAAAGCTGGTATTACAGGCCAATCAGCCTGATGGCGGTGGTGGGGAAACTTTTATAGACAATAATCTGGGACAAAATTAATTGGCATTTGGACAAGTAAGGGTTAATAAATGAAAGCCAGCACGGATTTGTTAAAGGCAAATTGAGTTTGGCTAACATGATTGAGTTCTTTTATGAAGTAACTGCTTAAACAGTGCTTCTATATATGAAGTAACAGAGAGGGTTGATGAGTATAGTGTGGTTGATGTTGTGTATATGGATTTTAAAAAGACATTTAATAAAGTACCACATAATAAACTTGTTAGCAAAATTGAAGCCCATGGGATCAGTGGTTGCATGGATACGAAATTGGCTAAGGGACAGAAAGTAGGGAATAGTGATGAATGGTTCTTTTTCAGACTGGAGGGAAGTATCCAGTGGTGTCCCCCAGGACCACTGCTCCTTTTGATATATATTAATGACCTGCGCTAGGGTATACAGGCATTCTTTTATGCAGCAAGTTGTTATGATCTGGAATGCACTGCCTGAAAGGGTGGTGGAAACAGATTCAATCTTAACTTTCAAAAGGGAATTGGATAAATATTTGAAAAGAAAATATTTGCAGGGCTATGGGGGAAGAGCAGGGGAATGGGACTAATTGGTTAGCTTTTTCAAAGAGGCAGCACAGACATGATGGACCAAATGGCCTTCTTATGTGTTGTATGATTCTGTGATTCTGTGATCTGATCATTATCACATTGTTGTTTGTGAGACCTTGATGTGCACAAATTGGCTGCCACGTTTCTTACATTGCAACAGTGACTACACTTCAAAAATACTTCATTGGCTGTAAAGCAACTTGAGCCATCCTGAGGCCTTGAAGGGTGTTATATAAATGCAAGTCTTTCTTTCTTTTTTTCTCAGCTCACTGGGTCTTTGTCCCTTTTAGGTTGACCCAGGAGAGCTGAGCCTGGACCTGTTGTAGCAGCAGGCCCATCAGAGCCTTATTAATGAGGTAGGAGTGGGTATTCCTGGCCTCTCACCTCATTTTCAGGTGTGAACATTTTCTGGGCACCGCCGCACAGGAGTGCCCAGAAAATATGTTACTTTTTCCTGCCCCAAATCCCTACTGATTGAAAGAAGGCACACTGAAAACAAATTGATTTTTGCTGTGTTCATGCTGTCTCTTGATGTCCGCGATCCAGGATAATTCTGGTTTCTTCCTGCATCCACACAAATTGATTTTCAAAATTTGCAGTAGTTTTACTGCCAGCTCTCAAGAAGTGTAACTATTAAGCAGATTTGAGCTAGGTGAGTTTTTCCAGTGACTAATTGCATCATTTAGAGCAGGAAATCCCTGGTTTGTACTGATTTAGCTAGCCTCAGCTAGGTAGTGGTGCTACCATTGTCCTCAGCACGCCTTTGTTCGGCAGGAGCTAATCATTCATGTATCTTACTTCTGACCGCTATGCAGTGCACCTTGCTGGAAGCGAAATTTAGGCCACTGTTTGGGGTTTCGTTCTCTGATTGGCGGGATGTACAAGTATGTTCCCCAGGGATCTGTACTGGGGCCTCAGCTGTTCACCATATATATCAGTCACTTGGATGAAGGAATAGAGAGTTGTATATCCAAGTTTGCAGTTGACACTAAGTTAGAAAGCACAGTAAATTGTGTAAATGGAAGGAGGAACTTACAAAGGGATGTAGGCAGACTAAGTAAGTGGGCAAAACAATGGTAAATGGAGTAGAATGTGAGGAGATGTGAGGTCATCCACTTTGGATCTGAGAAAGATAAATTGGAATATTTTCTTAATGGTGAGAGACCAGAAGCTGTGAAAGAGCAAAGAATTTTAGGTGTTCATATATACAAATCACTAAAGACTAGTGCAGAGATACAAAAAGTGATCAAAAAGACTAATGGAATGTTGGCCTTCAAATTATGGGCAGCTCTGTGGGATGGACTGGTTCACATTCTGGCGTTGATTAAACCAACCCAAATCCACTTAATATTAGACACTCACAGTTCACAGGTAAAGAAGCTTTTCATCCCATCAATTTAGATTCATTTTGAACCCATTTCCCAAAAGTTGAATCCAGTTCCCTGCCTCTTTTGATTCCTTTTATAATATTTGAGGACACATAGATAAGATGAGAGCGTAACCATATTCAGGAACTGCTTTAATAGATTAGAGTATTGTACTTAGCTTATAGTTATGGGACCAAAACCACCTGTGGTACCTGTGTTGGATGTACCCTTTGGGCCGCTTTCCTCGAACCCTACCGTGGCCATCCATCCATCATGACTCCTATGCTGCTATTAAGCTACTCAACAGCTCCCTTGCCTCTGCCTTCGATACCCTTATTCCCATCAAATGGTTCACCATATCCCACCTCCGACATTCCATTGGTACACTTGCCATTTTTGTTCCCTTGAGTCCAAAGGCTGTAACCTTGAGTGCAACTAGCACACGTCTGGTCTAGTTAGGCATTGCCAGGTCCGCTCGACCATGCTTGCTAATATTGTGTCCTACTCTGCTCAGCCAAATTTTTCTATTACTTCAGAATTATTTTGAAGGGTAAGGGCAACTTGCAGATCCTTTTCTGTATGACGAGCTGCCTTCTTAAATCTCCATCCTCCTGCCCCCTCCACCCTCACTCATAACACCAATCTTCATCTCTAAGATTGAGAACGTCCATGCAACTGTTTCTGCCACCACCTCCCCTCCATTGTCCTGATCCTGACTACTTCCCCACCCTAGCCCACTCTACCACTGATCCTCTGTCACTCTGCACTTTCTCTCCTATTTCCTCCACTGCTCTTTCCAAGCTCGTCTCTTCTTTCAAAACTACTACCAACACCCACTCATCAAAAAGTAAACTTCTGTCCTGTTTCTAGCCTCCTTTTCCTTTCTTAGTTCCTTGAACATGTCATCACTTCCCAGCTCCATGCCCATCCTTCCTGAAACTCCCTGTTTGAATATCTTATTAGTACAGCTTCTATCCTGCTCACGGTACCAAGACCTCCCTGGCCAAAGTCACAAATGACATTCTCAGTAACCACAACAACAGAGCATGAATCCTTCTTGTCCTTCCCTCTGTGTAGTGGTCAATATGGTTCACCACGTCACCCTTCACCATCACCTCTCCTCTGTTGTGCAGGTCCATGAGTCTGCCATTGTGTGGTTCAACTCCAACCTGTCCCAATGTAGCCAGTGCACCTCCAGCTATGGCTTTACCTCCTATCTCCACACAATTGCTTCACAGTTCCCCAAGCAGCTACCCTTGGTTCTCCTCTTTCTCATCTACATTTTGCCTCTCAACGACATCAGCCACAGGCACAGGTCAGCTTCCATATATCTACTGACAACACTCAGCTCTACCTCTCTACCACTTCCCTCAATCACATGACCACCTGTGCATTGTCAGAATGCCTGTATGACATGAAGTCATGGATGAGTCAAAAAGATCAAAGCCATCATTTTCAGTCATCACCATAAACCCCCACTCCATTGCTACTGATTCGATTTGCCTCCCTGGCCACTTGCTCAAGCTGAATTAGACCATGAAAAACCTTGGTGCCCTATTTGCTGAAAGCTTAGCTTCAAATCCTAATTCTTATCCATCACTGAGAATGTTTACTTCGACTCTGCAACATTGTTGCCATCACCATCACCCCCACTGCTGCCAAAGCCTTTATCTATGCTTTTGTCACTTCTAGCCTCAATTTCTCCAATGGCCTCCTTGCTGGCCTCCCATCCTCCATGAACTCTAACTTTTTCAAAACTCAGCCACCCATACCCTGCTCACGTTACATCTCACTCACCCATCATCCCTGTCCACCCTGACCTACACAGGCACCCTGCCATCCAATGTATTGAATTTAAAATCCAAATCTTCATCTTCAATTTCCTGCATGGCTTCACCTCACCCTTTCTATGCAATCTCCATCAGACTCACTTCCCTCCTACACCCATTGGTCTCCCAACTCTGGCATTTTGTACATCCTCCCCTCCCTCCCTTTCTCCCAGCATTGGTGGTAGAGTCATCAGCCACCTTGACTTACTCTCTGGAAGACCCTCCATCTCTCTATTTCTCTCTCCTCCTTTAAAACCCATCATTATGACTAAGCTTTGGTTACCTCTCCTAACTCTTCCAACATGGCTTGGCACTTGATCCTTTGCACTTATTTCCTCCTGTAAATTGCCTTGAGACATTTTCCTTTGTTAAAGGTGTTATGTACAATGAGTGGTATTGCTTTAGAAATTCTACCAATGGTCCACAAGTTGGTGTACTAACACATATTACTCAGCATTTCTATCCTAATCTCCACACAAAGTTCCTGCTATCGCCCAGGCTGTCTGGAGGAGGCACTTGTAAAGAATAGCAGGCACTCCCTCATAGGGAATGAGGGAAAATTCAGAAGCATGTCACTCTTATACACCTCCTAGTAGCCAGTTGCAGGACGGCATTGGCATGAGTTGCCCACTTGTCCTTTTGATTGTGAAATGGTGTATGATACTTGTGAACACAAAAGGTACCATTGTGTGCACTTTCAAATGAAAAAGGCCATCACTTCACAGCATGCTTGAGTCAAGCTGGGGCACTTTTAAACACTGCTGAGAATGGCAACTTCTAGAGAGAATACAGGAAATGGCAAGGAGAGATAAAATTGTCTGAAGTGAGCGTCATTCAAAATTCTCAGATACAGACTGGTTTACCCATCTTTTTGCTTTAGATATGTGAAATGCTAAAGTTTGAACAGTTGAATTTTATAGTGCGGTTACATTAGATGTGTTTCTAACCACATGCTTTGGCTTGTTACCAACATATTCCACTTTTAATCATTGTTAATTTAGTTTTTTTTTATAAATAGAACTGCTTTCAAGATTGTGGTCACAAGTTTAGTTGGTAGATGGTAGGCGGAACTTACTTTACCAAGACTCCAGTTAAAGTGTCACACCATCACACCACCACACACTACAGCTAAGTGAATGTTTAACTTATCACTTAGATCATAACCGCAAGTCTCAGTTTCTCGGACAGCAGGTGCTGGTAATGGTTCTGCTGTAAACATTTACATCTCCTCTGGACCCAACTTTTGTTTTTTTACTTGTCCCATTACTGCTCCCTTTTGCCTTGCACCATCATCCCTTTTGTCATTTAATCACTCCTGCCCTCCACCCTATCACAGGTCCTTCCTCTCCCCCACCCCCCCCCCCCCCCTCCCCAAACCCAGCTCCATTTCTCTGGCTCTGTACTTGTTCATAAACTGTTAAATCTCTAACTTCTTTCAGTTCTGATAAAAGCTCATCGACCTGAAACGTTAACTCTGTTTCTTTCTCCAGAGATGCTGCCTGGCCTGCTGAGTGTTTTCAGCATTTTCTGCTTTTATTTCAGATTTCCAACATCTGCAGTATTTGCTGTTTTACAATTTATCACTACTGGTACCCCTTTTCATTCAAAGTTGCTTTAAAGAATTAATGGTTAACTCAAATTTTATTTGAGCAAATGCCTGCAGTGCTGTTTTATTAAAATGACTTAATTCAAAGTATTGGATAATTCACTTTTTGGTGGCAAAAAATGACATGAATTAACAGAAGCAGATAATATTAAAAGAAAATAGAACTTATTAGCGTGAAACTGCAATCAAGCTGATATGCTAAAATATGAGAAAGTAGATTTTAATAATTAATTTTAAATTTTTTGCACTGTATAATATATGTAGCAACCTTCAGTCATTAAGATAGTGGCCTGGATTCCTTTCGGAATTACTGCCCATTTTGGGACGGATTGGGGCAGTAAGTGAATTCTTAGAGGCCACCACCTCAACTCCCCTTCAAAAAATCTGCACCTGAATTATACTCCAACAGACGTCAAATGATATCCCTTCCACCAGATTTCCTCTACTTCTGCTGATTGAAGGAAGTGTTGAAGCTGTGGATCTTCTGTATGAAGAACTGCAGCCACTTTGCCAATTAGGCACTGCTCTGTCAATGGAAGTGAAGGTCATAGTGACACAACAGGCTTCTTCTAGGGTGAAGCTGAGGATCCCAGTTGCATCATGGGAACATAGGAACAGAAGTAGGCATTCAGCCCCTCGAGCCTATTCCACCATTCAGTTAGATCATGGCTGATCTATACCTCAACTCTAATTACCCGCCTTTGCTCCATATCCCTTGGTACCCCTACCTAACAAAAATCTATCCATCTCAGTATTGAAAATTTCAATTGACCCAGTATCCACAGCCTTTTGGAAAGAAAAGAAACTTGCATTTATATAGCAGCTTTGACATCCCAATGCGCTTTACAATGAAGCACTTTTGAAGTGTAGTCATTGTTGTAATGTAGGAAATGCGGCATGCAATTTGCACACAGCAAGATCCCACAAATAGTAATGTGATAATGACTAGCTAATCTGTTTTAGTGATGTTGGTTGAGGGCTAAATATTGGTCAGGACACCAGGGTGAACTCCCCTGCTCTTCTTCAAAATAGTGCCATGGGATCTTTTATGTCCACCTGAGGTCTCAGTGTAACATCTCATCTGAATAGACGGCACCTCCAACAGAGCAGCTATCCCTCAATACTGCACTGGATGTCAGCCTAGATTTTGTGCTCAAGTCTCTGGAATGGGATTTGAACCCACAACCTTTTGATTCAGAGATGAGAATGCTACCACTGTGGCATGGCTGACACATATTTGGGAGAGAGATTTCCAGATTTACACTACCGTTTGTGTGAAAAAGTGCTTCCTGATCTGACTCCTAAATGGCCTAGTGCTAATCCAGTCTTCTGTACACCGACCAGTGCATCAGGCAGGCCATTACTGCCATTTTTAAAAGAACAGAACAATATATTAGCTTCCTCATGGACCCTCAGGAATAGGAGGATCAAACCCTTGGATTTTTATGTAGAGCAGGATTCCCCAAAATGCAACGGGTAGTGGATGGAACACATGTGGCCCTATGAGTGGTCTTTCTACCCTTGACTGTTTTAGCACTGCTAAGAAGGAGGAAAATGTGGTGCAGCTGCAGTGGTTACAAGTCTGCAGCTGCTTAAAGAGCCAGAAGCAAAGAAAACTGGAGTCCATGAATAGAGACAGAAATGGCAGGGTGAAAAGCATCACTGGGGGCTTCTGCTGTGGCAAGAGCCATGAGATTCGTGGATACTGCAATGAATGCACTGTTGACAGAAACAAGGGCAAGGAGTCACTGGCTTCTTGGCATTCAAGAAAAAGCAATAGAAAAGAGTTATGCAAATGTTATAGGGGGAGATGAATCAGGAAGAGTCTCACTTCCTTCACCCCACGCACTGCCACACATTTTATGAAAAAGTTTAATGACCTCATGGTAAACATAGGCAAGGCTCCACTTGTACATTTTGAAACACTTTTAGATGCATGGCTCGCCTCCATATTCTTATGGAATGAGTGTTGAAGGGAAATACCGCAATACCCCTCACTTCCCTCAGTGTCAGCCATCACTCAGTCATGGCACTCTTGCTTCTGAGTCAGAAGATAGTGGGTTCGTATCACTCAAGAGACTTGAGCATGTAATCTAGGCTGACACTTCAGTGCAGTACACAGGGAGTGCTGCACTGTCAGAGGTGCCATCTTTTGGATGAGATGTTAAATCATGGCCCCGTCTGCCCTCATAGATGGAATATAGGAAGGAACATAGGAACAGGAGTAGGCCATTCAGCCCCTCAAGCCTGTTCTTCCATTCAATTAGATCATGGCTGATCTGTATCTTAATTCCACCTACCTGCCTTGGTTCTATAACCATTAATACCTTTGCCTAACAAAAATCTATCAATTTCAGTTTTGAAATTTTCAATTGACCTGGGGTGTAATTTTAATCCCCAGAACGGGTGGATTGGGGGTGGGTGGGCAGTGAAAATGGTTGATTTTTGTAGTGGGACCGCATCCTGGCTCCAACGCGCCCATTCCGGGTTTAACTCAGGCATGTTTGGATCCACGTGCGCAACAGAAACCCGGAAGTCCCATCCCCACATAAAGCCAGTGCGCCAATGCTTAAAGGGGCAATGTATCTCAGTGTGATATTGAGGCACTTAATTTTTTGTGTATTAAGAAAGTAAAACAAATATAACATTACCTGTTCTGGTTTCCCATCGCTTCCGATTCATGTCAGGTGAAAGCAAGCGAGAAGGACCGGATCCATGAGGTGAGTTCCTTTATTGCACTGCTTCATTCAGGCCCAACAAGCTTACCTGGCATGATCGGACCCATGTGATCGGCCGATCCCCCCCCCCCCCCCGATGTTGGACCCCTCCCCGATGATGGTCCCCCCACAATTCTTCAAGCCCCACCCAATGTCGTCCACGTTCCACCTCCCCCCACACTCCGATTTCTTCCATGACCCACGATCTCTCTCTCCATCCCTTCCCCCTCTCCAATTCGAGGCTCCTTTCGGCGCGTGGGAAACCTGGAAGCACAAATACTTACCTTCAATTCAGTTGCGATCACAAATCGCGACGCACTGATTTGGCTTCCAGGTTCCCCACACGAACATCTGCGGACACGCTGGGTTCCCGGCTCCGAGCTAAAATCATGCCCCTAGTCTCAACAGCTTTTTTTTGGGGGGGATGGGGTTCCAGATTTCCACTACCCTTTGTGTGAAGAAATGCTTCCTGACATCACCTCTGAACAGCCTAGCTCTAATTTTAAGGTTATTTTCCCTTGTTCTGGACTCTCCCTCCGGAGGAAATAGTTTTTCTCTATCTACCCTATCAAATCCTTTAATCATCTTAAACACTTCAATTAGATCACCCCTTAATCTTCTATAATCAAGGGACTACAATCCTAATCAACGCAACCTGTCCTCATATTTTAACCTCAGCATCATTCTGGTGAATCTGTGCTGCACTCCCTCCAAGGACAGGATATCCTTCCTGAGGTATGGCACCCAGAACTGAACACAGTACTCCAGATGGGATCTAACCAGAGCTCTGTACATCTGTAACATAACTTCCACCCCTTTGTATTCCAGCCCTCTTGAAATAAAGACCAACATTCCATTAACCTTTTTAATTATTTTTTGTACCACTAGCTTTTAGTGATTTCTGTACTTGGACCCCTAAATCTCTCTGCTCATCCACAGTTCCTAGCTTCTCGCCACTTAGAAAATACTCTGATCTCTCTTTCTTCGGTTCAAAGTGAATGACCTCACACTTTCCCACATTGAACTCCATCTCCCACAGTTTTGCCCACTCACTTAATCTATCAATGTCTCTTTGCAATTTTCTGCTCCCATCTACACTATTTACTCTGCCACCTAACTTGGTGTCATCAGCAAACTTAGATATATGGCTCTCTATTCCATCCTCCAAGTAATTTATAAATATAGTGAAAGGCTGCGGCCGCCATAGAGATCCCTGAGGGACACCATGAGTCACATCCTGCCAATTTGTGTACATACTGATTATCCCTACTCTGTCTCCTACCTCCTAACCAATTCACTATCCAAGCCAATAGGTTGCCTCCAATTCCAAGTGCTCTCATTTTTGTTAACCTTATGTGGAACCTTGCCGAATGCCTTATGGAAATCCTTATAAATAACATCTATAGGCGCTCCCTTAGCTACCACATTAATAACCTCCTCAAAAAATTCAACTCGGTTCATTAGACATGACTTGCCCTTTACAAAGCCATGTTGGCTCTCTCTGATCAGCTCATATTTGTCCAAATGCTCAGTCACTCTGTCCCTAATATATTGACAAAAGATCCCAAGGCAATAGTTGAAGAAGAATAGGGGAGTTCTGTCTGGTGTCCTTGCCATTGTTATCCCTCAATCAACATCGCTAAGAAAACAGATGATCTGTTCATTATCTCATTGCTGTTTGTGGGACCTTGCTGCACGTAAATTGGCTGCCGTGTTTCGCAACATTACAACAGGGATTAGACTTCAAAAGTACTTAATTGGCTGTAAAGTGCTTTGGGGTGTCCTGAGGTCATGAAAGGTGCTTTATAAATGCAAGTACTTTCTTCCCACACATGCACTTCCTTTCCAACATCCCAGTGAGTCAGCTTCAAGTGACAGAGAGCAAGGATGGTAGTGTGATCTTCAAATTAGAAGTCATTGTTGCTATATTGCATTTAAAAGCATAATCACAAGGAAGCTAAATTAAGTGGCAGGAGAGTGCCTTTCTCAATTTGTATTGTCCTTGCAAAGGAGAAGCTGGCCCATAATCAGAGGCAGCAAACAGCCATGGGTGGAAAGGAACGGCTACCAATAGAGAACTGACTGCTCATAGGGAAGTGGCTCTATTGTTACTTGGCTGATACGCAAGAGAAGCAGAGGGAGATGTGGAAGTATGGGGCGAGCTGCCAGGCACAAGTTAGTAAAGATGGTGTTGATCTGCTCTTTGATTGTTTATTACCATTATCAACTTCCATCATGAGTGATCCCCTTTCTCACATATATCTCCTCTAATATCTTCCAGGCCCTTCTCAACAAGATTCTGAACCTCAGTCGATAAAGCAGCCTTGTACCACCACCTCTTCAACTGTGTCTCCCACCTCACCCTTGTGGCAACTTACATACTCAGGCACCAGCCCAGATACAACCACTTGCGGAGGGATGTTCTTATTGAGTCAGAGGAAATATCACAGGGTGAAATACGAAGGGCCACAGAGCAGGAGGAGCTGGGAATAAAAAATGAGAAGGCAACCGTCTGATTGGAGGAGTGAAACACGATTGCCTTTGGCTGAGGAACATCGGAAACAGAGATCAGTGGCCTAGTCTTTAAATGGAAAATAGAACTCATGTGCAGGCAGTTGAGATGGTTTCCATAAATGTGCTGTAGGTGGTAATTAAATTGGAGGATTCAACATGATAAAGAAAATTTGCGAGGCAACGCAAACCACCCTGTGTGACAGTCCAGAATTAACCTATGGCTCCAAAGCTACAGGAGGAGGATCTAAAGGCAAGGTTGGCTACCTGAAACGCAGTGCTGACTGCTTTCATTGATTTGTTGAAAGACACACTTAACTATACCGTTGCACAGGGATCCTAAGACTTAATTGGGACTATTCAGTCTGTTATCTCTCTGATTGTGATCCCAAATGAGCCATTGCTCTGCACCAGTGGGCTGCCAGATCTGGTAACAGAAGATGTTTCTGTCTCTAAGTATAGTGATGATGTGGAGATGCCGGTGATGGACTGGGGTGGACAAATGTAAGGAGTCGCACAACACCAGGTTATAGTCCAACAGCTTTATTTGAAATCACAAGCTTTCGGAGCTTAGCTCCTTCAAAAACTTGTAATTTCAAATAAAGCTGTTGGTCTAAGTATAGTAGTTCAGCATTCCTTCTTTGCAGCCCCCTCTGATGCCAGCACACTAAGGGAACTTTTTGCTATGGCCAGGTCAGCCTTGTAAACAAAACTGAGATGTAGCTAAAAACAGGTCCTTCAATAAGGTCTTGGAAACCTTGTGAAAGTGTTCCGTTGAAAGCATCTACTGAAGCATTAGTAGCTGCCACTCGAGAAGCCATCAATGTCCTTAGAAGCTCTTCCTGGCACCTTCATGCTACAGCAATTTTCCAGGCTGTCATGGTCTTCAGGGTGCTGTGCAGGTTGTGAGAAAATTCTTGCAATGTGTTGCGGACACACGTAGTGGACTCCTCTCACTTATCCATCATCTCAACCATCTATGTGGAAACCATCTTCTCTGCCTGCACACGAGATGGATGTTTCCAATTAATTTCTCTTGATGACTGGGCCCCTGTGATCTTGGTCTCTAGGCTCCTCAGCCAAGGGTGGTCATGTCTCTCCCCTCCATGGAGGGAACGGCACTAATAAAGATAAGTAGAAGGGTACATTTCCATGTTGAGAGATGCCTTTCATCTCAGCTTTGAGATTTTATGTACCTTCTTCATCATGGAACTTGGGACCCATTTTTGAGAGTTTGTCACAATGATAATGCTTAGACCTGAAACTAACTATGAAGAGGATTACATCCTACAGCTCTGTTGGGCTTGAATGTGCTGAATTCTCACCGCCCACTAGCCATGTCCTGTTTTTCCGTTCAATTTTCTCCCTTCACCTTCTGAAGGCATTGATTTTCTTGCTAGGTTATGATTTCAGGGACTGCAGTTATCATCCAGGCTATTTAACTGTAGAGGGCATCACAATTGAGCCTAATCCTGTCCTCTTCCAACATCTGCATACACACACTACCAATAGAGATCACTGGATAGTGATTAAAAGTGGGAGATCTGTCTCTCTTTACCTCAACGCTCCTGTGAAGCGCCTTGACATTTTACTATGCCATTTTAAAGGCGCTATATAAATGCAAGTTGTTGTTGCTGTAAGCTATTAAGTATTCATTTTTGCTTACTGACAAGCTTTATCTTGCTGTGAACCGTCACATATTGAAGTTTGCTGGTACTCACATTAAAAATAATATTGTTTGACCATGAGATAAAATGTTACTTTTACAACAGGATTTGTTTACAGTCTTAAACTCCAGATTTTAGAGAGAGCTCGAAATCTTTGTCCCCAAACATCAGAAGTAATCATCCTGACTGCAGATGATGCCAAGGACCTTGAGATTCCAATAAGCAAAACTATCTCATTTGATTCTCACAGTAGCAATTTTATAAACCAGTGGAGGAGTAAATTTGTCTGGTTATGAAAAGTGATAAGAATGTTCCCCCAGTAAATGTTGAAACAATAATGGATAACTCAAAATATTATGGGCTTGAACAGCTTTAAAGCTGGGTGACTGCTAGGATCTGCCTGCCAGTGATCTCTGGCGTTAACCCCGCAGAGTTAGTGGGGGTCAGGGAGAGGTCATCAAATTTTTATAGCATGTGCAGGCATGCCCAACATAGGGGAGAGGCCATGTAATATGGCAGAGTGCTGGGTAGAAGTCCATGAGGGGGCGGGGTTACTGAAACCCCCGCCCCCCACCAGGTCAAAGGGGTCAAGAAAAAATGTAAAATTGCCAAATCTTTGTGGTGTCAAGGCCTGGACCCCCCCCCCACCCCGCCCCCCCAATAGGTGGGTCCCATATGAGCCTTTGGGAAGCTGGTGCACCTGTTTTCACTCAGCAACGAAGTCAATGGAAAAGAAAACCAGGCGCAGTGTAAAACAGACTGCCAATTCGTTATCAGCCTGCATCGAAATACTGCTGAAGACCAATTTCATCCCCAGTGTGCGAAAAATCGCAAGCTAGCCAGTAGTGGAAAACTCTGCCCCAGGTGTGGTAAAATAATGATGAGTGATGCCTCACCTAGTACATTGTAGCAGCATTTTAACCTTAAAACATTGTAAGAATGTACAAGGTGAAATAGAATATCCTTCAGTTTAAGACCAATTGTAATTATTGATTAAACTGAACGAATCAATCACATTACAGGAAACAGTTCCACTAACTTTGCCCTTTAAAGTTCCTTATTAGTGCCTACACACTGTAAATTAGTCATGAGCAATACATCAATAACTCATCAATCAAACGTTATTGGTTTCCATCAACCTGGGATCTATAGACTTACACTCAGCCATCTCAAAATGTACTAATGAGAATAAGTCATTTGCAATGTAAAACTTGTGCTAACAATGCTACATACCCTAAATTATTTGCATAACCTTTGATCTCAAAATATAGACTGTTCCTTAAACTGTTCTGTAAGACTTCCATGCCATTTGAAATGCACTTTTTGTAACTAGAACTTACATTATTTTACAGCTGATTAAATATTTTCTATTTTACTCCCAGTGTTTTTTCTGGATCTCTTTATATGAAAAATCTTTCCGATATTAATTATGCAATTGTTTTCTCTTGACATTGAATTGCATTTAGCTGCCTTTCTACTGAATTGTCAGAACCAAATAAATAAATTGAAAAGCTTCACTGCACAACATCCTCCCTCCTGGATTAAGATTTTTTTAATTGGTGATGCAATATTGAGATGTCATTTGAGGCGAAAGGAAAAGGAGTTTGCAAGGATGGAACTGAATAACTTCAAGGAGGTAGAATTTCTGTGGGGTTCTGCAATTTCCCACTGTAATTGCGTTTACACCGTTTCTCCAGGAAATAGGAAGAATTGCCGAAGAAATTCCTGTCTCTAGATTTTCTAACCATCGGCTCGCTCCCACCAATGGAACTAGAGGGAGTGGGGACTAGGACATGGGAGACCTAGTGTTTTCACCCAGTTCTTCCCTTCAAACATACCCAGATTTTGAGTTGGTCTGTATGCCTTTGACATTCATTTTGAGCAGGACCCTAATTAAGCAGGGAGCAATTCTGTACATGTTTCTTATGTTTGTACTTCAAACGTGAAAAGCAAGTGTAAAAACAGCTTAAGTCTCAATATAAGGGGACTGAAATAACTAATTTTTGTTGCATTTCTAATATAAATTTTTGTAAAGTGTATTAATTTTTTAAAATTTTATCGGTAATGTGAAGTGTATTAATTAATTTATTTTTCACTGCTAATGTTTGATGCATTTTTCCTATATTTTCCAGATCAAACCATGGTAGTAATATTTTATGTATTGACAGAAGCAGCGGATTGTTACCAATATTATCTCCAAGCCCCACAAGGAAAGTTTAGGCCTCCCCTGCCCTGGGCTCCCCACCCTTCCCAATCATGAGACGTTCCTGAAACCCCCTCCCCATGACTAACCTCTGTGCCGGGGGCCATTCCTTCTGTCCAGGCCGCGGCCTTCTGCTGCCTGACATTCTGCCTGCACCCTCCGGACAGCGGCTCCTTCACGCTGGTTTCAGGCAGGCAACTGACCGGGAGTTAAAACTGCCTGGGCCTCATGCTGCTGAGATCAGAGGGGTTTGCCACTTGTCTTGGCCTGTCCTGAGTTAAAATCTTTAGAGTATTCTTAAAGAAAACAGGCGGTTGAAAAATTGGATGAAAGAAGACATGACGGGGAGATCAACAGGCACCAGAGCTGGACAGTTAGCATCAACCATTATTCCACCAATCACATCTGTTGGTCCTGGCACAACGACCTGGTTCTGCAGGATCTCAATCAGCATGGAGCCGCTTGTAGATTTGTTTCATCGGCTGCTAGAACATCTGCACCATTGAGATAGCATTGTCAGCGGCAGGCAAGGTTACCAGCTCACTCAACTTTTTGGGCTCTGCTTCCTTACAGTCTAGCATAAGGATCATCTGCGTTATTAGCCAAGGTGCTGCCCACAGGTGTATGAAACAAGTGGCTGATGCTTCAGTCAGTGTAGCCAGCATTTTTATTTCCTTTGCTATCAGTGCCATGATACAGTTACCCAATGTCACCAAACTGTTGCATTTCCCAAAGTACAGGAGCATTATTGATTGTTCCTGCTCCTCCTCTGCCACCACCAGTTTTGCCTTCTCACCTGTGCACTGTGACTCACCCGATGATACCTCCACAAGCATACAAACTGCATCCTCTGGGATTTGTAGCTGCACTGGTGCTTGCAAATGATGATGAGTAGAATGCAGGGTGCTGTCAGGTGATATCTTTTTCTGACTTACTGACAGTGCTGACAAGCTATTGTTCCAAAGTTACAGTGTCAGCAAGGCTCAGTTGGGAGCGACCTTTCCTCTGAGTCAGAAGGTGACAGGTTCAAACTCCACTCCAACACTTGAGCACGTAATCTAAGCTGACATTCCAGTGCAATACAATGCTGCAAAAGACACAGAAAACAGGTTTAAATATGACCACAATAAAATAGGTGTGTCCCAGGCCAGTCTTAGCAGTTGATGAATAAGTAGAAAGAATGTTTTTAGGCTGAACTATCCCACGCTTAATAACAAACCGAGCTTTATGGCAAATTACACAGAGTGGCTTTGACAGCAAATAACAGTGGTAACCTGGCAGAGGTCTTTTAAGATTATGAAAGAGTTTGATAGGGTAGACGTAGAGAAGGTATTTCCACTTGCGGAGGAGAGATTACACAAATTGGGGTTGTATTCTCTAGAGTTTCGAAGGTTAAGGGGTGATCTGATTGAAGTTTATAAGATATTAAGGGGAACAGATAGGGTGGATAGAGAGAAACTATTTCCGCTGGTTGGGGATTTTAGGAGTAGGGGGCACAGTCTAAAAATTAGAGCCAGACCTTTCAGGAGCGAGATTAGAAAACATTTCTACACACAAAGGGTTGTAGAATTTTGGAACTCTCTTCCGCAAACGGCAATTGATACTAGCTCAATTGCTAAATTTAAATCTGAGATGGATAGCTTTTTGGCAACCAAAGGTATTAAGGGATACGGGCCAAAGGCGGGTATATGGAGTTAGATCACAGATCAGCCATGATCTTATCAAATGGCAGAGCAGGCACGAGAGGGGATGAATGGCCTACTCCTGTTCCTATGTTCCTATGTTCCTAGAACAAAACTAGGGGCCATAAATATAAGATAGATACTAATAAATCCAACAGGGAATTCAGGAGAAACTTGTTTACTCAGAGAGCGGTAAGAACGTGGACCTCGCTACCACAAAGAGTAGTTGAGATGAATAGCATAGATGCATTTAAGGGGAAGCTAGATAAACACATGAGAGAAAGGAATAGAAAGTTATGCTGATAAGGTTAGATGAAGGAGGGTGGGAGGAGGCTCGTGTGGAGCATAAACACTGGCACAGACCAGTTGTGCAGAATGGCCTGTTTCTGTGCTATACATTCTATGTAATGTAATTCTATGTAATAACATCACCAAATTCAATTGCCTCATTGCTCATAATTTGTATCTGATGTTGCCAGAAAAGGATTAGGATGAAAAACAACAGGAAAGCAACAACAGCTTAGATTTATATAGCACTTTAATGTAAAGAAACCTCCCAAGGAGTTCACAAACAAGTAAGGAAGTGGATACCGAGCCAGGAAGGAAGAGGTTATTACACCAAAGGCTTGGATGAAGATCTGAGTCTTGCGAAAGTTTTTAAAGATAGAGGCAAAGAAGATTAGGGAATTCTAGAGAGTAATACCAAAGCAGTTGAAAACTCTGTTAACAATGGTGGAGCAAAGGGAGGGAATGCACAGAAGCTGCAGTCGGAGAATGGAGCAGTCGCGAGGGACCAGGGGCTGGAGGGGATTGCAGAAGTAGGGTGGTATGGGAATCATATCCTTGGAGGGATTTATAGATCAGAACAAGGATTTTAAATGTAATGTGTTGGTGGACGGAGAGCCAATATAGGTCAGTGAGGATGGGGATGATAGGTGGGTGAGATAAGATAAATATGGCAGAGTTTTGAACAAGTAGTTTATGGAGGTAGGTTGGCAAGGAGGGCATTGGAAGTTTGGAAATGACAAAGGCATGAATAAAAGTTACAGCAGCAGAGGGGCTAAGATAAAGACAGAGCTGGGCAATATTATGGAGGTAGAAAGTAAGCAGTATTGAGATGGATAGGATTTGATGTTTAAAGTTCAGCTCGAGATTAAACAGGACACCAAGGCCCGGGTCAACCTGAGAGTTTGACCAGGGAGAGGGATGGATTCAGTTACAAGGGAGCAGAATTTAGGGTCTAAAGATTGTGGTTTCAGTCTTCCTGATGTTGTACTGATGGAAACTGTTACTCATCCGTGACTTGATGTCAATAAGCAGTCGGACAGCACGAGACTAGTCAATTGGTCAACGTGAAAAGGCAGAGAAGTTTAGGAAGTTCTAAAGAGTAGGTTTGAGGCGTTGAAAATTCTTAAAAATGGTGGAGTAAAGAAAGAGAAAATGCATAGAACGCAGGAGTCAGAGAATGGATCTTTTGAGAGGGGGTATAGGGCTGGAGGAGATTGCAGAGGTATGGTGGGGGCACTGAGGCTTTGGATGAATTTATAAATGAGCACAATGATTTTAAATGCAATGCATTGGTGGAGAAATAGAGTTGGGTATCTTCAATGTGCATGGGAAAGCTGATCTAACGCCTATGGACGATATGGCCGAGGGACAGCACGTAGATAGAGGTGAAAAGGCCAAATATATATGCTGGGGGACTCCAGAAGAAGAAAGAGGTACTGAATGAGCAAAAATTTCCTCCAGCTAAATATTGGGAAGACCGAAGCCATTTGCCTTTGGTCCCGGCCACGAACTCCATTCCCTAGGAACCGACTCCATCCCTCTCCCTGGCCACTGTCTGAGGCTGTTTGCAGCCTTGGCATCCTATTTGACACTGAGATGAGCTTCTGACCACATATCCGCTCCATCACCAAGACCGCCTACTTCCACCACCGTAACATCGCCTGTCACCGCCCCTGCCTCAGCTCATCTGCTGCTGAAACCCTCATCCATGCCTTTGTTACCTCTAGATTTGACTATTCCAATACTCTCCTGGCCGGCCTCATATCTTTCACCCTAAACTTGAGCTCATCCAAAACTCTGCTGCCTGTATCCTAACTCGTACCAAGTCCTGATCACCCATCACCCCTGTGCTTGCTGACCTACATTGGCTCCCGGTCTGGGAATGCCTCAGTTTTAAAATTCTCATTCTTGTTTTCAAATCCCTCCATGGCCTTGTTCCTCCCTATCTCTGAAACCTCCTCCAGCCCTACAACCCTCCGAGATCTTTGCGCTGCTACAATTCTTGTCTCTTGCGCATCCCCGATTTTAATCGCAACACCATTGGCGGTTGTGCTTTCAGGTGCCTAAAGCCTAATCTCTGAAATTCCCTCCCTAAACCTCTCCACCTCTCTACCTCTCCTTCTTTAAGATGCTCCTTAAAACCTACCTCTTTGACCAAGCTTTTGGTCACCTGTCCTAATATCTGCTTATATGGTTCGTTGTCAAATTTTGTTTGATAACGCTCCTGTGAAGCACCTTGGGTCGTTTTATTAGATTAAAGGCACTATATAAATGAAAGTAGTTGTTGTAGTTGTTTCTTCTTCGTCTGGAAGGCTGACCTCTTAACTCTCGAGATTGTACTCAAAGGCCCTGCACCTCTTCCCGTGCAACCTTGAGTGCATTTCGTTGAATGAAAGAAAGAAAGACTTGCCTTTCATAGAATCATAGAATGGTTACAGCACAGAAGGAGGCCATTCAGCCCATCGAGGCCATGCCGGCTCTTTATAAGAGCTATCCAATAAGTCCCACTCCCCCGCTCTTTTCCCAAAGCCCTGCAAATTTTTCCCCTCAAGTATTTATCAAAATCCCCTTTGAAAGCTATTATTGAATTTGCTTCCACCATCCTTTCAGTCTGTGCATTCCAGATCATAACAACTCACTGTGTAAATTTTTTTTCCTCATGTCTGGTTCTTTTGCCAATTACCTTAAATGCATGTCCTCTGGTTACTAACCCTTCTGCCACTGGGAACAGTTTCTCCTTATTTACTCTGTCAAAACCATTCATGATTTTGAACACCTCCATCAAATCTCCCCTTAACTTTCTCTGCTCTAAGGAGAACAACCCCAGTTTCCCTAGTCTCTCTACGTAACTGAAGTATTTCATTCCTGGTACCTTTCCAGTAAATCTCCTCTGCATCCTCTCCAAGGCCTTGACATTTTTCCTAAACTGCAGTGCCCATAATTGGCCACAATACTCCAGCTGTGGCCTAACCAGCATTTTATAAAAGGTTCAGCATAACTTCCTTGCTTTTGTGCTCTATGCCTCAATTTATAAAGCTAAGGATCCCGTATGCCTTTTCACACTCCAGCCTTTGGTAAGACACCAGTTCATATCATGTAAGGTTTCACATTCCAGCCTTTGGTAAGACACCAGTTCATATCATGTAAGGTTTCACATTCCAGTCTTTGGTAAGGCATTAGTGTATACCATGTGCTTTCTCACCAGCGATGATGTGGTACAGTGATAGAAGACATGGTGAACTGAGAGAGATGGGTCAAGATATATATTTGCCAGGTCACGGAGCTGGGAATCGACAATCATCAACCAAGATGTGAAACTCACTATCACAAGGAGCAGACGAGGCGACCAGCACAGATGCATCCAAGGGGAAGCTAGACAAACACATGATGGAAAAAGGAGCAGAACCTCCTAACTGTCTCTGCTATAAGGAGAAAGGAGAACCACCCAGCTTCTCCAGTCTATCCACGTAACTGAAGTCCCTCATCCCTGGACCATTCTAGTAAATCTTTTCTGCACCCTCTCTAAGGCCTTCACATCCTTCCTAAAGTGCAGTGCCTAGACACAATAATCCAGATGTGGCCGAATCAGTGTTTTATAAAAGTTTTGTACTCTATGCCTCTACTTATAAAGCCCAGAACCCCATATGCTTTTTCAACCTGCCCTGCCCCTTCAAAGATTTGTTCACATATACCCCCAGGTCTCTCTGTTCCTGCACTCCCCCTTTCAAATTGTTCCATTCAGTTTATATTGCCTCTCCTCATTTTTTCTGCCAAAATGTATCACTTCGCACTTCTCTGCGTTAAATTTCATCTGCCATGTGTCCGCCCATTCCACTAGCATGCCATGTCCTCTTGAAGTCTATTACTATTCTCCTCACTGCTCACTACACTTCCAAGTTTTTTGTCATCTGCAAATTTTGAAATTGTGCCCTGTACACCCAAGTCCAAGTCACTAATATACATCAAAAAAAGCAGTTGTCCCAGTATTGACCCCTGGGGATCATCACTGTATACCTTCCTCCAGTCTGAAAAACAACCGTTTTTTTTATTCGTTCATGGGATGTGGGCATTGCTGGCAAGGCCAGCATTTATTACCCATCCCTAATTCCCCTTGAGAAGGTGGTGGTGAGCCGCCTTCTTGAACTGCTGCAGTTCGTGTGGTGAAGGTTCTCCCACAGTGCTGTTAGTTAGGGAGTACCAGGATTTTAACCCAGCAACGATGAAGGAATGGCGATATATTTCCAAGTCGGGATGGTGTGTGACACGGAGGGGAACATGCAGGTGGTGTTGTTCCCATGTGCCTGCTGCCCTTGTCCTTCTAGCTGGTAGAGATCGCGGTTTTGGGAGGTGCTATCGAAGAAGCCTTGGCGAGTTGCTGCAGTGCATCCTGTGGATGGTACACACTGCAGCCACAGGGCACCAGTGGCGAAGGGAGTAAATGTTTAGGGTGGTGGATGAGATGCCAATCAAGCGAGCTGCTTTGTCCTGGATGGTGTCGAGCTTCTTGAGTGTTGTTGGAGCTGCACTTATCCAGACAAGTGGAGAGTATTCCATCACACTCCTGACTTGTGCCTTGTAGATGGTGGAAAGGCTTTGGGAAGTCAGGAGGTGAGTCACTCGCTGCAGAATACCCAGCCTCTGACCTGCTCTTGTAGCCACAGTATGTATGTGGCTGGTCCAGTTAGGTTTTTGGTCAATGATGACCTGCAGGATGTTGATGGTGGGAGATTTGGCGATGGTGATGACGTTGAATGACAAGGGGAGGCGGTTAGGCTCTCTCTTGTCGAGATGGTCATTGCCTGGCAGTTGTCTAGCGCAAATGTTAGTTGCCACTTATCAGCCCAAGCCTGGATGTTGTCTAGATTTTGCTGCATGCGGGCATGGACTGCTTCATTAGCTGAGGGGTTGCAAATGGAACTGAACTCTGTGCAATCATCAGCGAACATCCCCATTTCTGACCTTATGATGGAGGGAAGGTCATTGATGACGGAGCTGAAGATGGTTGGGCCTAGGACACTGCCCTGAGGAACCCCTGCAGCAATGTCCTGGGGCTGAGATGATTGGCCTCCAACAATCACTACCATCTTCCTTTGTGCTAGGTATGACTCCAGCCACTGGAGAGTTTTCCCCAATTCCCATTGACTTCAATTTTACTAGGGCTCCTTGGTGCCACACTGGGTCAAATGCTGCCTTGATGTCACTCTCATACCTCACCTCTGGAATTCAGCTTTTTTGTCCATGTTTGGACCAAGGCCGCAATGAAGTCTGGAGCCAAGTGGTCCTGGCGGAACCCAAACTGAGCATCGGTGATCAGGTTATTGGTGAGTAAGTGCCGCTTTATAGTACTGTCGACGACACCTTCCATCACTTTGCTGATGATTGAGAGCAGACTGATGGGGCAGTAATTGGCCAGATTTGATTTGTCCTGCTATTTGTAGACAGGACATACCTGGGCAATTTTCCACATTGTCGGGTGTGTTGTAGCTGTACTGGAATAGCTTGGCTGGAGGCACGCTAGTTCTGGAGCACAAGTCTTCAGCACTACAGCCAGGATGTTGTCGGGGCCCATAGCCTTTGCTGTATCCAGTGCACTCAGCCGTTTCTTGATATCACGTGGAGTGAATCGAATTGGCCGAAGACTGGCTTCCGTGATGGTGGGGATATCAGGAGGAAGCCGAGATGGATCATTCACTCGGCACTTCTGGCTGAAGATGGTTGCAAACGCTTCAGCCTTATCTTTTGCATTCACAATGGGGATGTCCATGGAGCCTCCTCCTCCGGTTAGTTGTTTAATTGTCCACCACCATTCACGATTGGATGTGGCAGGACTGCAGAGCTTTGATCTGATCCGTTGGTTGTGGAATCGCTTAGCTCTGTCTATATAACTTGTTGCTTGCGCTGTTTAGCATCCATGTAGTCCTGAGTTGTAGCTTCACCAGGTTGCCCCCTCATTTTTAGGTACGCCTGGTGCTGCTCCTGGCATGCTCTTCTACACTCCTCATTGAACCAGGGTTGATCCCCTGGCTTGTTGGTAATGGTAGAGTGAGGAATATGCCGGGCCATGAGGTTACAGATTGTGCTGGAATACAATTCAGCTGCTGCTGATGGCCCACAGTGCCTCATGGATGCCCAGTTTTGAGCTGCTAGATCTGTTCTGAATCTATCCCAGTTAGCACGGTGGTAGTGTCACACAATACGTTGGATGGTGTCCTCAGTGTGAAGGTGGGACTTCCTCTCCACAAGCACTGTGCGGTAGTCACTCCTACCAATACTGTAATGGACAGATTTGCCTGAGGAAGGAGAAAATCTCCGAAAGCTTGTGAATTTAAAATAAAATTGCTGGACTATAACTTGGTGTTGTAAAATTGTTTACAATTGTCAACCCCAGTCCATCACCGGCATCTCCACATCGTAATGGACAGAAGCATCTGTGAGAGGTAGATTGGTGAGGATGAGGTCAAGTAGGTTTGTCCTTTATGTTGGTTCGCTCACCACCTGCCACAGGCTCAGTCTGGCAGCTATGTCCTTCAGGACTCGGCCAGCTCGGTCAGTAGTGGTCATACCGAGCCTGTCTTGGTGATGGACATTGAAGTCCCCCACCCAGAGTACATTCTGTTCCCTTGCTATTCTCTGTTTCCTGTCACTTAGCCAATTTCGTATCCATGCTGCCACTGCCCCTTTTATTCCATGGGCTTCAATTTTGCTGACAAGCCTATTACATAGCATTTTATCAATCACCTTTTGTAAGTCCACAAACACAACATGAATCGCATTGCCCTCATCAACCCTCTCTGTTACCTCATCAAAAAACTCAATCAAGTTAATTAAACATGATTTGCCTTTAACAAATCCGTGCTAGCTTTCCTTTATTAATCCACACTTGTCCAAGTGATTATTAATTTTGTCCTGGATTATCATTTCTAAAACGGCAGGGTGGATAAAGGGGAACCAATGGATGCAGTATATTTGGATTTCCAAAAGGCATTCGATAAGGTGCCACATAAAAGATTACTACACAAGAGCTCATGGTGTTGGGGGTAATATACTGGCATGGATAGAGGATTGGCTAACTAACAGAAAACAAAGAGTCGGGATAAAAGGGTCATTTTCAAAATGGCAATCTGTAACTAATGGGGTGCCGCAGGGCTCAACTATTTACAATGACTTGGATGAAGGAACAGAGTGTCTTGTGGCCAAATTTGCTGATGATACAAAGATAGGTGGAAAATCAAGTTGCGATGAGGACACAAAGTGTCTGCAAAGGGATATTGACAGGTTAAGTGAATGGGCAAAAATTTGGCAGATGGAATATAATGTGGGAAAATGTGAAGTCATCCACTTTGGGAGGAAAAATAAAAAAGCAAAATATTATTTGAATGGAGAAATACTACAAAATGCTGCGGTACAGGGGGATCTGGGTGTCCTCGTATATGAAAAACACAAAAAGTCAACATACAGGTGCAGCAGGTAATCCGGAAGGCAAACGGAATATTGGCCTTTATTTCTAGGGGGATGGAGTATAAAAGCAGGGAAGTCATGCTACAACTGTACAGGGTGTGGTGAGACCACACCCGTAGTTCTGCGTATAGTTCTGGTGCCCTTATTTAAGGAAGGACATACTTGCATTGGAGGCAGTTCAGATAAGGTTCACTAGGTTGATTCCAGGTATGGAAGGGTTGTCTTATGAGGAAAGATTGAACAGGTTGGGTCTATACTCATTGGAGTTTAGAAGAATGAGAGGAGATCTTATTGAAACATAAAAGATTCTGAGTGGACTCGATAGGGTAGATGCTGAGAGGATGTTACCCCTTATGGGGGAATCTAAAACTAGGGGGCATGGTCTCAGAATAAGGGGTCGCCCATTTAAGACAGAAATAAGGAAGAATTTCTTCTCCCAGAGGGTCGTGAATCTTTGGAATTCTTTACCCCAAAAAGCTGTGGAGGCTGAGTCATTGAATACATTCAAGGCTGAGTTAGACAAATTTTTGATCAGCAAGGGAGTCAAAGGATATGGGGAAAAGGTGGGAAAGTGGAGTTGAGGTAAAAATCAGATCAGCCATGATCTCATTGAATGGCGGAGCAGGCTCGAGGGGCCGAATGGCCTACTCCTGCTCCTATCTCTTATGACCTTATGGTCCTATGGCTTCCCCACCACCAAGGTTAAACTGACTGGCCTGTAGTTGCCAGGTTTATGCTTACACCCTTTTTTGAACAAGGATGTAACATTTGCAATTCTCCAGTCCTGTGGCACTACCCCTGATATGTAAGGAGGATTAGAAGATTATGCCATTTCCACCCTTACTTCCCTCAGCAAACTAGGATGCATCCCATCCGGAGGTGATGCCTTATCTACTTTAAGTACAGCTAGACTTTCTAATACCTCCTCTTTATCAATTTTTAGCCCATCCAGTATCTGAACTACCTCCTCTTTTACTATGACTTTGGCAGCATCTTCTTCCTTGGTAAAGACAGATGCAAATTACTCATTTAGTATCTCAGCCATGCCCTCTGCCTCCATGCGTAGATCTCCTTTTTGGTCCCTAATCCACCCCACCCCTCCTCTTACTATCCGTTTAGTATTTATATGCCTATAGGAGACTTTTGGATTCCCTTTTATATTAGCTGCTAATCTATTCTCATATTCTCTCTTTGTCCCTCTTATTTCCTTTTTCACTTCCCCTCTGAACTTTCTATATTCAGCCTGGTTCTCACTTGTGTTATCAACATGACATCTGTCATACATCCGCTTTTTCTGCTTCGTCTTAGTCTCTATCTCTTTCGTCCTCCAGGGAGCTCTGGCTTTAGTTGCCCCACCTTACTCCCTCATGGGAATGTATCTAGTCTGTACCCGAACCAGCTCCTCTTTAAAGGCCGCCCATTGTTCGATTACAGATTTGCCTGCCAACCTTTGATTCCAATTTACCCCGGCCAGATCTGTTCTCAACCCACTGAAATTGGCCTTCCTCCAATTAAGTATTTTTACTTTAGATTGCTCCTTGTCCTTTTCCATAACTAATCTAAACCTTATACTATGATCACTGTTCCCTAAATGTTCCCCCACTGACACTTGCTCCACTTGACCCACTTCATTCCTCAGAATGAGATCCAGCAATGCCTCCTTCCTCATTGGGCCGGAAACATACTGATCAAGAAAGTTCTCCTGAACACACTTCAGAAATTCCTTCCCCTCTTTTCCCTTTACACTATTACTATCCCAGTCTATATTAGGATAGTTGAAGTCCCCCTTTATCACTACTCTATAGTTCTTGCACCTCTCTGTAATTTCCTTGCAAATTTGCTCTTCTATATCCTTCCCACTAGTTGGTGGCCTATAGAATACACCCAGTAGTATAATGGCACCTCTATTGTTTCTTAACTCTAACTAAATAGATTCTGTCTTGACCCCTCAAGGACATCCTCTCTCTCCATCTCTGCAATATTTTCCTTAATCAATACTGCCACACTCCCCATCACCTCCTTTTCTTCCCTTCCCTATCTTTCCTGAACACCTTGTATCCAGGAATATTTAGTACCCAAACCTGCCCTTTTTTGAGCCAGGTCTCCATTATCGCCACTATATCATATTCCTATGTGGCTATTTGCACCTGCAGCTCACCAATCTTATTTACTACATTTCATGCATTTACACACAAACTTATCTTAAACCTTCTCGTATTCTCTGTTAGTGTGATCCCACCTAATACTAAACTAGTTCTTACTCCAGTGCTATCTGTCTCTCCCAATATTTTGTGCACCTCGTTTCTCCTTTCTAATGCTCAGGACCTCAGGACCAAAGTGCTTCACAGCCAAAGCTGCTCTTCAAACTACGACACAAAATGCCAGTACAGCTTTAAGGTACCTGTATCTGCACTTGGACGGCACTTATCCAGAAATTGTGCTTCCTCTTATCTCTCTGAGTTGGGCAAAGTGCACTGGCAATACTGCACCCATGTAGTAATGAAAGAACAGCACAAAATCAGAGGAATTCGCCATTGTGCTGGCTGCACAAAGTGCCCCTGAGCTGACAGCTCACTCGGAGTGCAAGTTCAGATCCCTACAGAGGGAAAGGAGGTTGGAGATGGAGGTGAAGCTGGAGAGGACAGACACATTGGATGGGATTTTAACCCAAGAAGAGAAAAGAAAAAACAACATGTATTTATATAGGACTTTTCACATCCTCAGGGCGTCCCAAAGCGCTTTATAGCCAATGAAGTACTTTTGAAGTGTAGTCACTGTTGTGACTTAGGAAATGCAGCAGCCAATTTGCACACAGCAAGGTCCCACAAACAGCAATGCCATAATGACCAGATCATCTGGTATTGGTTGAGGGATAACCATTGGCTAGGACAGCAGGAAAACTCCCCTAATCTTCTTCAAATAGTGCCATGGGATCTTTCTCGTCCACCTGAGAGGGCAGATGGGGCCTCAGTTTAACATCTCATTTGAAAGCCAGCACCTGCAACACTGCAGCACTCCCTCAGTACTGCATTAAAGTGTCAGCCTAGATTATGCGCTCAAGTCTCTGGAATGGGACTTGAACCCACAACCTTCTGACTTAGAAGTGAGATTGCTACCACTGAGCCCCCATAGCTGACACTTGGAAACCGAGCAGGTGGGCAGTTAAAATACCTTGGGTTACTTTCCTGCCCTAAAGCTACCTGGATCCTGCCATGTCTGATTAAAACCTGTTCTGCGGAGCAGGCGGCAAAGGCACCAAGCTGAAGCTAACGGGGTCAGTCTTTAAATATGTTAATTGTGATCCGAGTGACACCTTTGGACCCCAACAGCATTTTAACTCAGGCCGTTATGGCTTTCCCGCCAGGCTGAAGCAAGTCAGAAGAGCATCAGGATGTGAAGAGACCCTGAAAGATAGGTTTTTTACTTTCCTTTGTGGGGCCAGGAGGAGCAGGAGTGCCCCAGACTCTCCCCCACCCCACCCCATTCCTTACCACAAGACCCTCCCTGAACCCCTTCCCCACACTTACCTGCATTCCAAGCACAGCAGTAAGGTATTGGCAGTTAAAATTGCTGCGGTCTCATGCTGCCACGGGTGGGTGGAAAACTCATCACCGGAAAACCGTTGGGAGTTAAAATCGACCCAGTTAAGTGGGATCCTTTTGAGGAAGGGGTTGATGACAGCAATTTTGAAGTTGAATGGGATAGTGCCTAAAGAAGGGGCACCACTGGCGATGTCAGCTAGCACGGGGAGTTGAGTAGTTGGGTTGAGTAGGGAGGGGATCAAGGAACCAGTAGCTGAGATGAGCTTGGAGAGGGCAAGAAGGGAGATGAGGAAAAACTGCAAAAATAAGAGACTCAGGGTAGATTGGGTATGAGACTGGGGGTAAGATGCAGCTGGAGTCATTAGGAGGGGGAGGAAGCAGCAGAGGCAGCTCCTTGAATGGTTTCGATCTTAAAGATAAAGAAATAGATCAGCTCCTCCCAATTAGTGTTTGAACTGAGGGTGGAGGAGGTGGCAGAGAGGGGTTAAATGAGGTTAAATGAGATGGTTGGTTATGGAAAAAAAGAACGCAGAATTGTCCTTGACCTCCAGGATAATCCTGGAGTAGTGGGTGGTTTTGGCTGAGGAGAGTGAAGCACTTGATATAGGCAAGCCAGATTAGGTGACTGATAAGAAGGCAAGTTGTGCTCCTCATGCACTCAAGTTTGTACCCCTTTGACATCAAAGAGCAAAAATGGAGGCTATATCAGGGGAACAAGGTGTCAAAGACAGAGGTGAGGGAGCAATTAAACAAGTTGACATTAGCAGAGGTGTTGTGACGGAATCAAAAGCAAGGGAGTTGGAAGTTTAAGAGTGAGCTTGTGAGGGAGCTTTGAGAATGTTTTTTCCATGTTATTGTGGATTAGAGGAGAGTAGGGGAATATGGGTGGTAAGGGAGATGAGAAAATAGTCAAAGAAATTTTTGACAGTGATCGAGAACACAGGCACAGAGAGGCCAAGAGAGGTGCCAAGGTCAATGGGGTGGGCAAGTTTGTAGATGGGAGAGTTTATATGAAGGGTGAGATTAAAAGAGGATAAGATGGTGATGAAGTCAGAGGAGAAGGAGATGGGGGAGTTGAGGGGTAGGTTAAAATCACTGAGGTTAAGGAGCCACTCAATGCAGAAGCTAATGGAAGGGAGAAGGAAACATTTGTTCCTCATAAGGATTAGCTGCATTACGCACTCCCTGCATTACCACTCCCTTGAAATAAGAGCTGTGATTTTCCTTCTGTTTAGCACCTGTGCTTGGGGCAGGGAAGACAGGAAAATATGTGTTGGGGGGGTGGATGTCCTGCCCAATTCCCACCCCAAAAAATGGCCAGACTGATTCTGCTGCCGGCTGTTTTCCCATTCCAATGCCTGCTAATGACAGTGAGTGGTTGTGGCTTGAATTTCCACAGGGCAGCAGACAGGAGTGCTTAGAATGTTCTGTGCACTCCCGCCTTTTTTCCACCCTTCCAACTTCTCATTGATGTTGAGCCGGGGTCATTCAGAACCAATTACAATCACAGAATCATAGAATCATAGAAAGGTTATAGCATGGAAGGAGGCTATTTGGCCCATCGAGTCTGCACTGGCTCTATGCAAGAGCAATCCAGCTAGTCCCACTCCCCTGCCTTATTCTCGTAGCCCTGCAATTTTTTTTCCTTTCAAATGCTTAACCAGTTCCCTTTTGAAGGCCATGATTGAATCCATCATCTCCATCACCCCCTCTGGCAGTGCATTCCAGATCCTAACCACTCGCTGTGTAAAAAAATTTTTCCTCATGTCACCTTTGGTTCTTTTGCCAATCACCTTAAATCTATATCCTCTGATTCTTGACCCTTCCACCAATGGGAACAGTTTCTCTATATCTACTCTGTCTAGACCCTTATCGTTTTAAATACCTCTATCAAATCTCCTCGCAACCGTCTCTGTTCCAAGGAGAACAACCCCAGCTTCTCCAGTCTATGCATGTAACTGAAGTCCCTCATCCCTGGAATCATTCTAGTAAATCTCTTCTGCACCCTCTCTAAGGCCTTCACATCTTTCCTAAAGTGCGGTGCCCAGAACTGGATACAATACTCCAGTTGTGGCCGAATCAGTGTTTTATAAAGATTCATCATGACTTCCATACTTTTGTACTCTGTGCCTCTATTTATAAAGCCCAGGATCCCGTATGTTTTTTTATCCGCTTTTTCAATCTGACCTACCACCTTCAATGATTTGTGTGCATATTCCCCCAGATCTCTCTGTTCCAGTACCCCTTTTAGACTTGTGCCCCCTAGTTTATATTGCCTTTTCTCATTCTTCCAACTGAATTTTTAGCATTTTTTCTGCGTTAAATTTCATCTGCCACGTGTCCGCCCATGCCACCAGTCTGTCTATATGCTCTTGAAGTCTATCACTATCCTCCTCACGGTTTACTACCCTTCCAAGTTTTGTGTCATGCACAAATTTTGAAATTGTGCCCTGTACTCCAAGTCCAAGTCATTAATATATATCAAGAAAAGCAGTGGTCCCAGCACTGACCCCTGGGGAACACCACTGCACACCTCCCTCCAATCCGAAAAACAACTGTTCACCACTACTCTCTGTTTCTTGTCACTTAGCCAATTGTATATCCATGTTGATGCTGCCCCCTTTACTCCATGGGCCGCAATCTTGATGATAAGCTTTCCATGCGGCACTTTATCAAACACCTTTTGAAAGTCCATATGCACCACATCAACTGTATTGCCCTCATCTACCCTCTCTGTTACCTCATCAAAAAACTCTATCAGGTTAGTTAAACATGATTTGCCTTTAATAAATCCATGCTGGCTTTCCCTAATCAATCCACCCTCGTCCAAGTGACTGTTAATTCTGTCCCGGATTATCATTTCTAAAAGTTTCCTCACCACTGAGGTTAAACAGACTGGCCTATAGTTGCTGGGTTTATCCTTACACCCTTTCTTGAACAAGGGTGTAACATTTGCAATTCTCCAGTCCTCTGGTAACACCCCCATATATACAGATGTTTGGAAGATTATGGCCAGTACCTCTGCAATTTCCACCCTTACTTCCCTCAGCAACCTAGGATGTATCCCATCCAGACTAGGTGACTTATTTACTTTAAGTACAGCTAGCCTTTCAAGTACTTCTTCTTTATCAATGTTTAGCCCATCCAGTATCTCAACTATATCTTCCTTTACTGAGATTCTGGCAGCATCTTCTTCCTTGGTAAAGACAGATGCAAAGTACTCATTTAGTACCTTGGCCATCCCCTCTGCCTCCATAAGTAGATCTCCTTTATGCTCTCTAACCATCCCCACCCCTCCTCTTACTACCCTTTTACTCTTTACATGCCTGTAGAAGACTTTTGGATTCCCTTTTATGTTGGCCACCAGTCTATTCTCATACTCTCTCTTTGCCCCTCTTATTTCCTTTTTCACTTTCCCTCTGAACTTTCTATATTCAGCCTACTTCTCACTTGTGTTATCAACCTGACATCTGTCATACGCCCCTTTTTTCCATTTCATCTTACTCACTATCTCTTTTGTCATCCAGGGGGCTCTGGCTTTAGTTGCCCTACCTTTCTGCCTCATAGGAATGTGCCTAGACTGTACCCAATTTAGTTCCAAATTAGTTCCAATTGTTTTTTGCACTAAATTTGGAGGCTGCTGCTCCCTTTAAATTTTATCTTGCCCATTTACACTGCCAAGGTGAGTGAATATAAATATGCAGCAATATAAATGGGCAAGGCAAAATTTAAAGGGTGCAGCAGCCTCCTCCCCCGCAGTGGTAGGCTCCAAAGTCACAGCAATTATCGTGCTCTGAATACCTAATTAACCTTTGACTGAGGAAAATGGGCCTTGGTTATGGTGGTGTCAGAGCAGCAGGCAGAAGTCCCAACCCTCTTCCAGCAGCAATCCTGCTGCTGAGAGAAATTTCGCTCTAAGACTCATCACACTGTCTCCTACTCTAACCCAATCTTTCCCACTCATCACTAAGGAACCCCCCATGTACCCAATCTTTCCTTCCTCCTATTAGCATGGGTGGAGCTAAGAAATAACAAGCGGCAGAAAATATTGGTGGGAGTAGTTTATAGCCCCCTAACGGTAGTTATAGTGTTGGACAGAGTATAAATCAGGAAGTTAGGGGAGCGTGTAACAAGGATAATGCAATAATCATGGGGGAGTTTAATCTTCACATAGACTGGGCAAACCAAATTGGAAAAGTAGTTTGGAGGATGAGTTCATGGAATGAATTTGAGACAGTTTTCTAGAACAATATGTCAAGGAACCAATTGGGAAACAGGTTATTTTAGATCTAGTATTGTGTAAAGTTAATTAGTAATTTTATAATTAAGGATCCTCTGGATAAGAGTGATCATAATATGATAGACTTCATACTGAGTATGAGAGTGATGTAGATAAGTCCAAAACTAGGGTCTTAAATTTAAACATAGCCAATACATAGGTATGAGGGGCAAGTTGGCTACGGTTGATTGGGAAATTAGATTAAAAGATATGATGGTAGATAAGCAGCGGCGAATATTTAAAGAAATAATTCATAATTCTCAATGAATATACATTCCCTTGAGGAATAAAAACTCTATGGGAAAAGTGATCCAACCATGGCTAACTAGAGAAGTTAAGGATAGTATTAGATTTAAAAAAAGAGGCCTGCAATGTGGCCAAGAAAAGTAGTAAGCCTGAGGATTGGGAGGGCTTTAGAAATCAGCAAAGGATGACCAAGAAATTGATAAAGAGGGAGAAAATAGAATATGAGAGTAAACTAGCAAGAAATATCAAAACAAACTGTAAGAGCTTCGACAACTATGTAAAAATGAAGAGATTAGCTAAAGTAAACGTGGGCCCCTTAGAGGCTGAGACAGGAGAAATTATAACGGGGAATAAGGAAATAGCAGAGATGTTAAATAAATATTTTGTATCTGTCTTCACAGTAGAAAACACAAAAAACATACCGGAAATAATGGGGACCCAAGGGTCTAATGAGAGTGAGGAACTTAAAGTAATTAAGATTAGTAAAGAAAAAGTACTGGAGTAATTAATAGGACTAAAAGCCTACTTCCTAGGGTTTTAAAAGAGGTGGCTGCAGAGTGCAGAGATGGTGAATGCATTGGTTTTGATCTTCCAGAATTCCCTAGATTCTAGAACAGTCCCCATGGATTGGAAGGTAGCAAATGTAACCCTGCTATTCAAGAAAGGAGGGACAGAGAAAACAGGGAACTATAGGCCAGTTAGCCTGACATCAGTACTGGGAAAATGCTAGAATCTACTAATAAGGACATTTAATAATAGTAGTAGTAACAGGACACTTAGGAAATCATAATATGATTAGGCAGAGCCAACACAGTTTTATGAAAGGGAAATCATGTTTGACAAATCTATTAGAATTTTTTGAGGGTGCAACTAGCAGGGTAGCTAAAGGGGAACCAGTGGATGTAGTATATTTGGGTTTTCAAAAGGCATTCAATAAGGTGCCACACAAAAAGTTGTTACACAAGATAAGGGCTCATGGGATTAGCGTAATATATTAGCATAGATTGAGGATTGGTTAACGGACAGAAAACAGAGAGTAGGAATAAACGGGTCATTTTCGGGTTGGCAGGTTGTAACTAGTGGGGTGCCTCAAGGATCAGCTGTTTACAATCTATATTAATGACTTGGATGAGGGGACCAAGTGTAATGTATTCAAGTTTGCTGACAATACAAAGCTAGGTGGGAAAGTAAGCTGTGAGGAGGACGCAAACTGGCTGCAAAGGGATATAGACAGGTTAAGTGAATGGGCGAGAAGGTGACAGATGGAGTATAACGTGGAGAAATATGAAATTATCCACATTGGTAGGAAGAATAGAAAAGCAGAATATTTTTTAAAAGGTGAGATACTAAGAAATGTTGGTAGTCAGACGGATTTGGGTGTCCTTGTACACGAATCACAGAAAATTAACATGCAGGTACAGCATGCAATTAGGAAGGCAAATGATATGTTAGCTTTTATTGCAAGGGGGTTGGAGTAAGAGTAAGGAGATCTTACTGCAATTATATAGGGCTCTGGTGAGACCTCACCTGGAGTACTGTGTACAGTTTTGGTCACCTTACCTACAGAAGGATATACTTGCCTTAGAGACGGTGCAACGAAGGTTCACTGGATTGATTCCTGGGATAGGAGGGTTGTCGTATGAGGAGAGATTGAGTAGAATGGGCTTATATTCTCTGGAGTTTAGAAGAATGAGAGGTGATCTCGTCGAAACGTATAAAATTCTTATCGGGCTTGACAGGGTAGATGCGGAGAGGCTGTTTCCCGAAAATCAGGGAAATCACTATCTGGTTCGGAACCTGGCTCCAACCCGCAGACTTCCGGGTTCCCCACCGACGTGCCTGGATGCGTGCGCGCCTCCCGAATGCATAAGTCCCACCGGCAATTAAAGCCAGCGGGATAATACTTTACACAGTTGTTTAGATAGTTTAAGGACTTGAACTACTTAATTTTCTCCACATTGAGGCAGGGGTCCAATTTTGAAGCATTCTCAAGCAAGTTTCCCGTGCTGTGGGAAACACTCCATGTTCTAACGGACGTGTTTCAGCCAGCAGCCAGTTGCTTTGTGGGTACTAGTTGAGAGGGGAGGCAACGGGTGAGACATGGGAGCGCTTTGAGTGGCGTCCCCACTTCCATGTCCCCTTTCGCCATCATCCCTCTCCTGGGCCAGGGCCACATCGCTCCTACCACTCTGCTGGACAACAGTTTGGAGAACATGTGTGATGCCTTGTAAGGCCAGTGCTAGTGTAGCTGCCTGCCTGTTTAAGGTGGCAGAATGTTGCTCACCCTGAGTCCGAACGGCTGTTGTCAGGGCCTGAATGGACTCATTTGTGAGTCATGCTTGAAGCTCAATGGAGGCTAGCCTTCCCTCCATCGCAGGCATTCCCGCACTTACCTGTGACACTATCTCACATCATTGCTCACGTCCCAGTGACACTATCTCAGAGAGTTGCTCACGATCCTGTGACAGTATCTCAGAGATTCCCTCCCGTACCTGTGCCACCATTCCACTCATGCAGGAGTTGGACGCCTCCATCCTCTGCGCTATTGTGGAGAGTGTGCGTGGCACCTGTTCCAGTACCTCGCAAATGTGCTGCTGTCCCTCGATCATTCTCATTTTAAAGGATGGCCTCAAGGGTTCAGCAACTGCGTCTAGCTGAGCAGAGCCTGGAGAGGAGTGCTCCCATCGACGCAGACACTCCGCAGCTGCTCCTGCCACCAGTGTCTGCTCGTGCTCACATGTGTGGTAACTCACCAGGTGCGACCCCAACTAACTGAGGACTAGGACCCACCGAGGTGTGAGTATCTGCGCTGGTGGATGGCTCGCTAAGATGTGACGGTGCACCCTCAGAGGCCAGCAGATCCTCTGAGGAATCGCCTTCTGCCGTCACAACGGTCGCTGAAGGCCCTGTAAGAGAACAGATGTGTCATGTTGCGATGAGCATACTGAGGTGCTGAAGATGGCAATGGATAACTTCAATTCATATTGTGTGTGCTGAATGTTAAAGTTATGTCACCAGAAATTTGTCGGGTGCCAGTCTCAGCGACCCCGACAGACACGCACTCGAGGGTTTGGCTGAGCTCCAGCGCCTCCTTCTCCACCTCTGTGAGGACGACGATTTGTTGCGGCCCCCCTCCAATCCTCATCCTCTCCCGTGCGTTCTGAACTCTCTTCTCCTATAAGGGGAGAAAGAACAGACGTGTGAGTGAGTGATGGTGAAGTAGCCAACCGATGAATGCATTGGTTTGGGTGAGGCTGACTGTGAAGGAGATGCATCAGAGGGTGAGTATGAGACAGAGCCATGACATTGAATGAGGATTGGGTTGAGTGGCCATGGTGGGGTGATTAATGGGGAGGTGAGGAAGTGCTGAGGAAGTGCAGGTAAGTTGAGGATGAGGTTTGAGTGGGTGTGAGGAATGATGTGATAGAGTAGTGTTGGCAGTGCAGAATGAGTTGGGGGGTGGGGGCGGTGAGGTGGAAGACGGAGTGTAGGAGAATCACTAAGTTTACTCACTTTGGCTGACCTAGTGAGGTCATTGAAGCGCTTCCTGCACTGGATCCACGTGCACGAGATGTTGCTGCCAATGGTGACCTCCTCTCTCACCTCGAGCCAGGCCTTCCTGGTGGTAGAGGCAGGGCACTTCCTCCTGTCCGCCGGGTAAAACAGATCCCTCCTCCTCCTCACCCCATCCAGTAGCGCCTGGAGTGAGGCATCATTGAACCTTGGAGCTGCCTTGCCCCTGTGCTGCACCATTGTGTGTGTGGGTATTTGCTTCAGGAAAAGCCATTGGAGCAATGGCCCATTAAATTGAACTCCTCCAACTGACAGGCTGTGATGCGGGTGCACTGTCCGCTCGCTGCGCAGCTTTCAGACGACAAACCGGAAGCCACATTAAGTGGCACCAATTGAATTGCGATCGCGTGGGAAACGGACATTTTTTATTGGTCGGGTTACCCACATGCCCATTCACCCACCCCCCCCCCTGCTGCCAGCCCGCCTCCACTCTAATATCGGGGCCAATATTTCAGGTCAACTACCTTTCGTCAAAACTGGAAGAAGTTAGAGATTTAACAGTTTGAAGCAAGTACAGAGCCGGGAAAAAGTGGGGTTTGGGGGGGCGGGGTGCGGAGGAGGAGAGGAAAGAACAAATGGGAAGGTCTGGACTCATTAAATGACAAAAGGGACGATGGTGCAAGGCAAGGAGGGTGGTAATGGGACAAGTAAAGAAACAAAAGATGGGTCTAGAGGAGCTGTAAATGGCAACAGCAGAACCATTACCAGCACCTGCTGTCCGAAAAAATGGGAGTAGTGGTTATGATGTGAAGTTTTGAAATCAATGTTGAGTCCAGAAGGTTGTAAAGTGCCTAATTGAAAGATGAGGTGCTGTTCCTCGAGCTTCCATTGTGCTGCATTGGGACAGTGTAAGAGGCCGAGGACAGAGAGGTCAGAGTGGATGTGGGATAGAGAATTAAAACGACAAGCGACCAGAAGCTCAGGGTCATGCTTGCGGACTAATCAGAGATGTTCAGCAAAGCGATCACCCCACCTGCATTTGGTCTCCCCAATGTAGAGGAGACCGCATCGTGAGCAGTGAATACAGTATAGTAATCGAAAGAAGTACAAGTAAATCGCTGTTTAACCTGGAAGGAGTGTTTGGGGCCCTGGACGGTGGGAAGGGAGAAGGTGAAAGGGCAGGTGTTGCATCTCCTGCGCTCGCACGGGAAGGTGCCATGGGAAGGGTAGCGGGTGTGCGCCATGATGGAAGTGTGAAGCAGAGTGTCACGGAGAGAATGGTCTGTTCAGAATGCTGGAGGGGAAGAGGAGGGGAAGATGTGTTTGGTGGTGGCATCGCGCTGGATGTGGCGGAAATGGCGGAGGATGATCCATTGATAAAGAGCTCTACTTTACAATGAATGACTTTTTCAAAGGCCATAGAATTGTAAACCCCTTTTCTCATCTGTCACTTTATTACTACTTCTTATTGTTTAGTGTCTAGAATCCCTTTTCTGGAGCGCTCGTGCCAATTTCAATCACCCAAGTTCTTTTTCAGAATGCAGTTTGACCATTTACCATCCGTTTCCTAGAACAAACCCATGTAGCTGCAACCTCAAAAATAAACATCTTTTTCACCACAACAAGTAGAAATATATTACAGGTAAATATTATGGGGAAAAAATTAGATAAGGGTTCGTTTCGGGCGGGGGCAGCGCGATGCGCTAGTACCCTGCGCCCGATGGACCCTACGCAGGCAGGACGCAAATTTGGACCAACCCGAGGACTTACCTGCGATCAGCGTTCCTTTCCAGGCCTTGCACGTGGAATCAATGCAATTCGTACATTCCACCACCAGGGGGAGCTCAATCTCTTAAAGGAAGGATGTTAGGAATCTCTTAAAGATAGCTGGTGCCTGTTATATGCTGAAAATAACAGTCTACTGTGTGCACGGAGTCTGAACGGAGATCAGACATTGCACACATAAAACACAGATGCGGGTCCCATCCCTATGTTTACACACTGATGAGTTATGTTAAAACATTGAATAAAGGTTGCGCACTACTAAATCCCACATCCTCCAATCTGCACACCAGACCTCACCAATCTGCCGAGCTGAGTTGGTACCAGGCCTACGAGAGTGCATGCACCAAGGTTCTCTGCTGATGCACTAGAGACCTTGGGTACAAGAGGTGGACAGTAGAAGGGACATCCTATATCCACAGGGGGTGGGGGGGAGGCGGCAAGAGGCCCTCCAGACATATACTCAAAAGACAGTGGGAGGCAGCGGGGGATGAAGTCAATGCCAGGCGCACAGCATCATGAACATGGATGCAGTGCAGGAAGAAGTTCAATGCTTTGATACGAGTGGTCAAGGTGAGTGAGGTCAACTGGCAAGTGGTCTCCGACCAACTGCTCCACATACTACAACCCCCATCCCCCACATACCAATAAACTCTTTCCATCAGTACTCAACTCTTCCAACCAGATGCTTCCTCTCACCCTTACACATTACCATTGCTTCAAGCCGCCCACCCACAACTCACAGGCCACACACACTGCCAGCTATTGTTGGAGGCCAATCATCTCAGCCCCAGGACATTGCAGCAGGAGTTCCTCAGGGCAGTGTCCTAGGCCCAACCATCTTCAGCTGCTTCATCAATGACCTTCCCTCCATCATAAGGTCAGAAATGGGAATGTTTGCTGATGATTGCACAGTGTTCAGTTCCATTCGCAACCCCTCAGATAATGAAGCAGTCCATGCCCGCATGCAGCAAGACCTGGACAACATCCAGGCTTGGGCTCATAAGTGGCAAGTAACATTCGCGCCAGACAAGTGCCAGGCAATGAACATCTCCATCAAGAGAGAGTCTAACCACCTCTCCTTGACATTCAACGGCATTACCATCTCCGAATCCCCCACAATCAACATCCTGGGGTCACCATTGACCAAAAACTTAACTGGACCAGCCACATAAATACTGTGGCTACAAGAGCAGGTCAGAGGCTAGGTATTCTGCTGCGAGTGACTCACCTCCTGACTCCCCAAAGCCTTTCCACCATCTACAAGGCACAAGTCAGGAGTGTGATGGAATACTCTCCACTCGCCTGGATGAGTGCAGCTCCAACAACACTCAAGAAGCTCGACACCATCCACGACAAAGCAGCCCACTTGATTGGCACCCCATCCACCACCCTAAACATTCATTCCCTTCACCACCGGCGCACTGTGGCTGCAGTGTGTACCATCCACAGGATGCACTGCAGCAACTCGCCAAGGCTCCTTCGACAGCACCTCCCAAACCCGCGACCTCTACCACCTAAAAGGACAAGGGCAGCAGGCATATGGGAACAACACCACCTGCATGTTCCCCTCCAAGTAACACACCATCCCGACTTGGAAATATATCGCCGTTCCTTCATCGTTGCTGGGTCAAAATCCTGGAATTCCCGTCCTAACAGCATTGTGGAGAACCTTCACCACACGGACTGCAGCGGTTCAAGAAGGTGGCTCACGACCACCTTCTCAAGGGCAATTAGGGATGGGCAATAAATGCTGGCCTTGCCAGTGACGCCCACATCCTATGAACGAATAAAAAAAAACTATGACAGGCACATCACCCATACACAGGTCCTGCTTTCTTGCAGGAGAAGGTGGCACATATCAAGAGGCAGCAAGTGGCAGTGGCATTTAGTCCCTGGGGCCTGTTCCATCATTCAATGAGATCATGGTGGACCTGTGACCTAACTCCATATACCCGTCTTAGCCCCATATCCTGTAATACCCTTGGTTCACAGAAATCTATCAATCTCAGATTTAACATTCACAACTGTGCTAGCATCAACTGCCATCTGCAGAAGAGCGTTCCAAATGTCTCCCACCCTTTGCGTGTAGAAGCATTTCCTAACTTCAGTCCTGCACAACCTGGCTCCAAATGTTAGGCTTTGTTCCCATGTCCTAGTATCGAAGTCTAGGAGACCTCCAAAAACAGTTACAAATGTCTCGGCAGCCAGAAGCAATAATCCAGTCACTAACCTATAAATCCTGTAAGGTCCCTTTAAATAGTGCTGGTGGGGGGGTCCTCCAGGCACTCTAAGACACGTTCAGATTGTCGGGGTTAAGACTGTGTGTTGAGTTGAGCATTAAGTCCCAAAATGATGTCTATCACTTTAAATCAGAGTTGCACACTGATTGAAGCCATTTTCTCCCTACTTTACATGATTCCAGCGTTCGTTATCTGCGCCTGCGCTAACTCCTATACCAAGATGGTGTCTGGCGCACATCAGCTAGAAACAACGGGCGCTACATGACCCAATTTAGCACCCGAAGACCCTGAAATTCTGCCGGAGCTCCTCCAGTCTCCTGCTGTAACTCCAGCGGGGGGAACTTGGGAGAAAGTAGAGAAGTTATGTTAAATTTATATAGAAACTTGGTTAGACCACACTTAGAGTACTGTGCTCAGTTTTAGTCTCCATATTATAAAATGATATAGAAACACTGGAGAAGGTAAAAAAAGATTTACGAGGATGATACCAGAACTGACCATCAGGAAAGACTGAACAAGCCAGGGCTCTCTTCTCTAGAAAGGAGAAAGCTGAGAGGTGAGCGGAAAGAGGTCTTTAAAATTATGAAGGGGTTCAACAAGGTAGATATAGAAAAGATGTTTCCACTTGTGAAGAGTCCAAAACTGGGGGCCATAAATATAATATAGTCACCAATAAATCCAATAAGGAATTTATGAGAAACTTCTTTACTCAGAAAGTGGTTAGAATGTGAAACATACTTCCACATGGAGTAGTTGAGGTGCATAGCACAGATGCATTTAAGGGGAAGCTAGATAAGTACATGAGGGAGAAAGAAATAGAAGGATATGTTGATGGGGTGAGATGAAGTAAGATGGGAGGAGGCTCGTGTGGGGCATAAACAATGGTATTGACTTGTTGGGCTGAATGGCCTGGTTCTGTGCTGTAAATACTATGTAATTCTATGGAACAGGTATCCGCCTATTTTTTGGGGATCCACCAATCTCCTGCTGGCGTTATGACAAGAGACTGGGGAACCCCCATGGAATTTCAGGACCTATTACTTCATAAAATAAGATATTTAAATGTAGTTATCACACTACAGTCTGAGCTAGTTTGTTCATCTGAATTGTTAACATGCACTCAAAACTTAATTACAGTTTATCTCAGGACAATGTCTGCTATTACTTCGCACTTCTGTGCAAAAATACTCTGAAAGCTAAACATTGCTAATCAAACAGTGACGGCATGCAGTGCACCTTCTGGTAGTTCATCTATATGGCCCCTGTGAATAATGACAGCAAGTATCATCAGGCTGTTTGTCTGCAAGTACATCACAACCAAAGTATGAAGAATGCAAACCCTATCTAATTTTCCCTGCCTCACCCAGAGGCATTGAGACTAACTATAGTTTTCTTACTGCCTACCTAACCGAGATCAGCTAACACAGCATTTACTAAGGGTCAAGTCTAAGACCTTCCTGATCTGCATGGCTCAGCAACTCACTGATGAACAAACCTTTGTGTATAAAGTTAAGCAGGAACTCTTCTTGACTATTCCAGTGAATACTGCGCATTGTCAGAGCAATCATACTTTTATCCAAGCTTTTATCACAGTGAGGCTCAACTTATCCAGTATACTCTTTGCTGACCTCCACCCTTCATAAACTTGACCTCATTCAGAATACTTGGATCCTCACCTACCCTCCCATCATCCTGCCTTTGTCAAGCTTCACTGACTCTCTTGTGCTTCAGCAAATTGATTTCAAGATCCTTGTCCTCATTTTCAAATCCCTCCGTGGCTTTGCCACACCCCTCAGTGAGCTCCAGTGGTATGTCCCCACACGCACCATCTGCTCCTCAGACAGAACATAATCAAATTGACCACGCTCTCCACTCCGTCATTGATGGACACTTTCTCAGTCACTATAGTCCCGCCCTCTGGAACACCCTCCCTGAACATTTCTGCCTGACCACCTGATTCTACTTTGAAATGCCTTCTAAAATAAACTCCTATTTAACAGTGCTTTCACACTCCCCAAGCTTTCTGTTACTTCTTTCCCTTCTGTGTATTGTCTATTTTTGTCCTCTGCTCTGTAAAGCACTGTGAGACATCTTTTTGTATGTGAGTGCTATGAAAAGCAAGTTGCTATTGTTTTTGGATTCATACAGTGCTTCTGGTTATTTTGACGTCACTGATTCTCATGCTATCGTCCTTTACTTGTGTATAGGCTCTGAAGAGTTCAACAGAATTGCTGCACCAAGATAAATATTCAGAACATACTGACAATACCAGTAACAGTTTCTACACTGGTGTATACAGTCTTTTCTCAGCTGCCTTAATGGAGCAATGTCGTAGTACACTAACACATGAAAGGGAATTTTAACTCCCGAGCGGAAATCTGGTGGAATGCATGGGCCGACCGCCAGGGACGTGCTGCGAGTGGCCTGGTTCGTTTAATGATCGTCCCTTATTTAAATGTAGCAGGTGAGCTACCTGCCCGAAATGGCAGCTTGCTGGGTTTCTGCCGGCGAATATTGGGCAGCCAAAAGGCCATCCAGCTGGCACTCAGATAGGTTGTGGGGTGGTGGGGGAAAGGGGGGTTGATGGCGGAGGGGGGAAGCCCAGGACAGCAGCTACCCAAGCTTTCTTTGCGGGGCATGGAGGAGTACTCCTGCTACTCTTGGCTCTATAAAGATAAGTTTTGTACTTACCTTTTGGGGCCTCCACTTCTGCCACAACTGCTTCTAGCGAGTGGAGCGTTCACGGCAGATGCTCTGTTCACTAGATCATTAAAATGGCTTCAGGGTCCCTGCTGACTCATAGGACCCTGATTTGCGTATATTTATGAGGCGACCGCCTGAGTCAGGCGGGCACCTCGACCTCCCAGGAAAACAGCAGTGTAGGGTGTAAATAGAGCAATACATGTACTGTTTTCACTTTAACTCCTGTTCCGCCCGGCGGAGAGAGCTAAAATCCCCCCCTACGGTGTCAAAGGAATATGATTCATTGCCCAGTGTCAGTGTGAACTCTTGTATATACATACATTATAAGCCAAATGAATTGTATGAACATAAAAGCCAATAATGTATTAGAAAATGGAGCAGCCATTACCGAGAGTAAGGCAAGCTATTCCAGTCCTGCAATATACATGTATTCCGCTGTCTTGCTTCTCATATAGTGTACTTCTGTAAAAGTGTCATATGTATCCCATATGTATATATGTGTGTTATAAATAGTGTTATATTACATAGTGCAAAAGTGAAAAAGCAATAGATTTTGTAGTTACATTTTTTTATTTGTAATACACAATTGAATAGTGTTCAGCTTCTCAAACTATAAAACCCAGCAGTAAATAGGTAGATAAATAATACATGCAGATGATTAATAATAGAAAACGTACATTTTAAAAGTTGCAGAAAATGTGTCCATTTGGAAGTTGAAAATCACATTGATAGAGTTAACAACCAATTTCATGCAAATCAACACAAGAATATAACATACAGTTTTATATGGTCTTAGTAAGTGTAACAATTTATTTCAGTTTAGTTTCATTTATAGGTAGGTCAGCATTCTAATTCCCATTCCATGGTCAGTCCTAAACCTTAATTATATAGTGTACATGCTGGATAAACATATTTGTAGCCAGCTGTAATAACACATCCCCCATACATCACTACAACTATATAATCAATCTGCCAAATCTGTCTTAGTGTTGGCAAGTGCATTTTGGTGAGTCCCTCTGTTGTAGTTATAAAATACCCGAAATCATAGAATCATAGAATCATAGAAAGGTTACAGCACAGAAGGAGGCCATTCGGGCCATCGAGTCCACGCCAGCTCTATGCACGAGCAATCCAGCTAGTCCCACTGTCCCGCCCTTTCCCCGTAGCCCTGCACATTTTTTTGTTTCAAGTACTTATCCAGTTCCCTTTTGAAGGCCATGATTGAATCTGCCTCCACCACCCCCTCGGGCAGTGCATTCCAGACTCTAACCACTCGCTGTGTAAAAAAGTTTTTCCTCATATCACCTTTGGTTCTTTTGCCAATCACCTTAAATCACCTCAATTCTGGTAGCTAACAAAAAATAGGCTTTAGCCTAGATTTCCCTCTTTGCCACAATGGCAGCAGATCTCCAGTTGGGTGGGACTTCTACATACTCCTTTCCTTGGGTCAGGGTGATGAGAATACTCAGGCAGGAGGCAGGGCCATTTCCAGCACTGCTGGAGTGCCTGTCTTAGGTGGGGAGGGGAAGGAAATTGCAATGGCACAACTGTCGCAGTGTAGAATGGCCGGAGGTGCTGGCTGAAGAATAAGAATTGTTACCAAAAATGTTAACATTTTTTAAATTGTTGATTAAAATTGAATCCCCTGCCTCCCCCCCTCCCGCCCCCCGCTGTGGCCCGTTGCAATGCTGGATGCCAGGAGAGCACCACATTCTTTGCGCCCAGTTAAGGTGCAAATGATAGAAATACGTCATTTGACATCATCCAATCATTTGCGTCTTAATATAATATACTTGCCCCTATTTGGGTGGACATATACATTCAACATCACTTCTGGTGGAAAATCCAAGGAGCGGTCTTGGTTGGCAGATCGGCTCCCCGTCCGATTTTCCTCGCATACCCTCCGAGGTTACATTGGTTTATCACCTTGAGTCAGCAGTAGTATCGGCTCTTTCACATTTACATTTACAGATAATGTTACAAACTTTAGAGAGAAATTATGGGATAAAATGCAGAGTACAGATGAAGGGCAGCCATTAACATTCACCAAAACGTACAAATTCTCACTCCATGAGAAACGTCAAAATGTTCACGTATTTAAGACTGCAATTATACTGCCGCTTTTGGATCAATTAAAGTGGTTTTATATGCCCATTGATGGAAAAATGGTAGCATTGACTAAACTGAATCTCAAACACAATTAAGTGATGTGGGACCCACTCTAGGAGCTTCATCTCACGTGCTAGTGAGTATAGGAACAGGAGAATAGACAGGATGAATGCGTGGCTGCAGGGATGGTGTAGGAGGGAGGGATTTAGATTCCTGGGACATTGGGACCAGTTCTGGGGAAGGTGGGACCTGTACAAGCGGGACGGGTTACACCCGAGCAGGACCGGGACCAATGTCCTCGCGGGGGTGTTTGCTAGTGCTGTTGGGGAAGGTTTAAACTAGAGTGGCAGGGGGATGGGAACCTGAGCGGGGAGTCAGAAGGGAATAAAATTGAGAGCAGCAAGAGAAGGGAAGACCCAAGGGAAATCTACAATACAAATAGTACAAACAGTTGTTCAAGAACAAATGAAAGGGAAAAGCGTAGAGCAGTGGAAAGAAAGTGTATTTTAGGCACGACAGAAAAAATAAAAACTTGAAGGCGTAAGGCGATTAACCCAGCATCAAAGCTGGTGGAAGGGGGTTGGGAACCTGAGCAGGGAGAGAGAGGAAAGCGTGTCAGGAAGGGACAGAAGGTATGGAGTAAAAGGTAAAGTGTTAAAAAAGGAAAAAGCAGGAACTAAGTGTCACAAAACATACTTGAAAGTTCTTTATCTGAATGCACGTAGCATTCGTAACAAAATGGACGAGTTAACGGCACAAATAACTACGTATGGGTATGATCTTGTGGCCATTACAGAAACATGGCTGCAGGGTGACAACGACTGGGAATTAAATATGCCAGGTTATTTAACAATCAGGAAGGACAGGCAGGAAGGAAGGGGAGGTGGGGTGGCTATGTTAGTAAAGGAAGGAATCACTGTAATACAGAGAAATGATATTGGGACAAAGGATCAGGATAATGAAACAGTTTGGGTAGAGATAAGGAATAATAAGGGGAAAAAAACATTAGTGGGCGTAGTATATAGGCCTCCTAATAGTTGCAACTCTGCTGGAAGAAGTATTAATCAGGAAATAGTCAGGGCATGTAATAAGGGAACAGCTATAATTATGGGGGATTTTAACTATCATATTAACTGGACAAATCAAATTGGGCAGGGCAGCCTTGAGGAAGTGTTTATTGAGTGTATTAGGGATGGATTTCTTGAGCAGTTTGTAACTGATCCTACAAGGAGGAAAGCAACCTTGGACCTGGTCCTGTGTAATGAGCCAGAATTAATTAATAATGTCCTAGTTAAGGATCCCCTTGGAATGAGTGACCATAACATGGTTACATTCCATATCCAATTAGAGGGTGAGAAGGTTGGTTCTCAAACAAGCGTACTGAGCTTGAATAAAGGAGACTATGATGGTATGAGAGCGGAATTGATTAAAGTGGACTGGGAAAATAGATTAAAGGGTAAGATGGTACATGAGCAGTGGTGTACATTCAAGGAGTTATTTTACAACTTTCAAAAGAAATATATTCTACTGAGGAAAAAAGGGTGTAAAAGAAATGACAGCCATCCGTGGCTAAGTAAAGAAATTAAGGACAGTATCCGACTAAAAACAAGGACATATAAGGTAGCCAAACTTAGTGGGAGGATAGAAGATTGGGAAGTCTTCAAAAGACAGCAAAAAGTAACTAAAGGATTGATTAAGAAAGGGAAGATAGATTATGAAAATAAATTAGCAAAAAATATAAAAACAGAGAGCAAGAGTTTCTATAGTTATATAAAAAGAAAAAGGGTGGCTAAGGCAAATGTAGGTCCCTTAGAGGATGAGACCGGGAAATTAATGGTGGGAAACATGGAAATGGCAAAAATGCTGAACAAATATTTGTTTCAGTCTTTACGGTAGAGGACACTAAGAATATCCCAACACTGGACAAACAGGGGGCTCAAGGGGGGGAGGAGCTAAATACAATTAAAATCACTAAGGAATTGGTACTCAGTAAAATAATGGGACTCAAGGCGGATAAATCCCCTGGACCTGATGGCTTACATCCGAGGGTCTTGAGGGAAGTGGCAGTAGGGATTGTGGATGCTTTGGTAATAATTTTCCAAAATTCTCTGGACTCGGCAAAGGTCCCGGCAGATTGGAAAACTGCTAATGTAACACCCTTATTTAAAAAGGGTAGTAGGCAGAAGGCTGGAAATTATAGACCAGTTAGCTTAACATCTGTGGTGGGTAAAATTTTGGAATCTATTATCAAGGAGACAGTAGCGGAACATTTGGAGAAACATAATTTAATAGGACAAAGTCAGCATGGCTTTACGAAGGGGAAATCATGTCTGACAAATTTGCTTGAGTTCTTTGAGGACATAACGTGCAGGGTGGATAAAGGGGAACCAGTGGACGTAGTGTATTTAGACTTCCAGAAGGCATTCGACAAGGTGCCACATAAAAGATTATTGCTCAAGATAAAGAATCACTGGATTGGGGGTAATATTCTGGCATGGGTGGAGGATTGGTTATCTAACAGGAAGCAGAGAGTTGGGATAAATGGTTCATTCTCGGACTGGCAACCAGTAGCCAGTAGTGTTCCGCAGGGGTCGGTGCTGGGTCCCCAACTCTTTACAATCTATATTAACGATTTGGAGGAGGGGACCAAGTGTAACATATCAAAGTTTGCAGATGATACAAAGATGGGAGGGAAAGTGGAGAGTGAGGAGGACATAAAAAACCTACAGGGGGATATAGACAGGCAGGGTGAGTGGGCGGGGATTTGGCAGATGCAATACAATATTGGAAAATGTGAGGTTATGTACTTTGGCAGGAAAAATCAGAGAGCAAGTTATTATCTTAATGGCGAGAAACTGGAAAGTACTGCAGTACAAAGGGATCTGGGGGTCCTAGTGCAAGAAGATCAAAAAGTTAGTATGCAGGTGCAGCAGGTGATCAAGAAGGCCAACGGAATGTTGGATTTTATTGCTAGGGGGATAGAATATAAAAACAGGGAGGTATTGCTGCAGTTATATAAGGTATTGGTGAGACCGCACCTGGAATACTGCATACAATTTTGGTGTCCATACTTAAGAAAAGACATACTTGCTCTCGAGGCAGTACAAAGAAGGTTCACTCGGTTAATCCCGGGGATGAGGGGGCGGACATATGAGGAGAGGTTGAGTAGATTGGGACTCTACTCATTGGAGTTCAGAAGAATGAGAGGCGATCTTATTGAAACATATAAGATTGTGAAGGGGCTTGATCGGGTGGATGCGGTAAGGATGTTCCCAAGGATGGGTGAAACTAGAACTAGGGGGCATAATCTTAAAATAAGGGGCTGCTCTTTCAAAACTGAGATGAGGAGAAACTTCTTCACTCAGAGGGTAGTAGGTCTGTGGAATTTGCTGCCACAGGAAGCTGTGGAAGCTACATCATTAAATAAATTTAAAACGGAAATCGACAGTTTCCTAGAAGTAAAGGGAATTAGGGGTTACGGGGAGCGGGCAGGAAATTGGACACGAATTTAGATTTGAGGTTAGGATCAGATCAGCCATGATCTTATTGAATGGCGGAGCAGGCTCGAGGGGCCGATTGGCCTACTCCTACTCCTATTTCTTATGTTCTTATGTTTACACTGGCTGTAGTCTGACTCTAGCCTGATGTAAAGTTACAGTCTAAAAATATCCAGATGGCCCTCCTGGAATGATATAAATGTACTTTTAAATGTTTTTAATGCTAACAGAAAGTGACCCACCCACACTCTCATTCCATTATAAATTGGCCACCGTTGATCAGAGCTCTGCATATTCGTCCAAATAGACATGCGCAGAGATTCTTTGTTGTTGACCTCAATGCAATTTACAGTCAGCAATATAACGGTGGTCTGCTGGTTGCACATCACACTCCACAGACACTGGTCCGAAACCAATAGTTGCAGTAAAACAGCAACCTGAAGTAGGTCGTTTACAAAGAAATATTCAATTAATTGAAAATGTTGCTTTAACTCACTGCTGATGCATAAAACCCAAGCAAATAGTCTTGTGAGGGAGGGAGAGCCATTTCAGAGAAAGTACAAGGTTTAATCTTCATTAAAAAATTGTGCCCAGCCAAATTCGATAACAAAAGTTATGACGATAGGTGAACATTACATGCGTCTGTAAGTGTAAACATTAAAATTGCAACGTGGGCAATTGTGCTCCACATCCTTCAGGTCATTAACATAGAAGGGAAGCAAACAGCAGCCCAGCCAGCATCTGCAATAAACAAAAACAGTCATTTTTAATTTAATATAGGAAAACAGTTTAAGGTTAATTCTGCAATTACAAGTTTGGGTAATTAAAGAAGAGCTAACCAACTCAATTCCTGTATTGTGGGATCTGTATACCAGTATCATCTATTTTATTTGCAGGAGGGTAGAACTTGACAGTGCAAATGAAGTGACCGAGTCAGCATTGGAAGTTAAGTAAATCACACATTGAAGGTGGAAGCATGTGACATGCTTAAATGAGGGTAAAGTGCTAGAGAAGTGTGAGGGGGGTGGCTTTAGGACACAATGAGACCTGGTGATGAGAGCCACACCACTGCCATGGCAGTCTGTGCAGGGGTACAATAGAACGAGCCAGCCTGGCAAGGTGTAGGTGAAGGTCACCATCCGTCCACTGGGTTTCAGTCAAGCCTGAGACCTCAACAGACTCATGCAAGATGAGATGGTGCATGGGGAAGACATTGTTTAAAAGGGACCAAACAATCTGGGGAGTGAAAACATTCTCACCTCATCTCAAGGGACCAGATGCCCTTACTTCAGCATATGTAATGTATCACATGAAGAAATATCACTGCCTACCCATTCTCCTCACATAATGTGAAACTCCTAATTCAGAGGAGCACTGTGTTGGGCTCCCCGATAGTTCACTGGATAAAAGCACTATCTGAGCCATGTAGACAGTCCACACATTATCCTTGTCCTGTGCTGAGTTAGCTGATCTCAGCTAGAGCCTCATTGTCCTGGAGAAAGAGGAGTAGGGGGGTGGTGGGGGGAGAAACAGTTAGGGTTCCCGCTCCTGATTACTATCCAGTGACCCTACTGGAAAGATCCCAGCAATAGTTTGCTAACACTCACCATCAAGGCTCGCAGATGAAGGTAGCCTTGTGGACGAGGCATTGGAGAGCTATAAGCATCCAGAACTGTAGCGATAATTTTACAAAACTGCAGCACAGTAGTGGAGATGAGGTTACAATACTAGTCCCAAGCTCATCGTGAGTGAAGTTCCACAGTGGGAGCTGAGCCTCACAAATTACCCCATGTATCCCAGGACGGTTCACTCAATTCCATTAAATTACATTGTTTGGCGAACAAAATATAGTTTTAAAATAGCATTTTTTAATAAAGAGAGACCTTTAAGTGCCCTCTTCATGCCTACTTCTGAATGACATTTTATTGCATGGGGGTAACATTCCTTTGTCTAACTATTGTTCTAACATTACAGGCAATGCACAATTTAAAAATCTTATTCATACAGGCTCATAGTTCAAGATTAGAATCATTCATGTTCCCTAGTTTACGATGCACACCATAGGCCTCAAAGAGCTGGTAGACTTCAAGGTTTTGTCCAGTGATGAGGATCTGAGAGAGGGAATCTTGTCATCTTGCTATACTAGAATTTTTGTGCTGACTTCACACACTCACTTTAAATTTGGTAATCCAAGTATATAGCAGTTGAATTGCACTCCAATTCGGTTGCTCCTTCTCCAGAAGGACACACCCAACTGAATAGTAGGGCAACAGGAACGGTGTGATGCCAGCTTTAATGTAACAACTGGATCCAGCACACCACTTAAGAAAACAAAGCACGTCATGCAATTAGAATACACATGGAAGCTATCTTCTTAATGGCTAGAGTCCAAACCCCCATCCTTGGATCAGCAAACTCATTCTGGTAAGTAGGATGCACTGGGTGTTCTAGTTTCCACTGAAATTCAGAGCACCACAGTGGATATGTGGACACACAGAGATAACATGCACTTTGAGTCTTGGAGGAAACTGGAGTGCTGCTGACTTTGGGAAAATGCAGCTGAGGCAATGTTTAATGTTTAGGGTCCCAAAATTACATGGATCACAATCCTAACATTTAAACTGGGATCGCATTTGCCAGTACCCTCCAGCGCTGACCCTGCTGAAGTAGATCAGGGGATGGACTCCTAATTTGCATGGGGCCATTGGGTTCCCCTGTCTCTAGGAGTGCTCATCTTGGAAAGTCTGCCGCAAATTGTAAGGGGACAGCAGTTAACTATTTTTTTGAAGTTCACCTTCAATCCCCGCAGTGGAACCCATTTCCACCCTTTAGAAGATTGGCATGCCTTTCAATTGGTGTACCTGCCTTCAAATTTACATTGGGTCCCTTTGAGACCAAGGACGGGGAGTAGGAAGTCCTTGCCCTCGCCCCCACCCCACAATATGCACACCCGCAGGGCAGAATGGGTCGTGGCCTGTTTTTTAGCCCTTCCGCCATACTCCTGCCAGAGTTGCGGTGGGAGTGCACTAGAAGGGCTGAAGAATTTCATACCCTACTTGTTCACAATCACCCTGGTGCTCTTAGTAATACAAAGAAACCAGAAAATCAAACACAGTATTCTTGTTTCCTTGCATAATACTTGTACAATAGCAGCACCCATATCCCTCATCTACTAATCAGAATTGACTGAGGTCATTTTCGGATGTCTCATCACTATGGTTACCACTGTACTGGGACCCATTTCTGGGAATAACAAGACAAACTTGGTGCCGGCAGCAATTAGCACTCATCACTCCTTTAAACATTACTGGATGGGAACTAGTTCCAATTACCCTGTAGTGATTCTGAAGGGTTATCTGACAAATCATAAAAGGTATATAAAACACTTAAGAGCTTTTCAAATCCACTGGTAACCTTCAAAAGAAAAGCATACAATGGATTGCAAACAATGCATCGTAGAAATTAATGAAATAAAAACAGAAAATGCTGGAAACACTCAGCAGGTCAGGCAGCATCTGTGGAGAAACAGTTAACATTTCAGGTCGATGACCTTTCATCAGAACTGGAAGAAGTTAGAAATTTAAGAGTTTATAAGCAAGTACAGAGCCAAGGAAAAAGAGGGGGGGGTGGGAGAGGAAAGAACAAAAGGGAAGGTCTTTGATAGTGTGTGATAGCACTTTGCTGCACATCTCTGTTCAGTCCGCAAGTGTGACCCTCAGCTACTGGCCGTTTGCCATTTTAATTTTCCAACCCACACCCACTCTGACCTCTTTGCCCTCGGCCTCTTACACTGTTCCAATGAAGCTCAACAGAAGCTCGAGGAACAGCACCTCATCTTTCAATTAGGCACTCTACAACCTTCTGGACTCAACATTGGTTTCAATAACTTCAGATCATAACCACCACTCTCATTTTTTCGGTCAGCAAGTGCTGGTAATGGCTCTGCTGTTCCCATTTACAGCTCCTCCTGACCCATCTTTTGTTTCTTTATAATCTGATTACCACCTCCGTTTGCCTTGCACCATCATTCCTTTTGTCATTTAATCCTCTACCCTATCACAGACCTTCCCTTTTGTTCTTTCCTCCCCGCACCCCCCCCCTCTTTTTTTCCTTGGCTCTATACTTGCTTATAAACAGTTAAATCTCTAACTTCTTCCAGTTCTGATGTCAGGTCATTGACCTGAAACATTGGGCTCGATTTTCGCACCCCCCGAGCGGGTGCGTTCGTGGCGGGGGGGCTGCGAAAATCGGGGATTCCCCGGGCGGGTCTGGAGCCCGGCTCCAACCCACCCACTTCCGGATTCCCCAGTGACGCGCTGACATGCGCATGCAGCCCCCGCATGTGAGACTCCCGCCGGCAATTAAAGCCGGCGGGGTGCCACTTAAAATAATAATTAAGGTATTTCAGGTCGTTTAGAGACCTGATTAACATGACATTTTAGGAGGGGTGGGATTTTGCTAACAACTGAGACTGTTTCCAGTACTAGGGGAAACACTCCCAGTTCAAATGGACGTGTTGCAGCCATCAGCCTGTGGCAGCTGCAAAGGTCCATTTGACAGGTGGGGGGGCAGACCCTCACTCATTGCAGGAGGCCACTCTGTCACTTTGGACAAAGTTTGGCCTCCACCACCCTCCTCCTAACAATAAAATTCACAAACTTGCACACTTACCCTGGTCTCCAGACACATGTAACTACCTTGTGGACTCCCTCAGATGTACATCTTCTGGATGGGGGCCGTCGCAGCTGCAGTCAGGACCTTCTCGGAGGGCGAACAGCATCACCAGTCTCGCCGGCCACGCTGTCCACCTCTGACATGTGGAGCTCCACAACACAGTGCTGTGACACATCTACCTGCACAGCAGGAGGGAGGGCAATGGCAGAGAGAGATGCATCGCAGAAGGCACTACCCTCGCCACAGGGTCCACAGACCGAAGCTCAGCTTCCTGGACCTCTCTGAGCAGCAGTGCACACGGAGGCTCAGAGTCACTCGACATGTAGTCGTGGACATCTGCAGCCTCCTTCATGCCGAGCTGCTCCCGGCTGGCCCGAGCACCATCTTCTTACCTGTCGCTGTCAAAGTCACCACTGCCCTCAACAACTTTTCCTCCACATCCTTCCAGGGTGCCACCGGGGACATCGCCGACGTCTCTCAGTCGTCTGCACAAAAGAGCCCTGCAAATACACCTACACCCACTCTGCAGTGACACAATGGGTGGCATCAGTTGTGGGTCTTCACAGTGATCCTCAGGAAAGGGCATTATTGCACAAACCAGTCAAGATTCGCAAAGACGTGGCAGTAGTGGTGACAATATAATATGTAATGTGAGTTGGTCAGAAATTAAATATAAGTAAAAACCATGACAAACCCTCAAACACCCTTGTGCATCCCCTTCATGCTCATGACACGTTTGCCTTATGCTTCCTACTGCACATATGTGATGCATGCCCTGTGGCTGCAGCACAGGTAGTGGCAGGTTGAGTGAGGCTGACCGTGAAAGAGATGCATGAGAGGGTGAGTATGAGATGGAGCCATGAGATTGTATGAGGATTGGGTTGAGTGGTAGTGGTGGGATGAGTACTGGCGAGTTGAGTAAGTGCAGGTAAGATGAGGATGAGCTTTGAGTGGGTGTGAGGAGTGATGTGATGGAGTAGTGTTGGCAGTGCAGAAGGAGATGTGGGGTGGGGGCGGTGATGTGGCAGACGGAGTGTAGGGGAATGAGTAAGTAAACTCACTTCGACTGATCTACCTAGGTCATTGAAGCGCCTCCTGTACTGTATGCAGGTGCACGATATGTTGGTGGTGCAGGTGACCTCCTCTGCCACCTCGAGCCAGGCCTTCTTGGTGGCAGAGGCAGGCCGCTTCCTCCCGCCCGCCGGGGGGAAGATCTCTGTCCTCCCCCTCCTCCTCACCCCATCCAATAATACCAGGAGTGAGGCATCATTAACCTGGCAGCAGCCTTCCCCCTGGGCTGCTCCATGCTGTAATTTTTCCTATTTACTGCAGCATCAGTCAGTGGAGGACTGCCCCTTTAAATAGGGCTCCTCCAGCTGACAGCCGATGCTGCGCATGCGCAGTCCGCCCGCTGCGCAGCTTTCCAGCGTGAAACCCGTAAGCACAGGTAAGTGGCTCCAATCAAGCTGCGATTGCGTGCAGAGCACCCCAATTTCACTGGGCGTGTTACCCACGCGTCCAGTCGACCCCCCGCTGCCCTCCTAATATCGGGCCCATTGACTCTGTTTCTCTCACCACAGATGCTGCCTGACCGGCTGAGTGTTTCCAGCATTTTCTACTTCATTTCAGATTTCCAGCATCTACAGTATTTTGCTCTTATTATAGAAATTAATGAACTATTTTAGCAAATTTAGTTAAATCTCTCATTTCTGGTACAACTTCATGCAGCCAATGTAAACTTTGTGCATTTAGATTGCCGCACATCACTGAAGATTTTAAAGGTTTGAAAAAAGTAAAAATGTTAAATTGTTATATAATTCCATTTTCTTGGAAGGTGGACCTTACTGAATTACTGCACTTGTCAAACTTTGCAAAAATAATGTGCCTTTGGGGATTAGTTTTCAAACCAGATCACGGTGTGCTTAAATGAAAAGAATGGCAAGAGATGTCAGGCTGTGAGTTGGTAAACTTATAATGGGTGCAGCTGCCTATCAGTACATAGTTATTAGGTGAAGCACTGAGATTGCACTGGGAATTGCATGTAGGGGTGAATAATGAAGTCCTGGCACAATGCCACCTGAACAGCTGCTCCTGAGGCACTGAGTGTGACTGCATCCAAATGAACTGACTAAGCATGATAATATGAGGTCCGCTCACTTCAATATCACTGTGGTACTCCGGATACATAATGCGCTGGGAATGCCATACGGGTCAGGGTCCGGAATGCTGTGTGCCCGCAGGCAGTAAAGGTACTAATATTTTCATACCTGAAGGTGGTAAAGACCTAAGTCCCCTTGCAGGATTTGGCTGCTGCTAAAAATACAAAAGCAGGAAGGAAGGGCAGCCCTATATCAAGAAGAGAGTCACCCAGGAGCAACTTTCCTTGTCTTTCCTTGCAGGTCTCTCCAGACACTTGGCATCTGGACTGTCACTCAAGTCCTACATCTAAATTATGGGGTTTCTGCTTCAAATGCATGCCAACTGGGGGCCTAATGAGCCTTGTTCACATTCACTATGCAAGGTCTATGCACTGACTATGAAACGAGTGAGCATTATGGAGTGTGGAGTGCACTGGGTGTTAACTAGGTCTCAGGATTCGATAATGTGGACCCTTGACACCCAAGAACTGTGGCACTTCTGGCACTCAAGATTGCAGTACTGGCTACCCATCCAGTTATAGACTGGGCAATTCAGCTTTTAAGTGGGCAGTGGAGAAAGTTTTTTTTAAATGCAAATCAGATCTCCCTCGGTGGCTTGGCCAGTCAATAGTTAAACTACTTGGAAATAGGAAGTTCTCAGGTTTGATTTTCAGTCCGTGCTGAGTTAGCTGATCTCAACAGTGGAGACGCTATGGGCACTACGACCGACCTGAATGCCCCTGGGTTAGAAAGGCAAACGTCAGCCAGAGTTCCTGCTCCTGATCGACATCCAGCAACCCATGCGGGAACTGCACATGTGTGGACATTTGTTCAGATCCAGGTCAATTATGGTGCCCCCACCAGCAGTCAAAATAACCTGCTGACAATCACTGTCTAGCTCATGTATGAAGCAAGGCCACTCTAGCAAAGTACCAGAGGGCACACAGAAAACTATATTTCAGCAGACAGTCAATAGCTTCAGGAGAAGATCAGGGGAGGGACAAAAATGGGGGAATTTCAAAACAAAAATCCATTATTTTTCAGTTACTTCTGTGTGTCATTGAGATTTTCCATAATTTTTCATCAGCAGCAAAGCAAACCTCAGACCTCAACCCACAGTCCCATTCCTGTCCCTATCTTGGTAAAAATGTGGCAGCACTAGTGATGTCTGTGCTCTGCCACGGAAAGGACGGAGATGCCTATTAAACCCCCGAGCGGAATAGAGAACAGTGGGAAGATTGGGGGAAGGGTAAAGAAAACAAATGATCCATTGGAAAAATGGGAAGGAGAAAGGAGGCAAGACTAAATACTGGAAGAATCAGGCATGTTAATAGGAAGCGAACTATCAAAAGACTGGAACTCATAATACAGAACTAACGAATCATATGTTAAAAAAAGGGAAACAGAGGTGAGAACTAAGACCAGAGCTGTCATAATGACATACATTAAATTGGTTACATTTTTAAACCAAAACGAGTGATTATCACTCCTAATGGGGGTAATTTTGACTTTGGGTAATGGCGTAAAATGGGCAATATCGATTCAGCCGCCCGTTTCACATCTTTCCTGATTTTCATTTCTATTGAAGTCAATGGAAATGAAAGTCAAGAGAGATGTATGATCGGTGGCTGCTCCGATATCGCCCGTTTTACACTATCACCCAATGAGTGGCACTTGGCAGGCTTGTCAGTCCCTGAACTCACCTGGGGATCTAGTGCATTGCATCCAGCATCTTGAACAATTGGCTAATCAGTGGGATATAGTGGTAGGTGGCCCCAAGTTTGGTAATATAGCTTTGCATGGCTCAAAGTGAATCTATTCCAATTGTTGATTTATATTGGTACCGCTGGGGGTCTTGGTGGTTGATAACTTTAGTCCTTTACAATCGCATTGAGATGGGATGAAAGGCATTCTAATATTTCTTGTCGTTTTTCAATCATAGGAAAGTCACAATAAAGGTTACGCTTGCAGCATATAAAATGTGTCCAAACTGTTCTCCATCATGGTTCAGAACGCGTAGGCATGCAGTGGAAGGCCTTCCTCCAATCCATGTATGTGGTGTATATATACGTTGAGATGGCATTCAATAAGATATCTCAGAGGAGGCTTATTACAAAAACTCACATGGTTGGTATAAGAAAAATTGTAACAACATAGATAGATAGTTGGTTGATGGATAGGAAACAAAGGGCTAGCATTAATGGGTGTTGGTCAGACTGGAGAAGGGTTGGAAGTGGTGTACTCCAAGGGTCAGTGCTGGGTCCACTTTTGTTCTCAGAATATACAGATGATTTGGACTTGGGCACAGAGCGCATTATATCAAAATTTGCTGATGACACAAAAGTAGGGGATTTAGCAAACAGTGAGGAGGAGTGTAAAAGACGTCAGGAGGGCATAAAATAGGCAGACAGGGTAACACTGAAATCTAATGTGGAGAAATACGGACGAACAAACGTACAAACATACGGATTAAGAGCAGGAGTAGGCCATTCGGCCGCTCGAGCCTGCTCTGCCATTTGATAAAATCATGGCTAATCTGACTGTGACCTCGACCCTACTTTCCCGTCTACCTACTATAACCTTTGACTCCCTTGTTAATTCGGAATCTATCTAACTCAGCCTTAAAAATATTCAATGACCCCGCCTCCACCACTCTATGGGGAAGGGAGTTCCACAGACTCACGACCCTCTGAGAGAAAAAAATTCTCCTCATTTCCGTCTTAAATGGAAGACCCCTTATTTTTAAACTGCGGCCCCTAGTTCTAGTCTCTCCCACAAGGGGAAACATCCTCTCAGCATTTACCCCTTCAAGTCCCCTCAGGACCTTATATGTTTCAATAAGATCACCTCTCATTCTTCTAAACTCCAATGTATACAGGCCCAACTTGTCCAACCTTTCCTCATAAGATAACCCCCTCATCCCAGGAATCAGTCGAGTGAACCTCCTCTGAACTGCCTACAAAGCAATTATGTCCTTTCTTAAATAAGGAGAACAAAACTGCACACAGTATTCTAAATGTGGTCTCACCAATGCCCTGTGCAACTGTAGCAAAACATCTCTACTTTTATATTCCATTCCCCTTGCAATAAATGACAACATTCCATTTGCCTTCCTAATCACTTGCTGTACCTGCATACTAACTTTTTGTGATTCATGTACTAGGACACCCAGATCCCTCTGTACCTCAGAGTTCTGCAATCTCTCTCCATTTAAATAATAAACTGCTTTTCTATTCCTCCTGCCAAAGTGGACAAGTTCACATTTTACCACATTATACTCCATCTGCCAAATTTTGCCCACTCACTTAACCTATCTATATCATTTTGCAGACTCCTTATGTCCTCTTCACAACTTACTTTCCTACCTACCTTTGTGTCATCAGCAAATTTAGCAACCATACATTCGGTCCCTTTATCCAAGTCATTAATATAGATTGTAAATAGTTGAGGCCCAAGCACTGATCCCTGTGGCACTCCATTCGTTACATCTTGACAACCTGAAAATGACCCATTTATGCCTACTCTCTGTTTCCTGTTAGCTAACCAATCCTTTATCCATGCTAATATGGTACCCCCTACACCATGAGCTCTTATTTTGTGTAGTAGCCTTTGACGTGGCACCTTGTCGAATGCCTTCTGGAAATCCAAGTACACCACATCCACAGGATCCCCTTTATCCACGTTGCTTGTTACTTCCTCAAAGGACTCTAATAAATTATTCAAACACGATTTCCCTTTCACAAGGTCGTGTTGACTCTGCCTGATTGCATTGAGATTTTCTAAGTGCCCTGCTATAACCTCCTTAATAATAGATTCTAGCATTTTCCCTATGACAGATGTTAAGCTAACTGGCCTGTAGTTTCCTGCTTTCCATCTCACTCCTTTCTTGAATAGAGGAGTTACATTCGCTATTTTCTAATCTGATGGAACCCTTCCAGAATCTAGAGAATTTTGGAAAATTACCAATGCATCTATTATCTCTTTTAAGACCCTCAGATGAAGTCCGTCAGGACCTGGGGACTTGTCAGCTTTTATTTCTAATAATTTTTTCTAAACCCTTTTCCTGGTGGTTGTAAATGTTTTAAGTTTTAAGTGTGAGGTGATACATTTTGGGAGGAAATGAAGGAATGGGGATCTACACTCAGTGGAAAGGAACTGAAGGCTGTGGATGAACAGGGATCTAAGGGCCCAAAGACACAATTCCCTGAAAGGGTGATTGCAGGTAGATGAAGCCAAAAAAGAGGCCAACCACCTTTTGGGTTTTATAAATGGAGCATAGAGTACAAGCGTAAAGAAATGTGACAAAAAATGGATTTTGGTCTGTGTTGTATTTTTAACTTGTATCCATTATTGTTGGAATCAGAGAGGAGGGAGTAATGAACCATGCTTACAGGGTATTTCTCAAAGGAAAAGCCATGAGCTCAGAAAGCAGACATGGTCATTTCACTAGCCTTCGCAAAGTGTGAATTGTTAGGAAAAGCAAAATCGGAAGCCTAAGGGATTAATTGGGTTAAATAGTCACAGATTTCACATTGTAAAGCAAGCATTGTATGCCATTGTCAAAGATTGGAGATAAACTCTGATAGGAGAAATGCAGCCTTTTTGTAATCGGATTTTATCTCTTTCAACTTCAATGGGGTTGGATTGTATCTCTGTGGGGATCCTGCTTACTTGAGAGGGTGTTTCCTAGGCATGGGGTTCGGGTGACATCTTGCTTCTCAGCCAGCAGAAGGTTCTGTGTTTAAGGTTAAAACCAGCCAGCATAGAACATAGGACAGCTTTGAAAGACATGAGCTTCTATTTTAAACTCTGAAAATCCATAGGCCACAATCCCAGCATAACTGCTGGGATTCCACCCACTGGTTCCCTCCAGAGGTGACCCCACCGGATTTTGAAAGGTCAATAGGAAGGCACTGGACCATATGGGGACAAAGGATGCCTGTGCCACTAAAATTGGATCTCTAGCATACGCCTACACCATGCAGCTGGAAAATATTGCGCCTGCCTACTAAAGGGGGGGGGGGGTTATCCAGGTCTTCCCCCTTCGACCATAAGGTATCCCCTCCCCTTGGTTCCCAATGTAAGAAAGCTGAAAGCCATTACGTCTCATCTCGCTTGGTGCACCGGCTTCCAGTAATACACCAAGTCCCTATTGAGCGGGGAAAGTAGAAACTCCCTGTGTGGGGATTCACCGATCCCTGTTCTGCCCCTTACAAGGTCGACTGAGAAATCCCAGAATCAGCAGGGGCTTCATGCCATTGGCTCCCAATTGTTTTCCAGTGGGTTCCGCCAGAGTCCCAAGGAGTCACGAGGGGAGTCCGACAGAACCCCTGAGGCATTGTTATCATTTTAATTGTTGATCTCCTGTGGCGTTGCACACAGGGAGTCAAGATAATTGGACCAGCTTTGAGGGAGGACTGTGATGCTGGAGGCCAGAAGAGGCCCAAGAGGTAAAGTGTATTGGAGTATACGGTAAAGGGGGAGGGGGAGAGAGAAGGGGAAGAGAGGAAGTAGAAGAGTGGAGGGAGAAGGGGAAAGGGGAAGGAAAAGGAAAAGGAAGAGGGAAGAAAGGAAGGGTGATAGCTAAGAAATACTTTTTTTTCTAATTGCTGGATAACAATTGGTCTAATGGAAAAGGTCACTGCATAGACCTTAACTAATTCACATGTCTATCAATATTGTATACCATTATTTATAAATGCTAATGGATACCAAAAGGGCACAAAATTGTTAAATCATGTTTATTTTAAAACTTTTCCCTTGTGGTACTGATAAGATATAAATAAATATCTAGTTCATTATTTATACTTCATCAATACCACAAAAAGCAGAATATGTAAAAATAACGTTAATTTACTAATACTTGAATACCAAAAGGCCAGAAAACCTAGAAGCAGCAGGGGGCGATAACCACTCAGTCCTGATAACCACACCAGTCTGACCGTGTCCCAGAGGCTGACAGGGATAAGGAGCAGTCCTGGCGCACAATGGGCCAGCAATTGAGTATGAGCCTTAGGAACGGTGGGGGGAGGGAGGGACGGTGGATAGACACAGATGACAGCAGAGAACAGGCAGAGCGGGGCCCCGACTTGGACCCCCGTAAAAGAACATGGGGCCTATTTTCATCTTGTTAGCTAACGGGATGGGAGAGGTCGTGAAATCTGGTGAAAATCAGTTCTTTGCCAGATTCTCACTGGCTTAAGGCCCCGTTCTATCTTCTGGCCGTGCCTGGGCGGGCACCTAAAGCTCCTGCCCGAAGCAGCCCGGAGTTTTATCAGGCTATGAAAAGGGGCACCTCCCTCTCAGAGTTTGGATCAGCAGAGGGGAAGATGACAAGCTCTGTCACCTGCTGCAAGCACACCAGCAGCTACTGTGCAACATAGAGCCTGCACAGGGACAGGGGCAGTAACTTGGCTACATCTTCTTGCAGTGCTGACCTGCGTGATGGTGCTGGAGAGTGGTACAGAGAAAAACCCTCCTCACAAGCATCTCATGTAACATCAACTTCAGCAGCCATTAACAAAAAGAATAAATAAGCAGTCACATCTGTACCTAGGGTTCCCTTTCCCTTCATCTTAGATTGCCACATCTTAATCTCCACCCCTTTCAATCTTGGTAATGATTGCTAATGGCTTGAGATGTCTTTTAATGCTCTCCAGAAGCTTTCTAAATTTATGTACCCCTCCCCTTTGTCCTTTTCCCTGTAAACTTGACATACACACAATTTTCCTCTTCTACCAGTGGTGGGGGGGTCAATTTTAACTGCCTCTGCCCGGCGTTAACAGAACAGTAGTGGTCTAAAAATGGCATTGGGTCATTTACCGCCCTGCTTATGTTGGTGCTGCAGCCGCTGCCATCTATGGTAGGGTAAAGAGAAGGGGGTCAGAGCGGCCGGCTGTTTCAGGTGGGAGGACACTTTTGATATGCAAACTGGGTTCCAATGATGTACATAGAACCCCGACTGCAATTTTGAGGTACAAAAGGACAGAACATGGAATGTGCACTCTGCCCATGTGTTCCTTAAAGGGACCACTGTAGATAGCTCAAAAAACGGCCGGAAAGAAATGTTTCACTTTTATTTTTGTGCATTCCTGCTCCTCCTGGCCCCCCCCAAAAATACTCTGGCCTGCTGATGGCCCACGTGAGCCCCCTCCCCCCACCAAGATCACCTTCCCCCTCAGCTCCAACTGTCGGCCCGCTCTGTGCTCTCCGCTTCCTGCCCTCCTCAACCAGTGAGCTGCCCTGGAGCTCACCGGCTGCATGTAAGCCTTAAAGTGGCTTGGGTGTTCTGGTGGTTACACCGGGCAGGAAATGGGCGAGCTCCACCCACTGACATCCTACTGTGCACCTAACTGAAAATTGGTCCCATGATGTCATCTCTGGACCCACCCGAGTTTGCACCTGCAATTGTATATAATGTTATATTATGCAAATAAGGCTAGATCAGTAAATTGAGTGTTATTTGGACTTGGAATTCAGGTGTGACTTAAAGAAGTGCAAACCAAATTAGAACTGTTTTACACCTGAAGACGAAAATCATCCCCCTCCCCCCACCCCATGGGCCAGAAGATGAGCGGCAGGAGTGGGATCACAGGCATTTGGGTGGACAGACGTGCAGGGAGGCAGCAGAGTGCGGAGACAATGGGCAGGGAAGCAGGCGGGCTTAAGGATGGCAAACAATCAAGTGAGGCAGCTAAGCAACCAGCAGTGGAGGGCAGAATGGCCAGCAACCAGGGTAACCATTGAATAAACAGTAGGAGAAGAGAGGTACAGCAGCAACAGCCACTAAACAGTAGGGCCTAGCCATCAGAAAGGGCCCCAGGAGCTGAACTCCCACTTCTTAGCAAAAACAGGAGTGGGGGGAACATGAAAACATTGATTTCTGTGAGCCCCAAAGTAAGTGCACTAGAATTACCTTTACTTATCTTTAGCAAGTAACTGATAGAAATCAAATTAAACCCATATGTTAATCATAATTTAGTATTAAAGGTGAATCAGTTCACATTAGAAAAAAATAAAGGCTGTACAGTAAATAAATGTATAGAGTAGATAATGTCAGCACAGGCATTGTGTCGGGACTGCAGAATGTGTGAATTTGTGGATGGAGAGGCTCTCCCGAATGACCACACCTGGTTTCAATGGAAAAGAAAATCGGGTGGGGTTTAAAACGAGCTGCTTCCCAGTCAAGTTTGCTATAGACCAACCTCTGTGGGCAAGCTTTTCAATTCAAATTAGGAGTAGGAGTCCAGTCAGAAAATTTGGTGCAGCCCCTCATCTGAACTGTTAACATAAGTGAACTTGTGTCATGGGTGAAAACCCCATTTATGCCTTTTTTTGGGAAAATTGGGGCTTATATTTAATACTTTACAGCTATTAAATTTAATTTACCATTTGCATAACTAATTTAAATCCTTCTGCAAGTCACTCACTAGATCTTCTGTCCCCACTGCTCTCCTTATATTAGTGTTGTTTGCAAATACAACAAGATTTGAATTGGTTTCCACATCCAGGACATCTATGTAAATAAAGACGTGCAGTATTCCTCTCACCAAAGATGAACCACAGCTTAATTTAAAGAAAGAAATTGCATCTATGAAACACTTTTCATGATCTCAGGATGTCTCAAAGCACATCACTGCCAATGAAGTCCTTTTGCAGTGCAGTCACTGTTGTATTGTAGGCAAAATGTACAGAAATTTAAAAATGACAATATATTAAAATGAAGCCTAGCACCATTTTCCATCTGCTTAATTTGGAATTGGGTTGGCTGCTTACTTTACCTGCCTGGACTGGGCCTAAGAGAAGCTCCATGAACAATGGAACTCTTAAAGGGTCTGAAGTCTTTGGTCTCTTGTATTCTGCACTTTAAAGTAAGTCTCTACTGCTAAGAATTTTTTCCCACATTTTTATGAGAAAAAAAATTCTCACAAGAGTAGTATCTGCTAATTCATTTGAAAGCCAACTATAATGAAATCATTTACAAGACTTTAGTAGAACAGAAGAGCTGAAAAAAGAAAAAGGGACACAAAAAGGAGCTCTTACAATAGGAACTTTCATGGGAGTTGACAAGGAATCTGACGGTGATCAGGAAGGCAGGTGACACCATCTTCCACCCTCCACAAACTTCAGCTCATCGAATACTCTGCTGCCTGTTTCCTAACTCGCACAAAGTCCCGTTCACCCATCACCTCTGTGCTCCGGGTCCAACAATGCCTCAATTCAAAATTCTATTCCTTGTGTTCAAATCAATCCATAGCCTCACCCCTCCCTATCTCTGTAATCTCCTCCAGCCCTACATCCCTCCAAAAACTCAACGTTCCTCTATTTCTGGCCTCTTGTGGATCCCGGATTTCCTTTGCCTCACCATTGGCGGCCGTGCCTTCAGCTGTCTAGGTCCTAAGCTGTGGAATTCCTTCCCTAGACCTCTCCGTCCCTTTATCTCTCTCTCTTCCTTTAAGATGCTCCTTAAAACCTATCTCTTTGACCAAGTTTTTAATCACCTGTCCTATTAGCTCCTTATGTGGTTTGATGGCATGTTTTGTCTAAAAACGCTCCTGTGCAGTGCCTCTGGTTTTATTATGTTAAAGACACTATATGAATGCAAGTTGTTGTTGACATGGTGGAGTTAGGTTTTGAACTGGCCCAATCTTAGTATTTTATGGTTGAAGTGGTACACGATGAAAGAAGGCATGCAAGGAATATTGGCAAACATAAGAATTGGACTGCCTCCAACGGCTATTATGCCACCAACTGCACCTGCAGGCCCTGGCACATTAACTGCCTGCAGGCTCAGGGTAAGCAAGGAGTCAATTGCATTTGCTGTAAAAAAAAACAACTGGGTTCATAGGGATGGCACTGCTAGTGACAGTCAAGGTCAAGTCCTCCCTCAGCATTTTTTTGCTGCTGCCACCTGCCAAGCATGCTGCGCTGCTGTCTTCTGGAGAGGGTACCTGGAGTGCCAAACAAGGCAATCGTCCTTGCACCCACCTCACACAGCAGCACTTCCATGTCATCAGCCATAACACAGGGGATTCAGGTGCTGCACCATTCCATTAGTTGACCAAAGACTCCATTAGCCTGCCTCATGTTTACAGGTGTTGCGGTTTGTCAGACTCTTGTTCTGCACCAGGCAGTACTTTGGAAAAACTGAAATATGGAATATTTGACAACATTTTAAAAGGCTCCATTTTTTGCCCCCACGTGCAGACAATTATCTCTAAGTCCACAACGCCTGCCATCAAACGGGAGTATAATCCATGCCACTCCGTCATCAACCCACAGACTCCATGGTCAGTTTCTCTTCCCAAGGTTTTTGATTTCCACTCCCCCCTCACCCCACTCCCATCCCCCCTACAGCCTTTTTAAAGGCTGACAAATATTTGAAATAATTTTTAGCCTTAATAAAGGCTCATGTTATTTTTCCCCACGTATGGGACTACTTACCTTTCAAGTGGCGGCATGAGCTGTAGCCACTCCCTTTTCTGTGTACTCCTGTCTGCAAGTGCCAACTAGATTGGAAGCTCGTATAAATTATTTAAATTATCCGACCTTGGAATATAGCACAAAGTTACACTGCCAAAAATCTGCAAGCACTCTGTGCCAGGATCAGAAAACCTATCCAATGGCCTGGAGAAATGCTGGAGGAAGATACCAAGGAAATTATTTACTAAAAATAAATTACAGTAGCTGACAAAAAAAAAACACTTACCCCAAAAATATCAGTGTACCAAAAATGATCCAACCCAGGAGGCCCACTTTGAAGGTGAGCTGAGTCATAATATCACAACGACAGTTGGGATTAGGACAAATTGTACGTGCAGGACGGTCAGTAAAAGACGCACCAACATATACAGGTGATTGTGGTTGTTCTACAATCATAGGCATTGGGGCACTTTGTTGGTTTATAATCACAGTCGTTGGCTGCTGTGGTTCTTGAAAGCATACTCCTTGCGCTGGGATAGGAGTGGAATTCATCTCTTGCAATAGTGGATCTCCTGGATGATCACCAAGAAAATTAAGAAATGTTAGAGCTATTAACCAGGTGTTACATATTGTAATATTTTGTCACAATAGAAAATTGGGCCTTTTTAATCTGGTTATTCTCACATCCCCCAGGTCGCACTATCTCTATCAAAAAGTCACTGTCTCATGAGAAAGAAAAAAGTTTTCTTATACTCATTAGGGTTGAAACTACTTTCATTGATATTTTTAACAAATATGCTGTTGATATGAAATTCTACTACAATTTACTGCGTTCATTAACCCATTAAACGGATTAACAAGTGTGTTAAAATATGGCACAATGGAATTTCGTACAGACCTACCAATTTATTTGTTACAAATGTCACTAAGAGATTACATGGCTGCGGAGGGCGTAGGAGGTGTCCAGTCATGATGCACCGGCCATCATGAGTGTGGGGCATGCTTGATGGGCCAGCTGGTCTGTTCCTGCCCGTCATTTTCATATTTTCGTAATTTCAAGGTAACAGTGAAATGCATAAACATCCATTTCCAAATTATATAACTGCAACAAAAATGATAGACATCTCCTCTTGCTCTTTTACCTCCCCAAAGAAAAAAATACTTGCCAACCCCCTTTTTTTATGAAGACTGGGCCTTTTTTGGGTGATTATTTTTATTGTGGTAATGGTAATATTTCTCAGTAGAAAGGTAATTGTGTACTGTACATGTATTTTTCTTGGAGGAGAACAACAAACTGATATTTGTCAGACTATCTGGATCACTTAATACATGATTACCCTAAAGCTCTTCCTAGTTAACACAACAGTAACTGTGATTTTAGTCTTTCTGCTGCCCTCTGTCGATGATATATGTTACTCAACTTAGACCTTTGTAAACTCCTGCACTTGATAAAAATTAGTAATTGACAGCCTATTGGTTATTCAGCTGAGTTATTTTACATTATTTTTATAGTACAAAATTGGGATAGATCTGTTATTGAGTGATTTTTAATTACTAGGCTCAAACTTTCTCTGCACTATTTGAAATATTATTACGTCAGTCTTTCCTTATTAATACACATGAAACAAAAAAAGTGCTTTCATGTGGCGCACTGGAATGGCCGAGAAGGGAAGGGGACACTGATGCAGAATTTGGGAATTTAAGGAAAACAAAATAATTATGTTAAAAAAAGAAATAACTTGTATTTATGAAGCACTTTGTCACATCCTTGGGACATTCTGCACTGCCTCATATCTAATAAATTACTTTTGCAGTGTAGTTGCTCTTATTCTGTGGGCAAAAGTGGCAGCCAGTTTGTACACAGCAAGATGAGAGTAAACTAGATGAAAGACCAATTAATCTGTTTTTTGTTGTTGAGGGAGAAATATTAGCCAGGAAGCCAGGAGAATATCCTACTCTTTTCGAACAATACCATGGGATTTTTAACATCCGCCTGAACAGGCAGATGAGCTGTCACACTTTGTGTACCTTTACCCTTTTGGCTTCTGTTTTCAGACTACTCTAGTAGGTGTGCTTGCTCCCTACATTTTCATAAATGTTTCTCTGAGAACTAAGTAAAATGTTGAAGTGTTCCCAGGATAACAGAGAACCCTTTTTCTGGATTAATTCAGCTAATGCTTCTAACCCGTCCATCGTGGGACCTTTCTTGTCTTCGAGAGGCAGCAGAGTAACACTTTCAAGAGTCAGACTTATTGTAGGTTTTTTAATCAGTGTCAATTTTTGTCTGATAATGCTTCTGTGAAGCGCCCTGGGATGTTTTAAAGGTGCTATATAAAGGCAAGTTGTTTAAAATGCTAAACAAATTTATTATACTGTAAATGAACAAGCAAATAATAACAGAAGTGTAACATATAAATTTACAGTACTTTTGAACTTTATTGGCTTCTCATATACTGTAGTAGAAAATAGTAAAGAGTACTTTACTAAAACTATGACTGTAATTAATTTTTTATGTAGTTGCCTTTCCTTTCCTCACCAATTAGGCTTATCTGATTCTCTTCAAGGTCTCAATGTCTGGATAGCTCCAGCTCAAACTCAGTGATTTGAAAAGACGTGAACTGATAAATCCCTCTAAAACAATAACAAAACTTTGTAAATTTAATTAACCTTCTGATCAATTCAAACAGCTACCAATTAGACATATGTCTCAATAAATCACATGGCATATTTGTATTTGAAGTCAGAAGCTTGGCTCCTTTTTCAAGCCAATTGCCCAGAGACCAATTATACAATAATCACAACATTTATCTCCTAAAATACCATGACAGAATTGCAATACCAAGTTAAACCTAGACAAGAATGTTTACTTTTTGTCACAAAAGTCTCTGGTTAATGTCTCATTCAAAAGACAGAACCTGCAACAGTGTGGCTTTCCTTCTGTACTGCTCTAAAAATGTCAATCCAAATTAGTTACCCTGTGGTTCAAAGGTGAAGGTGCTACCAACTGAACTAAGATATTAGGAAATAAGGCCTAGAAATTCAATGGTGCCGTGCCGGATTTTTGGGTTCTAAATGGGCGCCTAAGCCTCCAATATGGCGGGGAGGAAACGTACAATCATTAGGAGCCAGAAGTGCACCGTCCGCCAGATTGGTGTAGGCAATTTGCATCAGCAAATAAGAGGCCTAACACCTGTTTGAGGTGCCCTCTACAATAATGGTTTGCCCTGAGGCAGCTAGCACTGGCACCAGCTGCATTTAGGAAAACCAGGTCTACATGCGGCCCAACAAGCAGTCCTTAAAGGGACCGCTGCAGGCCGCCACAAATAAGGTTAAGTTTGTTCAAATAACTCACCTGAATGTGGGGCTGGAGGTGCAGGAATGCCCCTCCCCGACCCCACATTAACACCACGGATAGCCTCCGCTCACCCCCCTCCGATCAGGGCTTCGATCCCCCCCCGCCAATTGCCACCACCACTCTCTCCTGCTCCCCTTTAAGGACTTACCTGAGGGCCGCTGCCAGCGACACAGTGGCTGGATCTTCGAGGCCTCTTCTCCAGCGAGCTGCCTGGGGACACTCATTAGGGGTCCACAGCTCACTAGTTCAATGATAATGAGGCCCAAGACCCAAAATTAGGTGCAAGGATCATTCCCTGCACCCAGTTTGCGCCGGCAGGAACAAATTTCTAGGCCGAAGTGTCCTGATGGGAACTGCACTTTTACATTTTGTAAATATAAAAAATAGAACAAGAAAAGGTCATTCAACCTATTTAGGTCCCCCATTGTTTAGATTCATGTTCAATTTGTTCAGCATCCTCCCCATACCTTTTCTAATTTTACCCTTGCCCTATTGCCAAGTCTGTCTTAAGAACATAAGAAGTAGGAGCAGGAGTAGGCCATAAGGTCCCTCGAGCCTGCTCCACCATTCAATCAGATCATGGCTGATCTTCGACCTCAACTGCACTTTCCCACCCGATCCCCATATCCCTTGATTCCCCTAGAGTCCAAAAATCTATCTATCTCAGCCTTGAATATATTCAATGACTCAGCATCCACAGCCTTCTGGGGTAGAGAATTCCAAAGATGCACAACTCTCTGCATGAAGAAATTCCTCCTCATCTCAGTCTTGAATGGCCGACCCCTTATCCTGCGACTATGCCCCCTAGTTCTAGACTCTCTAGCCAGGGGAAACAATCTCTCAGCATCTACCCTGTCAAGCCCCCTCCTAATCTTATATGTTGCAATGAGATCACCTCTCATTCTTCTAAACTTCAGAGAGTATAGGCCCATTCTACTCAATCTCTCTTCATAGGACAACCCTCTCATCCCAGGAATTAATCTAGCGAACCTTCGTTGCACCACCTCCAAGACAAGTATACCCTTCCTTAGGTAAGGAGACCAAAACTGTACACAGTACACCAGGTGAGGTGTTCTTTTCTGATGAATCAGGAATCTGGTTATGTCTTTTGGAATGCTTCAACTATATCCACATTCTCTGCTTAAGTTTTCAATCAATTCCATGAGTTGACTTATTCCCTAAGTAACAACTAGTTCATGAATTCTTCAGCATATAAACATTCTTCTCTTTACATCCATTCTATTGGTCGTCTTTATGGTTTTAAAAACTTCAACCATATCCTGTATGAAATCCTCACCCTCATTTTTTCCATTCAGAACAGATTTTTCTCTCTTAGCACTTCTTAATAGCTCATTCATCAATATTCTGGGATAATTTTAATTCTTCATGCTGCCCCCAAGTCTTCATAACTATCATGGCCAAAACTGGGCACAAATACTTCCCAAAGTATCAGTTTACTCTCTTGTACCAATAGTTTTAGGGAAAATGGCGATTCTAAACCACAATACAAAATTCTGGGAAAGCTCAAAGGGTTAATACTGGAATTGTGGGCGAAGGGAGAAGGGGCTGGATTCTCTTACCATTGGTGGTTTAGTGTTGCTGCCCAGGTGAATCTGCTGTAGTTTCCTTCAACGACTCTTATACAGGGTGGGCTTGGAGTGGCAATACCACTCCTGATTGGTTATCACTTCTAGGAGGTAGGGAAATCCAGTGCTGGTGCAGCCTTCAAGTATACAGTGGTGTCCCCCAGGGGTCAGTATTAGGACCACTGCTCTTTTTGATATATATTAATGGCCTGGACTTGGGTATACAGGGCATAATTTCAAAGTTTGCAGATGACACGAAACTCGGAAATAAAGTAAAGTGAGGAGGACTTCAGAAGGCTGTTAAAAAAGCATAGGGCATCCATGGCCTTACGAAAGAGGCATAGGCATTGAAAAAACCCAGCTACAATGACTAGGAGTAGGTCAGGGGGGTGGGGGTAAAACCCTAAAAAACGCGGAACGTATGTGCCCATTGGCATTTCTACGGTGGGTTTGGGAAACCCGGCAGTGAAAGGGAGGTGAGAGTTGCAGGCTCAAGAAGGTAAGTGCTTTTTAGAGCACTCCTTGTGGGCCACAGGGAGCAGGAGCGCTACCCCCGGCCCCTCAGACAAACCTTCAGCCTCCCTTCTGCCGATTGTGGCCTCTCCCTAGCCCCTGCCGTGATCAGCAATCTCCCTCCACTCCAGCCCCAAACAGAAGCCTGCCCTGCTATCAGCCGACCCATCCCAACTGAAGCCTGCCCCGCAATCGGCCAAACCTCCCCCCCCAATTGAAGCTTGCCCCGCGATCAGACAATCCCCCCCTCTCAACTTAAGCTTGACTCGCGATCGGCCGACCCCCCCCAACAACTGAAGCCTGCCCGAGTTCGCGATCGGCAACGCCCCCCAAATTGAAGTTTACTGCACATTCGGACTACCACCCCCCCAATTGAAGCCTACCCCACAATCGGGATCGGCCGATCCCCCCAACTGAAGCTTGCCTCACAATCAGACAACCCCTCCCACCCCCATATGAAGCCTGCCCCGCGATCGCGATCACCAGGAACCTTCCCCAAGAGCCCCTGGCTGCGGATTCCTGCCGCTGGGTTTCCCGCCTGGCAGCCGGCCAGCCTCTCAATTTGGCCGACTACCAGGTGAGAAACGGAAGAAAAAAATTATAATGAGGTCCTGCCATTAAATTTGGCAGAACCATCATGTCCCTGGCCTTGCTGGGTTTTCCCCTTCCTCCTCCTCCCTCCCCACCTCCCTGTAAATATCAGGGCCATAGAGTACAAAAGCAAGGAAGTTATGCTAAATCTTTATAAATCACTGGTTAGGCTCCAGCTGGAGCATTGTGTTCAATTCTGGGCACCACATTTTAGGAAGGATGTCAAGGCCTTAGAGAGGGTGCAGAGAAGATTTACTAGAATGGTACCAGGGATGTGCGACTTCAGTTATGTGGAGAGACTGGAGAAGCTGGGGTGGTTTGTACCTTAGAGCAGAGAAGGTTAATGGGAGATTTAACAGAGGTGTTCAAAATCATGAAAGGTTTGTTAGAGTAAATAAAGAGAAACTGTTTCCAGTTGCAGAAGGGTCAGTAACCAGAGGACACAGATTTAAGGTGATTGGTAAAAGAACCAGAGGCAAGAGGTGGGGAAATATTTGAAAGCAGTGAGCTGTTATGATCTGGAATGCTCTGCCTGAAAGGGTGGTGGAAGCAGATTGAATAATGACTTTCAAAAGGGAATTGGATAAATACTTGAAGTGGAAAAATTTGCAGGGCTATGGGGAAAGAGCAGGAGAGTGGGACTAATTGGATAGCTTTTTCAAAGAGCCAGCACAGGCACGATGGGCCGAATGGCCTCCTACTGTGCTGTATCATTCTATGATTCAAAAGGTTGCAGTCAGCTAAAGGGGGACCACAACCTTTGAGCGTGCAAGATATCTGAAGGAGTAGCAGCCTCGAGAAGGTGGGGGGGGGGGTGGGGGGTAGAGGGGGGACAGAGTCAGCAGCAGGGAGCACTGTCAGATTCACAGATGCTTCAGTGGAGGTTGTTGCTTTTTGAAGTCAGGGCAAGGAGCGATTAATTGTCAGGTGATGAGGGCAGGAAGTCCCATAAAAGGATGATCCAGACTGTTTGGAGGCAGGTTTCAGAGGAAGTCAATGCAATCTGCACCATCCCAAGAATAGACCCACACAGTGCAGGAAGAGGTTCAATGACCTCTCAAGGGTGGCCAAGGTAAGTCAAAATGCTGTTGACAAACCACAGCAAGTACCATTGATAGAGCCTTCACTCACCTTACTTCTCATACCCTTTTTCTGTCAGCATGATCTCATTTAATGGTAGAGCAGGCTCGAGGGGCTGAATGGCCTGCTCCTGTTCCTATGTTCCTATGTTCAGGGTCCTTTAATCATCTTAAACACCTCAACTGAACACCCCTTAATCTTCTATACTCAAGGGAATACAAGTCTAGTCTATGCAATCTGTCCTCAATTTTAACCCTTTTAGCCCCAGTATCATTCTGGTGAATCTGCGCTGCACCCCCTCCAAGGCCAATATATCCTTCCTGAGGTGTGGTGCCCTGAACTGAATCCAGATGGGGTCTAACCAGAACTCTGTACAGCTGTAACATAACTTCCACCCCTTTGTATTGGTCTTTATCTTGAGATAAAGGCCAATATTCCATTAGCCTTTTAATTTTTTTTTACCTGTCCATTATATTTTAGTCATTTCTGTACTTGAACCTCTAAATCTCTCCGCTTATCCACAGTTCCTAGCTTCTCATCATTTAGAAAACACTACGATCTCTCTTTCTTAGATTCAAAGTGAATGACCTCACACTTTCCCACATTAAACTCTATCTCCCACAGTTTTGCCCACTCACCAAATCTATCTATGTCCCTTTGCAACTTTCTGCTCCCATCTGCACTATTTACTGTGCCACATAACTTGGCGTCGTCAGCAAACTTAGATATACGGCTCTCTATTCCTTCATCCTAGTCATTTATAAATATAGTGAAAAGCTGAGGCCCTAGTACTGATCCCTGGGGGTCACCACCAATCACATCCTGCCAATTTGAGTACATACTAATTATCCCAACGCTCTGTCTCCTACCTCCTAACCAATTTCCTATCCAAGCCAATAAGTTGCCTCCAATTCCATGCATTCTCATTTTTGTTAACAGTCTCTTTTGTGGAACCTTATCGAATGCCTTCTGGAAGTCCATATAAATAACATCCATACACAATCCCTTACCAACCACATTAGTTACCTCCTCAAAAAATTCAACTCAGTTCATTAGACATGACTTACCCTTTACAAATCCATGCTGGCTCTCTCTGATCAGCTCATATTTATCCAAATCCTCAGTCACTCTGCCCCTAATAACAGATTTCAGTAACTTCCCCACAACTGACGTTAAACTAATAAGCCTATAATTTCCTAGTTTATCTCTCCAACCCTTCTTAAATAACAGAGTGACATTGGCAGTTTTCCAATCCAAGGGGACAATTCCTGAATCGAGAGTGTTTTGAAAGATCATGACTAGAGAATCTACAATTTACTCACCTACTTCTTTTTAAATCCTGGGGTGGAAACCATCAGGTCCTGGAGATTTGTCCATCTTTAATCTCATTACTTTCTCCATCACCATTTTTTAAACTTATATTGAATGTAATTAGTTGCTCCCCTTGATTTATTTTTAGTTTTCCTTGTATCTCTGCTATTTTATCCACATCCATGTGAAGGCTGATACAAAGTAACTGTTTAGTAATTCTGCCATTTCCTGATTTCCAATTACAGTATCACCTGTGTAAGTCATTAAGGGGCCCATCTTACTCTTATTCACCTCTTTCTCTTAATATATTTGTAAAGTATTGTCCTTGATATCCCTCGCAAGCTTTTTCTTGTATTTCCTTTTTGCAGCTCTTACCACTTTCTTTGTATCCCTTTGCTGTTCTTTATATCTCTCCCAGTCCGTGGGGGTCTCTACTATTCTTTGCCTTTGTATAAGCCCTTTCTTTTATTTTTATACGATCCATCACTTCCTTTGTTGACCAAGGCTGTTTAATTACACACATAGAGCTTTTGCCCTTTAGAGGCATGTACAGGTCTTGTATTCTACCAAATACTTTTTTGAACACCTCCCACTGTTCATCCGTAGTTTTATCCGTTGATCGTTCTGCTCAGTCTATTGTGGTCAATTCCTGCCTCATCCCTACAAAGTCAGCCTTACCTAAATTTAAAACCTTGGTTCATGACTCACCCTTCTCCCTCTCAAACCTAATATCAAATTCTATCATAATATGGTCGCTGTTAGCTAGGTGTTCCCTTACTGTTAGATTATTGACTAATTCAGGCTCATTAATCATTATTAAATCTTAGATGGCTTGTTCTCTTATTGGTTCAGGAACCTTTCAGTTAACAAAAGCTCCTGGCTGGTCGCGAGGTGCCCTAATGGCTACATGTGTGCAGTCAACGACACCCTACACTTGGGGAAAACCAGCCATAGCTGCGAAACCTAAGTTTCTCTCAGTTTGACTGACTGCTGTCATCAGTCCCAATGTAATGTATCGGCTGGCCCTGGCAAATAGTGCATCTGTGACCTGCCTGATGCACTTGTTGGCAGCTGACTGAGAAACCCTCGAAATGTCCCCCGGGGCAGCCTGGAAGGATCAGAGGCATTAAAGTTGGGGGCGATGGTGACTTTCACTGCCACTGGCATGGCATGGTCACCCAGTTCAGCAGGCAGCAGTTCTTCTTCCAGGAGGCTCCAGAGGTCAGCGATCAACTGTCTAGAGATTCTCAGCCTCCTGAGGCACTGCTGCTCAGACAGGTCCAGGAAGCTGACCCTTGGTCTGTGTACCCTGTGGGGTGGGTAAAGCCTTTTGAGCGCAAGCCCCCTCCACTGCTGTCTTCTCTGAGGCCCACTTGAGGCTCCTGATTCTTCCTCATTCTTCTGCAGTTGTTTCTGCTCATCTTCCTCCTCCTCCTCCTCCTCCTCCTCACTCTAATAGAGTGCAGATCAAGCAATACCCATACTTTTACTACCTGTTTAGCAAAAAGTAGTTCAAAAAGAACCCTGACTACAAGGCTCACAATCAACTGTAACAGTTGTAACTCACAATCAAATGTTCCAGCTTTATTCACATCGTGGCCCCTTTACATCCAGCGTTGCCCCAGCGATGTTGCTGACCTCCGTGCATCCCCTGCAGCTGCAGTTAAGATAACAACGGGGTCCTAATTGCATCATCGGACCCCGATTTACATGTTATTCATGAGGCTCTCGCCTCTCTGCAGTGAGAGCCCCGTCGTTGCAATGAGTCACCAGAATTAAAATACCACAAAACATGAATGTGGCGGCCAATTTTAACCACTTGCCCAATTCTTACTCGCCTGTTGGAGGAGGGGTCGGGTTAAAATCGAGGCCTGTGGGCTGCCCACTTGTGTTAACCAGTTCCTAGCACTTATATTATTAAATCCTGAGTCCACAATTCTGCTACCAGGATAGGGGAGCTGGATTTGGTTATGTAAAGGCTTGGAGCTGACCTAAACATGCGGCAATATAAAGCAGCTATTGCTTACGGTCTATAAGACATGTTCTTACATTTGTCTATATTATTTTGGACTAACTGTAGGTCATTTATAAACAACGGCTCAGTGGTAGCTCTCTTGCCTCTGTGTTAGAAGGTCATGGGTTCAAACCCCACTCCAGAAACAGTGTGGTACTGAGGAGATGCCATTTTTCCATGAGAAGTTAAGACAAGGTCTCATCTGCCTGCTCAGGTGGATGTTGGAGATCTCATGGCACTGTTAGAAGAAGAGCAGGGGAGTTCACCTGGTCCTGGTCAACATTCCTCCTTCAACCAACACCACTCAAACAGATTATCTGGTCATCTAGCTCACTTCCGTTTGTGGGAAGTTGCTGTGTGCAAATTGGCTGCTGTGCTAGCCTATATTACAACAGTGACTGCACTTTAAAAGTACATCTTTGGTTGTGAAGCACTTTGGCATGTCCTGAGGATGTGAAAGGTGCTATATGAATGCAAGTTCTTTCTTCTTTTCATCAGAAATATATTCAATTGTGACATAAAAACATACAATGCTGGAAAGACACAGCAGATCCATCATCATCTGAAAAGAGAAAAGAGATATTAATGTTTCAGGTTTAGACCCTTCATCAGGACCAGTCATTCTTTAGGAATTGTCTAAAATGTGCCATTTGCATTGGCTGTTAAGTGGCTTTTTAGTTATTTCTGAGTGGGCCTCACATTAAATGAAACATCTTCAGGAGCTTTACTTCTGTTGGAGTAATCATCGAGCCACTGGCAAGGAACTGGAGCCTTGTGTTCCTTTCCAGCTCCAATCTGTTTCTGCTCCGTAAATCATTTATTCAGAGTCACATCTTTAACAGAAGTCAAATAGGATGATCTGGATTCCTTTCAAATTCTTTGCCTCATGAAGAGGAACTTTCCTTCCCCCCCTCCCAAATACTTTCACCAAGAAGCATGTTTGGAGCTCACAAAGCTGACACACTGTCGGCTCCTACCAATGCATGAGCATCCAGAGAACTGTGCCAGGGGCATGCACCCTGCCACTTCACCAGCTGGCTGTTTTCTAATTTTGAGGTGGCAAAGCCTCTCAGGATATCACAGTTTGCTGTACATTGTGGGTTTGAATAGTTCAAACTAGAGGTGTCACATAAAATTAATATGTTATTTGACACGGGCAAGGAATTATGGGATTTTAAGGGAAAAGAAACAATAGGGTTGGTTCATAGAATTCATAGAATTCTGTAAATACAATACATAAATATCTTATACAAACACAGCAGGCTTCTGGTTTATTTTGAGCTCCAGAGGCTGGTGTTCCCCGAACACAAGCATTAGGACAAAGGGGCAGAGGTCCAGATTGCTGGGTCTCTGCCCATTTAATGCTACCCCAGGGCTTTGCTGTGGGGGTGGAGCCTGGCCTGCACCTGCCGATGACACAAGATAGAGTCTTCGTAATGAGGCAGGAGGGGATGTTCCCAACTTCCTGCCTTTTTTTCCGGTGGAAATGTTTGCTGGGTGCCCAAGCGCAGTGACGCCCAGCAAAAGTTGTTGCTGTGGTCTGCCCCCAAAACTCTGCTGACCAGAGGTTCCATGGGGATTGCAGGATGAGGACCTAAAGATATGCCTGCGTCTTTATTTTTTGCACCCCTCCCAGAAGGTTAATCTACGAATGGGACCTCTGGCTGCCAATTTCTATTGACGGCTGAAGGATCCAATCACGAGGCCTGAGAGTCTTGAAGCTGCTCTGAATTTCCTGGCCCCCTCGGCCTGCTAGGGGCCGGGCCTATGCCAGGGCTGCCCTCAGGCCCATTTAAATAGGATAAGAAATGGCAATCCCGGGACTGGACAGGTGCAGTGCACTTCAGGTATGCTGCTCCTGTTTAGCGCCACAGGAGGGGAACTCACTTTGTTTCACTCCAGCATCAGAATGGGACTGAGACATGCTCTGACATGCACTGGGAAAATGTGCAGGGCCCACTGTATCACTGCCAAACCCTTGTATGAACACCTCAAAGTGGATTCAGCTGCGGTATTGTGTAACCAGTTCTGCCTGCTGTTTTGCATTAACAGGTGTGTAGCTGGTTGGCTTGTAATGACAGGTACTTACTGGGGTGCTGCTAACTATGATTAAATTAAGGGCAGCGTTGTTGCTGGGTTTTTACTAAAGCGTAGTGGTTGATGTGTGAGAAACAGTCAACAGCACCATTAGACCATTGATTTTGGTCTTTCAAATTACATTATTTAGAGATTATTTGGAGTGATAACATTTGGGTGAGGTATTTTTAAAAAAATGAATTCTTGGGATCTGGAATGCACTGCCTGAAAGGGCGGTGGAAGCAGATTCAGTAGTAAATTTCAAAAGGGAAATTCCATATATACTTGAAAAGTAAAAAATTTTCAGGGCTATGGGGAAAGATCAAGGGTGTAGGACTAATTGGATAGCTCTTTCAAAGAGCCGACACAGGCAAGATGGGCCGAATGGCCTCCTTCTGTGCTGTAAGAGTCTATGATTCTCTAACTCCAGATTCAGGCTGCATTTACAGTATAACTGCAGTGTTGCTGCCAAACTGAACCTTTAATGTGAGAGTGAAAGGAAGGACCTAAGATAGATTCTCTATTATTTGTTATCTTTCTAGTAACATAACTGGGGAAACTAGATTTGAGATTCCAAGTTATCTTGTTATTAAATATTTTTTATAACTGATATCACAATAACATTTGCAGATAGGTGTAGTACAGGGGACTTATGATAAATTTATAGTATGTTAAGAAATGGGTTTGGATTTGTATCTGGAGTTTATGCATTTAGCTATCAGCAAGTCCTGCACCACAGCTCGTTTAAACTTTCACGTCTAGAAATTATTGTTGGTGATATTAGTGGCCAAATGATCAATGTGTTTGTATGACATTGCACTGCCTATTATTGTAGCAGAGGTGTTATCCCATTTAAAATATCAGACAATTCAATGTTAAGCATTTGTCGACTAATATCATCAACGGTAATTTCTACACTCTAATTGATCAAAACAAAAATAATTGAAAACTCTTATCCAAAAACAGATTTCATACAAAAACAATTAGGCGTCTAAATATGCTGCTATTTCTTGATGAGATTTGGGAACAGCTATTTGGGGATAATAATATTTCTGTAATTCTGTACAATAGGAGCAAATGAGAAGTGAGTTGATACATTTTGGCCGAGACTGTCCTCCCCCGACTTGATTGGGGCATATCTCTGGCGGAGCCAGTTTTCTGCCCTCTCCAGAGATGCCCTGACCCTGGCTTTATTTCCAGGCCTAGGGTCACTTACCTGCGGGTGGTAGAAGCTCTGGGCTCCAGCAGGGAGTTGCACAGTCTGGGGGCAGAAATTTGCTGCAGCAGGCCTTGGGCAAAAAGGTGTCTGGCAAGCTGCCTGTTCTTTTTTACTCTGAGAGTGCTCGCACAGGCTTCGCTTCACTTTTTGTCCCAGGTTCCACTCCACCAAGCTCCGAGGGCTGAACACTAGGACTTAATAGGCAGCCTCTGCGTTCAAAGAGTACAAATGGTGGGAGGGTGTATTTTCCCCATCTGGATGTTTTTACATACACCTGTCGACAAATGGGCAGGGCTAGTTTGTCTCAATAGGCCTGGCTGGAATACAAAGAATAATCAGTAAATACAGGCTCATTGAAGCTGCAGATTGTGGGAACTGTCTAAAATCTTGTCACAGATTATCAGGGTATTTTTTGGAGATTCTCATGCTATTTACATAAAGTGTACAGAATATGACTAAATGCATTTAGTGTAGATACAAGATTACATCATTGGTATGGGCGAGCAACTAGGTATTGAACTATTTCAAATGTAGCTTGTTTGAATACCAAACATTTGAGTTAAAAATGTAATTCTAACCTGAAGTTGGAGAGGAATGAGGGAGAGTGAAAGAACAGAGAGCTCCTGCTGAGAACAGGTTACCTCTCAGTAATGACATGACCCCCAGTACTGTCGAAGTAGATGTGTGAATTGAACATTTTCAGTAAGACGACACATAACAAAGAAATACGTCACACATACATGACATTCGTGCTGCCTGATGATTTAAATGATTGCTGCGGCCAGCCAGCATTACTTGCGCTGTTGATTGACTGCACGCACAAGCAGGGGGCCCCAATATTGGGAGTGGCCAGCACTACTTAAAGGCAGCCTGCACCTCTTAAAGGGGAGGTGCACTGTGGCTGCAGGAAATGCTGGAAGTGCTTTGCGAAGTGCACCTGTGGTGGAATATACTGAAAAATGGCTGCACCTGCGAGAGAGCATGTACCAAGCTTCTCGGACGATGCTCTAGAGGCCTTGGTGGAAGAGGTGGAGGCATGGAGGCATCATTTATCCACAGGAGGGCAAAAGGCCCTCCAGACATATGCTGAAGAGGCAGTGGGAGGAAGTCGGACACGAGATAAATGCCAGCAGCATCACTCCACGCATGTGGATGCAGTGCAGGAAGAAGTTCAATGATTTGACACAAGTGGTCAAGGTGACTGAGTTCAAGTTTCAAGTGGCATCTTCTACCAACTGCACCATTAGCCTCATCCATGTTCTACACCCCCATCACCCTCACACATTACCACTCTTGCACACCCACAACTTACAGGTCATACACTCTGGCAGCTATTCAACTATGACAGCCACATCACCCAAACATCTTGCAGGACACTCTTTCTTGCAGGAGAAGGTGGCGCACAACAGTAGGCACCAGGAAAGAACTGGGGGAGGACAGGCACGCCTACAGGTCCTCACCCCATGTTGTCTATCATTGGGTGAGTCGTCGCTGTGGCCTTGTCCACTGGCAGTGCTGGAGGTATCGATGATGAGGGTCTCTGCATACCTAATCCTCCTTCTCGCTCCCCGCTTCTCCCTCATCCCACAATCTTTTCTGACTCATGTGCTGCAGATGGTGTAAGCACACACGTTTTACTTTCTCCTCTCCCCTCACCACAACTCACTCATGTCCCTTTGTCATTTCAGATACCCAAGAATTGGAACCGGCACAGTCAGAGGAGGCAGAGGAAGATGACAATGATGATGCAGACACATCATCATTTGATCTTACACTCGCAGCCACCAGCTCAGATACTGACACAGCGTGTACTTTAGAGGTTAGGATAGAGGAGGGATCTGCACGTGGGGAGACACCGGGCACACGTGCACAGGAGCCAGGGCGGGGGGAACGGATACCACGGGTGCCTGCTCGCCGGATGGCAAGGTCACTCACTAATTCTGCTGCAGAGGAGTCAGATGAGGACTTCGATGGGCCAAGCTACAGAAGAAGGCTGATGGGTGTACACCACCAAATGCTTGGGGCACTGGAAAGCCTGCCAGAAAGCCTGCGCACAATATCAAGGGGCATGGAGGAGTCCAGCTCCAAGTTGACACAGGGCTTTGCGCAAAGCTTGGAGCCCATCCATTTCCATATGGAACGGGTGGTCACCTCCATCAGCACACCTGTCAAACCCACCATGATGCAGTGCCTGATGCCCAATGTCACAGCTTCCATTGCAGCACAAACATCTTCCATCTAAGGTCTGACTACTGCATTTGGAGCTCAGGCTGCTGCGTTACAGTCTCAACACTGCTGCTATCGTGGCTCTGGGTACGACTTTGGAATGGGGCTTCCGGGGTGTCACGGCACTGCAGCAATCTGTTCTCCAGTAAATTACCAGGATTACTGAGGCGCCGTCCCAGGAGAGTGGTAGTGGCATCGTGGAAGATGAACCTGCTGTCCTCTCTCAGGATGTCCTGCTCTCACCCCTGTCACTCTGCCAGTGCCCTTGCTGTTGCCTGTCAGCCAGCCAGGCCAGACTGCTGCAGCCCAGGCCGAGATGGTGCAGTCTGAAGCCGGGCCCTCCCGGCCCAGAGCTGCTCAAGGTTGTCCTCCAAGGCCATCTGCATGCTCCTCAATTGAAGGTCAGCAGCCTTCCACCACCCATGCTCCAGCCACTGGGGATGCACCTCGTAGGAGCACTAAGAAAGATAAAGGCACACGAACGAAAGGCACTGAGGGAATGCACAAGGGTGAGAAGTATTAGTTTGTTTGAATGATTTGACATGTAAATCTATCAATGTGGTTATGAATTTGTATTTGATGTTGGTTTTCATTTCTGCGAGGAGCTGAGGGAGGAAACATTGTGTAATCATAAGGAGGACGATTTGATGGTCATGTAGGAGAGGAAAGGTAAGGAGTGTGGGACTGTTGGTGAATGGGGAGGTGTCGTTGAGTTATTGGTATCGCTCATTTATCATCTGATTTCGCAGAGCCCTGGCAGACAGGACCTGTCTATCTTGTTGCCTCCCTGCCTCTTCCTCCACTTCCTTCTCCTCTTCCTCTGCCTCTTGCTCAGGTTCTCATCGGATAGGCGGTGGCAAGGGCTGTCCCTTCAAAATGGCGAGGTTGTGCAGCACGCAGCATACAACGACAAATCTTGATACCCGCTCAGCAGAGTACTGCAGGGCTCCTCCAGAGCAGTCCATGCAGCAGAAGCATTGTTTGAGGATGCCTATGGTGTGCTCAATGATGTTCCATGTGGCAGCATGGCTCTCATTGTAGGCCTACTGTGCACTTGTGTGCATGTTCCGGACTGGAGTCATGAGCCATTTCATGAGGGGATAATCCTTGTTGCCCAGTAGCCAGCCTTTAACTTGCCATGCTGGTTGAAATATAGGTGGCACGTTGGACTGCCACAGGATGAAGCAATTATGACTGCTGCCAGGATAGCAGGCATTGACCTGCATGATGTGCTGTGTGTGGTCACACACCAGCTGCACATTGAGGGAGTGGAATCCGTTTCTGTTCCTGAATATGGCCAAGTTCAGATGTGGAGCACACAAGGCAATATGCGTGCTGCCAATGGCACCCTGCAATGTGAGCAAACCCTCGTGCTCGCTCCTGCTGCTTGCCTCTGTCCAGAGAGAATGTGATGAATCAGTTTCTGAGTGCATACAGAGCCTCAGTGACCTCCCTTATGCAGCAGTGCACTGCAAACTGCGAGATGTTACTTATATCGCCAGCAGCAGCTTGAAAGAAGCCAGAGCCATAAAAATTAAGTGCCACAATTAACTTGACTTGACCCATGTCTGGAAGCAACCTTGTTCAGGCAACTACAGGCAATGCTGTCCTTGCCAGGCTTTGAGGCTGCAGTTGTGGCTGCAGCAGTTGACAAATCTCAGTCACAACCTCTTTAGTGAACCATAGCCATCGGATGCACTGGTCGTCGCTGAAGTTGAGGTAGGAGAATTGTTCCATGAAGGCCCTTGTTGGATATGGCCTCCTGCTGAGTGCCCTATGCCTCCTCCTCTTCCTCCCTCTTTTAGCAGCTTGTCCTGCTCTGCGTGGCATCTCTGCATGCTCCCAGTCATGTTCAATTCTCAGAGGAAGCCCTAGCAGGCCACCCATGTCTGAAAGCAACGTTGTTCAGCACACTATTTTAAATGTCACTAACAGCACTGCAAGATGACCCAGACCACTCTCTATATAATATTGCAACTTTCTCCAAGTGGGAATTCCTTATTTCCTGTGATTCTTGGATACTGGATGAATAGTCAAGCAAAGAAAGTTTCCCTCACTCACGATAGTTTCGTAAATCAAAAGTAATTATTTAATGATGTTATCATTCATATGAGCATCCATGAAGTAAAATCAAACCATTCATTTTTTTAAATTCATTCATGGCATGTGAGCGGCGCTGGCAAGGCCGGCATTTATTGCCCATCCCTAATTGCCCTTGAGAAGGTGGTGGTGAGCCGCCTTCTTGAACCACTGCAGTCCGTGTGGTGAAGGTTCTCCCACAGTGCTGTTAGGTAGGGAGTTCCAGGATTTTGACCCGCAAAGATGAAGGAACAGCGATATATTTCCAAGTCGGGATGGTGTATGACTTGGAGGGGAACGTGCAGGTGGTGGTGTTCCCATGCGGGTTTGGGAGGTGTTGTTCCTGCTAATCTTTGGCATACCACAGTGTGAGTGTGTGTGTGACAGTGAGTGTGTGTGTGTGTGTGTGTGTGTATGGGCGGGGGCAAGTAGATCAGGTGGACTAGACATGCCTATACTTGCTCTGAGTACCAAGCCTGCTGTGTTCCTTTGAAGAATTAATATAAAACCAGCATAAGAGTGAAAAAGTACTGGGATCAGTGAACACAAAGCCAAGTAGAATTATTCTGGCTATTGGCCCAGTTTGGCCCAGTTTGGGCCAATCAGCTGCTTGGTGCCTTGTGTAGCTGTAGATGACCAACCTCCCACCCACTCCTTAAAAACAGAAAAGATCTAACTGGAACAAAGCAGTTTGAGCATCCAGTAATAAATAATTAATGTTTCATTCGTAAAATTAGACCTCCACTAGCAGAATCTACACAGAAATTAGACAACCAGAGCGAATCTATGATGAAAGATGTGGAACCATTTCTATAGTTTCTCCTTGGCTCTGAGTCAGTACTAATTTAATCTACTTCTAGCTGAATTTTCACACTATTTATGCTTAACACTAAGCAATGGAGTACTCTAAGTTATTAAACTTTTGACATTTCTTCTCTTTTAGACACCCCTCTGTAAGATTAAAATTTTAACTTTTATTTCCTGTATTTTTTTTGCAGGAGGAGAGTCACTGATTATTGGCCAGGTTACTAGATGGAGCTCTTTGTAGTAGCAGATGCCCCATGGTGGGTGGGAAAGACAGGATAGGAGACGGATCTCATCCAGCACCTAAGGAGAAGCCGGTGGCCTAGACTGTTTAGCAGAGTTAGGAATGTGAATGTTGTAAAAGAATAACATCCCAAAACAACAACATTTAAGCAGGTACATAAGTACAACCAGTACCTCCTCATGACAACATCTTCTGTAGATTTTCTGGAATCCATGGAGTGTTTTTCAGCCTTGAATCAAAATCCTGCCCATTCTGCTTGACCCCAACTTTACCAACTAGTAACCGAATGAAACTATCTTAGGTTAGGCATGACATAATCAGCAGCAGTAAGAGGTCACATCACCCTGACAATGAATTTCAATCAAATCCAATAAAGCTCCTCCTACTCTACTGCACCTAGATGGCTTGTCTGTTCTCCACATACACAGAATGGGGCATCTTGCCAAGGGAATGGAGATTATGAAATTTGATCTGACATTCAGGGCGATTTTGTGCTGTGAATGCACAAGTCTATTGGTGACTAGATCGAAATGAAGTTCAATGCACTTTACAATCGTTGGCATCTATCAAAAGGACCAGATCCTCAACTCTATTAGATTCAAACCTTTGTTTCCCAAAGTGTCCTAAAACAGTGCACTGATGTACTCAGCTACACAGAAAATTGATTTCACACATTTTGTAGAGTCTGAATTTTCAGCTTGCTGAAGTTCCCATTGTTTTTCAAACAGAGTATCCTGCACTAATTACAGAATAGGTTGAATATTAAGTGAGTGGAACAATTCATAAATTGTAGAAAATACAAGCTGATTCCACTATTTTTTAGAAAAGTAGAACTTTTGCATTGTAAATTCTTGAAAAAGGACCAATAGTCTTATAAACTGATCTAAACTCAAATCAAACACTGTGAGGTTGATGGTCATAGCACATTGCAAAATTACACCAGGCAATTGTACACTACAAGTAGTCATTAACAGCAATAAGACAGGGCTCTATCTAGCCTGTGCAATGGATACCCAACCAATTGATAGTATTGTCTCATTCTTCTTTTCCACTTTTGATAATAACATATTTTAATCATCTGCATAGCTAAATCAGGATTCCGATCTAATTGGTCCTAAGCAACTAACTGTCGTGGGTTCCTTATTTCATAAAATGTGGCACAATTTCTATGTCACTTTCTGTAACAACAAACACAATATCCTGAATGACACTGGTCAGACCTTTGGATCCTGTTTGAGTTTAGTCTGTGGCAAAATAAGACACAAACATTTCATGTCTTAGGTACAATCCTGGTCACTGCAGAATATGAGTACAAACATGATTTAAAACACTGCTGAGGCCTCATGTGGTCATTTTGACCATTCATCAACAAAGTCTAAACATTATGGTAGTAATAGTCATTTCATAAGAGGAACTTGCACAATCACAATTGTCATTTCATGGAATCACAGCACAGAAGGAGGCCATTCAGCCCATCATCCCTGTGTCGACTCATTGAAAGAGCTATCCAATTAGTTCCACTCCCCTGCTCTTTCCCCATTGCCCTGCAATTTTTTTCATCCACCACCCTTTCAGGCAGTGCATTCCAGATCATTACAACTCGCTGCATAAAAAAATGTTTCCTCCTGTCGCCTCTGGCTCTTTTGCCAATCACCTTAAATCTATGTCCTCTGGTTACCGACCCTTCTGACACTGGAAACAATCTCTCCTTATTTACTCTATAAAAACTGTTCGTGATTTTGAACATCTCTATCAAATCTCCCCTTTAACTTCTCTGTTCTAAGGAGAACAACCCCAGCTTCTCCAGTCTCTCCACATAACTGAAGTTCCTCATCCCTGGAACCATTCTAGTAAGTCTCTTCTGCACCCTCTTTAAGGCCTTGACATCCTTCCTAAAGTGCGGTGCCAGGAATTGAACACAATGCTCCAGGTGAGGCCTAACCAGTGTTTTATAAAGTTTTAGCATAACTTCCTTGCTTTTGTACTCTATGCCTCTATTAATAAAGCCCAGGATCCCATATGCTTTTTTAACAGCCTTCTCAACTTGTCCTGCCATCTTCAAAGATTTGTGCACATACACCCCCAGGTGTCTCTGTTCCTGCACTCCCTTTAAAATTGTAGCATTTAGTTTATATTGCCTCACCTCATTCTTCCTACCAAAATATATTACTTCGCATTTCTCTGCGTTAAATTTCATCTGCCATTTGTCTGTGCATTTCACCAGTCTGCCTATGTCCTCCTGAAGTCTGTTACTATCCGCCACATTGTTTACTACATTTCCGAGTTTCATGTCATCTGGAAGCTTTGAATTATACCCTCTATACCAAAGTCCAGGTCATTAATATTTAACAAAAGAGCAGTGGTCCTAATATCAACCCCTGGGGAACACGACAGTATACTTCCCTCCAGTCTGAAAAACAACCGTTCACCACTATTCTCTCCTTTCTGTCCCTTAGCAAATTTTGTATCCATATTGCCACTGCCCCTTTAACCCTTTAATCCCATAGGCTTTAATTTTGCTAACATATCTATTATGTGGTACTTTATCAAATGCCTTTTAAAAGTCCATATACACAACATCAACCACACTACCCTCATCAATTTTCTCCGTTAGTTCATCAAAGAACTCAATCAAGTTAGTCAAACATGATTTTCCTTTAACAAATCCATGCTGACTTTCATTTTTTAGCCATGATGTGGAGATGCCGGTGATGGACTGGGGTGGACAAATGTAAGGAATCTTACAACATCAGGTTATAGTCCAACAGTTTTATTTGAAAATCACAAGCTTTCGGAGTTTACCTCCTTCATCAGGTGACGAAGGAGGTAAGCTCCGAAAGCTTGTGATTTTCAAATAAAACTGTTGGACTATAACCTGGTGTTGTAAGATTCCTTCATTTTTTAGCACATACTTTTCTAAGTGTCAATTTATTTTGTCCCGGATTATTCTCTCTAATAGTTTCCCCACCACCGACGTTAGGTCAACCAGCCCATAATTGCTGGATTTATCACGTTCCCCTTTTTTGAACAGGGGTGTAACATTTGCAATCCTGCAGTCCTTTGTGACCATCCCCATATCTAAGGAGGATTAGAAGATTGTGGCCAGAACCTCTGCAATTTCCACCCTTACTTCACTCAGTAACTTAGGATGCATCCCATCTGGACTGCTTGACTTCTCTACTTTGAGTATTGTCAATCTTTTAAGTACTTCCTCTTTATCTATTTTTATCCTATCCAATATCGCTACTGCCTCCTCCTTTACTGCTACATTGGCACCTCCTCTTCTCTAGTGAAGACAGATGCAAAGTATTCGTTTAGTACCTCAGCCATGCCCTCTGCCTCTCCAAGACGATCTCCTTTTTTTCCCTAGTCGGTCCCACCCTTCCTTTAACTACTCTTTATATTAATATGTTTATAAAAGACTTTTGGGCTCCTTCATATGTTAGCCGCTAATCTAGTCTCATACTCTCTCTTTGCTCCTCTTATCTCCTTTTTTAGATCTCTGTACTTTTTGTATTCAGCTTGGTACTCTTCTGTATTAGGAGCCTTACATTCGTCATAAGCCTCCTTTTCTGTTTCATTTTAATCTCTATATCTTTAGTCATCCAGGGAGCTCTGGCTTTGGATGCCTTTCCTTTCCCCCTCATGGAAATGTGTCTACTCTGTACCTGAACCATCTCCTCCTTGAAGGCCTCCCTTTGTTCAATTACTGTTTTGCCTGCCAATTTTTGATTCCAATCCACATGGACAAGATCTCTTTATAACTCGCTGAAGCGAGCCTTCCTCCAGTTAAGTATTTTCACATTTGATTGTTCCTTGTCCTTTTCCATAACTATTCTAAACCTAATGATATTATGATCACTGTTCCCCAAATGGTCCCCCAATAAAACATTCTCCACTTACACCAATTCATTCCCCAGAACTAGACCCTCGTTAGACTGGAAACACATAGTAGATAGAAACTATTTCCTCTAGTGGGGTAGTCCAGAACAAGGGGCATAACCTTAAAATTAGAACTAGGCCTTTCAGAGGTGATGTCAGGAAGAACTTTTTCACACAAAAGGTAGTGGAAATCTGGAACTCTCTTCCCCCAAAAAAGCTGCTGAAGCTAGGTCAATTGAACATTTCAAAACTGAGATTGATAGATTTTTTTTTATTCGTTCATGGGATGTGGGTGTCGCTGAGGCCGGCATTTATTGCCCATCCCTAATTGCCCTTGAGAAGGTGGTGGTGAGCCGCCTTCTTGAACCGCTGCAGTCCGTGTGGTGAAGGTTCTCCCACAGTTCCAGGATTTTGACCCAGCGACGATGAAGGAACGGTGATATATTTCCAAGTCGGGATGGTGTGTGTCTTAAAGGGGAATGCGCCGGTGGTGTTGTTCCCATGTACCTGCTGCTCTTGACCTTCTAGGTGGTAGAGGTCGCGGGTTTGGGAGGTGCTGTCGAAGAAGTTGCTGCAGTGCATCCTGTGGATGGTACACACTGCAGCCACTGTGCGCCGGTGGTGAAGGGAGTGAATGTTTAGGGTGGTGGATGGGGTGCCAATCAAGCGAGTTGCTTTGTCCTGGATGGTGTCGAGCTTCTTGAGTGTTGTTGGAGCTGCACTCATCCAGGCAAGTGGAGAGTATTCCATCACATTCCTGACTTGTGCCTTGTAGATGGTGGAAAGGCTTTGGGGAGTCAGGAGGTGAGTTTAAGGGTATTAAGTGTTATGGAACTAAGGTGGGTTGACAGATTTAAGATACAGATCAGCCATGATCTAATTGAATGTCAGAATAGACTTGAGAGGCTGAATGGCCTACTCCTGCACCTATGTTCCAAAGGGCAACATCTGCAAACACACAAGCATCAGCTGAATTCACAACCACTCTGTGATCTCAAATAGCCTGCCAAAATGGCATTTACTAGTCTTCAAGGTCGCTTTATTTAAGGGGACAATGCACCTGCACCTTTCATTATTGTAGAATGCATGTGTTAATATGGGGAAAAACAAGTTTCCACGCCACTCACATTCAACAACGCCTTCTCTTCCCACAAAGGGAATGGCAGCGCACAATCACTCACAATGAATTGCAACCGATGGAGGAACACCAATACGAGAAACATTCCTGTGTCTGACTTCATCATTGAATGAAGTTTATTCATTCTATTCAGTGTTGCATTGCGACTCTATGGTGATTAACTTAACTGTAAGCATTAAGATACATTGGGGGTGAATTTCCCTGGGGGTTCTCCTGCTGGTCCACTGATGTTACAGTGGGTGAGCAGCAGAAGCCCTGCAAAAATTCACTCCCTTTATACTGGGTGTGTAAGAGAGTTCAGAGGCAAGCTAATTTGGGTATCTTATAAACCTTACAAATGTGTTCGATTCCAGTCCAGTTCCTATTATACTTGTAAGGAAGAAGGGCAAAGATTGGTGCAATAACCTCTTTTGGCTGAAGATTGGAAATTCAGATAATATATTCTTTATGTTCTGGATGGGATTTAGCATTCATTGCTATCTTAAATACTCCATGGATCTGCTTATACATCCTGGTATTCATGTTGACTAACATTGCCATATAATGTGTTGACTCCTTCAATCTACCTTTCATAATCCTGTGTTTGGCTTGCAATTGTCATCTTAACTCTTGTGATGTACACTTAAATTACTTATATAATCTCTCTATGGCCCTGAAATTCTCTTTTGTTTTCCAGTCTCTCATCCTAACTCTGGTGGGAAAGTGGGAGAACCCCATGGAATTCCAGACCTATTCATTTTCCCATCACAGGTATGAAGCTAATAAATCTTTAATTCTCAAGATAATGGGGCATATTTTCACCTTCACGGCATGGGCAGCAATCTGGTGGAGCAGATAACCCGTCTTTTACAGAACCCATCTGATTTTCATTCCATTGATTACCACCAGATTACTGCCCATACATGGCGATGAAAATTCACCCCAGTGATTTTAGCCTTTTGTTAAAGATTTGAATCACACTAGTGAATTGCTTGTGGTTTTGTCCACAGTCAGTTGATGGATATAAGTTTTTCATTATGTACAAGATAGTAATGGAGTTCAAAGAGAGCCTTCAGAAATTCAATCCAAAGACCCATCCAACAGCCATAGTTCACAATCACATTGTGACAATTGAGGTGGCAAAATTTAATGGGAAATGTTGACATAGGAATTTACAATGGTAAATGTTGACAAAAAGAATAACAACAGGAGGTTTTGTGAACAGAAGGTGCACACCCTAAACAAGATTTTTAATAATAGAGATTATGACCCTGAATTTCCATGGGGATTGTCTCAGATATCCTGCTGTAACTTCAGGGGAGATCAGTGCAAACCCTAGAGAAATAAAGTAAATGGCCATTTTTACCGTTTCTCTGGGTTTCTACTGATCTTCCGTTTAAGATACAGTGGGAGTGCAGCAAACCTGCTGAAATTTAGGGTCTTTATCTGTTACTCTTCTGGTAGCGTGCTTGCCCAGTGAGGCAAAAGAATATTTCCGCCACAAACCTACCCTTGCCCTCATTTCTTTAAAAGTACTCGCTACATCCCATCTACTGTGGTGTTTATAGAATTATTCATATCATTTAGATTTTGTGATGACCATTTCATTATAGATCTGGCAGGTATCTTGCAGCCATCCAACTATAAGATTTGTAACTGGCATACATATGATCTGTTTGTATTTTGTCCATTTGTGCAGACAGATTTCTCTCCACTTAAGTAGATTGCAAGTTTCCAGAGGTTATGGTGAGCTCTACAAGACACTGGTGAAACCTCGCTTGGAGTAATGTGTTTAATTCACCATGACACAAGCATTGGAGCGGGCGCAATGACAAACAACAAAATGATCCCAGTTGACGAGGGCATGATCTATAAAGGAAGATTAGAGAGACAAAAGCTCTATAGTGTAGAAAGAAAGCAGTTAAGAGGGGCCTCATCAATGAATATAAAAGATTAGATTGTTTAGGTAAAATAAACCCAGAGTATTAGTTCAAACAATGCCAGAGAAGTTTGACCAAAGGACATAAATTTAATTTTATAAAAAGTAAATTTAAAACAGATATTAGAAAGAGCTTATTTAGTCACACAGCAATAAATGTTTGAAATAATTTGTTGGTTGATGTAGCAGAGGCATAAATAGTAAGGACATTCAAGATGTGTAACAATGGAAGAGTTTGGGTACTAAAGGGATGAGCTTCAATGGTCAAATAGTCTTTTCTTGTCTTTGACATTTTGTATTTCTTATGCAATACTTATGAGAGGGAACAGTATATGGCTGGGACACAATGTTGTTACCTGCAATAACTCCATCTGGCATGGTCCCTTTCCTGAGCCATAGGACTGTGCCAGGGGGAGAGGAATTCCTCACACACTATTGTCATTGAAAAACTTTGTTTCTATCCATGGAAAAGGAGAAGCTTTATTTTGAATTAGTGCTAATAATGTAACTTCAGGGGAGAAACTGATACTTAAAATTATTTAAAAGATATTTCTCCAGTGTTTAATATTTTTTGTGCAGCATTCCAGATGTGCATGTTTTAATTACAGTGAAGTGAGGAAAGAGGCCTACACTGGATTTGGAAATATTCTTGTGACCCAGCACAAACCAAAGCAGCAGTATGTAAAAACTAATCAGCACAAACACTCAGTCATATCGCCAGAACCTCACTGAGGCAGTGATGCTGAGCGGTGTGTAAAGCCAGAGTTTTGATTCCCCCGGAGCAGCAGTTTTAGGCAGGGGCGAGGGGAAAATTAAGCATATGTACTGATTTATGTCTCCAAACATGGACAAATCTGTGTAAAACACGAATGGTTGGTGTGTATATGTTTGTATTGCTAGTAAATTTAAGGACGGCTCCCACAGCGAGAATTGTTATATTTCAATATCAGCCTGCTTTGAGTCCTAAATTATGTCAGCGTGACATGTCCACTGGCATAATCACCCTGATGAAAGGATTATACTCTTCTATATTGCTAGTATTGCCTGGAAAACCCATAAACATCAATGCTGATTTTCAGCTTTGCCCTACTGAATTTATTCCATTGATGTTTATCCTTAATGTCGAAACATTGTGCAAGCTGGGATGTTTCATTTCCCAACACCTACACTCTTTTCTACACATTTGCATTAGTGTTAAATCACTGGGATCATCTTTCTCCAGCTCCAGGGAAGGCTCCCATTAGTCACCAATGCTCCCAAAGTGTGGAAAATTGGAATTCATTCATCTTAACACTTGCATGGTTTACCACTGGTAACTCCCTAATTGTGCGAGTGCCTTAGTCTTGCTCCTCCAATGTTTTGAGCCTATGGCAGCTGACACTTTGCAATGGACCCAACACAGTCTTGTTTGTTTAACCAGTTTGTGATTAAAACATTTGGATTGATGCCATGTCATTTAAAAGCAAATTTCAATGCACTGCTTAGTGCATTCATTGAACAGCAGCAAAGAGCTTGGAATTTTTTGATCAATTGGTAGATATGATTAAAACTTTTATAGAAACACAGAAAATAGGAGCAGGAGTAGGCCATTCGGCTCTTCGAGCTTGCTCCGCATTCAATACGATCATGGCTGATCCTCTATCTCAATACCATATTTCCGCTCTCTCCCCTTACCCCTTGATGCCTTTTGTGTCTAGAAATCTATCTAGCTCCTTAAATATATTCAGTGACTTGGCCTCCACAGCCTTCTGTGGTAGAGAATTCCACAGGTTCACCACCCTCTGAGTGAAGAAATTTCTCCTCACCTCAGTCCTAAATGTCCTACCCTGTATCCTGAGACTGTGACCCCTCGTTCTGGACCCCTCCCAGCCAGGGGAAATATCCTCCCTGCTTCCAGTCTGTCTAGCCGTGTCAGAATTTTATACATTTCAATGAGATCCCCTCTCATTCTTCGAAACTCGAGTGAATACAGGCCTAGTCGACCCAATCTCTCATCATACGACAGTCCTGCCATCCCAGGAATCAGCCTGGTGAACCTTCACTGCACTCCCTCTGTGGCAAGTATATCCTTTCTTAGGTAAGGAGACCAAAACTGCACACAATACTCCAGGTTTGGTCTCACCAAGGCCTTGTATAATTGCAGTAAGACATCCTTGCTCCTGTACTCAAATCCTCTTGCAATGAAGGCCAACATACCATCTGCCTTCCTAACTGCTTGCTGCACCTGCATGTTTGCTTTCAGTGACTGGTGTACAAGGACACCCAGGTCCCTTTGTACATCAACATTCCCCAATCTATTACCATTTAAATAATACTCTGCCTTTCTGTTTTTCCTTCCAAAGTGGATAACTTCACATTTATCCACATTTATCCTTTTTAAAGCTATGCCTCAATCTGTCTACTGCTCTTTGCCTCTTCCTACATTTTACTCTTAATTCTCTTTCTGTATCTCTCTAATTCCTCATTTAATTAATTTATCTTTCCAGGGATCTATCCCTCCCATTTAAATGAGGTCTTACAACAAGTAGCAGAAAGGAAAACAAGTTATATGACTGCTGCACTGACATCATACCACTGCTGAATTGACTACATACTTTCGTCATTTCCCTGTACACACTGAAAAAACTGCACCCAAAGCAGTCTTGCTTGCTTGTCCAGTATAATTGGAAATATTTGAACTGATGCCAAGTTATTTGTAAAATTAAATTTTAAAAACCTTATGAATTAATTTCTCTTCTCTAGTTACACTGGACTTTTGCACTATCTCACCTTACATTAGGAAATACCCTTGCTCATTCTCTTTGTACTCCCTACAACTGAACCAATATTAGAATAATATTTATAGATTCTGTAACGGTTAATTTGACGAATATATCCAATGACACACTTCTCCTAGCTATAGACATCATTAAATAGCATCAATATGTTGTCTGTTACCAAATTTTGTTTCAAGCAAGCATATCCTTCTCAATTAGTCTACAAACACACCAATGCTATGATTAACTTTGTAGCACCACAGTTACATTTTTACAGTGGAATTTTAATCATCACAGAGTGTATCAATTTGAAGAGCAATGTGTCCAATTGCCACTGTTGTTGGACTTCCAGAAGTAGTGGCCAAGGCACGGGAATTAAAAGTTGTAATTCTCTTCCTTTTACATTTGTATTCATTCCTTATTGCAAAAAATGAAAGTTCACCAGAATGTCAAGCATTTGTCAGTAGCGCCTGTTGGAGATAAGATTAGTATCAGTTTGACTTTGCGGCATAGAATTTTTTTGTGGGGAGAATTCTTGTTCAACCACAGACAAATCTTAATAGATAGCCGGATTTTTTTATTTCTGGCTATTGGTCACATTCATTATAGTACTTCCTTCTATAGTGTCATCCTTGTTACAATATGCTATACTGATTCTTTAAATTACATTTTCCCTTTGAACTTCAACGGCCAAGCAGTGCTGTGATGATAGTTCCCATGTAATTGATCCCCGTCTTCTCTTGATAAAAAAATTCAGACTTCAGGCATAAGATTTAAACTTCAGCTTATTAGATCCAAACCCTGAAAACAGAGGTCACGTGTAGAGAAGGGAAAGTGTCCAACCAGACCACCAAGGACTTGCACAATCTATTATATATAACATATTAGGACAAATCTTCCTGGAAGAATAATGACGTGTTAACGACATACGTGGTTAGTAATGCGCAAATCGACCATCAAGTTCAGGGGATGAAGAGATACACCATGAGTTGCAAATCTCCAGAAGTTTCTGGTCGATTTACGCTGCTCCACCATTTGCTTCACACAAACGGCATCTTGCCCTTAGCCTCCCCGTTATTTTTAAGAACTTGCTGGATTTGCACATTAATTGTCAATTAAACTTGCCGCAGAAAGTTGGGGCTCATAATTCTTAGCGTAAGGACCCTTTTAATGATGTGATAAGGGGTACGGTAGCATAGTGGTTATGGTACTGGACTAGTAATCCGGAATCATGAGTTCAAATCCCGCCACGGCAGCTGGGGAATTTAAATTCAATTAATTAAATAAAATCTGGAATAAAAAACTAGTATCAGTAATGGTGGCCATGAAACTACCGGATTATCGCAAAAACCCCTCTGGTTCACTAATGTCCTCTAGGGAAGGATACCTGCCGTCCTTACCCGGTCTGGCCTATATGTGACTCCAGACCCACAGCAATGTGGTTGATTCTTAATTGCCCTCTGAAATGGCCTAGCAAGCCACTCAGTTGTAAAATCTCACCAAAAAAAGTCATAATAATAAGAATAAAACCGGATGGACCACTAGGCACCGGACATGACAAAGGCAAACCAAGCCCAGTCAACCCTGCAAAGTCCTCCTTGCTAACATCTGGGGACTTGTGCCAAAATTGGGAGAGCTGTCCCACAGACTAGTCAAGCAACAGCCCAACATAGCCATACTCACAGAATCATACCTTTCAATCAACGTCACAGACTCTTCCATCACCATCCCTGGCTATGTCGTGTCCCACCGCCAGGACAGACGAACCAGAGGTGGCGGTACAGTGATATACAGTCAGGAGGGAGTAGCCCTGGGAGTCCTCAACATTGACTCTGGACCCCACAAAATCTCATGGCATCAGGTCAAACATGGGCAAGGAAACCTCCTGCTGATTACCACCTACCGTTCTCCCTCAGCTGATGAATCAGTCTGTTGACCGGAGGTCACCGGTTACGGTTACTGGCTTAGTACACAGAGAAGAGTCAATTCTCTCTTAACACTTTATTCACTCCGTTAGATCATATACATATAGCTTATATGTCTGGTTAGATATAGACATGCAGTTTACACCAGGTTATACAGTTTTATATCCAAACTAAGATCTAAACACACACCCACTAGGTTTCTCTGACACTCCCTGAGTGGTCACAGAACATAAAGGATAATACCCGAAAAGGAGAGCTGATGCTGGCCAGGCGTTCCGTTCTCTTTCTCTTTCGACATTGTCTCTACGTCCCTGACGTAGGGTCTTCCACTTCTGCGATGGTTGGTCTCTGGAGTCTTCGCTCTTGCTCCACGCCCCAGATCCTTCATTCTTATTCCGAATCTTATCTCTTCAAGCTTGCTGTCTCTGTCCCTTTGGTTTAGGCCTACTTGCTTTTTGCCTGTGTCTTCTCCTCATTGACTCTGTCCCAAGGATTTAGGCAGCATTTCCTCATTACTCCTTTTCTAAATAAGGACTTGTGACTTATCACATTTCCTTTGTCTTTCACAGAACTTGGTTAATTCAAACCGGTTTCAAGCAGCTGAGGCCAGGTTACTTCAGTTCAAAATTCGTTCCTGTGTATCAGTAGCTGACGTCTCAGGTTACCTTCTGCAGCCGCTGGCCAACGAGTCTTCCTCCATGTTGAAGACCACTTGGAGGAAGCACTGAGGGTAGCAAGGGCACAGAATGTACTCTGAGTGGGGGACTTCAATGTCCATCACCAAGAGTGGCTCGGTATCACCACTACTGGCCAAGTCCTGAAGGACATAGCTGCCAGACTGGGCCTGCAGCAGGCGGTGAGCGAACCAACACGAGGGAAAAACTTACTTGACCTCGTCCTCACCAATCTACCTGTCGCAAATGCATCTGTCCATGACAGTATTGGTAGGAGTGACCACCACAGAATCCTCGTGGAGACGAAGTCCCATCTTCGCACTGAGGACACCATCCAACGTGTTGTGTGGCACTACCACCGTGCTAAATGGGATAGGTTCAGAACAGATCTAGCAGCTCAAAACTGGGCATCCATGAGGCACTGTGGGCCATCAGCAGCAGCAGAATTGTATTCCAGCACAATCTGTAACCTCATGGCCTGGCATATTCCTCACTCTACCATTACCAACAAGCCAGGGGATCAACCCTGGTTCAACGAGGAGTGTAGAAGAGCATGCCAGGAGCAGCACCAGGCGTACCTAAAAATGAGGTGCCAACCTGGTGAAGCTACAACTCAGGACTACATGCATGCTAAACAGTGGAAGCAACATGCTATAGACAGAGCTAAGCGATTCCACAACCAACCGATCAGATCAAAGCTCTGCAGTCCTGCCACATCCAGTCATGAATGGTGGTGGACAATTAAACAACTAACAGGAGGAGGAGGCTCTGCAAACATCCCCATCCTCAATGATGACAGAGTCCAGCACGTGAGTGCAAAAGGCAAGGCTGAAGCGTTTGCAACTATCTTCAGCCAGAAGTGCTGAGTGGATGATCCATCTCAGCCTCCTCCCAATATCCCCACCATCACAGAAGCCAGTCTTCAGCCTGGCTGATATCAAGAAATGGCTGAGTGCACTGGATACAGCAAAGGCTATGGGCCCCGAAAACATCCCGGCTGTATGCTGAAGACTTGTGCTCCAGAACTAGCTGCGCCTCGAGCCAAGCTGTTGCAGTACAGCTATGACACTGGCATCTACCCGACAATGTGGAAAATTGCCCAGGTATGTCCTGTCCACAAAAAGCAGGACAAATCCAAACTGGCCAATTAACGCCCCATCAGTCTACTCTCAATCATCAGCAAAGTGATGGAAGGTGTCGTCGACAGTGCTATCAAGTGGCACTTACTCACCAATAACCTGCTCACCGATGCTCAGTTTGGGTTCCGCCAGGACCACTCGGCTCCAGACCTCATTACAGCCTTGGTCCAAACATGGACAAAAGAGCTGAATTCCAGAGGTGAGGTGAGAGTGACTGCCCTTGACATCAAGGCAGCATTTGACCGAGTGTGGCACCAAGGAGCCCCAGTAAAATTGAAGTCAATAGGAATCAGGGGAAAACTCTCCCATGGCTGGAGTCATAACTAGTACAAAGGAAAATAGCGGTGGCTGTTGGAAGCCAATCATCTCAGCCCCAGAGCATTGCTGCTGGAGTTCCTCAGGGCAGTGCCCTAGGCCCAACCATCTTCAACTGCTTCATCAATGACCTTCCCTCCATCATAAGGTCAGAAATGGGGATGTTCGCTGATGATTGCACAGTGTTCAGTTCCATTCGCAACCCCTCAAATAATGAAGCAGTCCGAGCCCGCATGCAGCAAGACCTGGACAACATCCAGGCTTGGGCTGATAAGTGGCAAGTAGCATTCGCGCCAGACAAGTGCCAGGCAATGACCATCTACAACAAGAGGGAGTCTAACCACCTCCCCTTGGCATTCAACAGAATTTCCATCGCTGAATCCGCCACCATCAACATCCTGGGGGTCACCGTTGACCAGAAACTTAACTGGACCAGCCATATAAATACTGTGGCTACAAGAGCAGGTCAGAGGCTGGGTATTCTGTGGTGAGTGACTCACCTCCTGACTCCCCAAAGCCTTTCCACCATCTACAAGGCACAAGTCAGGAGTGTGATAGAATACTCTCCACTTGCCTGGATGAGTGCAGCTCCAACAACACTCAAGAAGCTCGACACCATCCAGGACAAAGCAGCCCGCTTGATTGGCACCCCATCCACCACCCTAAACATTCACTCCCTTCACCACCGATGCACAGTGGCTGCAGTGTGTACCATCCACAGGATGCACTGCAGCAACTCGCCAAGGCTTCTTCGACAGCACCTCCCAAACCCACGACCTCAACCACCTAGAAGGACAAGGACAGCAGGTACATGGGAACAACACCACCTGCACGTTCCCCTCCAAGTCACACACCATCCCGACTTGGAAATATATCACCGTTCCTTCATCGTTGCTGGGTCAAAACCCTGGAACTCCCTTCCAAATAGCACTGTGGGAGAACCTTCACCACATGGACTGCAGTGGTTCAAGAAGGCAGCTCACCACCACCTTATCAAAGGGCAATTAGGGATGGGCAATAAATGCCAGCCTCGCCAGCGATGCCCACATCCCATGAACGAATAAAAAACAAAATTGGTAATGCAATGTGAATCATTGGGCCAGATTTTTCTGTGGCTGGGCGTCTAACGACATCTGCTGTTAGTCAGACATGCCCCTGCACCCTTCAGCTTTAAAAAAATGTTGCCTGCTAAGTTGTTGAAAGTACGAGCTGATAATGGCGCAGTGAGGGAAACAGGGCATCTGGGTCCTGAGTGAACAGGGCAAGCAACAGGGTATCTCCTTAACCAACAAGATTTCAGGATTGGGAAATAAACAGTAGAAGGACTGAGAAGGAGGATGAATTAAAGGGGGTGAATTTGACATCAAATGAGGTACAGAAAGAGAAATAAAGGCCCCGATATTACCAGGGAGGTGGGATGGCAGCAGGGGCGGGGGGGGGGGGGAGGGAGGGGCTGGTCGCGTGGGTAACCCGCCCAATAAAATCCGTCTGTTCCACAAGCGATCGCGGGTAAATTGAAGCCACTTACCGTGGCTTCCGGGTTTCCCGTTGGAAACCTGCGCAGCGGGCGGACTGCACGCCCGCATCACAGGCTGTCAGCTGAAGGAGCCCTATTTAAAGGGGCAGTCCTCCAATGCTGCTCCTGCAGCAAACATCCAAAATTATAGAATGGAGCAGCCTTGGGGAAAGGCTGCTCCCAGATTTACTGATGCCTCACTCCAGGCCCTAATGGATGGGGTGAGGAGGAGGAGGGATATTTTCTACCTGGCGGACGGGAGGAAGTGGTCTGTCTCTGCCACCAAAAAGGCATGGTTCGAGGTGGCAGAGGAGGTCACCAGCAGCAGCAACGTCTCCCGCTCCTGGATCCTAACTAGGTCAGCCAAAGTAAGTACACTTACTCATTCTCCAACACTCCATCTTCCACATCACCGCCCCCACCCTACAAGTCCTTCGGCACTGCCAACACTACTCTATCACATCACTCCTCATATCCACTCAAACCTCATCCTCAACTTACCTGCATTTACTCACCTCCCCAGTACTCATCCCACCACGACCACTCAACCCAATCCTCATGGCTCTGTCTCATACTCACCGTCTGATGCATCTCTTTCACGGTCAGCCTCACCCAAACCAATGCACTCAGCGGTTGGCCACGTCACCATCCCACTCGCGCCTCTCTACTTTCTCCCCTTATAGGAGACGAGAGCCCAGAATGCACAGGAGAGGGCAAAGACCTGAGGGGGGCCGCAACATCAGGTCATCCTCACGGACACGGAGCAGGATGCTCTTGAACTGAGCCGCACCCTCCAGTGCCTGTCCATCGGGAACGCCGAGACTGCCACCCGACAAACGGCTGGTGACAGAACTTTAACATTCATCACTCACAATAGCAATTGATGTTAACATGCCTTGCCATCTTCAGCACCTCAACATCTGTCATCATGCTTAATATTTCCTTCTGTTCTCTTACAGGGCCTTCTGTGACTGCCATAAAGGCGGAGGGCGATTCCTCAGAGGACCTGCCGGCCTCTGAGGGGGCACCGTCACATCTGAGCAAGCCATCCACCAGTGCAGATACACACACCTCGGTGGGTCCCCGTCCTCACTTAGTTGGGGTCACACATGGTGAGTCACCACACACATGTGAGCACGAGCAGACACTGGTGGCAGGGGTAGCTGCGGAGAGTCTGCATCGGTGGGAGCACTCTTCTCCAGGCCCTGCTCAGCTGGACACAGATGCTGAACCCTGGGAGCCATCCTTTAAAAGGAGAATGTTCGAGGGGCAGCAGCACATTTGCGAGGTGCTGGAACAGGTGCCACGCGCACTCTCCACAATCGCGCAGAGGATGGAGGCGTCCAACTCCTGCATGAGCGGAATGGTAGCACAGGTACAGGAGGGAATCTCTGAGGTACTGTCACAGGGACGCGAGGGCATCTCTGAGATAGTGTCGCGGGTTAGTGCGGGAATGTCTGCGGTGGAGGGAAGGCTAGCCTCCATCGAGCTTCAAGCACGGCTCAACAATGAGGACTCAGGGTGAGCAAATTTCTGCCGCCCTAAACAGGCAGGCAGATACACTAGCACTGGCCTTACAAGGCTTCACACATGTCCTCCAAACTGTCGTCCATCAGGGTGGGCTTGGCCCAGGAGGGGGATGATGGCGAAAGGGGACATGGAAATGGGGACGCCACTCAAAGTGCTCCCACGTCTCACTTGTTGCCCCCCTCTCAACCAGTACCCGCAATGCTGTCTCCTCTCCAGGTGGGCGAGTCTGCCCCTGTACAGGTGCAGGTGCAGCAATCTTTGGAGGGGGCCCTCACGGGCACTGAAACTCAGAGAGCATCGGCCCAAAGCATCTAATCGGTCAAGGCATGAACAAGAGCAACCTGCCACTACCTCTGCTGCAGCCACAGGGGAAGCACCACGTGGGAGTACTCGTAAGCGTAAGGCAAAGATTTTGTCAGCACAAAGGGGATGCACAAGGGTGTGTGACAGTTTGTCATGTTTTTTATTTATATTTGATTTTTGTTAAACGCACATTAAATATTATTATTGTCACAACCACTGCCACGTCTTGGCCATTCTTGACTGGCTTGTGTAATAAGTCCCTCTCATGAGGTTCACCATGAACACCCACACTTGATGCCACCTATTGGGTCACCCTACAGTGGGTGTATGTGTAGGTGCGTGACTAATTTGTGCAAGTGTCTGTGGCGCAGCACTGTGTTGTGGAGCTCCACGTGGCGGAGGTGGACGGCGTGCCTGGCTAGGCTGGTGATGTTGCTCGTCCTCGGATGAAGTGATGAATGCAGCTATGGCGCCCCCCCTATCCTGACGGTGTGAGTTTGAGGGGGTCTACAAAGTCGGTAAATGTGTTTGCACAGCAGAGTCTAGGGTATAAATTAATAATTTTGAGTGGAAAGTCAAAGGTGTTGCAGCCAAAACTTTGTCTGAAGTGACAGAGTGCCCTGCTGCAATAAATGAGGTTTTCCCCCCAACTGTCAAAGAATCCTCTGCATCTCTCACTGGCTGCTGACTGAAACACGTCTGCTCCAACAGGGAGCGTTTCCCACAGCACGGGAACTGCGCGCACACCCGATCACGTCACTGGGGAACCCGGAAGTCAGCGGGTTGGAGCCGGGCTCTGAACCCGCTCCGGGATTCCGCCATTTTTGGAGCCCCCCGGCCCCCAACACACCCGCTCGGCCATCCGAAAATCGGCCCCAATGAGAGAGAAAGAAAGATTGGATTAAGAGAGAGAGAAAAGAGACAGAAAGGAAAAGTAAGAAAAAAATTAAAACATTTGAAAGTTGACATTTTTCAAAATCTCCTAAAACAATTCACAACCTGAAGGAATGAGACTCCACATTTATAATAAGTTAATTTTCGATGTCAGAGAGGTTGATTGGCAGTCATTAACACATATCACATTGTTAAAAGGGTACTTACACTTGTAATTACTAGCCCTAAATATCTGCAGGGGTTTAGTTCGTATCTATGGCGCAAATACAGCAACGTCACAACATTTAATGCATGTCAATGGTGAGGCAGACAACGTAATGCCGTTTTCATGCAGCTAACAGCAGAGCATTGTGACTCAGGCAACAACTTTTGGATATTCGCATTTAACTGCATCTGCCCCTCGCCTGATGTTGCTGTGCCATTTACGCATAAATAACGGAGAGCACCATTAGCCTCAGCGTTATTTTGACAACAAAATCTGGCCCAATGTATGGCTTTAAAATAGAATCATAGAATCATAGAATGGTTACAGCAGAGAAGGAGGCCATTCAGCCCGTCAAGCTCGTGCCGGCTCTCTGCAAGAGCAATCCTGTAGTCCCGCTCCCCCGCTCTTTCCCCGTAGCCTTGTAGATTTTTTTCCTTCAAGTACTTATCCAATTCCCTTTTGAAAGCCATGATTGAATCTGTCTCCACCGCCCTTTCAGGCAGTGCATTCCAGATCATAACCACTCGCTGCGTAAAAAAGTTTTTTCTCATGTCGCCTTTGGTTCTTTTGCCAATGACCTTAAATCTGTGTCCTCTGGTCCTCGACCCTTCTGCCAATGAGAACAGTTTCTGTCTATCTACTCTATCTAGACTCCTCATGATTTTGAACACCTCTATCAAATCTCCTCTCAACCTTCACTGCTCTAAGGAGAACAACCCCAGCTTCTATAGTCTATCCACATAATTGAAGTCCCTCATTCCTGAAATCATTCTAGTAAATCTTTTCTGCACCCTCTCTAAGGCCTTCACATCCTTCCAAAAGTGCAGTGCCCAGAATTGGATACAATACTCCAGTTGTGGCCAAACCAGTGTTTTATAAAAGTTATAAAGGTTAAAATAGGGACTGAATTACATCTGCACACTCTGGTCCAATTATCCCAGCTCTCTAACCGGCTTCACCCGAAGACTACATTAGGTCCTAACTCCCCATCTGCAACTCCACATATCCACCCGTACCGTGTCAATACTCACAGCGCACCACCTATTTTTTCTGCTTTTGCTTTAATCTGTTTTGTTTAAAGATTTTAGATCCAAAATTCAAAGAAAATTCGAGATCCAAAAGCGCCTCATTTAAAATCCATGACCCTAGCACATTCGAACATTACATTTCACAAGAGGCAATGATAAATATTTCTAACGTTACTGCTCTCATTTAGACGATTAATTAGATCATTGATTTCCGCAAAAGTACATTAACCACAAGTATCACAGACAAAATAGATCTTTGTACCTCAATCGTTCAAACTTCCGTCTAGAAAGATGAGAATTTCTGCAATGAATTTCAAGCAGTCAAAATAGGGTCAACAAAACCTTGAAATGTAAGGAATGTGTTTTGAAGATTTGGATTGGTAGAACAGAATGTGGGTGTCGAATCTATCTGTCACGATTGTGTTAAGAGAAGCAAAATGGTTTGGGTTGAACACTAATGTTGATGAACACGAATATATTACACGCCAAAACATTGAGTGTGTTACATTGGAAAAATGTTTTGAATTGTATTGTGATAGGGCTAGATTAGTTCCGCATTGTGAACATTTTGATGAAAGTACACGCACTAGTAAATCTCGCTTGGTGTGGTTCACTGTAAGTTAGACGATGGGCTGTTTTATAAGAACAGGAACATTATTGTGCGCTTTTAAGGCTAGAAAGTGTAATTGTAATTCTTGAATTTTGGATTCACTTCGAGGTCAGATTGAAGACTCTGGTTTTGTTTGATTGACAGGTGAATTAAGAATATGTCCGCATTACCGAAAGGGTATGTTTTTTACAGATAGGTAGCCGAAACACACACTTTTAAGATCGTTTTACATCTGGAAGAAAGAGAGTCATTTGTAACCTGGGGTGGAAACCATCGGGGCCTGGAGATTTATCTATCTTTAATCTCATTAGTTTTTCCATCACCACTTTTTTTTACTTATATTGAATCTAGTTAGTTCCTCTCCTTGATTTATTTTTAGTTTTCCTTTCATTTCTCTGGTTCTTTATCCACATCCTCTACTGTGAAGACTGACACAAAGTAACTGTTTAGTAAGTCTGCCTTTTCCTTATTTTCAATTAAAGGGCCCACACTACTCCTAGCCACCCTCTTTCTCTTAAAATATTTGTAAAAACCTGGAGCTTAATCTGGGTCTTAGTGAACGGCTAAAGCAATGGTGTATCTTCTTAACAAATGAGATTTAATGATTGAGAAAGAATGACAGAGAAGGAGGATGAATTAGAGTCAAATCAGGTATAGAAAAAGAGAAATAGAGGGAAAGAAGATTGGATTAAGAGAGAGAGAGAGAAAAGAGACAAAAAGGAAAAGTAAAAAAAAAATTTAAAAGTTAAATTTGACATTTTTAAAGTCTCTACCAACAATTTACTACATGCAGGAATGAGATTGAAAGTTTAAATTATTCCCTTTCTGGGCCAGAGAGGTTGATTGGCATTGTATTAACAATTATCACCTGGTTAAAACGGAATTACGCTGTTAAATTCCAGTCCTAACTTTCTGCGGCGAGAACAATGGATAAGTAATGTGCAAATCCAGCAAGTTCTTAAAAATAACGGGGAGGCTAAGGACGAGATGCCGTTTGCGTGAAGCAAACGGTGGAGCAGCGTAAGGTGACGACCACGTTCTGGAGATTTGCAACTCACAGCGTATCTCATGGGTACGGTAGCATAGTGGTTATGTTACTGGACGAGTAATCCAGAGGCCTGGACTAATAATCCAGAGTCATGAGTTCAAATCTCGCCATGGCAGCTGGGGAATTTAAATTCAATTAATTAAATAAAGTCTGGAATAAAAAAGAACTAGTATCAGTAATGGTAGCCATAAAACTACTGGATTGTCATAAAAACCCATCTGGTTCACTAATGTCTTTTAGGGAAGGAAACCTGCCGTCCTTACCCGATCTGGCCTATATGTGACTCTAGACCCACAGCAATGTGGTAGATTCTGAATCGCCCTCTGAAATGGCCTAGCAAGCCACTCAGTTGTGCAATTTCACTACAAAAAGTCATAATAAGAATAAAACTGGACGGACCACTAGGCACCGGACACGACAAAGACAAACCAAGCCCAGTCGACCCTGCAAAGTCCTCCTCACTAACATCTCGGGACCTGTGCCACAATTGGAAGAGCTGTCCCACAGATGAGTCAAGCAGCAGCCTGACATAGCCATACTCACAGAATCAGACATTTCAGCCAACGTCCCAGACTCTTCCATTACCCACAGGCAGGACAGACCCACCAAAGGTGGTGGTACAGTGATGGACAGTCAGGAGGGAATGGCCCTGGGAGTCGTCAACATTTACTCCGGACCCCATGAAATCTCATGGCATCAGGTCAAACATGGGCAAGGGAAACCTGCTGATTACCACCTACTGCCCTCCCTCAGCTGATGAATCAGTCCTCCTCCATGTTGAGCACCACTTGGGGGAAGCACTGTGGGTAGCAAGGACACAGAATGTACTCTGGGTGGGGGACTTCAATGTCCAACACCAAGAATGGCTCAGTAGCACAACTACTCACCGAGCTGGCCAATTCCTGAAGGACATAGCTGCCAGGCTGGGCCTGCGGCAGGTGGTGAGCGAACCAACACAAGGGAAAAACCTACATGACCTCATCCTCACTAATCAACCTGTCACAGATGCATCTGTCCATGACAGTATTGGTAGGAGTGACCACCGCACAGTCCTCGTGGAGACAAAGTCCCGTCCTCGCACCGAGGACACCATCCAACGTGTTGTGTGGCACTACCACCGTGCTAAATAAGATAGATTCAGAACACATCTGGCAGCTCAAAACTGGGCATCCATGAGGCGCTGTGGGTCATCAGCAGCAGCAGAATTGTATTCCAGCACAATCTGTAACCTCATGGCCCGGCATATTTTTCACTCTACCATTACCAACAAGCCAGGGGATCAACCCTGGTCCAATGAGGTGTGTAGAAGAGCATGCCAGGAGCAGCACCAGGAGTACCTAAAAATGAGGTGCCGACTTGGTGAAGCTACAACTCAGGACTACATGCATGCTAAACAGTGGAAGCAACATGCTATCGACAGACCTAAGCTATTCCACAACCAATGGATCAGATCAAAGCTCTGCATTCCTGCCACATCCAGTCGTGAATGGTAGTGGACAATTGAACAAATAATGGGAGGATGAGGCTCTGTAAACATCCCCATCCTCAATGATGGCAGAGTCCAGCACGTGAGTGCAAAAGACAAGGCTGAAGCGTTTGCAACCATCTTCAGCCAGAAGTGCCGAGTGGATGATCCATCTCGGCCTCCTCCCGATATCCCCACCATCACAGAAGCCAGTCTTCAGCCAATTCGATTCATTCCACGTGATATCAAGAAACGGCTGAGTGCACTGGATACAACAAAGGCTATGGGCCCCAACAACATCCCGGCTGTAGTGCTGAAGACATGTGCTCCAGAACTAGCTGCGCCTCTAACCAAACTGTTCCAGTACAGCTACACACTGGCATCTACCCGACAATGTGGAAAATTGCCCAGGTATGTCCTGTCCACAAAAAGCAGGACAAATCCAATCTGGCCAATTACCACCCCATCAGTCTACTCTCAATCATCAGCAAAGTGATGGAAGGTGTCATCGACAATGCTATCAAGCGGCACTCACTCACCAATAACCTGCTCACCGATGCTCAGTTTGGGTTCCGCCAGGACCACTTGGCTCCAGACCTCATTACAGCCTTGGTCCAAACATGGACAAAAGAGTTGAATTCCAGAGATGAGGTGAGAGTGACTGCCCTTGACATCGAGGCAGCATTTGACCAAGTGTGGCACCAAGGAGCCCTAGTAAAATTGAAGTCAATGGGAACCAGGGGGCAAACTCTCCAGTGACTGGAGTCATACCTAGCACAAAGGAAGATGGTAGTGGTTGTTGGATACCAATCATCTCAGTCCCAGGACATTGCTGCAGGCGCTCCTCAGTGTCCTAGGCCCAACCATCTTCAGTTCCTTCATCAATGACCTTCCCTTCATCATAAGGTCAGAAATGGGGATGTTCGCTGATGATTGCGCAGTGTTCAGTTCCATTCGCAACCTCTCAGATAATGAAGCAGTCCGAGCCCGCATGCAGCAAGACCTGGACAACATCCAGGCTTCAGCTGATAAGTGGCAAGTAACATTTGCGCCAGACAAGTGCCAGGCAATGACCATCTCCAACAAGAGAGAGTCTAACCACCTCCCCTTGACATTCAACGGCATTACCATTGCCGAATCCCCCAACATCAACATCCTTGGGGTCACCATTGACCAGAAACTTAACTGAACCAGCCACATAAATACTGTGGCTACAAGAGCAGGTCAGATGCTGGCTATTCTGCGGTGAGTGACTCACCTCCTGACTCCCCAAAGCCTTTCCACCATCTACAAGGCACAGTCAGGAGTGTGATGGAATACCCTCCACTTGCCTGGATGAGTGCAGCTCCAACAACACTTAAGAAGCTCCACACCATCCAGGACAAAGCAGCCCATTTGATTGACACCCCATCCACCACCTTAAACATTCAATCTCATCACCACCAGCGCACCATGGCTGCAGTGTGTACCATCTACAGGATGCACTGCAGCAACCTCCCAAACCCGTGACCTCTACCACCTAGAAGGACAAGGGCAGCAGGCACATGGGAACAACACCACCTGCACGTTCCCCTCTAAGTCACACACCATCCCGACTTGGAAATATATCGCCATTCCTTCATCGTCGCTGGGTCAAAATTCTGGAACTCCCAACCTATCAGCACTGCGGGAGAACCTTCACCACACGGACTGCAGCAGTTCAAGAAGGAGGCTCACCACCACCTTCTCAAGGGCAATTAGGGATGGGCAATAAATGCTGGCCTTGCCAGCAATGCCCACACCCCATGAACGTATAAAAAAAAATTCCTTGAACTTTCTGGCTGACATTAATAATGATATTATTGTTCCAGCAAATTCAGCCCAATGTATTATTCTTGCACTAAAATGTAGATGTGTATCTCTTCAAGGCTACAAAGTCTAATTGCTGTTAAGTAAACACTGGGTGGATTCACACTTGGATCAATTTGGATGCTGTAGATATTCTGGCTCTTTTCTTTTGTTCCTAGAGAGTGTCCTTTATTTCTTTATGCTTTTCTTTCAAGTCCAACGGAGGAATTTGAGTGCGATACTTGAAGTGCGTCAGATTAGAAATGCATGGCAGATATATAATTTTCATTGATCTCTCTTGGCATTGCTTATGGTAAATCAAAGGATATGTTGTGTTATAATGATAGAAACATTATACCATGAAACTTTCATTCTAATCAGCAGTGTGATTTAAGGTGCCATGTTTTGTGTGTCAAAACATGAGTGAAAAAAGTTTCTAAATGATTACTTTAACAATTGCTCGTACAGTTAACATGCTCTACTTGTTTGACTATTTAATCTAAACAATTTAAGTGTTATCAGATGAATAACAGGGCAGTTAACAGAAACACAGAGACATAAATTGTTATTCATTGGCACAATAGTCAAGAAATGCCTTTTGAGGAATCACATGGTACCACGTTCCTTGTCTCAGAAGCAAAGTAAGTTTGTCAATTGTCTCACATACTGTAATGCATATTGGTACATTGAAGTCTCCTATCCTGGATCCTTGCTCCCCTCCACCTAACATTAGGACCATCTATTTCCTGAATACTGACAGATTGAAAGTGCAAGTTCCAGACACTGCAACAGCCAATTAAAACTATGTATTCCCCCTGCAGGAGAAGACGGTACTTGTTGCCAGGTGGCGGAAGTGCATAAATCCATAATTTAACATCACATAAAGAGAAAGAACAAGTAATTGGATTGAACTCTGCCCTGACAGCTGGGGTGGGCGATGCCGGAGTTTCTGTGCCTTCAGTGGATTCATGAGAACATATAGCTTTTCTTATTTAATGTTTCTATGTATTCTTCAATCTGTCCACATCTACCACTTTCCTCATAAGAGATCTCCAAAGTAGCTGATTAAGATAGAATGCTGCTCAAGCACACCAAAGTTAGCAGTATTGTTTTTTTTTTCTTTCAGAGGCTGCAAGCCAGGAGACAGATAAGAAGGATTCTGAAAAGCAAGACAGTGCAGTCTCCATCACCTCTGGAAACGCTAGTCACCACTCACCCATCCTGTCAATCGCCCTCTCCCTTGTACTCTGTAGCCCAGAGACACCTCCTCAAGGGGTATGGATAGTGTAGATGAAGAATTGACACGTCACAGGACACAGTGCACAAGGAAGTCAGAGGATGCAGATGTGGAAGTGGAGTCTGATGTAGCTGAGCAAAGGTGCAAAACATGTCAGTCCCAGGCTGCAGAGCACGAGGACGATGATCTTGGTGCCTGCCATGAAGAGAAGGATGCTCGCAGAGCATCAGGCACATATGGAGGTTTTGCATGCGCTCCACCCAATATGTGTAGTAAATGGTTGGGACGATGGATTCCGCTGCCCTGGTGTACATCAACATTGGAATATTGGAAAGAGCTTCAACTCATTGCAGGGCAACTTGGAGAAACTGGCAGCTGCAAGAGCATCTGAAAACCTTCCCCTGCTTCATGAGCGATCCAGGGAAGTCAGTCAACTCAATATGAAGGCACTGAATGAAGGACTGCAAGTTTTAGTGACCATTTGGAAAGGTCAATGTCAATTGGATTGCAAAGTACACAGGGTAGCATCTTGGAGGGACTAGGCAATATTTAATTGACTCTCAGGGATTTTAGGATCTTTCTGATTCCATGAGGTCTATTATCCTGCTGATCGCTGGTAATCAGAATCCTGTACCCAGTACCAGTGGAGTAGCTGGTGTGCGTGCCTCTGACACTGTTTTCCCTCTTGGTGGCAGCACAGAGGAGAACTCCATCAGCTCCCTGCAGGAGCAGACTGCCAAGGGGTCTATGTCAAAGAGTCAGTCTGTCCTATGTCCATCCCATGACTGAGAGAAGGGTGACCTCTATCCTAACAGGCTTATAACATTTTGCAGGAACAGTCTATATATCAGACCCCAGGTCCTCAGATAGCTCACAGAAGAAGTGTCAGAATACAGCAGAGAAAAGCTTGTGTGGTCACAAGGGGTGGGCACCGTGAAAAAAACAAGTATTATTTCTGTCAAGTGTTGCAAAAAATCATTGGAATATTTGATAGAAGGACTGCTTGGTGTTTGGTTCTTTTGCAGGACAATGGGGATCAGATAATGTCCTGATATTGAGGCTCAGAATTAGGATGTGAAAAGCAAGGATTTTACTCAGATCATAAGAGAGGTTGGTGAGAGTACGAAGATCTTTGATGGGCTGAGACTTCCAAATAACACTGCTCTATTCATCTGTGAAGATGTGCCAAATGAGTCTAGCAGCTGTTGCCACTGCACCTGCTTCCTGTTCTTCATGGGCCAGGTCTTGGCCAGCTGGGTCATCATCGGCCTCTCCTGCATCCTCTGGGATATCAACCATCAATTCCTTTCCTGATTGTAAAGTTATGAAGCACACAACAGGATACCACAATTCACAAGACAATGCTTGACGCATATTACAAGGCATCCCCGCACCTATTCAGGCGCCAGAAGCTTCCTTTGAACATCCCAATGGCTTGTTTGATTCTTAGATGCTGAGAGGTTGTTTGCCCTGGCTGGAGAATCTGGAACTAGGGTTCATAGTCACAGGATAAGGGGTCGGCCATTTGCGACTGAGATGAGAAAAAATTTCTTCACTCAGAGGGTAGTGAATCTTTGGAATTCTCTACCCCAGAGTGCTGCAGATGCTCAGTCATTGAGTATATTCAAGGCTGAGTTCGATAGATTTTTGGGCTCTAAGGAAATCAAGGGATATGGAAATCAGGCGGGAAAGTGGAGTTGAGGTCAAAGATCAGCCATGATTTTATTGAATGGTGGAGCAGGCTCGAGGGGCCGTATGGCCTTCATCTGCTCTTATTTCTTATTTTCTTAAGATAAAAATGGACCGCTACCTGAGGGTCTAAGACTTGAAATGTGGACTTGTGTTTTTTTCACTGATGCTGCCGGAACTGCTGAGGATTCCTATCTTTTTCTATTTTTATTTTCCGATTTCCAGCATTTGTAGTATTTTGATTTTCATTTTTTGCTCAGTTCTTATCCTTGTCTTCAAACGTGCTTCAGTATGTTGCGGTGCAGCACTGGTGGTCCTATGAAGTCGCATCATAAGCCATGGAAGTAATGGTATTCCTTGTTACCCAGCAGCCATCCTGTCCCTTCCCCCATTGGAAAATTGGACTCAAAAGTATAAAAGCCTGTGGCAGCACCCAGCATAATGTGCAAGAAGCTTTGCCTATCAGAGTAAATGAGCTGCTTATTTATGAAATGGAAGACTTTGCGTGCCCCTTGAATGGCTCCTGGATCCATTCCCTTTCCACAACTGTCTCAGAACCTGAACAACGGTTCATGAATGCTCCAAGCTGACTCCACCCTGTCTGCAAGTCAACTTCATCTCCCAGGACCTCAAATGTCAACTTTGGATTCTTTCATATCATCTCTTCCCTGCCCAATGTTTATGACCAGGAGATGTCTTTCTTAATCTCTGCCTTGCCTATGCAACACGAAATACCCGTGTCCATTCGGGTGCACATTTTGGCTGCCACTCGGAACTGGAGCCCATTACTTCTTTCTCCCTTATTTTCTTTTGCTTTCTTGGACCCCTTTGTATTGTCTCATCCTCTTCCTGTCACCTAGGCATGCCACCTTTCATTGCTCCCCTCTCAAGTACTTTGCCCCCAAAATACCTTTATCAACCCATCTTCTGCCACCATCCCAGGCTTGATTTCCTCTTGAATATGCTCACAACTACCTTCTGTGTCTTTCTTGGCATTCTCCGAAGAGCCCATCACTACCTCCTAATGAACAGCAATTCTAACTGCCCTATCCTCCTCTTTCACCGACCTTCCTGCCCAGCATGCTCACTGGGGGCTACCCTCGCCAACCACTTTCCCAACCTACTCACCCCACCCAACATTGCTCCCTTAGACTCTGCCAGTGGATAAACAATCACTGCCCCCTCCACAACTCTCCATTAATGTCTGTTCACTTGCTAACAAGACCCTTGCCATCCATGACTTTATTATGGATGATTGGCATCATCATTCTTGCTTTAACTGAAACTTGGCTGACGAGTGATGACACCTTATCCCTTACTGAAGCCTCCCACCTGGCTATACTATCCACCATCTGTCCCGTCCAAACCTCTATAATGTTGTGTGGCCCTTATCACCAAATCACACCTTGGTCTCTCCCCTTACTCCTCTGTTACCTTCTCCTCCGAGCATCTCACTATGTTATTCCCCTCTCGTCTCTCCTTTAAAATCCTTGTTGTCTACCACTCGCCCCATGCTGTACACCAATTTTCTCACTAAGATATCGTCTCTCCTTTCCTCCCTCTGCTTCTGCACTGAGCAACTCCTCATCCTTGGCGATTTCAATCTCCATCACCACTCCCCTTGCCATTTTTCCTCTGAATTTACTACCTTCCTGTCATCCCTAATGTCTCCCTCCATATTAACTCTCTTACCCATATTCAGGACAACCCCTCAATGTTGCCAACTCTTGTGGCCTCTCTACGCCCTTGGTCTCAATCACAGACAAGGCCATCCCCAACCATTTCCTCACCACCCACATCTCCCTACCCCCTTCCAACCCCACTTCCTTCTGCGTCCACCCCAGAAAAGAACTCTCCCCCAAGGCGCTTACAATTGCACTTTAAAACTCCCAACTGCTAGTCTTTGGACCTCCATTCACCACAATACTTCTGCAGCCGTTAATCTGCTCAACCAATCCCTCATCTCTACCTTTCGTGCTCTTGTCTCCAGCAAAACTGTTAGCTCTCCCGTCATTTGCTCTGGTACGGCCCTCAACTTTACTCCCTCAAGTCCAAGTGGTGGAGATTTGAGTGGATCTAGCACACAAATGGTTTAGCCATCCATCACTAGATCTGGCTGGACCACATCAAGTACTATCAGGTCAAACTTTCCTCCACCAAAACCACCACTACTCCAGGATCATCCTGAAGAGCTAAAATAATCCATGGTTTCTTTTCGACACTACCAACCGTCTCCTTAAACCCCTGACCCCTGCCCCCTCCACCCTCACCTTCAACAACAAGTGATCAGTGGGATGGTTGGCCTAATGGCAGCTATTAAATTCGGAATGCAAAGAGAGACAGCAGCTTGCATGCAGCCCCTGTATCTGATAGCCAGCATGCAAGTTGATGTCTGCTGTCACTAGGGCTGTAGTCTGTGCTTCTGTGGTGGTGGAGACACTGACTGTTCCCTGGACATTTCTGAGATGGGCATTGCTGCAGATTCTAATGAATCGGCCACATGCTGCACTGATGCCTGTAATGAAGAAAAATTTTCCTTGATGTTGCTGCAAATAAGAGCTGTGGTGGCACCTGAGGCTGCTGCTTCTCAGAATAGCAGCACATGCCAGGCCTCTGACATTCCCCCTCAGAGCATCACACCAGTGGCATATAGGTGACATTAGGATGCTCAGAAACAAGCTCAAGAGAAGCAGCCAGCAGTGGCTTCCTCCCAGGAGGAAGTTGCTGAAGAAATGCACCTCAGTCCCATCAATGTTTTGCACCAGACTCGGAGTCACACCAGTCAGTTGCTGAATATCCTCAAGAGACTACCTCAGAGATGATGTTCCTTGAACATCCTTCTTTTCAGGCGAATGCTCATGAGATCTGGGTCCCACAACACTGAAGCCATGGGCAGCTTTCTCCTTGGTCTATGCTGGGAAAATAGCACATCCTCACCCAACCTTCACTCCTCTGGCTCTCCTATGCCTGTGAATCACCCATGCCACATCTTCACTAGCACCATTTAATTCCACCAGATGAAAGCATCTGAGATGGTTTGTGGAAGTGAAAGAAAAAATTATGCAGCGGGTGAGATCAAGGAGGGTGTCACAGAGGGACATGGGGCAGCATCCAAGTCTTGGGAATCATGGGTGGGCTTGAACTCCTCCTCATCATCATCATCTTCTGCTGCTTCCTTACATTCTTCCCTCATCCCCTTTGCTATGATCGACAAGCAAGAAAGGAGGATACAATCTAAGAGTGAGTAATCATAACCCCTTGGTGTTCACCAAGTAATATGGCACCAGCACTGTGACACTGACTTTGCCATTTCCCATGATTAGAGCAGAATGCCTTCCCAACAGCTCCATGGCCTAGTTGAGTTGTTTAATGTTGGGGATGCTCCCTCTGGCCTTCACGCTCATTGTGTGCAAGCTTCTCTTGTAAGCTGATTGAGAGAATTAGGTATAGACAAGCAATTGAGGGCAGTATCCCAGGTGGCATTGGACAGCTGATGTAAGAATCATGGAATGGTTACAGCACAGAAGGAAGCCAATTGGCCCATCGAGTCCGTGCTGGCTCTCTGCAAGAGCAATCCAGCGAGTCCAACTCCCCCGCCCTTTCCCTGTAACCCTGCAAATGTTTTTCTTTCAAGTACTTATCCAATTCCCTTTTGAAAACCATTATTGAATCTGCCTCCACCATCCTTTCAGGCAGTGCATTCCAGATCATAACCGTTAGTGTAAAAAAATACTTCCTCATGTCGCCTTTGGTTCTTTTGCCAGTCACCTTAAATCTGTGTCCTCTGGTTCTCGATCCTTCTGCCAATGGGAACAGTTTCTGTCTATCTACTCTGTCTAGACCCTTCATGATTTTGAACACCTTTATCAAATGTCCTCTCAACCTTCTCTGCTCTAAGGAGAACAACCCCAGCTTCTACAGTCTATCCATTTAACTGAAGTCCCTCATCCCTGGAAATATTCTAGTAAATATTTTCTGCACCCTCTCCAAAGCTTTCACATCCTTCCTAAAGTGCAGTGCCCAGAATTGGATACAATACTCCAGTTATGGCCGGACCAACGTTTTATAAAGGTTCATCATAACCTCCTTGCTTTGTACTCTATGCCTCTATTTATAGAGCATAGGATCCCGTATGCTTTTTTAACCGCTTTCTCAACCTGCCCTGCCACCTTCAACGATCTGTGCACGTATACCCCCAGGTCTCTCTATTCCTGCACCCCCTTTAGAATTGTACCCTTTAGTTTCTACTGCCTCTCCTCATTCTTCCTACCAAAATGTATCACTTCGCACTTCTCTGCGTTAAATGTCATCTGCCACATGTCCTCTTGAAGTCTATCACTATCCTCCTCACTGTTTACTACACTTCCAAGTTTTGTGTCATCTGCAAATTTTGAAATTGTGCCCTGTACACCCAAGTCATTAATATATATCAAGAAAAGCAGTGGTCCTAGTACCGACCCCTGGGGAACACCACTGTATACCTTCCTCCGGTCCAAAAAACAATCGTTCACCACTACTCTCTGTTTCCTGTCACTTAGCCAATTTCGTATCTATGCTGGCACTGCCCCTTTTATTCCATCGGCATCAACTTTGCTGACAAGCCTATTATGCGGCACTTTATCAAATGCCTTTTGGAAGTCCATATGCACCACATCAACTGCATTGCCCTCATCAACCCTCTCTGTTACCTCATCAAAAACTCAATCAAGTTAGTTAAACACGATTTGCCTTTAACAAATCTGTGCTGGTATTCCTTAATTAATCCACACTTATCCAAGTGACTGTTGTTTTTGTCCCAGACTATTGTTTCTAAAAGCTTCCCCAACTTCGAGGTTCAACTAACTGGCCTGTAGTTGCTGGGTTTATCTTTACACCCTTTTTTGAACAAGGGTGTAACATTTGCAAATCTCCTGTCCTCTGGCACCACTCCCGTATCTAAAGATGATTGGAAGATTACGGCCAGTACCTCCGCAATTTCCACCTTTACTTCCCTCAGCAACTTGGGATGTATCCCATCCGGACATGGTGACTTATCTACTTTAAGTACAGCCAGCCTCTCTAGTACCTCCTCTATCAATTTTTAGCCCATCCGGTATCTCAACTACCTCCTCTTTTACTGTGACTTTGGCGACATCTTCTTCCTTGGTAAAGACAGATGCAAAGTAGTCATTTAGTACCTCAGCTATGCCACCTAACTCCATTTTGGTCCCTAATTGGCCCCAACCTTCCTCTTACTACCCTTTTACATGCCTATAGAACACTTTTGGATTCCCTTTTATGTTAGCCGCCAGTCTATTCTTATACTCTCTCTTTGTCCCTCTTATTTAATTTTTCACTTCCCCTCTGAACTTTCTATATTCAACCTGGTTCTCACTTGTATTATCAACCTGACATCTGTCATACACCCCCTTTATCTGCTTCAATTTATTTTCTAACTCTTTCGTCATCCAGGGAGCTCTGGAATGTGTCTAGACTGTACCCGAACCAGCTCCTCATGGGAATATGTCTAGACTGTACCCGAACCAGCTCCTCATGGGAATATGTCCAGACTGTACCCGAACCAGCTCCTCTTTAAAGGCCGCCCATTGTTCGAATACAGTTTTGCCTGCCAATCTTTGATTCCAATTTACCCGGGCCAGATCCGTTCTCAACCCACTGAAATTGGCCCTCCTCCAATTATGTATTTTTACTCTAGATTGCTCCTTGTCCTTTTCCATAACTAATCTAAACCCTATGATACTGTGATCACTGTTCCCTAAATGTTGCCCCACTGACACTTGCTCCACTTGACCCACCTCATGCCCCAGAACTAGATCCAGCAATGCCTCCTTCCTCATTGGGCCAGAAACATAATGATCAAGAAAGTTCCCCTGAACACACTTCAGAAATTCTTCCCTCACTGCCCTTTACACTATTACTATCCCAGTCTATATTAGGTTAATTGAAGTCCCCCATTATCACTACTCTGGTTCTTGCACCTCTCTGTAATTTCCCTGCAAATTTGTTCGTCTATATCCTTCACATTAGTTGGTGGCCTATAGAATACACCCAATAGTGTAATGGCACCTATAATGTTTCTTAACTGTAAGGGGTTTCTTTTTTACTGTTTCTCTGGCTTATAATAGGTCAGCCAGTTATGTTTTCCTGAGCTGCCCTGCCCGCAGTGCGGTTGCGAATCGCTTACCCCTTCCTGATTCTGAGCTGAGGACTTATCGAGTGGTAACAAAGACAGACAAACAGACCAGTGGATTGGTACAAGGAAAACCAATGTTTATTAATAAGAAAACTAAAACTACAAGGTAAACAGTATAATACAGAAGATAAAAAGAAAGAAATCGCTATGGATGTAATACAGTCTTACACTTATCGGAGTGGACGAAACGGACACATCGAGGGAAAATTCTAAAATCACAAGTTTAGCAATATCCCCTTTAACCCCCAACCTTACACCTATGCTAAGCTGTCTTGTGGCGGCCAGAAAATTAATGCTCACCGGTGAAAACAGATGAAAAGGCCTGGCCTCCTGCTGCGTTTGCGAGGTTTTTCTGGATGGCCTTCCTTCTCAAGTCTGAGCTAGTGAGCAGCAGGACCCCGGCCACCAGGCAAAGAGAGAAGAGTGAGAGAGATGCTGGGCAGCCCCAGTTATACCCTCTTGGTAACAGGTTTTTTTTCATACCCCATCAGCTTGCTTCATTGTTTGATTTAAGCACGAAACGTAAGACAAAGGACCCCATCTCTGGCCCATTTACATTAATGGCCAATTCCTGTATTTCTGAGTTCCATAACTGCTTTAAGACAAAGGACCTAATTTCTGGCCCATTTACATAATGGCCGGTTCCTGTATCGATCTGTTCGCTAACTGCTTTACCATTGTTCCGAATGTACCTTGATGGTTCACCTTTTGTCCTGCGATCACTTCCTGCTCGAATTTTGATGTGTTGGCCGGCCATGTTGATAGCTTGCCTCAGGGCTAGAATGCAGCTGCATTGTTTAAAGAAACCTGTCTGAGACACGAAACCTGCCAAGTTGTTGAGAATGCAATTTCATATCTGCCGGTCCTCGGCCATGTGTCTGACTGCAGCCATTTTGAGAGACCTTGGATTTTTTAAAACAGTCACACGAGGGTTTCTTTAATAACTCCAATAAATCTTCGGGGTGGGGGGAACATGTGAAATTTTGCGAATCCCTTCATAACTCTAACCAAATAGATTCTGTCCTTGACCCCTCCAGGACATCCTCTCTCTCCAGCACTGCAATATTCTCCTTAATCAATTCTGCCACCCCACACCTTCCTTTCTTTCCTGAACACCTTGTATCCAGGAATATTTAGTACCCAATCCTGCCGTGTTTTGAGCCAGGTCTCCGTGATCACCATGACATCTTATTCCCATGTGGCTATTTGCGCCTGCAACTCACCAACCTTATTTACTATGCTTTGTGCATTTACACACATGCACTGTAGACCTATCCTAGTCCTTGTTGTATTCACTCTTAGTCGGATCCCACCTAATACCTTACTATTTCTTGCTCTAGTGCTATCTGTCTCTCCCAATCCTTAGTGCACTTTGTTTCTCCTTTCTAATGCTATATCCTGGTGCCCAGCCTCCTGCCAAATTAGTTTAAACCGTCCCCCATAGCACTAGTGAACCTCCCCGCAAGGACATTGGTCCCAGCTCTATTGATGTGCAACCCATCTGGGTCCCAGCTCCCCCAGAACTGGTCACAATGCTCCAGGAATCTAAAGCCCTCTCTCCTGCACCATCTTTCCAGCCACACATTCAGCTGCTCTATCCTCCTATTTCTATACTCACTAGCTCATTTAGAGATCTGGTTGTATCACCCTCTTAAAGGGAGAAAGGGATTTTAAGGATCTGTATGCAAGGATCCCTAGTTAGTGTCTACATTAACCAGAGTGCAGCGTGAAGGGTTTGTTACGCAGCTCTTACTTTTAGAGGGCGATATATGTGTTGGTGCCCAAGTTGCCCAAGGAAAAGGGAGTTTGGCCAGTGTGTTACCTTGCCTACCCCTATCAGGTTATTGAACTTTTTCTTGCATCAGTCTGCAGTTCTGAGGGTTAGGGAAGTGGCACTCAATGCCAATGCTGCTTCCCTCCACATGGCACAAGATACATTTTTTGAGGTTTCTTCCCATTGATACCCAGTAGATTCTCTCTTCTCTGTTGAATCTCCCTGAGGAAGGTTTGCAGGTCGTTGTCATGGAAGTTGTGTGCTCTTCCCATGTGCCTCTTTGAAATGGCCTTCATCCTTCTTTGGGTGTCTCTGCCAGATCCTCTAGTAGAAGACATTTTTAAAAAGTGGTATTAAATCTCACATGAGCCATCCAGTTTGGCTACCTAACAGTTAGCTCAGTAAGCCAAGCACTTTCCTGTTTACCTGCTGCTCTCCCACCCTGCTAGTGCTCATTTAGCCAGACTTCACTTTTTAAAGGCTGCACTGTAATTTCCAAGCACTCTCAGCACCATATTCCTGTTTACATGGGATTTACACCAGAGAACTACCAATGGATATTTAAAACAGCTGATCCAAGAAATACTGGTGGGGCCAGCACTGCAGAGCATCAGTGAGCACAAGTCCTGCCTCACTGTTGCAAACACCCCATGCCAATTAAACACAGAATTGCAGTAAAACCTAAGTGGAATAAAACACTTGATCCTTTAGTGGTTGCACCTCAAGCCAACCAACACAGAATTGCAGTACAACCCAAATGGACTAAGTTACCTCCTCCATCAAAGAAAAAGACAGACTCAGGTGTATCACTGTTTAATTCAAAAAAAATTCTAAGTTTACATAACTAATATCATTGCAAAAGGTTAAACATTAAGATTACAATAGGCACTTAGACAATAATAAATTATAAATTAGTACAGGAACAAAGGAACAGGAGTAGGCCATTCAGCCCCTCGAGCCTGTTCCACCATTCAATTAGATCATGGGCTGATCTGTATCTTAACTCCATCTACCTGCCTTGGTTCCACAACCTTTAATACCCTTGCCTAACAAAAATCTATCAATTTCAGTTTTGAGATGTTCAACTGACCTAGCCTCAACAGCTTTTTGGGGGAAGAGAGTTCCAGATTTCCACTACCCTTTGTGTGAAGGAGTGCTTTCTGGCATCAGCTCTGAATAACTTAGCTCTAATTTAATTAATAATGAAATGACATTGGCAATTTTCCACTCCAAGGGGACAATTCCTGAATCAAGAAAGTTTTGGAAGATCACGGCTAATGTATCAACAGTTTCCTCAGCTACTTCTTTTAAAACCCTGGGGTGGAAATCCTAGAAATTTCTCTATCTTTAATCTCATTAGTTTCTTCATTACCATTTTTAAATTTATACTTAATCCAGTTACTTCCTCCCCTTGATTTATTTTTAGTTTTTCTTGTATCTCTGGCACTTTATCCTCATCCTCGACTGTGAAGACTGATACAAAGTAACTATTTAGTAATTCTGCCATTTCCTGATTTCCAATTACAGTATCACCTGTGTCTGTCATTAAGGGGCCCACATTCCCCTTAGCAACCCTCTTTCTCTTCATATATTTGTAAAAATCTTTGATGTTGTCCTTGATATCCCTCGCAAGCTTTTCCCAAATTCCCTTTTTGCAGCTCTTACCACTTTCTTTGTATCCCTTTGCTGTTCTTTATAACTATCCCAGTCTGCAGGATCTTTACTGTTCTTTGCATCCGTATAAGCCCTTTCTTTTAGTTTTATACCATCTCTCACTTCCTTTGTTGACCAAGGTTGTTTAATTACACACGTAGAGCTCTTGCCCTTTAAGGGTATGTACAGGACTTGTATTCTAGCAAATACTTTTTTGAATACGCCCCACTGTTCATCCGTAGTTTTATCTGTTAGTAGTTTTGTACAGTCTATTGTGGTCAATTCTGCTACTGAATTCTATCATACTATAGTCACTGTCAGCTATATGTTCCCTTACCGTTAAGATTATTGACTAATTCAGACGCATTACTCATCACTAAATCTAATATGGCCTGTTCTCTTGTTGGTTCAAGAACATATTATAAACAGGTACAAACTTAAAGTATAGTACAGCATCTTTGCTATATTGTAATCAATTGTAAACAATTTTACAACACCAAGTTATAGTCCAGCAATTTTATTTTAAATTCACAAGCTTTCGGAGGCTTCCTCCTTCGTCAGGTGAACGATGTGAAAATGAAATCCTCGAAATGAAATCGCATTTATAATTCACAGAACAATGCTTGGTGAGTACAGACAGTTTTTTCAACTGCCCGTTGCCAAGGCAATCAGTGTGCAGACAGACAGGTGTTACCTGCCAGGTCTCACAGAATATACATGCAGACGCTGCGACAACGGATGAACGGACACCGCGCAACAATCGCCAAACAGGAGGGTTCCCTCCCAGTCGGGGAACACTTCAGCAGTCATGGACATTCATCCACCGACCTTCGGGTAAGCGTACTCCAAGGCGGCCTTCAAGACACACGACACAAAATCGTCGAGCAGAAATTGATAGCCAAGTTCCGCACCCATGAGGACGGCCTCAACCCGGATCTTGGGTTCATGTCACGCTACACGTTACCCCACCAGCGAACAAATGTTATCTGTTTTTAATATAACGGGTCAGTTGCTGTCTTTTCTATGTTTCTACCTATCTCTTTTTTTTTGTTTGTTTTTTTTTGGTGATTTGTATATTCTGTGAGACCTGGCAGGTAACACCTGTCTGTCTGCACACTGATTGCCTTGGCAACGGGCAGTTGAAAAAACTGTCTGTACTCACCAAGCATTGTTCTGTGAATTATAAATGCGATTTCATTTCGAGGATTTCATTTTCACATCGTTCACCTGACGAAGGAGGAAGCCTCCGAAAGCTTGTGAATTTAAAATAAAATTGCTGGACTATAACTTGGTGTTGTAAAATTGTTTACAATTGTCAACCCCAGTCCATCACTGGCATCTCCACATATTGTAATCAAGAGAGAGCCAGCTATGGCTAATTTAGGTTCAAAGATTGGACTTGCCATATGGCTTAGGAAGACTGGATTCACAGTTCATATTCAATGTCATTGACAAGCTAACAGCTTTGAATATTCATTTTATATCTGTTATGTAGGCATCTTGATGATTCTGGGATTTCGAGCTCCATTACACCATCTGGGAGTCCATGCCACGTGTTGATCACTCTGTGTGTGAAGAACTTCCTGACATCAGTATTAAATCAGTTCTGTCCTGCAAGGCCAGGTTACTGATAAGAGTCTCTCCTACAATCTATTGTTCTTCACAGTATCAAACATCTTAAGCACTGCTTCACATACTCAAATCTATCCCCGAGCTATAACTTGGTCTGAATTATTTCTAACTTCTCCTTGGATAATCGCTCATCATACTTCTTTGGGTATATCACACAAGTTTGTCGGGTACAGTTTTTGATCCGAGAATACTACTGCTCAACCTGCGAGCCAGACAGCGGAAGTGTCTGTAGCCAGTAGCCAGTAACCAGCCTGAGCTTCAACCTGGAGGGATTTGAGGACAATTCCTGTTACTGCAATTGGCCGGTGTAGCTGCGCCACTGAAAGATTCCTACAATGTTTAAAAATACTAAAAGAATTCAGGTGCACAGATGCTGAAGACAGGCCAAAGATCAAAAAATCTATTGTCAGGGCAGTCTGTGCACTGCTGCACTGGGGCGTTTTGCATTGGAAATGCAGCAACAAAAATCTCTATTCACAGAACCTCAGTCCCAAAGAGTCTTGAATCTTTAGAAGTTTCTTTTAATAACTTTTGACTGAGTCTCTGACAAACTGTTGCATAGCAAAGTTCCAGGGAGTCTTACTCGACTGCCTCTGCTGGAAATAAGCAGTGCAACGCAGAGAACAAAACTCCTCAGCTCTTATACAAAAGCAAAACGCTGCAGATGCTGGAAATCTGAAACAAAAACAGAAAATACTGGAAACACACAGCAGCTCAGGCAGCTTCTGTAGAGAAGAAACAGTTAACGTTTCAGGTCGATGACCTTTCATCAGAACTGAAAGAAGTTAGAGATTTTACATATAGAACGTACAGCACAGAAACAGACCATTCGGTCTAACAGGTCCATACCGGTGTTTGTGCTCCACACTAGCCTCCTCTCTCCCTACTTCATCTAACCCTATCAGCATATCTTTCTATTCCCCTATTGTAAGGGGAATAGACAGGCGTTTCTGCGGACGCAACCGAGACTCCAGGATGGTATGTTGCCTCCCTGGTGCAAGGGTCAGGGATGTCTCGGAGCGGCTGCAGAACATTCTGGAGGGGGAGGGTGAACAGCCAGTTGTCGTGGTGCATATAGGTACCAACGATATAGGTAAAAAATGGGATGAGGTCCGACAAGCTGAATTTAGGGAGTTAGGAGTTAAACTAAAAAGTAGGACCTCAAAGGTAGTAATCTCAGGATTGCTACCAGTGCCACGGGCTAGCCAGAGTAGGAATGACAGGATAGCTAGGATGAATACGTGGCTTGAGAGATGGTGCAAGAGGGAGGGATTCAAATTCCTGGGACATTGGAACCGGTTCTGGGGGAGGTGGGACCAGTACAAATTTGACGGTCTGCATCTGGGCAGGACTGGAACCAATGTCCTAGGGGGACTGTTTGCTAGTGCTGTTGGGGAGGGTTTAAACTAAAGTGGCAGGGGGATGGGAATCGATGCAGGAAGTCAGTGGGAAGTAAAGTGGTGACAGAAACAAAAGGCAGTAAGGGAGAGTGTACAAAACATGACCGGACACATGGTCTGAGAAAGCAGGGCAAAGACCAAGGGAAGTCTAGATTAAACTGCATTTATTTCAATGCAAGAAGTCTGATGGGCAAGGCAGATGAACTCAGGGCATGGATGGGTACATGGGACTGGGATGTTATAGCTATTACTGAAACATGGCTAAGGGAGGGGCAGGACTGGCAGCTCAATGTTCCAGGGTACAGATGCTATAGGAAAGATAGAGCAGGAGGTAAGAGAGGAGGGGGAGTTGCGTTCTTGATTAGGGAGAACATCACGGCAGTAGTGAGAGAGGATATATCCGAGGGTTCGCCCACGGAGTCAATATGGGTAGAACTGAAAAATAAGAAGGGAGAGATCACGTTGATAGGATTGTACTACAGACCCCCAAATAGTCAACGGGAAATTGAGGAGCAAATATGTAAGGAGATTACAGACAGCTGCAAGAAAAAATAGGGTGGTAATAGTAGGGGACTTTAACTTTCCCAACATTGACTGGGACAGCCATAGCATTAGGGGCTTGGATGGAGAGAAATTTGTTGAGTGTATTCAGGAGGAATTTCTCATTCAGTATGTGGATGGCCCGACTAGAGAGGGGGCAAAACTTGACCTCCTCTTGGGAAATAAGGAAGGGCAGGTGACAGAAGTGTTAGTGAGGGATCACTTTGGGACCAGAGATCATAATTCCATTAGTTTTAAGATAGCTATGGAGAATGATAGGTCTGGCCCAAAAGTTAAAATTCTAAATTGGGGAAAGGCCAATTTTGATGGTATTAGACAGGAACTTTCAGAAGTTGATTGGGAGAGTCTGTTGGCAGGCAAAGGGACGTCTGGTAAGTGGGAGTCCTTCAAAAATGTGTTAACCAGGGTTCAGGGTAAGCACATTCCTTATAAAGTAAAGGGCAAGGCTGGTAGAAGTAGGGAACCTTGGATGACTCGGGAGATTGAGGCCCAAGTCAGAAAGAAGAAGGAGGCATATGACATGCATAGGCAGCTGGGATCAAGTGGATCCCTTGAAGAATATAGAGATTGCCGGAGTAGAGTTAAGAGAGAAATCAGGAGGGCAAAAAGGGGACATGAGATTGCTTTGGCAGATAAGGCAAAGGTGAATCCAAAGAGCTTCTACAAATACATAAAGGGCAAAAGAGTAACTAGGGAGAAAGTAGGGCCTCTGAAGGATCAACAAGGTCATCTATGTGCGGAACCACAAGAGATGGGTGAGATCCTGAATGAATATTTCGCATCGGTATTTACGGTTGAGAAAGGCATGGATGTTAGGGAACTTGGGGAAATAAATAGTGATGTCTTGAGGAGTGTACATATTACAGAGAGGGAGGTGCTGGAAGTCTTAATGCGCATTAAGGTAGATAAATCTCCGGGACCTGATGAAATGTATCCCAGGACGTTATGGGAGGTTAGGGAAGAAATTGAGGGTCCCCTAGCAGAGATATTTGAATCATCCACCGCTACAGGTGAGGTGCCTGAAGATTGGAGGGTAGCAAATGTTGTACCTTTGTTTAAGAAGGGCGGCAGGGAAAAGCCTGGGAACTACAGACATCTGTAGTGGGTAAGTTGTTAGAGGGTATTCTGAGAGACAGGATCGACGGGCATTTGGAGAGGCAGGGACTGATTAGGAACAGTCAGCATGGTTTTGTGAGAGGAAAATCATGTCTCACGAATTTGATTGAGTTTTTTGAAGGGGTAACCAAGAAGATAGATGAGGGCTGTGCAGTAGACGTGGTCTACATGGACTTTAGCAAAGCCTTTGACAAGGTACCGCATGGTAGGTTGTTACATAAGGTTAAATCTCACGGGATCCAAGGTGAGGTAGCCAATTGGATACAACATTGGCTTGACGACAGAAGACAGCGGGTGGTTGTAGAGGGTTGTTTTTCAAATTGGAGGCCTGTGACCAGCGGTGTGCCTCAGGGATCGGTGCTGGGTCCGCTGTTATTTGTTATTTATATTAATGATTTGGATGAGAATTTAGGAGGCATGGTTAGTAAGTTTGCAGATGACACCAAGATTGGTGGCATCGTGGACAGTGAAGAAGGTTATCGAGGATTGCAACGGGATCTTGATAAATTGGGCCAGTGGGCCGATGAATGGCAGATGGAGTTTAATTTAGATAAATGTGAGGTGATGCATTTTGGGAGATCGAATCGGGCCAGGACCTACTCCGTTAATGGTAGGGCGTTGGGGAGAGTTATAGAACAAAGAGATCTAGGAGTACAGGTTCATAGCTCCTTGAAAGTGGAGTCACAGGTGGATAGGGTGGTGAAGAAGGCATTCAGCTTGCTTGGTTTCATTGGTCAGAACATTGAATACAGGAGTTGGGATGTCTTGTTGAAGTTGTACAAGACATTAGTTAGGACACACTTGGAATACTGTGTACAGTTCTGGTCACCCTATTATAGAAAGGATATTATTAAACTAGAAAGAGTGCAGAAAAGATTTACTAGGATGCTGCCGGGACTTGATGGTTTGACTTATAGGGAGAGGTTAGATAGACTGGGACTTTTTTCCCTGGAGAGTAGGAGGTTGAGGGGTGATCTTATAGAAGTCTATAAAATAATGAGGGGCATAGATAAGGTAGATAGTCAAAATCTTTTCCCAAAGGTAGGGGAGTCTATAACGAGGGGTCATAGATTTAAGGTGAGAGGGGAGAGATACAAAAGGGTCCAGAGGGGCAATTATTTCACTCAAAGGGTGGTGAGTGTCTGGAACGAGCTGCCAGAGGCAGTAGTAGAGGCGGGTACAATTTTGTCTTTTAAAAAGCATTTGGACAGTTACAAGGGTAAGATGGGTATAGAGGGATATGGGCCAAGTGCAGGCAATTGGGACTAGCTTAGTGGTATAAACTGGGCGACATGGACATGTTGGGCCGAAGGGCCTGTTTCCATGTTGTAAACTTCTATGATTCTATGATTCTATTCATTTCTCCCTCATGTGTTTACCTGTCCCATTACCACCATATAAAGAAACAAAAGATGGGTCTAGAGGAGGTGTAAATGGTAACAGCAGATCCATTACGAGCACCTGCTATCTGAGAAAATGGGAGCATTGATTATAATCTAAAGTTGTTGAATTCAGTGTTGCAGCTAGAAGATTGTAAAGTGCCAAATCAAAATATGTGGTGCTGTTCAAGCTTGCATTGAGCTTCATTGGAACAATGTCGGAGGCCAACGACAGAGAGGTTAGAGTGGGAACGTGATGAAGAATTAAAGTGACAGGTGATGCTTGCGGACTGAACATCGGTGTTCAACAAAGCGATCACCCAATCTGCGTTTCGTCTCCCCTGTGTCGAGGAGGCTGCATCATGAGCAGCGAATATGGTATACTAAGTCGGAAGAAGCACAAATAAATCGCTGTTTCACCTGGAAGGGGTGTTTGGGGCCCTGGATGTGTAAATTCATATTAAAAAACAAATATAGTACAGAAATGTTGTTGCTTGGATTTTGGCAGAGCTGTTCCTCCATCAACCTAATCATAGTAAGGACATCAGTCCCCTTGAGAGGATATAGAGGTGAACAATAAAGATATTGGGGATTGTAGGCATCAAATATTTAAGTTATTAGGAAAGATTAAGGAAACTGGGCTTCTTTTCTTTAAAAAAGAGGATACTTCAAGGTGACTATTACTAGTGGATAATAATTAAAAATGATGAAATGAAGAGTAAGAAGGGAAATCGAGCAGTATAACTGGGTTCAGAGGACAATTAGATATGTATCTGGAGAGAGAAAAGATTCAAGGACATGGTGAGAGAGCAGGTAGGTGGGGCTGAGATCTATGAAAACGGGGCAGGCCTGTTAGGCCCAATTAATTGCCTTTTCCGGGTTCTTTTTAACCTAAGTTTTCTCCCCTTCTCTCTTGAAGCAGCTGCATATTGGTGGTGTACAGTTCCAGGGGTGCTAGCAGCTATTCTTGTGTAAACCCAAGCAATGCCCACAGGCTATTAAAATCAGGAGGGTATCACAGCTGAATCCAATCCTGTCCTCATCCCACATCCACAATCTCCAGCAAGTGCCACTAATCAGCAGTTAAAAGCAGGACTCCTGCTGTTTTTCCCCCTCCCTAGGTGCCCATAGGTGCTAAAACTAACTGCAGTGCCCGAACTGCTACCTCAGTCTTAGGTTCTTAGTCTAAAGCTGTTACTCCTGTATTATCTTGTATTCTACTTCCTTCATTTTATTGAGATGAATTTGAACGAGAAGCAAAGAAAATGTTCTGCAGACATTTTGATAAAAAACGATAACTTGCATTTATATAGCACCTTTAACATAGTAAAACATCCCAAGGTGCTTCAGTTACCAAACAAAATTTGACACCAAGCCAGGTGAGGTGAGAGTGACTGCCCTTGACATCAAGGCAGTATTTGACAGAGTGTGGCACCAAGGAGCCCTAGTAAAATTGAAGTCAATGGGAATCAGGGGGAAAACTCTCCAGTGGCTGGAGTCATACCTAGCACAAAGGAAGATTGTAATGGTTGTCGGAGGCCAATCATCTCAGCCCCATAACATTGTTGCAGGAGCTCCTCAGGGCAGTGTCCTATGCCCAACCATCTTCAACTGCTTCATCAATGACCTTCCCTCCGTCATAAGGTCAGAAGTGGGGCTGTTCACCAATGATTGCAGTGTTCAGTTCCATTCGCAACCGCTCAGATAATGAAGCAGTCCGTGCCCGCATGCAGCGAGACCTGAATAACATCCAGGCTTGGGCTGATAAGTGGCAAGTAACATTCGCGCCAGATAAGTGCCAGGTAATGACCATCTCCAACAAGAGAGAGTCAGCCACCACCCCTTGACATTCAATGGAATTACCATCGCCAAATCCCCCAGCATCAACATCCTGGGGGTCACCATTGACCAGAAGCTTAACTGGACCAGCTACATAGGTAGCTACAAGTGCAGGTCAGAGACCGAGTATTCTGCGGCCATTGACTCATCTCCTGACTCCCCAAAACCTTTCCACCATCTACAAGGCACAGGAGTGTGATGGAATACTCTCCACTTGCCTGGATGAGTGCAGCTCCAACAACACTCAAGAAGCTCGACACATCCAGGACAAAGCAGCCCGCTTGATTGGCACCCCATCCACCACCCTAAACATTCACTCCCTCCACCACCAGCGCATCATGGCTGCAGTGTGTACAATCTACAAGATGGACTGCAGCAACTCGCCAAGGCTTCTTCGACAGCACCTCCCAAACCCACGACCTCTACCACCTGGAAGGACAAAGGTAGCAGGCACATGGGAACAACACCACCTGCACGTTTGCCTCCAAGTCACACACCATCCTGACTTGGAAATATATCGCCGTTCCTTCAGCGTCGCTGGGTCAAAATCCTGGAACTCCCTTCCTAACAACACTGTGGGAGAACCTTCACCACACAGACTGCAGTGGTTCATGGAGGTGGGTCACCATCACCTTCTCAAGGGCAATTAGGGATGGATAATAAATGCTGGCCTTGCCCACATCCGATGAATGAATAAAAAAAAATTTGGGTGCCAGCCTAATTTGCAGCCCTTCCGTCACACTTTCACTGGACTTACAGTGGGAGCGTACCGGAAGGACCTCGGATTTTTGGCCCCAATCTATTTACTTACTCGCAAGTATTCTTCTTGTAAATGTATTTTAATCTTGGAGAAATATTAAGGCACTATGCTAATTGTCAGAAGTAGAATTTCTATGGGCTCTCCCAATCTCCCACCGTAACTTTGGCGGAAACCCGTGAAATGGCAGAACGGTTGTTCGACATTCTCTGGGAGTTTCTCCGATCTTCTGCCAATGTTATGGTGAGAAATTAGGAGAATCTCTGCATAAATTCTACCCCATTGTTTTTGAAGCCTCAGAAGCGCTGATTATCACCCAATGCACTCATTTAAACAGGTTGAATTTTACCCTTTGTGAACATCACTAATAGAGAAAGGCTGAAAGAATAACTGGTTTTAAGTGCACCTTCTAGCTCTATGTCTTTTCTATAACTATATATACTGCATTGTGCTTATAGAGTGCTCTGTCCAATTTTTAAGATTAAATATTGTTTAATCTGTAAATAAATTCTATAATGATTTTAATCTGTACAAGTCTAGTCTGATGGGTGATATTCCTGTATTCGAACAGATTTAAGACATAATGGAAATCCAACAGAAATTCTAGTCAGCAATTTATCACAGTTGCATTAACTGTTAGCAGGCCAACTGTCAGCCTCTGCAAAGGGAGAGCTCATAAGAAGCACATTTCCTGTTCTTGAGGGACGTGGTGCGCTCACAGGAAGTGTTGTACGATTGTTGAAAGGGAAATGATATCTTAAAATCCTGATCATAATGACCTGTGATCCCAAATCCATTTTTGCTCCCTAGACCTAGACAAAGTGAGAAAAGTAGTCACTTAATGAAAAATGACAGCCTCTTGAAGCCCAAAGGCTGCTACAATTTCTACACAAAAACTAATAGTTATCAGTGGGCAAAGACAAAAGCTAATCTCTAAAAGACACAAGTAGACAACACTTTATTCTGCTGAAAAACAATTCTGTCACTAGGATACTGTACATAGAATTACAAATATGGACAATTCTAAAAGTGTTTCTTTACTTGACCTTTAAAGTTCTAATGAATGATTCGAGTCTGTGTGCTTCTTTTCTTCCTTTACCATTGTTCGATAGAGAAAAGAATTTTGTCAGAAGCAGAAAGAGAGGAACTGATATCTCTCCAAAGAACACATTTGTCCTCAGGCCATTGTAACAGTTACGCAGATCTGGAGGGGAAAACAAAAAAAGCAGCTGTGTTAAAGTAGCTTTCAACTTTTTCCCCTTAAGAAAAAAATACATAATTAAAAAAGACGCCTCATTGTGAGTCATAAAACTAATTGGTTGAAAATTCTGGCAATGTGAAAGTGAAGCTACAGTAGTTTACAAACAAACCCCTGACTGACTGGATACCTTCAAACCCCTGCTGACTGCTGCAGGGGTTTGAAGGTATCCAGAGTTTCCACCATTTCACTATTTACAGCAGTAGAGTGGGAGGAAATTCACCCCAGTGTGTAGATATTTCCCAGCAATCGCCTGCTAGATCACAATACCAAACACACAAAGGCACATTTTGAAGCCCTATGTCACTATCTTTGTCCTTTCACCTACTTAATGCCAGTTCTACCATACACAGCTAATGGTATGAAAACAAAAAAAAAATCAGCATTGCATAGATAATAAATATTAACAAAGTAAATAAATCGAGTGCTTCTCTTTTTTTTGCCAATTTTAATCGTTTTGAAAGTGTTGACTCCTTCTGTGGTGTAGTTCCACAGATGCCGCTCAGCCTCTGGTACTTTGCCCAAGTGGCCTTTAGTCACGTGCAAGCTATTCAACTTCAGAAGTGTCCTCATCCAACATTCACGCAAGTGTTTCTGGCATGGGTTGTTGGTTTGTGAACAGGAGCAGTAACCCTCACCGACTGTCGCCCCAGCTGAGATTACTCACCAGGAACCCAGAACCTTTCTAGTCTGTATGCTTCAGCCACAGCCATAAACTTGTGGAGCTACTGAGGCAGTTCTCTTGAGTGTTCATGACATTATCCCTCATTAGTTAAATCACTACCTTGTAATTCACTGCCAATAATGATGTGCACTCAGCCAATATGAAATACTGACAGCTTCAAACTGGGATTCTCCTCATTGAGTCAATGAAGTCACTCACTGACTAACTGTGGCTGTTAGCTGAGCATATAAGATATTAAGGGGAACGGATAGGGTGGATAGAGAGAAACAATTTCCGCTGGTTGGGGATTTTAGGAGTAGGGGGCACAGTCTAAAAATTAGAGCCAGACCTTTCAGGAGCGAGATTAGAAAACATTTCTACACACAAAGGGTTGTCGAAGTTTGGAACTCTCTTCTGCAAACGGCAATTGATACTAGCTCAATTGCTAAATTTAATCTGAGATAGATAGCTTTTTGGCAATCAAAGGTATTAAGGGATATGGGCCAAAGGCAGGTATATGGAGTTAGATCACAGATCAGCCATGATCTTATCAAATGGCGGAGCAGGCACGAGGGGCTGAATGGCCTACTCCTGTTCCTATGTTCCTATATCTTGGGGTGTAGGTTCCTACAGGACCTGAACTGTAGGGATTCCTTTGGCACATGACATGTTTGGAGAAACATTTACTCTGAACAAGACTGGATTTTTGATAAATTGTATGAATGAGACATGGGGGAGACACTGTACCCTAAAAGTTTTCTCCTTAAACAATATTTCTCTTTTAAGTACAAAATAAAATCCCCCAAACTACTGACAGGAATACCAACCTTTTATTTTTTACGAAGCTTCTTTATGAAGGTAACTTCATCTCGATTCCTTATACCATAACTGCAAGTGTAAAAGTTACATTTTAGAATCACGTAAGCATTTCTTGTTAGGCAAGTTTTCCCTTTCCATGCTAACAAGTATGTGAGTTTATGTATTAATTGAAGAGCCAACAGGAAACCAGGCACAATTACCACGCAGCAAATTCTATCTATTCATTGCAGTTTATAGCAGTCCCAGCGTTGGCAGCTGTGTGATAAAGTAAACAATACAGTGGAGCCGGCCTTAAACTTACGACATTAAATAAACAATTGTGGGTTTTCCACTGAATCACAAAATGTACTGTGAATAAAAAGTTTTGTTTTTGATTCATTTCATTGAGGTTAATGGATAACATCCAAACCTAGTGATTCAACTGTGTAATTCAGATAACGTCAAACAACTAGAGCAAAACTCAATTGAGTTATGTTTGCTTTTGAAGCCTATGAATTTTCTTTATATTTGTTTTAAACCCTCCTATTTTTCTAAGCAGACAAAGTTTAATATAAGAGAACATTTGTTTGTGAGATAATTTTAAGTTTTGCTATATATATTGACTAGTGTTTCCGAATGGCCGCGTTAATTATCTACTAAAACTGAATGACTATGCCGTTTGAGCTATGCTTAACGAATATTTTGTAAGTTACTATTTTTAGCTTTTCCAATGGGCAAAAGGGAGACGGCAAGCATGTTCTCTTAGAGTTTAGTTAACTTCAAGATAGGTCTGGCGATTGGAGATTGGGACAGAGTCAATCCTCTGTGGCAGACTCAATAATCCAAATGGGTTTGCGGTATACCAGACACTACTGACGACTTTCTAGCCAGCTTGGTTTATTGGTGGGACCTGATAGGTAGACCTGCAACTGTGGGCTGGAATCATTCTCACTCAGTTCCACATAACCTTATAATTCAATGCCCCAAAAGGTAGGGTGGTCCTAGCTGGAAAAGAAGTAGGAAGTTTACTATATTCTGTACTGAAAAGCTGTGGGGTTTCAGCTGGTTAAGCAGCAGAATCCCTACAAATACTTGGGAGTCTTTAACCCTTGGTTCTTGGTTCTTGCCGACCTGAAGCTAAATAGTTTGGTTTGGACATTCTTAGCATGGTGAAGTGTTCCTCCACATGTCAGGCATTTATGGTTGCTTACATTTTCTCTCTGCTTTTTCCTGTCTGTTCTGTTTTGCCCAGTCTGTTAAGAGGCCTCATGTCACTTTCCTACTCTATTCTCCATCTCTTTGGGGGATACTAGAACAGGCAGGAAAAATGATAAAGCAGCAGAGAAAATGAGGCAACCTTAAATGTTTTGCCTTTTTTCAATATTTTCTCACAACATACTCTACATCCTTCTACTCGGTCAAAGAATTTCAGCTGCTATCTTGCAATACAGGAGTTATCCTTCTCGGAGACTTTCAGCACCACCTTGACATACATTTCACCATTTCTATCAAATGACCCATGGAAAGATATGTGCATTTTAAAATTTTATTCAAAGGCGATAAAACCTAAAGCTACTTATCGGTGATCGGGAGGACTTAAGATGGGAAAATCATATTCTATGAGCTTGTTAATACTTACTCTTTGAGTTTCATTTTGTCATCAGTTAGTTTCTCCCCATTAAATGTCAGAAGGTATGTCCGCCAGATATATTTCCTATAAGTGTCCAATTAGGAAAATAGCAAAAAGAAAGCCTTGTAATTCACACAACATTTCATGGAATTCATTCCATTCACTCTTTCTTCTGCACACTGACAAGATTATAACATTTCACTCTAACACCAACAAAAAGAGCTCCTAATATTTCACATTAAATTACATATAAATATAACAGAAATTATTTTATTACAATACACTTAAAATTTTTTGCTGATATTTGGAATGCAAAATAAGAATTAAACAAACATAGGTCTTGGGTTTGAGTTTGTTTCAGTTTCTGAATATTACAAGGAGAATTTCTCATCAGTTATTCATTTCAGGTTATTTAAGAGGAATAGAAACTTATTCTGAATTCTTCCCTAGTCTCCCATTTGTTTCTCCAAAGGTTTACATTTTGAATACAAATTTATAGGGCTTCTTCCTGGACCCCTGTAATCAACCATTTCCATTGGAAAGAATGCAACAGAAATTTGAATCAAAAACAGAAAATGTTGGAAACAGTCAGCAGGTCAGTCAGTATCTATGGCGAGAACTGGTGAGTTAATGTTTCAGCTGTGGACCTTTGTCACTTCAGTGCGCCCATTGCAGAAGTTGGAGAAAGAAATGCAACAGCACAAATTGAGATAAATAGGTTTGATCTGAGATGTGGTTGCAAGGTGACCAAGGTTGGAAACTAAATATTCCAGGGTATTTGACTTTTCGAAAAGACAGACAAAACGGAAAAGGTGGTGGGGGGAGGGGGGGGTAATAAAGGATGAGATAAAGACAGTAGCGAGGAAGGATCTTGACTTGGGGATCAGGAAGTAGAATCAGTATGGGTGGAGATAAGAAACAACAAGGGGCAGGAAACACTTTTGGGAGTAATTTATAGGCCCCACACTTGCCATTCTGCCTTACTTTGACTTCTGCTTCTTCAAATAATGACCTGATAAATGGCCTCAAAATCCATTAAAATTTTGTACCTGCTGCAATTGGTTGTCATTGGCAGATGATGAATCTATTGCATTCTCCAAAATTCCCAAACTGCCCTCCCCCCATGCCCTCCAAGTTTCTCCCCGTTAGTCCGTAGCTAAGTGTCTTTGTCTTACATGGTACCTCCCCAGATACTTGTCCGCTAATGCTGGGAACTCGTAAGTGGGGAATTAGTGTGTCACCCAGTCTATGGCACAGTGCATTGGCACAAATTCATACTTAGGTGATTTTTGTTTCTTTGTAATCTGTATTTTAGATCAGTTACATAGATATGAGAGGCGAGTTGGCTAAGGTAGATTGGGAAATTAAATTAAAGGGTACGACGGTTGAAAAGCAATAGCAAACATTTAAAGAAATATTTCAATATTCTCAACAAATATACATTCCATTGAGAAAAAAAATCTCCTCGGGAAAAGTGATCCATCCATGGTTAACTAAAGTTAAGGATTGTATTAGATTAAAAGAAGAGGCATATAATGTTGCCAAGAGTAGTAAGCCTGAGGATTGGGAGAGTTTTAGAAACCTGCAAAGGATGACCAAAAAACTGATAGAGAGAGAAAATAGAATATGAGAGTAAACTAGCAAGAAATATAAAAACAGATTGTAAGAGCTTCTACAAGTATGTAAAAAGAAAGAGAGTAGCAAAAGTAAACGTGGGTCCCTTAGAGGCTGAAACAGGAGAAAATATAATGGGAAATAAGGAAACAAATATTTTGTACCTATCTTCACAGTAGAGGACTGAGAGAATACAGGGAACTACAGGCCAGTTAGTCTGACTTCAGTAGTCAGAAAAGTACATAATAGTAACGGGGCACTTAGAAAATCATAATATGATTATGATGTGGAGATGCCGGTGATGGACTGGGGTTGACAATTGTAAACAATTTTACAACACCAAGTTATAGTCCAGCAATTTTATTTTAAATTCACAAGCTTTCGGAGACTTCCTCCTTCCTCATTTACCTGAGGAAGGAGGAAGTCTCCGAAAGCTTGTGAATTTAAAATAAAATTGCTGGACTATAACTTGGTGTTGTAAAATTGTTTACAATAATATGATTAGGCAGAGTCAACATAGTTTTATGAAAGGGAAATCATGTTTGACAAATCTACTGGAGCTTTTTGAGGATGTAACTAGCAGATAAAGGGGAACCAGTGGATGTCATATATTTGTATTTTCAAAAGGCATTCGATAAGGTTCATTCAAAAGGTTGTTACATAAGATTAGGGCTCATGGGTTTGGGGGTAATATATTTTCAGTGGGATGCCGCAAGGATCAGTGCTTGGGCCTCAGCCATTTACAATCTATATTAATGACTTAGATGAAGGGACCAAGTGTTTGCTGATGATACAAAGCTAGATGGGAAAGTAAGCTGTGAGGAGGACACAAAGGGGTGATTTTAACCCCCAAGAACGGGTGGGGTTGGGGGCAGGTAGAAGTTGAAAATAGTTGTTTTTTGGGGTCGTAATTGCAAAATCTTCGGACTTTACATTCCCCCTGGGAAGCCTGTGCTTTTATGCGCCCAAGTTAAACCCGGAAATAAAGCCGGGCTTCAATTGTATAGGGCTTTGGTGAGACCACACCAGGAATACTGCGTACAGTTTTGGTCTCCTTACCTAAGGAAGGATATACTTGCTTTAGAGGCGGTGCAACAAGGGTTCACTAGATTGATTCCTGGGATGAGAGGGTTGGCCTATGAGGAGAGACTGAGTAAAATGGGCCTATACTCTGTGGAGTTTAGAAGAATGGGAGGTGATTATATAAGATTCTGAGGGGGCTTGACAGGGTAGATGCTGAGAGGCTGTTTCCCATTGCTGGAGTGTCTAGAGCTGGGGGGGGCATAGTCTCAGGATACCGGGTTAGCCATTTAGAATCATAGAAAATTTACGACACAGAAGGAGGCCATTTGGCCCATAGTGTCTGTGCTGGCCAAAAATGAGCCACCCAGCCTAATGCCACTTTCCAGCACTTGGTCCGTAGCCCTGTAGGTTTCAGCACTTCAGGTGCATATCCAGGTACTTTTTAAATGTGATGAGGGTTTCTGCCTCGACCACCCTTTCAGGCAGAGAGTTCCAGACCCCCACCACCCTCGGTGAAAAAAATTTTCCTCAGCTCCCCTCTACTCCTTCCACCAATCACTTTAAATCTATGCCTCCTGGTTATTGACCTCTCTGCTAAGGGAAATAGGTCCTTCCCATCCACTCTGTCTAGGCCCTTCATAATTTTGTACACCTCAATTAAATCACCCCTCAGCCTCCTATGTTCCAAAGAAAACAACCCTAGCCTATCCAATCTTTCCTCATAGCTAAAATTCTCCAGTCCTGGCAACATCCTTGTAAATCTCCTCTGTATGCTCTCTAGTGCGATTACATCTTTCCTGTAATGTGGTGACCAGAACTGTGCGCAGTACTCAAGCTGTGGCCTAACTAGTGTTTTATACAGTTCTACCATAACCTCCTTGCACTTATATTCTATGCCTCAGCTAAAAAAGGAAAGTATCCCGTTTGCCTTCTGAACTACCTTACCTACTTGTCCTGCTACCTTCAGGGATCTGTGGACATGCACTCCAAGACCCGTCTCTTTCTCTACACCTCTCAGAATCCTACTATTTATTGTGTACTCTCTTGCCTTGTTTGCCCTCCCCAAATGCATTACGGTAGCATAGTGGTTATGTTACTGGGCTAGTAATCCAGAGGCCTGGACTAAAATCCAGAGTCATGAGTTCAAATCCCGCCACGGCAGCTGGCGAATTTAAATTCAATTAATTAAATAAAATCTGGAATTAAAATACTAGTATCAGTAATGATGGCCATGAAACTACCGGATTGTCGTAAAAACTCATCTGGTTCACTAATGCCCTTTAGGGAAGGAAACCTGCCGGCCTTACCCGGTCTGGCCTATATGTGACTCCAGACCCACTCAGTTGTAAAATCTCGCTACGAAAAGTCATAATAGGAATAAAACCGGACGGACCACCCGGCATCAGACCACTAGGCACCGGACACGACAACGGCAAAACACCAAGCCCAGTCGGCCCTGCAAGGTCCTCCTTACTAACATCTGGGGACTTGTGCCAAAATTGGGAGAGCTGTCCCACAGACTAGTCAAGCAACAGCCTGACATAGCCATACTCACAGAATCATACCTTTCAGCCAACGTCCCAGACTCTTCCATCACCATCCCTGGGTATGTCCTGTCCCACCGGCAGGACAGACCCACCAGAGGTGGCGGTACAGTGATAGACAGTCAGGAGGGAGTGGCCCTGGGAGTCCTCAACATTGACTCTGGACCCCATGAAATCTCATGGCATCAGGTCAAACACGGGCAAGGAAACCTCCTGCTCATTACCACCTACCGTCCTCCCTCAGCTGATGAATCAGTCCTCCTCCATGTTGAGCACCACTTGGAGGAAGCACTGAGGGGAGCAAGGGCACAGAATGTACTCTGGGTGGGGGACTTCAATGTCCATCACCAAGAGTGGCTCGGTAGCACCACTACTGACCGAGCTGGCCGAGTCCTGAAGGACATAGCTGCCAGACTGGGCCTGTGGCAGGTGGTGAGCGAACCAACACGAGGGAAAAACTTACTTGACCTCGTCCTCACCAATCTACCTGTCGCAAATGCATCTGTCCATGACAGTATTGGTAGGAGTGACCACCACACAGTCCTCGTGGAGATGAAGTCCCGTCTTCGCACTGAGGACACGATCCAACGTGTTGTGTGGCACCACCACCGTGTAAAATGGGATAGATTCAGAATCGATCTAGCAGCTCAAAACTGGGCATCCATGAGGCGCTGTGGGCCATCAGCAGCAGCAGAATTGTATTCCAGCACAATCTGTAACCTCATGGCCCGGCATATTCCTCACTCTACCATTACCAACAAGCCAGGGGATCAACCCTGGTTCAATGAGGAGTGTAGAAGAGCATTCCAGGAGCAGCACCAGGGGTACCTAAAAATGAGGTGCCAACCTGGTGAAGCTACAACTCAGGACTACATGCATGCTAAACAGCGGAAGCAACATGCTATAGACAGAGCTAAGCGATTCCACAACCAACGGATCAGATCAAAGCTCTGCAGTCCTGCCACATCCAGTCGTGAATGGTGGTGGACAATTAAACAACTAACGGGAGGAGAAGGCTCTGCAAACATCCCCATTCTCAATGATGGCGAAGTCCAGCACGTGAGTGCAAAAGACAAGGCTGAAGCGTTTGCAACCATCTTCAGCCAGAAGTGCCGAGTGCATGATCCATCTCAGCCTCCTCCCGATATCCCCACCATCGCGGAAGCCAGTCTTCGGCCAATTCGATTCACTCCACGTGATATCAAGAAACGGCTGAGTGCACTGGATACAGCAAAGGCTATGGGCCCCGACAACATCCCAGCTGTAGTGCTGAAGACTTGTGCTCCAGAACTAGCTGCGCCTCTAGCCAAGCTGTTCCAGTACAGCTACAACACTGGCATCTACCCGACAATGTGGAAAATTGCCCAGGTATGTCCTGTCCACAAAAAGCAGGACAAATCCAATCCGGCCAATTACCACCCCATCAGTCTACTCTCAATCATCAGCAAAGTGATGGAAGGTGTCGTCGACAGTGCTATCAAGTGGCACTTACTCACCAATAACCTGCTCACCGATGCTCAGTTTGGGTTCCGCCAGGACCACTCGGCTCCAGACCTCATTACAGCCTTGGTCCAAACATGGACAAAAGAGCTGAATTCCAGAGGTGAGGTGAGAGTGACTGCCCTCGACATCAAGGCAGCATTTGACCGAGTGTGGCACCAAGGAGCCCTAGTAAAATTGAAGTCAATGGGAATCAGGGGGAAAACTCTCCAGTGGCTGGAGTCATACCTGGCACAAAGGAAGATGGTAGTGGTTGTTGGAGGCCAATCATCTCAGCCCCAGGGCATTGCTGCAGGAGTTCCTCAGGGCAGTGTCCTTGGCCCAACCATCTTCAGCTGCTTCATCAATGACCTTCCCTCCATCATAAGGTCAGAAATGGGGATGTTCGCTGATGACTGCACAGTGTTCAGTTCCAGTCGCAACCCCTCAGATAATGAAGCAGTCCGAGCCCGCGTGCAGCAAGACCTGGACAACATCCAGGCTTGGGCTCATAAGTGGCAAGTAACATTCGCGCCAGATAAGTGCCAGGCAATGACCATCTCCAACAAGAGAGAGTCTAACCACCTCCCCTTGACATTCAACGGCATTACCATCACTTAATCCCCCACCATCAACATCCTGGGAGTCACCATTGACCAGAAACTGAACTGGACCAGCCATATAAATACTGTGGCTACGAGAGCAGGTCAGAGGCTGGGTATTCTGCGGCGAGTGACTCACCTCCTGACTCCCCAAAGCCTTTCCACGATCTGCAAGGCACAAGTCAGGAGTGTGATGGAATACCCTCCACTTGCCTGGATGAGTGCAGCTCCAACAACACTCAAGAAGCTCGACACCATCCAAGATAAAGCAGCCCGCTTGATTGGCACCCCATCCACCACCCCAAACATTCACTCCCTTCACCACCGGCGCACAGTGGCTGCAGTGTGCACCATCCACAGGATGCACTGCAGCAACTTGCCAAGGCTTCTTCGACAGCACCTCCCAAACCCGCGACCTCTACCACCTAGAAGGACAAGGGCAGCAGGCGCATGGGAACAACACCACCTGCACGTTCCCCTCCAAGTCACACACCATCCCGACTTGGAAATATATCGCCGTTCCTTCATTGTCGCTGGGTCAAAATCCTGGAACTCCCTTCCTAACAGCACTGTGGGAGAACCGTCACCACACGGACTGCAGCAGTTCAAGAAGACGGCTCACCACCACCTTCTCGAGGGCAATTAGTGATGGGCAATAAATGCTGGCCTCACCAGCGACGCCCACATCCCGTGAACGAATTTTTAAAAAAAATTCTCCAGAATGAATTCCATTTGCCACTTTGCTGCCCACCTGACCAGTCCATTGATGTCTTCCTGCAGTCTATAGCTTTCCTTCTCACTATCAAACACACGGCCAATTTTTGTATCATCTGTAAACTTCTTAATCATGCCCCCTACATTGAAGTCCAAATCATTAATATATACCACAAAAAGCAAGGGACCTAGTACAAATATATTCCACTGAGGAAAAAAGGGTGTAAAAGAAATGACAGCCATCCGTGGCTAAGTAAAGAAATTAAGGATAGTATGCAACTAAAAACAAGGACATATCAGGTAGCCAAACTTAGTGGGAGGATAGAAGATTAGGAAACATGGAGATGGCAAAAATGCTGAACAAATATTTTGTTTCAGTCTTTACGGTAGAGGACACTAAGAATATCCCAACACTGGACAAACAGGGGGCTCTCGGGGGAGAGGAGCTCAATACGATTAAAATCACGAAGGAATTGGTACTCAGTAAATTAATGGGACTCAAGGCGGATAAATCCCCTGGACCTGATGGCTTACATCCGAGGGTCTTGAGGGAAGTGGCAGTAGGGATTGTGGATGCTTTGGTAATAATTTTCCAAAATTCTCTGGACTCGGCAAAGGTCCCGGCAGATTGGAAAACTGCCAATGTAACACCCTTATTTAAAAAGGGTAGTAGGCAGAAGGCTGGAAATTATAGACCAGTTAGCTTAACATCTGTGGTGGGTAAAATTTTGGAGTCTATTATTAAGGAGACAGTAGCAGAACATTTGGATAAACATAATTTAATAGGACAAAGTCAGCATGGCTTTACAAAGGGGAAGTCATGTCTGACAAATTTGCTTGAGTTCTTTGAGGATATAACGTACAGGGTGGATAAAGGGGAACCAGTGGACGTAGTGTATTTGGACTTCCAGAAGGCATTCGACAAGGTGCCACATAAAAGATTATTGCTCAAGATAAAGAATCACTGGATTGGGGGTAATATTCTGGCATGGGTGGAGGATTGGTTATCTAACAGGAAGCAGAGAGTTGGGATAAATGGTACATTCTCGGACTGGCAACCTGTAGCCAGTGGTGTTCCGCAGGGGTCGGTGCTGGGTCCCCAACTCTTTACAATCTATATTAACGATTTGGAGGAGGGGACCGAGTGTAACATATCAAAGTTTGTAGATGATACAAAGATGGGAGGGAAAGTAGAGAGTGAGGAGGTCATAAAAAACCTACAAGGGGATATAGACAGGCTGGGTGAGTGGGCGGAGATTTGGCAGATGCAATACAATATTGGAAAATGTGAGGTTATGCACTTTGGCAGGAAAAATCGGAGAGCAAGTTATTATCTTAATGGCGAGAAACTGGAAAGTACTGCAGTACAAAGGGATCTGGGGGTCCTAGTGCAAGAAAATCAAAAGGTTAGTTTGCAGGTGCAGCAGGTGATCAAGAAGGCCAACGGAATGTTGGATTTTATTGCTCGGGGGATAGAATATAAAAACAGGGAGGTATTGTTGCAGTTATATAAGGTATTGGTGAGACCGCACCTGGAATACTGCATACAGTTTTGGTCTCTATACTTAAGAAAAGACATACTTGCTCTCGAGGCAGTACAAAGAAGGTTCACTTGGTTAATCCCGGGGATGAGGGGGTGGACATATGAGGAGAGGTTGAGTAGATTGGGACTCTACTCATTGGAGTTCAGAAGAATGAGAGGCGATCTTATTGAAACATATAAGATTGTGAAGGGGCTTGATCGGGTGGATGCGGCAAGGATGTTCCCAAGGATGGGTGAAACTAGAACTAGGGGGCATAATCTTAGAATAAGGGGCTGCTCTTTCAAAACTGAGATGAGGAGAAACTTCTTCACTCAGAGGGTAGAAGGTCTGTGGAATTTGCTGCCCCAGGAAGCTGTGGAAGCTACATCATTAAATAAATTTAAAACAGAAATAGACAGTTTCCTAGAAGTAAAGGGAATTAGGGGTTACGGGGAGCGGGCAGGAAATTGGACATGAATTTAGATTTGAGGTTAGGATCAGATCAGCCATGATCTTATTGAATGGCGGAGCAGGCTTGAGGGGCCGAATGGTCTACTCCTGCTCCTATTTCTTATGTTCTTATGAGTCCTGCAGAACCCCACTGGGAACAGCCTTCCAGTCACAAAAACACCCATCAACCATTACCTTTTGCTTCCTGGCACTGAGCCAATTTTAGACCCAACTAGCCACTTTCCCTTGTATCCCATGAGCTTTTACTTTTTTGAACAGTCTGCCATGTGGAACGTTGTCAAAAATCTTGCTAAAATCCATGTACACTACATCAAACGTGTTACCCTCATCGACCCTCCTTGCTACCTGCTCAAAAAATTCCAATCAAGTTAGTCAAACACGACCTTCCCTTAACAAATCCATACTGACTGTCGTTGATTAACCCATGCCTTTCTAAGTGACGGATTATCCTGTCCCTCAGAATTGATTCCAATAATTTGCCCACCACCGAGGTTAGACTGACTGGCCTATAATTACTCGGTCTATCCCTCTCCCCCTTTTTAAACAACAGTAAAACGTTAGCACCCCTCCAATCCTCCGGCACCACGCCTATGTTCAGGGAGGATTGGAAAAGGATGGTCAGAGCCTCCGCTATTTCCTCCTTTGCTTGATTAACAGCCTGGTGATTTTTCTACTTTCAAAGATGCTAATCCCCTTAAACTTCCTTTCTCACTATGTTTATCCCATCCAATATTTCACACTTCTCCTCCTTAACTACAATGTCTGCATCATCCCTCTCTTTTTTGAAGACAGACGCAAAGTATTCATTAAGAACCATACTCACATCTTCTGCCTCCACACATAGGTTATCTTTTTGGTCTCTAATAGGCCCTACTCTTTCCTTAGTTATCCTCTTGCTCTTTATGTATTTATAAAACATCTTTGGGTCTTCCTCGATTTTAATTTGCCAATATTTTTTCATGCCCTCTCTTTGCTTTCATAATTTCCTTTTTACTTTCATCCATGCACTTTTATACTCCTCTAGGCTTTCTGTAATATTGAGTTCTCGGTATCTGACGTAAGCTTCCCTTTTTTGCCTTATCTTACCCTGTATGCTCCTTGACATCCAGGGGGCTCTAAATTCGGCAGTTCTACTCTTTTTCTTTGTGGGAACATGTTTACTCTGAACCCCTTGAATCTCCCCCTTGAATGCCTCCCACTGCTGTGACATTGATTTATCTTCAAGCAGCTGTTTCCAGTCCATGTTTGCTAAATCACTTCTCAGCTTAGTAAAATTGGCCTTTCCCCAATTTAAAACTTTAACTCCTGTTCTATCTTTGTCCTTTTCCATAACTATGCTAAATCTAACTGAATTATGATCACTACCACCAAAATACTCTCCCACTGATCCTCCTTCCACCTGCCCAGCTTCATTTCCTAAAACTAAATCCAGAACTGCCTATTCTCTTGTTGGGCATGCTACGTACTGGCTAAAAAAGTTCTCCTGATTGCAATTTAAGAATTTTGTGCCCTCTGTATCCTTCACACTGTTTGTATCCAAGTTAATATTAGGGTAGTTGAAATCCCCTATTATTACTGCCTTTAGGACTGAGGTGAGGAGGAATTTCTTCACACAGAGGGCTGTGAATCTTTAGAATTCTCTACCCCAAAGGGCTGTGGATGCTCAGTCGTTGAATATATCCAAGGCTGAGAGCGATAGATTTTTTTTGGATACTAAAGGAATCGAGGGATATAGGGATTGAGCGGGAAAGTGGAGTTGAGGTCAAAGATCAGCCATGATCTGATTGAATGGCGGAGCAGGCTTGAGGGGCCGAATGGCCTACTCCTGCTCCTATTTCTTAAATTCTTAATGGCCTAACCAGTGATTTATGATGGTTTAGCACAACTTCCTTGTTTTTGTACTCTATTTCTAAAGCCACGGATCCCCTTTGCATTTTTTTTTTAAAAGTTTTGTCAACGTGTCCTGTTACCTTCAAAGATTTGTGTATGTGAACCCCCAGGTCTCTCTGTTCCTGCACTCTCTTTAAAACTGTATAGTATTCTTTAAAACTGTATAGTATACACCCAACAACTCCTGCTCCTTAACAACACCACCCCCACCCCCCTCCCCACCAACCACCCCCCTCCCCACCAACCACCCCATCTACTTTCTTTCCTTCCCTAAACATGAAAACATTGTAGCCTGGAATGTTAAGTTTGCATTCATGTTCTTGTTTGAGCAGGTCTCTGTTATTGACACAATATCAACTCCACGTAGCCACTTATGCCTGCAGCTCACCAACCTTACTTGTCACGCTCCGTGCACTCCAAACCTGCCTTAGTCTACTTTGCATTTCTCCCCGGACTACTCTACATTCTTATGCGGTTTGTCTCTCCCAGTCAGTCCTCTATGCACCTTTTGAGGTCCTGATCTTCAGTTTTCTCCCAGGCTTCTGAAACTTTGTCTATAGCACCTCAACCCCTTTATTTTCTAGATCGTCGGTTCCAAAATGCACCACGACTTCTGGCTGTTGCCATCCCCCTTGTCGAATGTTCTGCACCCGTCCATGACTTTCTCTACCCTGGCACCAGGGAGACAACACATAATCCGAGACCACATATACGATTTCAGAAATACCTCTCCATCCCCCGATCTATCGAGTCCCCTATGACAACGACATTGCTACACTTCCTGTTGCAGTCATTTGCCCCACAGCGCCATGGATTTGCTTTAGACTGCGCTCCCCCGAGCAGCCGTCACACTCACAGGTATTCAGCATAGAAAACCAATTTGTGATTGCCACATTCTCAAGAGGATTTCTGCACTTCTTGCCTCTTTTTCGAACCATGCCGGATGGCCAACCACTCACTCTCCTCCTGAACTCTCTGTGGCTGCGGGATGACCACCTCCTGTAACGTGTGACCCACAAAAATTTCAGATTCCCCTATGCACTGATAACAACAGCCCTCAAGTTCAGAAACCCTAAGCTCAAACTCAAGCAGCCGGAGGCATTTCCTGCACACACGGTTGTCCAGGGCACACAGAGCATCCTGGATGTTCTCACATGGCACAGGATGTGCATGCAACTGTTCTCAGCTGTCCTGCCATATTCCCAGAAGTTGAACAGCTACCTCGTGTAAAGCAGGTCTTCTGATATAAAAATATTTTTACACAGATAACGTGGAATTCTCTGCTGCAAACCGCCACTGAAGCAAAGTCCATGAGTTATTTTAAAAGGAATTAGAAAGTTGGTTGAAAAGGAGGAACACTAAAGCTGATGTGGAGCCAGCAGGAGCGTGGGATTAGACAAACCTGCTCTTGTGGAATAAAAACCCTGGCACAGATGAAGGATCAATTGGATGTTTCTGTCCTGTAACATTCTGTGATTCTAAGATGCTACAGATTATGCTGTATAAATAAGCTGCAGTTAGAAGTTAGAATACTATATTATAATTGCAGGTAAATATTAAGGGATAGAATTTTTGTGCAAGTTCTTCCCAACTCCTGCTATAATTCTGATGGAGATCCCAAAGAAATGGTATAAATGGGCATTTACGCTGTTTCTCCAGGGTTTATGCTGATCTTATGCTGAAATTATGGTGGGAGATCAGTAGAACCTCAACGGAAATTCTACCCCTAAATCTTTAATCATAATATAGATTTAAAGGAAGTAATCGAGAGAACTCATTCAAATGTCTGCAATTTTAATTTCCCACTCAGGAGTGGGAGTGGTGAAGAGGGGGAAATTAAGCTTGCACAACCATAAACCTCAACTACACTCAACAGACAGCATGAAGTTCACACAAAAGTTCAGAAAAAAAACGGAACTGAAGTGCCTGAAAGATCCTATACTTACTGAATGCTTCAACTTGATCACACTGAACATATTAATTCACTCCCCCTCCCTTTTATTTCCAGGTTGTTCTTGTTACAACAGATTTATAAGTTGCAGAGTGCAACACGTCTGCTTTTTACTTGACGGCTCTAAAGTTCCCAATCAGCACCACTTCTAGTTTTATGTACTTTTTAAAAAATGGAAACAACTAAAAGGCATGCTTTAAATTCAGAATTTATAACTTAAAGCACTTCTAAGTGCTCTTTCACATGGACTTTTAGAAAGCCTTTGACGTGGTATTACACAGGAGACTATTAGAGAAGATTAAGGGGTATGGGATCGGGGAAAGGTAGCAAATTGGATTAAAACTGGATAGAAGGGAGAAAACCGAGGAGGAGGAGGTAAGGGCAGTTTTTCAGAGTAGTTGGAAGTGGGAAGTGGTGCCCCACGGAGTTCTGTTCTGGGACTGCTCTGTGCACTGTGTACATCAATGATTTGGGTGTAGGGCTAGAAGGAGTGGTGTCCAAATTTGAGGCAATGCTAAAATAGGAGCCATAGTAAATAATTCTGCGGATCAAAGCAAGCTGCAAGGGGACATTGATAAGATAATGGAGTGGGCAAAAAATTGCAGATGGAATTCAATATCAGTAAGTGTGAAGTGGTACATGTTGATTAAAAAAAGTTATTTGAATCAAGAAAAGTTAGGTGATGAGGAAGAGCAGAGAGATTTGGGAGTTCAAGTTCATAGGATATTAAAAGCAACACCTCAATTGGATAAGACCATGAAAAAAGCTAATGGGATACTGGATTTTATGGCAAGAGACATAGGGAGAAAACAAAAAATTGGATAGGGCCTATTATTGGGCAGGGGTAGCGCGATCCGCTATTACCGCACGCCCAATGGCCCCTGAGCAGGCAGGACAAGGCTTTTGTGAGGTCTGAGGACTTACCTTCAAGCAGCGTTCTGAATCAACGTTGACATGAGGATTCAATGCAATTCGCACTTTCCACCAGCAGGGGAAGCCCCAATCTCTTAAAGGCAGCTGGTACCCGTTATTTGCTGAAAATTACAGTCTGCTGTCTGCACGGAGCCTGAATGGAGATCAGACATCGCACATGCAAAACACAGATGCAGCTCTCAGCCCTATGTTTACAAACTGATGAGTTATGTTAAAACATTGAATAACGGTTGCACACTTCTAAATCCCACATCCACCAATCTGCATGCCAGACTTCACCAATTTGCCATTCTGAGTTTGTACCAGGCCTGTGAGTGTGTGTGCACCAAGGTTCTCTGCTGATGCACTAGAGGCCTTGGTGCAAGAGGTGGACAGAAGGAGGGACATCTTATATCAGCAGGGGAGCAAGAGGCCCTCCAGACATATACCCAAAAGGCAGTGGGAGGTTGCGGGGGACAAAGTCAATGCTAGGCGCACAGCATCATGAACATGGATGCAGTGCAGGAAGAAGTTCAATGCTTTGGCATGAATGGTCAATGTGAGTGAGGTCAACTGTCAAGTGGGGTCTCCTACCAACTGCACCACTAGCCGTATCCACTGCTCCACGCACCCACATACCAACAAACTCTTTCCATCAGTACTCAACCAGATGCTTCCTCTCATCCTTACACATTACCACAGTTGCAAGCCGCTCACCCAGAACTCACAGGCCACACACAATGGCAGGTTTTCAACCATGACAGGCACACATCACCCAGACCACACATCCCACTTTATTGCAGGAGAAGGTGGCGCATATCAGGAGGCAGCAAGTGGCCGTGGCACTTAGCCCCTCATGCCTGTTACCCCATTCAATGAGATCATGGTGGACTTGTGACCTAACTCCATATACCCGCCTTAGCCCTATATCCCTTAATACCCTTGCTTCACAAAAATCTATCAATCTCAGATTTAGAATTCACAAGTGAGCTAGCATCAACTGCCGTTTGCAGAAGAACGTTCCAAACGTCTCCCACCCTTTGCATGTAGAAGCATTTCCTAACTTCACTCCTGCACGTCCTGGCTCTATATGTTAGGCTATGTCCCCGCATGCTAGTATTGAAGTCTAGGAGACCTCTAAAAACAGTTACAAGTGTCTCGCCAGCCAGAAGCAATAATCCAGCCACTAACCTGTAAATCCTGCATGGTCCCTTTAAATAGTGCTGGTGGGGTTCCTCCAGGCACTCTAAGACACGTTCAAATAGTTGGGGTTAAGACTGTGTGTTGAGTTGAGCGTTAGACATCATTTTGGGACTTATCACTTTAAAGCAGCGTTGTACACTGATTGTATCCATTTTCTCCTTATTTTACATGCTTCCAGCGTTTGGTATTTGCGCCTGCACTAACTCCTATATCAAGATAGCGTCCGGCGCACATCACGCTGGAAATGTGCGTGCGCAGCCAAGACGTCAGCTTGGACGTTGGAGATGCCGCATAGCGCCGAAACAACGAGGGCTACATGGCCCAATTTAGTACCCATAGAATATAAATGTCAAGCTGTAATGGTGAATCTATGTAAAACCTTAAGACCACAGTGTGCAATTTGGGGCTCATACTATAGGTAAGATGTAGTGCAGATTCACTAGGTCACTGTCTGATATGGGGAATACAAATATGAAGAAAGACTTGAAAAGTTGGGGGTGTTCTCACTTGAACAGAGGAGGTTAAGACAGAAAATGCTGGAGATACTCAGCAAATCAGGAGCATCTGTGGAGAAAGAAACAGAGTTAATGTTTCAGGTCAATGACCCTTCGTCAGAACTGGAAGAAGCTGAAGATCTATTAGAGACCTTCCCTTTTGTTCTTTCCTCCCCTTCCCCCCCTCCCACCTTTTTCCTGGCTCTGTACTTGCTTAAAAACTGTATAATCTTCAATTTCTTCAAGGTCTGACGAAGGGTCATCGACCTAAAATGTTAACTCTGTTTCTTTCTCCACAGATGCTGCCTGACTTGCTGAGTATTTCCAGCATTTTCTGTTTTTATTTCAGATTTCCAGCATCTGCAGTATTTTGCTTTTGATTTGGAGGTTGAGGGATACTGGATTGGTGTTTAAAATTATTAAGGGATTGAACAGAATATATAGAAATAGAGGGGGAAAAATTCAGTAAGTGTCCATTTTGGCCGGTGTTAGCGCCCGACGGACCCTGGGCAGGCAGGACGCAAGTTTGGACCCAAGGCAGCACTTACCTGCAATCAGCGTTCCATTCCAGGCCTTGCACATGGAATCAATGCAATTTGCACTTTCCACCACCAGAGGGAGCACAATCTCAAAGGGAGGATGTTTCTTAGAAATCTCCTAAAGGCAGCTGGTACCTGTTATTTGCTGAAAATTACAGTCTGCTGTCTGCATGGAGTCTGAATGGAGATCAGACATCGCACATGCAAAACACAGATGCAGCTCTCAGCCCTATGTTTACACACTGAGGAGTTATGTTAAAACATTGAATAAAGGTTGCGCACTATTAAATCCCACATCCTCCAATCTGCACACCAGACCTCACCAATCTGCCGATTTGAGTTGGTACTAGGCTTGCGAGAGTGCGTGAACCAAGGTTCTCTGCTGATGCACTAGTGGCCTTGGGTGCAAAAGGTGGAACAGAAGGAGGGACATCCTATACCTGCAGTGGGGGGGGGGGGGGGGGGGGGGGTGCAATAGGCCCTCCAGACATATACTCAAAAGGCAGTGGGAGGTACCAGGGGACAAAATCAATGCCAGGCGCACAGCATCATGAACATGGATGCAGTGCAGGAAGAAGTTCAATGCTTTGACATGAGTGGGCAAGGTGAGTGAGGTCAACGTCAAGTGGCGTCTCCTACCAACTACACCACATACTACACCCCCCATCACCCACATACCAATAAACTCTTTCCATCAGTACTCAACTTTTCCAATCAGATGCTTCTTCTCACCCTTACACATTACCATTGTTTCAAGCCGCCCACCCACAACTCACAGGCCACACACACTGGCAGCTATTCAACCATGACAGGCACATCACCTAGGCACATGTCCCACTTTCTTGCGGGAGAAGGTGGTGCATATCAGGAGGCAGCAAGTGGCAGTGGCATTTAGCCCCTCGAGCCTGTTCCACCATTCAATGAGATCATGATGGACCTGTGACCTCACTCCATATACCCGTCTTAGCCCCATATCCCTTAATACTCTTGGTTCCTAGAAACCTATCAATCTCAGATCTAACATTCACAAGTGAGCTAGCATCAACTGCCGTCTGCAGAAGAGTGTTCCAAACGTCTCCCACCCTTTGCATGTAGAAGCATTTCCTAACTTCACTCCTGCATGTCCTGGCTCTAAATGTTAGGCTATGTCCCTGCGTCATAGTATTGAAGTCGAGGAGATCTCCAAAAACAATTACAAATGTCTCAGCAGCCAGAAGCAATAATCCAGCCACTAACCTGTAAATCATGCATGGTCCCTTTAAGACTCTAAGACACGTTCAGATGGTCGGGGTTAAGACTGTGCATTGAGTTGAGCATTAAATCCCAAAATGGTGCCATCACTTTAAATCAGCGTTGCACACTGATTGAAGCCATTTTCTCCCCACTTTACCTGATTCCAGCGTTTGTTATCTGTGCCTGTGCAAACTCCTATACCAAGATGGCGACTGGCGCACGTCACGCAGGAAACGTGCATGCGCATCCAAGACGCCAGCATGGATGTCGGAGAGGTTGTTTAGCGCCGAAACAATGGGCGCTACAAGGGCCCAATTGAGCGCCCAGACTGTTTCTAGTGATTGAGGGATTCACAACAAGGGTACATAGACATAAGATTAAATACGAGAGATTTAGGACCAGAGCAGGGGAAATTTTTTTAAACTAGAGTTAGTGACTGAAGCTGAGACCAGGTCAACATTTAAGAATAGGTTAGATAGGTGTTTGAAGGAAAGGGGAATAAAGGGATACGGGAACAGAACGGGCAGATGGGATTAGGACTGTTGCTCATGTGGAGGATAAACACCAACATGAACTGATGGGGCTGAATGGCCTGTTTTCATGTTGTAATTTCTATGTAATTTCTGAAACAAAATGTGCAGCATATCTGCAGGCAGCTGGAGAAAGTTTGGGATTTAACACTGGCCACCTCAAGGAGATAGTCATATAGCACATCAGTTTCATATCCACTGGAGCATAACTACAACTGGTGCAAATCCAGCTTTGTAATCTTTAATGCTTAGAAGTGCTCAGATGCTCCAGTGGACCATCCTTGAAGTGTTAATGCTAATAAGGTGCTGACAAGATAGTCAGCTTCTTTCTAACATTAAAATATCACCAACATTTGGGTCACAGCAATCTAGGATTTGTACATGTTTAAATATGCAGGGCTCTGCTTTTCCCCAGTTTGAGTGTGGTGAGAGCAGGATAGTATCATTTGATGCTATTGGCTTACACTACTCTCAAAATCCTACCACGGTAAAACCAGTAGGTGCAGTACAGCTGCACTATTAGTTTTAGCTACATATAGTCCATTATCTACAAAAGTATAGCTGCATTACATTATGAAAGGAACCAGTGTTTGACCAGACACTTTCAATATAAATTGTTACAACAGCGTACATTCGATCAGAAATACTAAAATGATTTAAAGTTTTTTCCTTCAGTAAACACATATACTGTACTTGCTCATATAAAGTTTGACCTAGATTTATACCGTGGTAGTAATTTTACCACCTGAATTTTCCAATGGTAACTTGTCAGATAAAACCACTTTCCCTATTTCCACACACAGAAGATTTGCCTGTCTGTATGTACAGAACAGGATAATTATAAGAGTGAAGATCAGCTGAATTTCCCCATTGGGGCCAATTTTACACCTTTTTTCAATTAGTAGTGCTAAGGACAAATATAAGCAACCTAATTACTAGGCTACCTAATGTTTACACATCCTCTTTTTGTGTATAAGCTAGAGCCCTGTCCTCAATAAGTCCTGAAATCCATAAAGCTTGTTTTACTTCTAAAGTCTGCTATACTGTATGGATTACTCTTTAACAGAAATGCTTAGAGGCCATTTATTACTGTATTGTAATTGTTGGATCAGTATTAATACAAAAATGTAAATTCCTGAAAAGCTTTTCTACTGGAAAATCTCATTTGCTTTTAATGGAATCTAACTGAAATCAGACACTAGAGCAGAAGATATTTACAAATGACATTTCAAATTACGATGTGTTATTAGATTACTTAAAAAAATCACTAATAATTTGATATACTCCTTCAGTAACTTCCTACAGTAAATGATAAGAAAATATTTTTTAAAAATCTATAAAACATTTCATGTTTACAGCATTGAACCATTAAATATTTCCAAGATTGAGTTTCTTCAACTCTATACCACTGTTCAGTGCATTTTCCTCACATATTGTTAAATAAAATTATAACATATAAATATGCCATTATGTCTATTCCAGGCAGGTTAGGATGCTGATAATGACATAAATAATAAGCATTGAAAAACTGTAGTCTGTTAACAGGAAGATTAACAAATCATTACTTTCATTTCCATTTGTCCTCTTATGTACACTATCTTAAGAAACGAACACAATGAATATCAGACTTAATTTACCAACTAATGTACTGTGTTCCTCCTTCACGTTCTTGCTTCAGCTGCACATATCTCTGAATGGCTTTTTTCAGATCCAGGACAGTGTCATTTTGAATTACAACAACAGCTAAAGAAAGATAGCATGAATTATGGAGCTGCATAAAAGGTAGACTTAGAGCATAGTTTACTGTCACAAAGCATGAAAACTCAACGGGCTACATTATCCCTCTGAATGTACCCAAATGTGGTGCTGTAATTTGCAGCCAAGTGGTAGTTTTAAAAAGCAGGTTGCTGACAGGCTCCAACATACTTCCTCTCTTTTGTACTGGTACTAGGTGGCTACTGATGCGGCTTCAGTGTGATAGACTTCACAGCAGGTAATTCTTTCCATCTCTCTCCTCTTCGTGTGGAGGTGCTATTGGAGTTAAGGATGAATAAGCAAATGGAAACTAGCCTTATTGCCTCTCCGACAGTCTTATTGAGCTTCCTGGGCTTCATTCATGACTGGAATCTTATCTTCAAATTATTAGAGCAGAAAAGGTATAATGATCATAAACAAGAGAGTCAGATATACTGAATGAGTGAGAACAGTAGGTTTCGTAAAAGGGCTGTATTATATATGGAACTACCACAACCTAACTTTTTCAGAGACAATTAAAAAGATGGAAACATGAAAAAAATGCACTTACGCATAATTTCACCATCTCCTTTCTTTACTTTGACAGTCATTGCCTGCCCATACTCAAGGGCTACCTGAGAATTTATCTCTTCCAAAGTAACCTGAATAAAAGCAAAATTTAAGGCATCAGTACTGGATAAGTTCATCTAGTATCTGCACTATCACATCTTGGGATTTTTTGGACTATTTTTCCATAGACAGGATTTGGGGAAAATAGTTACTTTTAATATTGGATTTTTAAAAGCACAGCACATTCAGACAAGTTTAAAAAAAAACAGGTGGGATGATTAAGATATTAATGAGCTAGTGTTGATGTTGTTTCCTCACAGAATGCAAAATAAGAAGCAATTTGCTACACTGTCTCAGCAATTGGAAAACACCTCACATCCCATGCATTGGAAAGTATTTGATCCTATTTTCTGCCTGTGATCAGCAGGAGATAAAAGGATGGTTACTGGGATATAGACTGGCAGGGAGTGGATTTTTGAAATGAGAAAGCTGTGAAAACAATTACATTTTTAAAAAGAAAGCTACAAGGACATTTTCCAAGATCAAGAGGTCAGAAATGATGGAAGAACAGTTATAAGTCATCTAGTTTAAGTCAAGTAAGATAGCCTAATGATATGGGGAAGCATGATGTTTTCGTTATTTGTGAGGATAAGTTTTACTGTTTGAATAATGCAAGTCTGATCAAAACTGATATTCTGTATGTTCAACGTACTGTGAAATAAAGCAGCTTATCGATTCACAGGCCTCATCTCACTAAGTGCTTGCTTGGTCTGCCTTCAGTAAAATTGAAGTACACATGTAAAAGAAACAAATATCTGTATCAGGTCACAAGGAGATACTATTGTTACCACCTCAAATTATGCTATCATACTAGTAGACATTGCGCAGTGTGAGTCAACGCCTATAAAAGACGCTCAGACTGCTTACAGAAGCAACCCACGTCACTGAACGCGAGAAGATATCTACAGCAGACCTGAATTTGTAAAATGCATTTTAAACACAGCTGAAAAAAATAGAATGACTAAATGTACATACCTATTGAAGTAATTGTGTTTATACAAGTTTGTTGTTTAAACCTCTAAACTTAATTCGTCATACCTTTTTATTACAAACACCATCATGGGTGTCTTACTTTGTTTAGATACTGCTGTGAAGACAACTTATTATACCTCACCTCAGGAAAATCATCAAGTTCTGGTAACCCTCAGTAAGTTAGCATTACTACTTCATGCCCAATGTATTAGAGAGCACTACAACTTCAGAGGGAGAAAAAACTAACAGGGTGCTCTATTTCACGTAATAACAGAATGCCATTTCATTTGCAATCCTGCTCAGGGAGTGATGGCAACTATGGGGAAGTCCTCTATGCAGACTGTCCTGAAGTAAAATACCGTAGGGCTATAAAGATATATATAAATACCATAAGTTAAAATTCAAGGGGAAAATTCTTCCTTTAAGTTTCAAGTAAAATCAATGTAGTCAGTGTTGGATGTGGTCTGGTTGCAAAACATTTGGCTTTTCTTTTCTACTGCCACAGTTATATGAGTTGGCAGTCTTTAAATTTTAATAGAAGGTCCCCTGATGATTTTACTGCAACAGTGCATCTTAATCTGGGGACTTAAGCACAACACTACTATAAACAACAACTTGCTCCTTTAACGTAATAAAACGACCCAAGGTGCTTCATAGGAGCGTTATCAAACAAAATATGATACCGAGCCACATAAGGAGGTATTAGGACAGGTGACCAAAAGCTTGGTCAAAGAGGTAGGTTTTAAGGAGCATCTTATTGGAGGAGAGGGAGGTAGAGAGGCAGAGGGGTTTAGGGAAGGAATTCCAGAGCTTAGGACCTAGGCAGCTGAAGGCACAGCCGCCAGTGGTGCAGCAATAAGAATCGAGGATGCTCAAGAGGCCAGAATTGGAGAAGTGCAGAGATCTTGGAGGGTTGTAGAGCTGGAGGAGTAGTTGTGGTAAAAAATAAGTTTGTAGTATCAATTGACCATAAATATGATGGATGGAGGGTCAGAGAAAGAAGAAAAACTAATACACCAGGTGTATTAGTCATAATTAAAATGCATACACCTGAACAGATACTTTAAATTGCACTTCTCATAATAATGTGGAAATGGCTATAAGAGTTATTGTTTTGGGGAATTTTTTTTCTTATTCGTTCATGGGATGTGGGCGTCGCTGCAAGGCCAGCATTTATTGTCCATCCCTAATTGCCCTTGAGAAGGTGGTGGTGAGCCACCTTCTTGAACCGCTGCAGTCCGTGTGGTGAAGATTCTCCCACAGTGCTGTTAGGTAGGAAGTTCCAGGATTTTGACCCAGCGACGATGAAGGAACGGTGATATATTTCCAAGTTGGGATGGTGTGTGACTTGGAGGGGAACGTGCAGGTAGTGATGTTCCCATGTGCCTGATGCCCTTGTCCTTCTAGGTGGCAGAGGTCGCGGGTTTGGGAGGTACTGTCGAAGAAGCCTTGGCGAGTTGCTGCAGTGCATCCTGTAGATGGTACACACTGCAGCCATGATGCACCGGTGGTGAAGAGGGTGAATGTTTAGGGTGGTGGATGAGGTGGTAATCAAGCGGGCTGCTTTGTCCTGGATGGTGTCGAGCTTCTTGAGCGTTGTTGGAGCTGCACTCATCCAGGCAAGTGGAGAGTATTCCATCACACTCCTGACTTGTGCCTTGTAGATGGTGGAAAGGCTTTGGGGAGTCAAGAGGTGAGTAAATCACCACAGAATACCCAGCCTCTGACCTGCTCTTGTAGCCACAGTATTTATGTGGCTGGTCCAATTAAGTTTCTGGTCAATGGTGACTCCCAGGATGTTGATGGTGGGGGATTTTGCGATGGAAATGCCGTTGAATGTCAAGGGGAGGTGGTTAGATTCTCTCTTGTTGATGGTCATTGCCTGGCACAAATGTTACTTGCCACTGATCAGCTCAAGCCTGGATGATATCCAGGTCTTGCTGCATGCGGGCACGGACTGCTTCTTTATTTAAGGGGGTGCGAATGGAACTGAACACTGAGGAAATCTGACCACATGATGGAGGTAAGGTCATTGATGAAGTACCTGAAGATGGTTGGGCCTAGGACACTGCCCTGAGGAACTCCTGCAGCAATGTCCTGGGGCTGAGATGATTGGCTTCAACAAACACTACCATCTTCCTTTGTGCTAGGTATGACTCCAGCCACTGGAGAGTTTGCCCCCTGATTCCAATTGACTTCAATTTTACTAGGGCTCCTTGGTGCCACACTCGGTCAAATGCTGCCTTGATGTCAACGGCAGTCACTCTTTTGTCCATGTTTGGACCAAGGCTGTAATGAGGTCTGGAGCCGAGTGGTCCTGGCGGAACCCAAACTGAGCATCGGTGAGCAGGTTATTGGTGAGTAAATGCCGCTTGATAGCACTGTCGATGACACCTTCCATCACTTTGATGATTGAAGCAGACTGATGGGGCGGTAACTGGCCGGATTGGATGTGTCCTGCTTTTTGTGGACAGGACATACCTGGGCAATTTTCCACATTGTCTGGTAGATGCCAGTGTCGTAGCTGTACTGGAACAGTTTGGCTAGAGGTGCGGCTAGTTCTGGAACATAAGTCTTCAGCACTACAGCTGGGATGTTGTCGGGGCCCATAGCCTTTGCTGTATCCAGTGCACTCAGCCGTTTCTTGATATCACGTGGAGTGAATCGAATTGGCTGAAGACTGGCTTCTGTGATGGTGGAGATATCAGGAGGAGGCAGAGATGGATCATCCACTCGGCACTTCTGGCTGAAGATGGTTGCAAACACTTCAGCCCTGTCTTATGCACTCGCATGCTGGACTCCGCCATCATTGAGGATGGGGATGTTTACAGTGCCTCCTCCTCCCGTTAGTTGTTTAATTGTCCACCACCATTCATGACTGGATGTGGCAGGACTGCAGAGCTTTGATTTGATCCGTTGATTGTGGAATCGTTTAGCTATGTCTATAGCATGTTGCTTCCACTGTTTAGCATGTATGTAGTCCTGTGTTGTAGCTTCACCAGGTTGGCACCTCATTTTTAGGTACGCCTGGTGCTGCTCCTGGCATGCTCTTCTATACTCCCCATTGAACCAGGGGTGATCCCCTGGCTTGTTTGTAATGGTAGAATGAGGAATATGCCGGGCCATGAGGTTACAGATTGTGCTGGAATACAATTCTGCTGCTGCTGATGGCCCACAGCACCTCATGGATGCCCAGTTTTGAGCTGCTAGATCTGTTCTGAATCTATCCCATTTAGTATGGTGATAGTGCCACACAACACGTTGGATGGTGGTCTCAGTGCGAAGACGGGACTTCGTCTCCATGAGGACTGTGCAGTGGTCACTCCCAGCAATACTGTCATGGACAGATGCATCTGCAACAGGTAGATTGGTGAGGATGAGGTCAAGTAGGTTTTTCCCTCGTGTTGGTTCTCTCACCACCTGCCGTAGGCCCAGTCTGGCAGCTATGTCCTTCAGGACTTGGCCAGCTCGGTCAGCAGTGGTGCTACCGAGCCACTCTTGGTGATGGACATTGAAGTCCCCCACCCAGAGTACATTCTGTGCCCTTGCTACCCTCAGTGCTTCCTCCAATTGCTGCTCAACATGGAGGAGGACTGATTCATCAGCTGAGGGAGGGCGGTAGGTGGTAATCAGCAGGAGGTTTCCTTGCCCATGTTTGATCTGATGCCATGAGATTTCATGGAGTCCGGAGTCAATGTTGAGGACTCCCAGGGCCACTCCCTCCTGACTGTATATCACTGTACTGCCACCTCTGGTGGGTCTGTCCTGCCAGTGGGACAGGACATACCCAGGGGTGGTGATGGAAGAGTCTGGGACGTTGGCTGAAAGGTATGATTCTGTGAGTATGGCTATGTCAGGCTGTTGCTTGACTAGTCTGTGGGACAGCTCTCCCAATTTTGGCACAAGTCCCCAGATGTTGGTGAGGAGGACTTTGCAGGGTCGACTGGGCTTGGTTTGCCTTTGTCATGTCCGGTGCCTAGTGGTCCGATGCCGGGTGGTCCGTCCAATTTTATTCTTATTATGACTTTTTTTTTTAAGCGAGATTGTACAACTGAGTGGCTTGCTGGGCCATTTCAGAGGTCAATTAAGAATCAACCACATTTCTGTGGGTCTGGAGTCACATGTAGGCCAGACCGGGTAAGGACGGCAGGTTTCCTTCCCTAAAGGACATTAGTGAACCAGATGGGTTTTTACGACAATCCGGTAGTTTCATGGCCACCATTACTGATACCAGTTTTTTTATTCCAGATTTAATTTTAATTTAATTAATTAATTTAAATTCCCCAGCTGCCGTGGCGGGATTTGAACTCATGACTCCGGATTATTAGTCCAGGCTTCTGGATTACTAGTCCAGTAACAAAACATAATAGGTTTATATCCTTAACAAAGATTATAGACACAAAGACACTTTGCTGTAGTTCTGATGTACCAGAATAAGATTTCCATTAGTCAAGCACCGTTCACCTGCATACATCTTAAAAGTTATCACCAAATAAATTGTGCATATTATACATGTACAAATGTTAGGATTAAAAGCTAATCCAACACACCTGAATGGGCAGATCACACAGCAAAGGATCCTGGACTATCATGGCGAGACCTTCCTGAAATAGGTCCAAGACTTCTGCATGTGATAACTCTTCCTCCTCTTCTGCATCTTTTTCTTGATTGTCTATTGCGAAATTGTCTTCCTCCTTAATGCTGATGGATGGAGGCTCCTTTTTTAGGTCATCAGTCATCCTAAATCAGTAAATCTTTAAATGAGAATAGAACAATGTCAACAAAGTCACTATCTTTGGATATAACCCTCAAGTAACGTTTTGCAACCACACAATACATTTCAATTCTTCCACAAATCACATTCTTTTTAACTTCACAAAAATGTATGAAATACAGTAATTTAAAAAGACAATTAACTCAGTATAACTATTTCCTCTTGTATGAAATATAACCTCGCCTCATATAGTTTGAATCAGTGTTGACTGAAGAATAATTTACACATGGAATGAACTTCTAGATAAACTAGTGGAACTTAAGGGTCTTTCTGGCTAGATGAATTAAGATAGATCAAATGGCCGTCCTCATTGAATAATGAAATTTCATTGCTTCTTCTGTAAACAATTTTTACTTTTCAAGTATCTATTGCTGCTAACCAGCGAATGTGAAAAAACAATGGCTGTGAAAAGACAGAATGTGGGCAAAATTGGTAGGGAAGAATACAAAGAGATTACTCACCAGAAACTATTCAATCCCTTTGTAAACTGGACCCATTAACTACTGCTAACCAGGCAGAAGACAGGCACAGTATTTCTAGATCTTACTACTGCTTATGAGACAATCTGGCATACAGGACTACTGCACAAACTGTCAATGGTCCTAATACAATGGGTTGTCATGGCTGTGGAACTTCTACTGAGAGGCCATAGGTTCCAAGTTTCACTGGACAAAAAACAGGTTGTCCTAAAACAACAGGTCCAGTTCTAGCGCCGGCACAATTCAACCTCTTCACATATAACTTTCCCAATACCACTGCCAGGCGTTTTATTTAATGCAGACATTATTTGTCCGGCAGTACAGGACCAGGATTTCAGTCACCTAGAAGAAGTCCTGAATGCTGACATGAGAGACCGCCCATTGCTGCAAGGCTGAAGTGCTCACAATCAACTTCAACCAGAAGTGCTGAGTGGGTGATCCTTGTTGGCCTCCTCCTGAGGTCCACACCATCACAGATGCCAGTCTTCAGTCACTCCACATGACATCCAAAATTGGCCGAGTGCAATGGACACAACAAAGGCTATAGACCTCGACAATATCCCGGCTGTAGCGCTGAAGACTTGTGCTCCAGAACTAGCCAAGCTGTTCCATACAGCTACAACGCTGGCATCTACTCGACAATGCAGAAAATTGCCCAGATATGTTCTGTCCACAAAAAGCAAGATAAATTCAATCCGGCCAATTACTGCCCCATCAACCTGCTCTCAATCATGAGCAAAGTGATGGAAGGGGTCGTCGGCAGTGCTATCAAGCGGCACTTACTCACCAATAACTTGCTCACTGATGCTCAGGCTCCAGATCTCATTACAGCCTTGGTCCAAACATGGACACAAGAGCTGAATTCCAAAGGCGAGGCGAGAGTGACTGCCCTTGACATCAAGGTAGAATTCGAACATGTATGGCACTGAGGAGCCCTAATAAAACTGAAGTCAATGGGGATCAGGGGGAAAACTCTCCAGTGGCTGAAGTTATACCCAGCACAGAGGAAGATGGTTGCTGGAGGCCAATCATCTCAGCCCCAGGACATCGCTGCAGGAGTTCCTCAGGGCAGCGTCATAGGCCCAAGTATCTTCAGCTGCTTCATCAATGACCTTCCCTCCATCATAAGGTCAGAAATGGGGTTGTTCACTGTTGCTCCATTCGCAATTCCGTAATGAAGCAGTCCATACCCGCATGCAGCAAAACCTGGACAACATCCAGGCTTGGGCTGATATGTGGCGGAAATGTTACTTGCCACTTAAGTGTGAGGCAATGATCGCATCCAACAAGAGACATCTCCCCTTGACATTCATGGCATTACCATCAGCGAGTCCCCCAGCAACTGAACTGGACCTGCCACATAAATGCCGTGGCTACTACAGCAAGTCAGAAGCTGGGTATTCTGTGGTGAGTGGCTCACCTCCTGACTCCCTACTGCCTACCACCTACAAGGCACAAGTCAGGAGTGTGATGGGTTGCTTTTCACTTCCCTGGGTGGAGCTTCAACAACATTCAAGAAGCTCGACACTATCCACTACAAAGCAGTCCGCTTGATTGGCAGCCGATCTACTGGCTTAAACATCCCACCCTCCACCATCGGCGTACTGTGTCCGCAGTGTATACTATTTACAGGATGCACTGCAACAACTTGCCAAGACTTCTTCGGCAGCATCTCCCAAACCAGTGACCTCCACCGCCTAGAAGGACAAAGGCAGCAGGTGCAAAAGAGCACCACCACCTCCAAGTTCCCCTCCAAGTCACACACCATCCTGACTTGGACATATATCGCCATCCCTTCATTGTCGCTGGGTCAAAATATTGGAAATCCTTACCTTACAGCATTGTGGGAGCACCTTCACCACACGGGCTGCAGCGGTTCAAGGAGGAGGCCTGCCATCACCATCTCAAGGGCAACTAGGGATGGACAATAAATGCCAGCCTCGTCAGCAATGCCAACATCCCGAGAATGAATTTTTAAAAAGCTGGAGACTTAAACCAAGTGCCAAAAATACTGTTTCCAGCTTTTTCCACCTAAACCACACAAAGGCCAACAAGCAGTTCAACGTCTTCTTGGACACAGGCTGGTCCATAACCCAAAGCCTTTGTGTCTAGGTGTTACTTTGGACCATACCGTGACTTTGAAGTAACATCAGATATAGAACGATTAGATGTGTTGCAAATGACTAGAAGTGGGGCCTTCCTGACTCCTTCATTTGCCGCTGTGGCCAGTTAGAAAACGTAGGCCACATACTTGCAGGCTGCACCCATCGGCAAGGGTTGCTTGGTTCCCTAATGGAAATGCACAATGTCCTTCTCTCCAATATTGAATGGTTAGGACACTTAGACTAGCACACAGGACTTGACAATCTATGCAAGTGCAATGGCAATAAATAAATTAACTACTGTGCTGTCCTCTTCCCCACCTATTAGTATCTCAAATGCCTCAAACCCGCTGCCTCCTTGCACCACTTGCCTTTATTGATCATTGCTCCATCATCTTCCATCTCTTTTTTACCCTCAATACCTCTTTTCCTTTGGACAACTTGCTTTATGGATACAATGTAAAGGGTAGAACTAGAAATGATAGCTGGCCATGATCAATTTAAAATGGGGGGATGGGGGGGGAAGAGGGGAGGGGAAGGAGGAGGAATCAAAATGTACTCGTGTATAAAAATGATAAATATATTCAACTTTCAAATTCAGCAAAATGTTACCATTAGTTCCAATCACTCATTATTCAGTTCAGGTGCATCTCACTGCCCTGTAATTGATTACATCCACCATTGCTATACTTATGCCTCCAGAAAAAAAATACTACAAACATAATTTAATGAAATATAAACAAACACAATTCAAATAATCCACAGCACTGAATATCAGGTAAATATCTCCCTTTGAAAATAGACAGTGTCTTCCAAAGTATTTGCTCCCTCTCTCTGCAGTCCTGGGCTTACTTATGTCCTGATTCTGCAGTCTTGGACTCTCTCATTCATTCTATCATTCTGCAGACTGATATATGTAGATCTAGTATTTTCTTTTCCTCTGTCCCTGCTGACTTGGACTGATCCACTCTCTAGTCTTTCTCTGTCTGTGTAGTCCCTGACTCTCTTTACAGTCCAGCACTGAGTGGCTGGCTTAATTGCTGTGTCCCTCTCCCGTCACCCACCCACTTCCCCCCCTCCCCCCCCTCCCTCTCCCCCCCCCTCCCCCCCCCCTCCCCCCCCCTCCCCTCCCCCTCCCCCCTCCCCCTCCCCCCTCCCCCTCCCCCTCCCCCCCCTCCCCTCCCTCTCCCCCCCCTCCCCTCCCTCATTCACTCCCTCCCCTCCCTCATTCACTCCCTCACTCACTCACTCTGAACTCTTCTGTCGCGCACCATCTGCAACAGGACCCAAATTGTGCAACCGAAAAACGACCCCCCGGAAAAAAATCATCGACCATTTCAAAGTATATTTACTAAATAACAATTAAGCATTGCCTGTGGTTTTTTAAAGTAATTTCCCCTTAATGCGATAAAATAAATACACGCTCTACACAAATGGTAAAACGTTGTATCAGGGCGCACGTACCTGTTAATATTGATCGGAACTAATCGTCTCTGTTTGTGTTACTGAGGGAGGATAGAGAGCGCGGCTGCGGCCTGGTCGAGGGTGCAGACATGTTGCTTTTTTGTCCCACCTGCGGCAACGTCTTGATCGTGGAGGAAGGACAGAAATGTTATCGCTTCGCCTGCAACACCTGCCCCTACGTGCACAACATCACCCGTAAAGTGAGCGGCAGAACCGCTGCAGTTTTCTGCAGAGCCCGCAGGAAATTAAAGAGGGAGGAGGGAGAAGAGTCAACAGAATGACGGGAGCTGCCCCTCGAATGTCGGTCGTATTGCGACTGTAACGTGGTGGCTGGAAGGTCTATCGCTTCACGCAGAGTCTCAGTAAAGAGGGACCACCTGTTGTGGGAGACCTCTTAGCAGAACGGGTGATCTGGAAAGACAGGATTTATTCTAATAGAATTTTAATGCAAAAACATGCTTCACAAAAGAGGGGGAATTAGACCCGTTTGCCATTCCTATTATAGGTGCAGCTGACCTGATGCATATTGAGATGAATTTGGCAAACTTTTAATCAGTATTTTGATAAACCTAGACATTTCATCAGGTCAGGACTCCAAGGTTTGTTTTGGCCACAGTGGATGCCGAAAACTTCACAAACTAGTAATACTGACCTACTCTGAAGCAAATTTTAAATAATTTATTTTTTGAATAATATAGGTGAACTGTTGGATTATCTGAAATATATCACTCAACATTTTAATGAAGTATTATGTTACGCTTATATCACTGGTCAGCTGTAGTAATTCCAACCAGGCAGTACCCTGTTAATGAATTTGAATTCTCCAGCCCAGGGTATGACCACATGTAGAGTCCGTCTCCCAGCAGTTAAGTTTTAATTTATTTTTAGCCATATGGTAATGTACTGGTAATGGACCAGCAACCCAAATATCATGAGTCCAGATCCCACTGTGGCAAGTTGTGGAATTGAATTCAGTAGATAAGGTAAATTGTGGGCTTCATGGTAAATGATCACCAAAGTTGGCAGATTGTTGTAAGAAAAAATAATTTGGTCCACTGATGTCCTTAAGAGAAAGTAATCTGTCATCTCTACCCAGTTCCAATTATATTGTAAGCCACTCATTTGTAAAAACAATTGCCGCCCACAGATGCTTTTGCAGGACAGCTAGGGATGGACAATAAACATGATCTTTACAGCATTGACTACATCCAAGAACAAATAGATTTTAAAAAATGTTGAGACTGCAGACGGTAGCATTTAAACATTTCAACTTCAAATCATTTTTTAAAAGTGTGCAGCAAGTCCAGGACCTAAATGGTTAAATTGAGAGCAGGTTGCATAAACTTGGTTTGTATTCCCTTGTGTTTAGAGGGTTGATCTAATTGAGGTCTGATCTAATTGAGGTCTTTAAAATGATAAAGGGATTTGATAGGGTAGATACCGAGCAACTATTTCCTCTGGTGGGGAAATCCAGAAAAAGGGGGGCATAATCTTAAAATTAGAGCTAGGGCATTTAGGAGTGAAATCAGGAAGCATTTTTTCACACAAAGCATAGTGGAAATCTGGAATTCTCTTCCCCCAAAAGGTTGTGAATGCTGGGTCAATTGACATTTTTAAGGCTGAGATTAATAGATTTTTGTTAGGTAAGGGTATCAAGGGATATGGAGTTGAGGTACAGATCAGCCATGATCTAATAGAATGGCAGGACAGAATCTAGGGGTTGAGTGGCCTACTGTGGTTCTCATATTCCTGAGTGCTTTTTAAAAGATATTTGATACCAAACTTGAGTTGTGCTCGATGACATGTCAAATCCAATTGATGCAACGCTGCCTTCAGGGAGCCTGTCAGTGTTTTAAGTTAGGTCCTCACTCTGGATTTATGCAGCAGCTTTAGTGTGGCTGAGAAACCAATGCTAAATGTATGGTATTTTCTAGCTACATAGTATGTTCATTGCTCACAAAACCATTATTAAGTCTACAAAAATAAAAAAGCGTATTGAATCATGTGGCATCTAGGAGCTAAATGTATCTAGGAATGTATTTTTTTTCAATAAGATATGGGAAATTTCGGTCCTGTTGAAATTGAATATTGTAATTGTGAGTATTGCATATTTATTTTGCGTATTGATTAAAACATGAGCCTAATGACTCATATCTAGATGAGAGGAAGTGGGTTAAATATGTACAATAGTTGCCTTTTGGAAACTAAAATATATTGGAAAAAATGATGTTTAACAAATCTAGGATTGATTAATTGTGGACTAGGCAATCTGCCTCTGAACCTATTTTGGTGAACTAAGGATCTGATTGAGTGCTAAATACCATTTGTGATTTTTCCTCTGATGAAGGTAACAAACAGAAAATATCCCAAACTAAAAGAAGTTGATGACGTGTTGGGTGGAGCCGCTGCTTGGGAAAATGTCGACTCTACAGCAGGTATGGCATGAAGTAAAACAATGTATTCTCATGTGAGAAGCTAAGATGGGGATATAGGTTGCACTATTCTACAGTGCTATGTTAGTGGTAGTGATGGGTACAGTCAGTGGTTATATTATTGGACTAGTAATCCAAAGAATGTGAGTTCAAATCTCACTATGGCAGTTTGAGAATTTGAATTCAGTTTTAAAAAGCTGGTATCAATAAAATTGACCATGAAGCTGTTGGATTGTTGTAAAAAAAAAACAACTCGTCCACTGATGCCCTTTAGGGAAGGAAACCTGCCACCCTTACCTATATGTGACACCAGCCCCACATCAATGTGACTGCCCTCTGAAATGGCCTAGCAAGCTACTAAGTTGTACTAAGGCTGGGCAATAGATGCCAGCCTTGCTAGCAACGCCCACATTGTGAGAATGAATTTTTAAAAATAGTTCTTGTAAATATTGTTCAGTTGCCTTTGTACATCTGTATTAAAATAGCCAAGGATGCTTATATAATTAGACAACAGCTGCTTTTTATGTCTATGTCCTATTTCCACATCAAGATGAAGAATGCAACATATTTTACTTTGCCCACATCTGACGAAGGAGATAATCTCCGAAAGCTTGTGATTTTAAAATAAATTTGTTGGACTATAACCTGGTGTTGTAAGATTCCTTACACACATCAAGTATAGCATTGACTTCTTATGTTCTGTACCAACAAAGTGCCTTAACCCTAACCTCAGAAGAGCACTGCCGGCTCCACGATTGTGATTCTTCCTCTCCTCCCCTCCCCCTGTTTTACAATAAACATCTGTGATTAATATGTTCTGAATTACAGGTAATCTTGTTCTGTGCTCCCCCCCCCCCCCCCCCAAGCCACCAGAAACTGGGTTGAGACTGTCCAATACTTTTATATAATAGCTTCAAAATGTTAAGTTGTTCTTGCAGTTATATCATAGAAAAAAATCAAATTGAATATAACAAGAGAAGTGAATGATAAGTTTTTTTTAGTGAAATTAAGAGAAAAGGAAAAATAAGGGATAGAGTGGGGCCACTGAAAGTGGATGGGGTGAGGGCATGACAACTAATTCTACACAGGCTGCAAAAGTGCTAAATATGTTTTTTGCCTCAGTTTTACCAAGGAGGTGACGTAACTTATTTGATTTGGAAATGGAACTAGAGGGTGTTGCAGAAAGCGTCCCCTCAAAGAAAAAGGGTGGCACTGCCAAATTTAGAGCCCCCTGGTTGTCTGGAAGTATACAGGTCAAGATAAAGCAGAAAAAGAAAGCTTATGACTGTCACACAATACTAAATACAGCAGAAAGCCTAGAGGAGTATACAAAGTACAGGGATGATGAAAACAAAGAGAGAGCATGAAAAAATATTAGCTAGTAAGATTAAGAAAACCCAAAGATGTTTTATCATTACATTAAGAACAAGAGGATAGCTAAGGAAAAGGTGGGACCTATCAGGGATGATAAGGGTAACTTGTGTGTAGAAGCAGAGGATGTGGGTAGGGTTTTAAATGAATATTTTGTCTCCGTATTCACAAAGGAAAGGGATGATCCGGACGTAGTAGTTAAAGAGGAGAGGTGTGAAGTATTGGATAAAGTAAACATTGAGAGAGGAAGTACTAGAGGGACTGGAATCCTTGAAAGTTGATAAGTCACCAGGGCCGGATGGATTGTTTCCTAGGATATTGAAGGAAGCCAGGGAGGAAATAGAGGATGCTCTGAGGATCATTTTCCAATCCTCACTAGATACAGGGGAGGTACCGGAGGACTGGAAGACTGCAAACGTAGTACCATTGTTTAAAAAGGGTACGAGGGAAAGGTCCAACAATTATAGGCCGGTCAGTCTCACCTCGGTGGTGGGCAAACTATTAGTTTATCCTATCTCTCAGTATTGATTCCATCACTTGGAAAGGCATGGTTTAATCAGGGATAGTCAGCATGGATTTGTTCAGGGAAGGTTATGCCTTACAAATCTGATTAAATTCTTTGAGGAAGTGACCAGGAGGATTGATGAGGGTAGTGCAGTGGATGTTGTCTACATGGATTTTAGTACGGCATTTGACAAGGTCCCACATGGCAGACTGGTCAGAAAGGTAAAAGCCCATGGGATACAGGGAAATGTGGCGAATTAGATCCAAAATTGGCTCAGTAACAGGAAACAAAGGGTAAAAGTCAATGGATGTCTTTGCGAATGGAAATCCGCTTCCAGTGGTGTACCACAGGGCTCAGTGTTGGGTCCCTTGCTGTTTGTGGTATATATTAATGATTTGGACTTGAATGTAGGGGGCATGAATGGCAAATTTGCAGACAACACAAAAATTGGCCGTGTAGTGAAGAGGATAGCTGTAGACTCCAAGAAGATATCAATGGGTTGGTGGAGTGTGTGGAAAAGTGGCAAATGGAGTTCAACCTGGAGAAGTGTGAGGTAATGCACTTAGGGAGGGCACACAGTAAAAGGGAATATATTGAGAGGGGTAGAAGTAGTGACAGACTTTGGAGTGCATGTGACAGGTCCCTTAAGGTGGCAGTTCAGATAGATAAGGTTGTGAAGAAGGCATACGGAATGCTCTCCGTTATTAGCCGAGGTGTATAATACAAAAGCAGGGATGTAATGATGGAACTGTATAAAACGCTGGTAAGGCCACAGCTGGAGTATTGTGCGCAGTTCTGGTCACCACATTACAGGAAGGACATAATTGCTCTGGAGAGAGTGCAGAGAAGATTTACAAGAATGTTGCCAGGGCTTGAAAATTGCAGCTACGAGGAGAGATTGGATAGGCTGGGATTGTTTTCCTTGGAGCAGAGAAGGTTGAGGGGAGACTTGAGGTGTACAAAATTATGAGGGGCCCAGGTAGAGTAGAGAAGAAGTACGTGTTTCCCCTAGCGGAGAGTTCAAGAACTAGAGGACATAGATTTAAGCTGATTGGCGGAAGGATTAGAGGGGACATGAGGAAAAACCTTTACCCAGAGGGTGGTGGGTGTATGGAATTCGCTGCCCGAACTGGTGGTAGAGGCAGGGACCCTCAACTCTTTTAAAAAGTACCTGGACCTGCACCTAAAGTGCTGCAAGCTGCAGGGCTACAGACCGGGTGCTGGAAGATGGGATTAGAATGGGCACCTGGTTGTTCGTTGTGCCGGCCGGACACGATGGGCCGAATGGTCCCCTTCTGTGCTGTATCTTTTCCATGGTTCTAAATAAGTTACATAGGAAGATAGAAATAGGAGAAGGCCATTTAGCCCCTCGAGCCTGTTCCGCCATTCGGAGGTTGATGGCTGATCAGTGACTTTAGCTCCATATCCCTTAATATCTCTGGTTAACAAAAATCTATCAATCTCAGATTAAAAATTAACAATTGAGCTAGCATAAACTGTCGTTTGCGGAAGAGAGTTCCAAACTTCTACCACCCTTTGTACGTAGAAGTTTTTCCTCACTTTACTCCTAAAAGTCCTGGCTCCAATTTTTAGTCTATGTCCCCTAGTCCTAGACTCCCCAACCAGCGGAAATAGTTTCTCTCTATCTACCCTATCAGTTCCCCTTAATATTTTGAAAACTTCGATCAAATCACCCCTTAATCTTCTAAATTCCAGGGAATACAACCCTAGCTTGTGTAATATCTCCTCATAATTTAACCCTTGGAGTCCAGGTATCATTCTAGTAAATCTACGCTGCACTCCCTCCAAGGCCAGTATAACCTTCCTAAGGTGCGATGCCCAGAACTGAACAGTACTCCAGGTGTGGTCTAACCAGGGCTTTGTATAGCTGTAGCATAACTTCTACCCCCTTGTATTCTAGTCTTCTAAGATATAAAGGCCAGCATTCCATTAGCCTTTTTTGATTATTTTCTGTACCTGTCCATGGCATTTTAATGATCTATGAACACGGACACCCAAGTCTCTTTGGATCTCCACTGTTTCGAGCTTTTCATCATTTAGAAAGTACTCCATCCTTTTTAGGTCCAAAGTGGATGAGCTCACACTTACCTACATTGAAATTCATTTGCCACCATGTTGCCAATTCATTTAATCTATTAATATCTCTCTAATTTTATGCTTCCGTCTACACTGTTTACAATACTGCCTATCTTTGTGTCGTCGACAAACTTGGATATGTGGTTCTCTATCCCATCATCTAAGTCGTTAATAAATACAGTGAATAGTTGAGGCCCCAACACGATCGCTGTGGGACACCACTAGTCACATCCTGACAATTTGAGTACCTGCCCATTATCCCTACCCTCTGTCTCTTGCCGCTCGGCCAATTTCCTAACCAGGGCAATAATTTGCCCTCAATTCCATGAGCTTCAACTTTAACTAACGCCTTCTGAAAGTCCATATAAGTAACATCCATAGACATTCCCTTGTCCACTACTTTAGTCACCTCTTCAAAAAATTCAATCAGGTGCGTCAGGCATGACCTACCCTTTACAAATCCATGCTGGCTCTCTCTGATCAGCTGAAAATTTAAGTATTTCAGTTATTCCATATCCTTAATTATAGATTTTAGTAATTTCCTGACAACAGATGTTAGGCTAACTGGTTTATAATGCCGTGGTTTCTCTCTCTCACCTTTCTTAAATTGTGGAGTGGCGTGTGCAATTTTCCAATCTAAAGGAATGGTTCCTAAATCGAAAGAACTTTGGAAGATTATAGTTAGGGCATCTGCAGTGTTCTCACCTACTTCCTTTAAAACCGTGGGATGGAAACCATCTGGTCCTGGGGATTTGTCACTCTTTAGTGCCATTATTTACTTACGTTAATTATCACGGTGAGTCCCCATCCCTGATTCAGTTATGACACTATTAACATTACTACCAGCATGGTTGCTGAATAGCTATGCAAACTTAAGATAAATAAATCTTAGGCCGGCTAAGATGCATCTGAGGATCCTTAAGGAAGGAAATTGCAGGAACTCTGGCACAAGGGGGTCCCTGGTGACTGGAGAAATGCAGATGTTACTCCTATTTTTAAGAAAGGTAGCAAAAGTGACCCAGGAAATTACAGGCCAGTGAGTTTGATGTCCATTGTGGGTAAAGTTAATAATGGAGCATCTGAATGAAAATAAAATCATAAATATGGTCAAAATGGGTTCATGAAGGGGAGGCCTTACCAATTTAATTTACAAGTTTTCTTTTTAGGGTGTGACAAAGGAGCTTGATTGGGGTAAGGCAATGGATTTGGTGTACTTGGATTTCAGTAAGGCCTTTGATGCAGTTCCTCTGGAAAGGCTTGGACTGAAAATAAAGAAAGCGGGAATCAGTGGAAATATTTTACAATGGATACGTAATTGGTTACCAGTGGGGGGGTCTCAGTGGTGTTTTAGGACTTTTGTTTGGTATCTTCATAAATGATCTGGAGCTAGGAGTCACAAGCACAGTAGCTAAAATTGCAGATGATACAAAGCCAATGAAGGTGGTAGAGTGCAAAGCCAAATAAGATAATCTACAGGAGGATTTGAATATACTTGGGATTTGGACAGACAGACAGGCGGCAGATGATATTCAATGTAGAGAAATATAAAGTCCTTCACATGAGGACAAAAATCAAGGCAAGGACTTTTACTTACATGGAAAGAAAATAACGTGTCTGGAAAATGAAAGAGATCTGGGGGATTGACAATAAATTTAAGCTATTGTAATGATGCTTGGTGGCAGTGAGAAAAGCAAATTAGATGTTGGGATGTATTAAAAGGTTGATATTGATCCAAAATAGTGAGGTAATCCTGCCACTTTATAAATCATTGTTGTGATCGTACTTAGAATACTGTGTATAGTTTTGGTCACCGCGGTATTGCAGTTATTGAAAGGATACAGAAGAGGGCAACCAGAATGATTGAGGGGATGGAGGGATTTGATTGTGACGAGTGATTACATAAATTGGGCACTACAAAAGAGAAGGTTGAGGCAATATGATTGCTGTTATTAGGATTCTAAAGATACTAGATAATGTAGACAATGACCAGTTGTTTCACCTTGTCCAGAACAATAAAACCAGAGGACACTGTAGAACCAATCTACAGAAACATTATTTTAGTGAGTGAGTGGTAAATCTATGGACACGCTCTTTAGAGAGACGGTGAAAGCCGACAGTGTTGATTAATTAGATAGATTTCTTTCAGAAAATAATATTTTGGGTTACAGGATCTATGAGTAATTTGAGACATGACACTTAGTAGCATGCTTGGGAGGAAAAGATGACTTTGGACCTTTGGTTCCCAAAGCTTTCCACCACTGATGTTTTCCTCGCCTCGTGTCTGGATCTGTTGTAGACTAATTGATAGAGATTGATTGCCATGATTAGTCAACAACTCCATTATTATTGTATCATGTGACTACCAGGACGTTAGTAGGCAAACCAGATGGAACTTTGTCTTGTTTCGTCCAGCAATTTCTATCATTACCTTTAACATAGAAAACATCCTAAGGTGCTTCACAATATGGGGGTCAGACATGAGCAGAAAAAATAGGGGAGATGGCCAAAGAAATAGGTTTTAAATAAGCTTTTAAAAGTGGGAAGAGATGTAGCAAGGTGGAAGTGTTTGGGGGGAAAAATCCACTTTGGTGGGAATAAGTGACTGAAGGCTCTTCAGTCACCTATTCATGCTGGAATAGAGAGAGGAAGTTGTGAATAGTAGAGCAGAAGGTGTAACAGGGGGGTGGTTGGGAGGAGGAGGGTGCAGAGATAGGCTGATGTGTTGGTTGGATTTGTAAGCAAGGATGAGGACTTAAGTCAACATGAGGAGTAATAACGAAACAGTTTGACGGTGGAGCTTGGGATGCTCATAAGGAGAGCGTTGGAGAATTGAACTCAGATGTTAGCCTGGGCCGATTTCAAACATTGGTCCTAGAGGTGTACTAAATCACTAGGCCATCGAAACATAACGGATTATAAATAGTGTGTAGCTAGCTGTGTATCTTGTAACACATTGAGGGATTGAGATGGTGCCATAAATTTACTGTTTTGATAATCAGATGATATGACTTTTTCAAAAAAAATTGAAATCCAATTGTATTGACTTGAGATTGGTATAATTGTACTTTGTTAGTAGCTTTGAGGTGTTTCTTTTCTGCAAATAGGTTGGGATGATAAAAAGAACTGCAATTTGCAGTAAGATTCCCCTAGTCTCATTCAAATATTGGCCCAGAATTTGGGGTAGCAGAACAATGAACGGCATCCGCCGTTACTTAGACTTGCCCTTCAATGTTTAATCTGGATGATATTTTGCACTGCAAGTTTCTGGAAGTGGGAGATGGATATGGCAAGGTGCCCTCTACAGGCCATCTGGGATCTGAGTGAACGGCACAAACAACTGTGTATCTCCTTAACCAATCAAATTGAAGGAATGTGAAATTAACAGTGCAAGGACTAAGAAGGAAGCGTAAGTTAGAATGGGTGAATTCAATGTCAAATCAGGTCCAGAAAGATAAATAAAGAAAGAGGGAAAGAAAGATTGGATTGAGAAAGAAAACAAGTTTTTAAAAAAATCTCCAATAATTAAAACCTGAAGGAATGAAACTCCACACTTGATAGTTAATTTTCAATGCTAGAGAGGTTGATTGGCAGTAATTAACACTTATCACATTAAGTATTTAGACTTGAAATGACTTTACTTTCTATGCCAAATTTAGTTCATATCTACTGAGCAAATACAGGAACAACATGCTGTTCAATGCATGTCAGTGGTGAGGCAGACAGTGAGATTCCGTCTTTGGATTTCCGCGTTTAGCTGCGCATCTGCCCTTGCCTGAAGTTGCTGTAGCATTTGCGCATAAATAATAGCAAGTGACATTAACCGCACCATTATTTTGACAGCAAATTCTGGGCCAATATTTTTATTTTTCTTTAAAATTGGAATAGAGATGCATTTCCTTGGCAATGTAACATTTTTGAAATATTTAGGACTTAATGACAAAACTATTAAGCAAGCATTTTAAAAGCATCTATTGAAATCCACAGCCTTGATTTAGCCATTGTCCCTTTTGGCAAATTTACACACACAATTGCATAATTTAGTTATAAAATGTCTGACATTTTGGATATATCAAATAAGAGGGCAAGAACAGGTTTGGTATGGCACTTGCTTACTGCTTATGTTCAAATATTACAGAATGTAGGATCAGATTTTGTTTTCTTGAGCATCTTGTCTTGCTGGGAGCAAAGCAGGTTAAGTGACATCAGAATTAACAACACAGCAAAAGTTACCATGATTCAGTAGTAGCATACTCACCTCTGAGTCTGAAGGTTGTGGGTTCAGGTCTCACGTCAGGATAAAGCACACAGGTTAGGCTAACGCTTCGGTACAGTACCGAAGGATTACTGCTTTGTAGAAGGTGCCATCTTTTGGATAAGTTGTTAAATCTCAGGTGGATGTAAAAGATCACATAGCACGATTTGGAAAAAAAAGAGTAGGCAAATTCTCCTGGCCAACATTTATCCCTCAACCACCACTACCAAAAACAGCTTAATTGGTTATTCATCTCAGTGCTTTGTACGACTTTGCTGTGCACACATTGGCTCTGCTTTGGCCTATGAGAAGTGACTACTTTAAAAGTAAGTGTTTTGGAATGTCTTAAGGATATGAAAATGAAAGATGCTAAATAAGAACAAGTTTGTTCTTTCTTTACTCCAGAGTTTTTTTTTTAAAAACACTTTTGGTATGGGCTAGATTTTCTACTGTTGAAGGTGGAAATGTATGAGTTTTTTGTTGCAGTCTTGCTCTTTGCATTTTTCAAGTTATGTATTATGTTTTCCCAATCCTTCTCTAAACCCAGTGGGCTGAGATTGATATGAATTTGAATCTTTGTGTCTTAGCATTACGATGGAATGTTCTTGGTTAAATAGGTTTGGATGGAGAAAAATTGTATACATACATACTCTAATTGTGACTTACTTGTTAACTACTTTCATTTGGTTGTATGTAGTAGTTGTACTGATCAGAGATAGACTTCAATCCTTTATTTGAAAGTTTTAACTTTTTCCCCCCCTCCCTGTATTTATGCAGAACAATGTCCCAAATGTGAACATCCTCGGGCATATTTCATGCAGATACAAACTAGATCTGCTGATGAACCTATGACTACATTTTACAAGTGCTGCAACCCAGGGTGTGGACATCGATGGAGGGATTAAATTTCTTACACACTGAATCCATGTCAACTAAGAGTGTGTGCTGAATTATATTGAAAGTCAGGGGACAAGGAGAAAATTGCTGGATTTGGAACAATAGTTAACCTGTTTATTTATATTTCATTTGTTTCCTCTCCCCCTTACTAGAAAAGCTTTAATCCAATTGCAGAAGTTTAAAAGTTCAAGTGTACAGCATGTGTAATAGATTAGCATTAAACATTCTAAAAACATTTATTCATGAATTTTTGAAGATGCTTTTATGTTCATTAAAATAAATTGATATAATGTCTTATGTTTTTCTTTTTCTACAATCAGAACTTCTGCTTGGATTTGGCCTCTTTATTTGAAGGATCTTGATGTCTGGCTAAGGGGTAGTAATCACTACAGGAAGTCAGACTTTTGGTTTAGAACTGCACAAATTTGGCTTCAAGAGTCAGTAGTGATCAAATCTGATAAAGTTACTAGGGTTTTGAATAGAATCAAACCATTGCACTGTTAGCCAGGGGCTCAGTGGTAGCATATAATCTAGGCAGCTACTTAAGTGCAGTAGTGAGGGAGTACTGCACTGTCAGAGCTGCCTTCTTTTAGCTGAGACATTAAGGTGAGGCCCCATCTGCCCTCAGATGCTTGTATCTCCAGATACTGCAATTTGGATGGGAATATAAAGTGGGAAATTGATGAATATAAACTGTTAGTAGTATACTAAACTTAAATTCTGTTAATACCTCAAAAAGGAAGTGATGTTAAAAGCAATATTAACTTAGTATATTTGAAAAAGTACAAAGATATTTCTTTCCTATAATTGCAGTGCTTCTGCATATTCTGAGCCAAGAAAAGATAATTAAGCAAGATCTTCACAACAAAATAGTGCCATTAGCATTTATTAACCTCCAAATTTTATATACCCATTTTGTACATTAGATGATAATACATGGACATTGTATGGAATGCTTAAACAATTAACTTGTACACAAAAGCTGACTCAAACAATAATAGTTTGAGTTATAGAAAATATCCATTAGGGCATTAGAAAGTGTCTTTCCAACAAAAACTTATATACATACTGCTCCTTGAATTAACAAAATGCTTTTGTAACATATTTCCAACCATATCCCTTAAATACCAACAGTGATCAGATACTACAAGATAATCATTTTATAAGATTTAAGCCTAGGTTAGGCAGTCAGGCATTTATTAAATGTATAAGCAATAATCAAATGTTCCTTCCCTTTTCCATGTGAAGTGTTGAAAGCAAGTAAACCATAATATTGGTAGCTTTACAGGTGTGTGTAAACTAAAGGCAGACATTTAAAGAAAATAGTGCAAAATAGTTTATAGTATGTGCCTCCAATTATGGTTTTGTAGTACATCAGTTAATTTCAAGAATGGTTTAAAGTGAATTTTCAAACTAATCTGATGCAGAAGCACTTCTAAGCAATGTATTCCTTTAACATGATTTTATAATCAAAGTAGATGGTTCTAAGTAGACCTATTTTCCAAAAGGAATCCAGTATTTTACAGCTACCCAGGGACCATCTTTGTGAAATTCAGTTAAAAGTTGATGCAGTATTTTTAAGTTGCTGATCTGACCATTAATACGCTCTTCCACCACAGTAGACAAGATCTAGTGCTCCTGTATGTCAGGATGATTAAACTGCAATGTTAGGGTAAATAAAGCATGATTTGTTTTTCCTATTCTTTAATGACCAATTGCTTTCACAGGTCCTCTCCAAATTCAAGGAGGAAGACTTAGAATTGGTTGTTTTTTTAAAACTGCAATTAGCTTCACCAGGCTTCAAGTGCAAGTCTCCATTTTGGAACAGAAGATACTGTGGACAATTCAGTCATAAAATGTAGTCCATGTGTGCAAATGACTTGCATAGTATCCTTCCACAATGATTCACTTCAATTAACAAACTAAAGTGGAGAACTTGAAATATTGCATTAACAGTAATAGCTTTTCACAGTAGTAATAAAAGCAAACTGAAATTAGCAGGACATAGCCAGATGGGTTTAGTCATTCTTTTGACACTGCCACAAGGTGGTATTAGAAAAGTCTGCTTATATTGAACACTTCTGCCTCTAACACAGAAAAAAAGATTTTTTTTGGCCTCCTGCTGTTATTGTAATAACATACATGGTAGTGTTACTGGACCTTCAAGCAATCTGAACTGAGTGACCAAGATTGGTTGAAACATTAATATCTTTAAAAGGAAAATATCCAAAATAATTTTTGCCCTAAACTGCCACATCTAAATAGGTGGCTAAGATGCATTAAAACAAAGCATACTGGATAGAGGTTAGGCACATGCATAGGTCCTTCTACTGTTCCCCATAAAAAATAATTTTTTTATTACATTCACTTATTTTCAAAGCAGAATAAATTTTGTAACAATTCTTTGCCATTTCATAATGCAAGTTGTACAGTATGAGAAACACTAGAGCAAAGTGGAAGTTCACGTGTCTTGCGTAAATTCTTAGCAAAGGCAATACTTGCAAGCTGCCAAAAATTGCATAAGCATCAGACATTACATTTAAATTCTGAATATATATCAGATTTCTGCACTGTACAATATTCAAAACACTATAAAGAACATATCAGGAGATCCTTGTACAGTTATCCTTATTGTAACATAAAATCCATTTTAATCAAAAAAGCCTTCTTTGGATCCACACAAAATCTAAGCTACACATCATTAGACTTTTAAACATTGGATATTATTTTTAAAAACTATCCACTGTACAAGCTCCATTATATGGGTTAAAAGGATTTTGACTGACCTATGATTGCACTATAATCACAATAAAAGTCATTTGTCATAGCACAGAACTTTTTTGATCCTTCATTTAAAACTAACACTCAGAATGGCAACAATGAACTTAAAGTGTGAAATTCACATTTTAGCACTTTAATGACTTATTTCAGCTCTTGAAAATAAACAGTGCTGTTCTAAAACATACCTTTATTACCTCAATACCTGTCCCAGTACCCTACAAATCAGTTTCAGAAATGAAGTCTAGTGATCTGTACTAGGATGGACTTTTGAACAAAACCACACAAAATACTTTAGTAAGATGAAAGTTTTAAAATTATTACAGAAATGCAAATAACGTTACAAAACACATCCATGCAGGTGCTCCCGAATCAAAAGGAGTGCAAAACAACAAACTATATTTTTCCCTGGGGTTTCATGTGTACACTTACTCTTGTGTTTATTTTCTACAGGGCATGTTAATGATTTAATGTTAAATAATGCATCACAAAAATATTACCACAGTGTGCAATATTTTGAGACTGAAGACAGATTGTTGAAAGATACCCTAAACCAGTTATTTGCCCTTAGTTCCCAAGCACAATAAATCAAATCTAGATATATAAATGGCTCAAGATTCTATACTGAAGGTCATCTTTAAGATGACAATCCACAAGTTTTGCTGTACTGGGAACTCCATTAATTTTAAGTGCAAGAGTATATTATGTTAGTGATGTGTTAGCTAGGGATTTGAAAATTATATGGTTTCCTTATATGAAATTAATATTATGAAATTCTTCAACTTAATCATATGTTCTGCAAGTAAGGCATTCACAGTTGCATGTATTTACAGCACAGTACAATGCTGTAAGTATCACCATCATATATAACTGCGTAAATTGAAACAAAAAGTGAACATTAAGTTGATCATATCAAGTTTATCCAATCACTCCTTGGACAGTCACGACTGGCGTTAGCATACACGCTTGTATGTATATATGTAAGCTTTACAGTTTGGACAAGTATGCATCACATCCTTCAGGTCATCTATCAAGCAGGGGATTAAGCAGCAGCCCAAGTCACACCTGGATTAAAACAAAAAATGTTAGATTTGTAAAATTTTACAGCAACTATATTTCTACTACTTAATCAGTGTTTACCATTACAGATCAAATATCAGTACCAAAGGTAGTGGGAAAATAAAGCAGGGACACATTACCAATGACAACTATCATGCTCTCACCCTGGTTAGAACTGTAGACTGGAATGCCTCAGAGTTCAATCCAAATCCTTTGTGTGGTATAATTATCAAACAAAACCATCACACATTGCTGGTTTATTTTGCAAGCATAGCTGGAACTACAAATCAGCAACACGCTATTATGTGATTCATTTTAGGTTGACTTGTCCATTTGCCCTAAAATTGTATTGAAAAACCTTAAGGGACCAAAATAACTGTCCCAAATTACAGTCTGCTTCTGTGAAACCTACTGTTCCAGATTCTGGGCACCAGAAGCCAAAATATTGTATTATACATACTGTACTAAACCAATACCTGTTCCAGTTGTGGAATGATCACTACCAACAGATGCAATGAAATTTGGGAGTCTGTTGTCGTGGTCTGTACAGTAAAAAGTTCACAATAATGCAAAGGAACAATTCTATAGTACTGTGCAATTTATAAATCCCAGCTTGATATTTAAAAAATCTAAAATTGGCAAAACATTTTAAACAAATTACAGAAAATATACTTTTTTTAAATGCTCCATTACAGTAGCAAGGCATTTGACAAGTAAAGAATGCCTCCCAGTTTAAGCAATACTAGGTCACTTCCCTTCTACAGACTCATACTGGGGTACTTTTACATAGTTACATTTTGGTGGGATCCACTTGGCTTATGAGTGTGTCTGATATAAATACAAACATTTATTAACGGGCTCCTATATCACAACAAAAGAATCAATGTATTAACAGCAAATCATAAAATATATGAGTGCTTGCTTGAACAATCTATTGTTTAGCTTAGAATCTCCCCTCAGTTTGTTTAAAAAGATGAATGAACAAATTTGCATCTATATTCCCTAATTACATCCATTACAACATCCCAAAACTCTGCATAATCAATATTCATCACATACAAGAACAGTCCAGGATTTTTTTTAAAAAGCAGTTGGCACATCAAACTTGTCCACCTGGCATCCTAACTTCCCCAAGCTGAGCATCTAACTAGATTCTGAATGTCATTCTCTACTACCTTATCTGGAAAATTATCCTTTAGAATAAACTTATACTTTCCACAAATTTAAATCCTTTGGTCAAATGGGCCAGACTTAAAAGTTAAGTAATATTCTAGGTTTACCTCTCTATACTATTTAGTATTTCACCAATTCTCTCAACTGTAGGGCTTGAGCTTCTCTAACTTTCTCATACCTCATCATCTTTACATTCATTCTTCTTGCTGCACCCTCTCAAATGCATCATGACCAAAACTTAGTGCTTTAGATGTGGTCTGAATAGCGTATTATAAAGCTCCAGCATAGCCTCTGTGGCTGTCCTGTCTTACATATCCAAGCATCCTATTTGCTTTTTGAAAAATTGTTTCGGATTTACTTGATATAAGAAATGACCTGAAGTAACAGACTCATCACGCTCCAAGTCTCCCTTTCACGTTATACATTTGTTGTATTTCCCCCCCCCCCCACTCAATGTGCAATACTCTAATTTTTTTGCCCAATTGCATAACTGATCTAAATCTCTTCAACATGTCTTAACAAGTCAATAATAAGTCAAACTAGGTTAGAGCAATGTCATATTTCTTTAACAGATATCATTATCAGAACCAATTATTTTTGCTTTAAGTTATACTGTGCTACCAGTCGGAGACGGTTAGCCGCAAAGAGTGATTCACAGTTGGGAAGACCAATGTTATGCTGCTTGGTGCCAAACTTCACTCGCACTGCCATAAGCATATTCTGTGCATGTGTGCTTGTATTTAGGAGCATCCACTTTTTCAAAACATTTTTACAAAGTCTCTTTCCATTTACAAGGTGCTCAGCAGGTCCCAAAACATTTTTTAAACCTGACATCGCAAATAAAGTTATACTTCATTCAAATCACTTGGGATTGACATTGCATCACATAGCAATAACAAATGTGACAATGTAACTGTATCCAGTTACTTCCACAACCAAATCTAAAAAAAGGATTACAGATCTTTATTGTATTCACAGAATACTGCAAGTTAAGTTAAGTCATGTTCTACAGCATCATAGGTGGATAAGAGTGTGTTGCAAAGCTGTAGCAAAGAGTTTAACGAATCTTAAACCTTGTTTGCAAAGGGTAAACTGCTTTAAAAAACATCAGAGCACCATATAACACTCATCAGTTTTTGTTCTATGATCTCTGATCTACTTCCATAACAGGAATTTTGACTAGTGGCAATTTGGAGCAGAGGGGGAAAAAAAAGCAGTCGTTTAATTGAAATTTAAGTAGACAAGAATAAGAACTTAACATTTATAGTTTAAAAAAAAAATCACAGCACAGGAAGGGGCAGTGATGTATGGTTCCTGCAGGACGTGGAAGTTTCAAGTAGCAGATGTTAACCTCAGACAAGCACATCTGTAGGAAATGTCTCCAACTGAGATTACTTAAGGTCAATGTCTCAGAACTTGAGGCAGAGTCGGAGACAATTCAACATATCAGGGAAGGAGAGGGGTTTATGGAGCAACAGGATCAGAGGGTAGTCATCCCACAGAGATGGGGAATTGCAGTGCTGGAGGAAGCAGTGATGACTATCCACAGGTCAGAGAAAGTGAAGAGGGATGTCCAGAACAAATTATCCTCTCCCACATTTACAGTACTGGCTTTCTGTGGGGAGGACGACAACTCTAGGCAGGACCATCATGGCTTGGGGGTGATGGTGAGGGACATTAGCAATGTAGTAGTAATAGGAGACTCAATTGTTAAGAGGAGTGGACATTATCTTATGCAATCCAGACAGAGTCCCAGATGTTTTGTTTCTTCCCAGGTGTTAGGGTAAGGGACATTTCAGGAAGACTGGAAAATATTATTCTGCATCCCCTTCTATAATATGTCTTTGAGAGTCCACACAATAGGCAACAATATAGGAAAAGACAGACCTGAAGTCCTGCAAAAGGAGTTTAACATCCTTGAAGTCCTGCTTCCTAGTCTAATCTATGGATTACTCTAACAACATACTAGAATAGGAAAGGACAGGAAGCTTAACACATGGCTAAAGGGGTGGTGTCAGGAATAATGTTTCCCTTTTATGGGGCACTAGTACCAACTCTGGGGAAGATGGGAGCTATTCTGCAAGGATGGGCTGCATGTGGACAGAAAGGGAGCTAATGAATTGACAAAACAGAGAGTGAAGTCACTTAAGCAATGAAGGAATAGGGGCAAGGAAAATAAAAGCAATTTGAATTACCAAGTAGAGAAAGTAGAAATAAATGAAGTAAATATAGAAATTTAAAAAATGTAACTAGTATAGCATTCAAAAATAAAAAGGGAGTGGAGGAGGGAAACCAATTTAGCAGGGAAAAGACAAATAAAAAAGGAACATGGTGTTAGCTAAGGCAAAAAAAATCCAAGGGGAAAGGAGTAGCATTAAATATGAAGAAAAATAAATGAAGAATTAGAAGCAATTATGTCACAGGGAAATATGGATTTAATAGTATGACAAATTTGGTAGCAAGTAGAAAATAAACATCAGGTTATAATGGCCCAGAAATCGCTGGAAAAATAAGTGTTCATGGCATTCGCCATTATTAATACGTAAAATATCCAGCAATGTGCGACGAAGAAGGGATACGCCTTCAGTTCCAATTCTTCACAAATTGCTGGACAATTTGCACCGCTCTGCCATTAGCCTCGCCTAAAGCGAAAAAATTGCAATCTTGCCGTGAGCCTCCCCATTGAAGTTCATTGTGTCACGAAATTGTTGGATTTAGGCCATTAATGCAAATTAATTTCGCTGCAGCCATTTAGGGCTGGTAGTTCATGTTGTAAGGATCCTGTTAATGACGTGACTTATGGTTCTGACATGCCACTCAAATTCAGAGGCCCAGAAAGGGAATAATGAAACTGTGGAATCTCAGTCCCATAGGTAGTAAATAGTTCCTAGGGGTTTTTAAAAAAGTTCTTACTTTGTCTTTTTTTCCTTTCTCTATTTCACCCTATTTCCTTCTGTTGTTCACTGTTTCTTTCTCTATCCTTTTGTTTCATAACCATTAGGCACGACATTCATGAGGTCCCAGATGCAATGTTATCAATTTGCTTTTTCAGCAATTTGTGATGCAAATAGTGCGATTTGATGGGCGAGATAAAAAAGTCCAGTTCGTCACTTGCCGTGAGATGTACCATTCTAGCAATTTCTGGGCCAATATTTTTAGTAGGGACGGAATAGGTATGAAGAAGGAGTGGCAAAGGAAAAAAAATGCTGCAAAAACATTAATGTGCACAAAAATGGTTCAGAGTCAATATGACCAGAGATCAAAGATAATGATAGAATCTTAGATTCTCACAGCACAGGAGGCGGCCACGGTGCCTGTGCCGGCTCTTTGAAATAGCTATCCAATTAGTCCCACTCCCCTGCTTTTTCCTCAAACTTGCAAATATTCCTTTTCAAGTATTTATCCAATTCTTCTTTGAAAGTTAGTATTGAATCTGCTTCCACACCCTTTCAGGCAGTGCATTCCAGATCAAAGCAGCTTGCTGCATAAAACAAACAAACAAACAAACAAACAATCGCTCATCTCCCCTCTGGTTCTTTTGCCAAATATTTTTTTTTAAAAAAGGAATTGTTACATTAGTGGCATTAGACTACAGCACCCCTAATTGTGAGAGAATGGAGGAGAAATCTGTCGACAAAGCAGGGAAATGAGTAAAAAACAAATTGTTCTAGGGCATCAATTTTGTTGTTAATTGGGTCGGGGAAGGAATTAACTAAAAGTAATGGAATTCCTAAATGTTTGCTGGACTCATTCCTCAAGCAGTATGTTCATATTCCTACAAAGGGAGAGTGATTGTTAATGTAGTTATGAGTATAGAAATAGCTCAGGTAGAAGAGTTAAATGAATTAAGCGTGGGTGAGCACATCAGAGATAGTAACCACAATATGATATGGGTTAAGGTGCAAATAGAAAGGGAAAAAAAAACTTGTACATAAAAAAGGGTGCCAAATTGGACTAGGGCAGATTTTAGAAAGAAGAGTGAGCCACCCAAGTTGAGGTGGAAAGAGAAATTAAGACACAGGTCTATCGAACAATAATGGGATTTTTTTTCAAAAAATGATATTGCAAAGTTGCAGAATAAATATATACCATTAAGAAAAAGGAGACTACTTCAAGTCTCAGAATGCTGTGGATAAGTCAATAGATTAGAAGTAAACTAAATTGAAGAGAAGGACATATGGTGCTTATAGGCAAGATTAAAATAATAAAATTAAGAATGACAAAATAAGGAGATAAGCTTAATGAAATCAAAGGAGTATGAGTCCAAAATAAACAGTAAAATTATTCAAAAATATCAGTAAAAAGAATTCTTAAATGGGATGTGGGAACCCCAAGAAAGGATAGTGAGTTAGTAGAGGATAAGTGGAAAGCGACAGGTATAGTTAACTAAAACAAATTACTGCAGAAATCTGAAATAAAAACCAAAACTGCTGGAAACACTCATGTTAGGCAGCATCTGCTGAGAAAGAGTTAATGTTTCAGAAGTGTGATGAAAGGTCATCTACCTGAAATGTTAACTATGTTTCTCTCTCCACAGATACTGCCTGACTGAGTGTTTCCAGCATTTTCTGTTTTTATTATAGTTATAACTACTTTGCTTCAGTGTTTACAATAGAGAAAAATATTAGGAAGGTAAATCTTGAACTGGCTAAAAAGGGAGATGAGATACTAATACTTTCACTTTATTTATTGTGGCGTTAGAGTGAGTTCAGCTAAAAGAGGATGATGAAGTACCAGGACCTGATGGGATACATCCAAGGATACTGAGGGAACTAGGGGAAAGATAGCAGAGGCCCCAGAAATTATATTTCAGTGTTCTGTTGAGTGATGTGAGCCAGAGGACGAGAGAGTGGCCAACGTAATAGATATTTTGAAAAAGGGACAGTTCTAATCTAGGTAATTAGATACCAGTTAGTTTAATATCTGTGGATGAGGCAATTTTAGAATCTTTAATTAAAAAAAGTGGTGAAATTACTAAATATCTGGAGAAAATAATTCTAAGTAGCCAACAGATTTCAGAATGGAAGATACTGCTTCACAAACCTGAAGTTATGTGAGGATGTGACAGAGACTGAATGGGGAAAAACTGCAGTGGACGTGCATGGAGTTTTCAGAAAACCGTTAACAAGATACCACACTTTAAACTTCATATAGACTGGGCAAATCAAATTGGCAAAGGTAGTTTGGAGGAGTTCGTGGGATGCATTTCAGACGGTTTCCTAGTGCAATTAGGTCATGGAACCAAACAGGGAACAGGCTATTTTAGACCTTGTATTGCGTAATGAGACAGGGTTAATTAGTAATCTCACAGTAAAAGGATCCTCTGGGGAAGAGTGATCATAATATGACTACTTTCACATTGAGTTTGAGTGTGACATACTTCAATCCAAATCTAGAGTCCTAAACGTAAATAAACCCAATTACATAGGTATAAGGGGAGAGTTGGCCAAGGTAGATTGGGAAATTAAATTAAAAGGTATGACAGTTGAAAAGCAATGGCAAACATTTAAAGAAATATTTCAATACTCAACAAATATACATTCCATTGAGAAAAAACTCCACGGGAAGAGTGATCCACCTGTGGCTAACTAAAGTTAAGGATAGTATTAGATTAAAAGATTAAATGCTGCCAAGAGGAGTAGTAAGCCTGAGGATTGAGAGAGTTTTGGAAACCAGCAAAGGACAACTAAAAAACTGATGAGAAAAATAGAATATGAAAGTAAACTAGCAAGAAATATAAAAACTGATTGTAAGAGCTTCGACATGTATATAAAAAAGGTAGCAAAAGTAAACATGGGTCCCTTAGAGGCTGAGACATGAAAAATTATAAAATGGGAAAAAAAAAAAACAGGAAATGGCAGATGTGTTAAATATTTTGTATCTGTCTTCACAGAAGACACAAAAAGCATACCAAAAATAGTGGGGAACCAAAGGGCTAATGAGAGTGAGGAAATTAAAGTAATTATCAGTAGAGAAAAAGTACTTGAGAAACTAATGGGACTAAAAGCCAATAAATCCCCTGGACCTGATGGCCGACATCCAAGGGTTTTAAAAGAGGTGGCTGCAGAGATAGCGGATGCATTGGTTATAATCTTCCAAAATTCCATAGATTCTAGAACAGTCCCAGCAGATTGGAAGGTAGCAAATGTATCCCCGCTATTCAAGAAAGGAGGGAGAGAAAACACGGAAATAGAGGCCAGTTATCCTGCCTGACATCAGTTGTCAGGAAAATGCTGGAATCCATTATTAAGGAAGTGGTAACAGGGCACTTAAAACATGATATGATTAGGCAGAGTCAACATGGTTTTATGAAAGGGAAACAGTGTTTGACAAATTTACTGGACCTTTTTGAGGATGTAACTAGCAGGGTAGATAAAGGGGAACCAGTGGACATAGTATATTTGGATTTTCAAAAGGCAGTCGATAAGGTGCCACACAAAACATTGTTACACAAGGGCTCATGGGGTTGGGGGTAATATGAGCATGGATAGAGGATTGGTTAACAGGCAGAAAACAGTACGGATAATAAAAAGGGGCAAAATAGAATATGAAAGTAAACTAGCAAGAAATATAAAAACTGACTAAGAGCTTCTACAAGTATGTAAAAAAAAGTAGCGAAAGTAAACATGGTAAACAGGTCGGCAGGCTGTAACTAGGGGTACTACAAGGATTTGTGCCTGGGCCTCAGCTATTTACATTCTATAATAAATGACTTGGTTGAAGGGACCGAGTGTAATGTATTGAAGTTTGCTGATGATGCAAAGCTAGAGAGGAAAGTAAGCTGTGAGGAGGACACAAAGTCTGCAAAGGGATATAAACAGGTTAAGTGAGCAGGCAAGAAGGTGGCAGATGGAGTATAATGTGGGGAAATATGAGGTTATTCACTTTGGCAGTAAGAATAGAAAAAAACACAGAATATTTTTTAAATGGTGCGAAACGATTAAATGTTGGTGTCCAGAGAAACTTTGGTGTCGTGGTACAAGAAACACAAGAGGTAGCATGCAGGTATAGCAGGCAATTAGGAAATCAAATGGCATATTGGCCTTTATTGCAAGGGGGTTGGAGTACAAGAGTAAGGAAGTCTTACTACAATTGTACAGGGCTTTGGTGAGACCACACTTGGAATACTGTGTACAGTTTTGGTCTCATTAAGGCAAGTATATCCTTCCTTAGGAGGTGGTGCAATGGAGGTTCACTAGATTAATTCCTGGGATGAGGGTTGTCCTATGAGGAGAGGATGAGTAGAATGGGCCCATCTTCTCTGGAGTTTAGAAGAATGAGAGGTGAGCTCATTGAAACATCTAAGATTCTGAGGGGGCTTGACAGGGTAGAGGCGGAGAGATTGTTTCCCCTAGCTGGAGTCTAGAACTAGAGGGCACAGTCGCAGGATAAGGGGTCAGCCATTTAAGACTGAGATGAGGAATTTCTTCACTCAGAGGGTTGTAAATCTTTGGAATTCTCTACCCCAGAGGGCTGTGGATGCTGTGTCGTTGAGTATATATTCAAGGCAGAGATAGATTTCTGGACTCTACGGGAATCAAGGGTCATGGGGATTGGGCAGGAAAGTAGAGTTGAAGTTGAAGATTAGCCATGAAACGGGTAATTACTGAGGCCGACCGGTTCTGGGCCATTGCTTTCCCTCGGCGGGGAGCGGGTAAAGCCACCAGAGAAATCATTAATTTGGCCAAAATCTGGGAAGTAGTTGCTAATGATACGGCAGAAGCCTTAAAGGAAACGAGCGCAGAGATGATAACCATTCGTACGGTCACTTTACAGAACCGTATGGCCCTTGATTACCTACTGGCAGAGAAAGGGGGAACATGCGCACTAATTGGATCCGAATGTTGTACCTACATACCTGATAGTTCAGAGAAGATTACTAATTTGGCTGATAACATCCAAAAGGAAATGGAGAAACTCAAGCAGCCCTCTTCGTTCACTCTTTGCGGCTGGGCAACTGGGTGGCTGGGCTCTATCGGGACTTCTCTAGTTCAAGAGTTAGTCATATTCGTTGTTATAGTTCTTATAGCTTGTTGCTGTGTTATGATGTCTAATTTGGGTACACATACAGCGGCCACAAATTTAATGGTGCAAGTAGAGACGGCAAGAAATGAGATGCAGGAAGAGTTTGAACGGCAAGGGTAATGCTCGACTAGGATATTGTCCTTTATGAAAGACAAAAGGGGGGAATGTGGAAGTGCATGAAGGGATACTTGACCATATTAACTCTATTAATTCACTTAACTCACAAAGTTCCTCATGAAAACACATAGAAGCACAATTGTGTAATTACTTTGAGTTTCTCATTGATAGCTGTCCTCCCTTTAGATAGGGAGGTAGCTGACTACAGAAATAATGGCCATATAGCCTTGAGACTAGCTACAGCCCTACTGATAATGAAAGGCAGAAATGTAGGGAAAAGCACTTTCCCAGGCCTGTGTGCAAGGTATCAAGATGGCTGTGGGAACTCGAGGGCAGGCTCCCTATTTTGATTGACCAACTACCTGAGCCAATAAAGAATGTACTTGTACGTCCATATTCTATAACAGGATGGACGTTGTTTACCGAATTGTATAAACGTGAGCTGTTTCTTTAACTCGGCGAAGTTGTACCCTCAACCATTGTTTTGAGGTGCTCTTCCACTTGTATACAAGTTAAGGTGCAATAAAGTTTCTCTTTGTATTATTTGTTTGGGTGTTAATGCATTTGTATAGTAATAAGTAATATTAAATTTCGACAGCCACATAGCCTACTCCTGCTTCTATTTATGTTCACACAGAATACTGGAGAACATCAATTGGTATGGAATTAGCAGGAGGACAAGGATTAAAAACTGGTTAAAGGGAGGAAACAGAATAGGCACTGAAGGCAGTTTCTCAGTGGTTGGCAGCATCCCACAGGGTTCTGTTCTGGGACCACAATGACATTGTGTACATCAATTATTTGGATATAGGAATAGAAGGAATGGTACATAAATTTGTAGACATAGTAAATAATTCTGAGAACCGAAGGAAGCTGCAAGGGCACATTGATAAGATGGTGGAATGGGCCAAAAATTGGCAGATGGAATTCAATGTCACGTTCAATTCAATTACAATGTTTAATTTTTATGTAACACCAAATAAATCTCAAGATACTTCCATAAACTATCATCCTGCTGAGTTAACTACTTACCCCACAAAACAGCAGAAGAGGCAGAATAAAGTATTCAATAAGCCTACTTCATAGGTGATCTTAGTTGTGATAGCCTGCTGGCAGTGAGGGCACATGGTTTGCACTGGTGCAGCTTGAAACATCTCCCCCTGCAGCACTGTCACTGTTGTTGCTGCACCTGGGGGAACTATAACGGTTGCTGTTTGTCCACTATGAGGAGCATAGTGTCCAGGAGGGGCTGCGTAGTGCCCAGGAGGGGGTGGGTAATGCCCTGGGGGTATATAATGGCCAGGTGGTGGGTACTGGCCAGCTGATGGATAATAACCTGTTAGGAAAAAAGAAAAACAAAAAGGCTTTTGAATTGCAAATATATTTAAGGGAAAAGAAAGTTATTAAATTAAAAACTTCTGACCAAGCTCACACCAAATCTCAAGTTGCAGCACCGGTAACTTACATTCCCACACACCAAACAAGAATGGTAATAAGTGATGTTTTTTTGAACTTAGGTGAACCGCAATGGTCTTTTACAGTCCTGTACATTACATACAACACTGACAAAACAGTAGGCACTCAAAGTTAGCAACATCAACATTCTACAGTGCCCACACCTGCTCACTGATGGAAAACTGTAGCCATGTTCCCAGACAGTTCTGCAAATAAAACACTTCTATCCCTTGTGCACCATTGTTAAGTGATTAAAACCATTGGAATAGCTATGGATGGCCTATTCCCAGCCAGAATTTATCTTCCACAAGGATACATAACCATCATCGCAGTTACTTGGTTTATGTCATGTTCTGAATTTATGCGAGGAACATAAAACAGATTGTACAGTATAGATTGAGGCAAAACTATTTTTTAATTCAGTAAAAGGTACCTTGAATGAAGGCTGCTCTGACAGATTGCCTGTGATGTGGTCATGTGGTAGTTGGTGGGGTCATCACAGAAGCCAGCTAATGTGTACGTCATGGAGTGACAAAATTGTCAACAGTAATTTCCACAGTATAAATTTTTGTCATTATGCACCAGCCAATGAGTAAAATTATGACCAATTCAGTACTATGGATTTACAACCATAAGGAACTAGGTTAAGACTCATTTTTACTAGAAACTCTACAGCTGTCATCCCGTTAGTTTGAGCAGATTTCTACCCCAAGCATCAAAGTGGAATGACTGTTACCCAATGCCTTGCCTAGTATCGCAATGCTTGAAGGAAAGCGCAGGAGTTATATATGGTTGATAATATAGTTGTGGCCGTCCAATTCACTGAAACACATCGGGTGCCTGCTCCACATATTGTGATGAGCCCGGAGAGCCAGAAACGTATGCAAATGAATTAAACTCATTATCCAGCATTGCAAATTATTGCCATAAATATATATTTTTTAAAATGGTGAGAGAACCATTTTCTTCTTAAAAACAGACTTCAATATTATTTCTTGTTAACACAAGGTTGAATTCAAATAAAGCAGCTGCTATCATTCCACAGGGACTTTTCCAGCAAAGTCCACATTGTAGAGCAAACCTGGCCCATACATTAACTGCAAATGACCATCTCAACACTATCATTCCACTATTAAAGTGGGCATCACTTTCAGCAGTGAGTTATACCAATAAACTCAATCACACCAAAGTTTTAGAAGTTTAATTACCATGTGGTGGCATGGGCATACCACCCTCTGCTGGTGTGTGAAGAGGTACAAATCCTGGTTGTGCCATTGGCTCATAAGGAGGTGGCCCAGCATCTGGTGGGACAGAATATCCTTGAGGTCGAGTGGTGGCAGGTGGCATATACACTAAAGAAACAGGGAAAATATTTTCAACATTGTAACAGAAGTACAACTGATACAAATAACATGGTACAAACTATAATCTTAAAGAAGCATTTATCAAGGAGAAATCTTGCTGGGGAATCTAATCTAACTGACTCTCAGCTTTCACTTGTTAGAATATTCATATTTTAAAACAAAACACTCTTACCCTGGATTATTTTGGGTTTTGTATCTTAGCTTATTCTCATGGGTGAATCCCATTTGCCCATACCTTTGAGAGGTTGATTCTTGCCTCAAGATCTAGGCGAGCTTGCAGTAACGTGCCTGGGAAGCAAACAGTAAGCCACCACCCCCCCACAGTGAAATATGTATTTGTAATGCTTTTATTTTATCTAAAATCTTAATTTGCACGTGAGATTTCATTTACTGAGGGAAAAAAAGTCAGATTAAATTTTCCCCTCCCCCAAAAATTGAGTAATTCAATTGGATCACCTTAATTTTTTTTCAAATCTATATTAGTATGATTGCCTGAATGTCATTCAGGATTGATGGCTTTTGACAATGTCATTGGCAGCTTTGTAGCAATTTTTACTAGTTTTTTTTAAAACCTTTCTCTGCCTCTGATTTGCCACTGTTCTACATTGAGCCAATAAACAAAGTGCTATGGAAAAAGTATAACAAACAGGAAGTACACACTAGGAGCAAAATTGTAATAAATTAAAAAATTAGACAGATGATTATTCATTAAAATCATTTAAATACATTAAGAAAACTGCACAGTATAGGTTTGGACACTAGTGAGCAAGCTTTCATAACAAAATAACTAATTTTTTAACATTTTAAATTGAACTTTGGTTCTAACCTATACATGTGTTCTGATTTCTTTACTTTTTGTCTATAAATGTTTTGCAAATTAAAAAGGCCTATTAATACTATTCATAATTCAGATCACCAGAACAATTTTAACATTTATTTTAATAAGTCTTCAGATCCTTTCAAGATGTCTTCAATATATGGTCTTCAGCCCACGTAGAGCAGATCGATTCCTTAAGTGTCTAATTTCACTAAATTTTCTATGAAATCTTTTATTCTAAACGTTGTTTCTACCTGTTGATGTTGGTTGTCCTGCTTTCTCTTCAAGCAATGGAGCAGAAGGCCCTGCAGGATATGGAGGTGGTGGTTCTTCAGACATTGCTCACCACTGTTGATTTAAGAAAAATGAATTAACCAGGAAACCAAAACCTTGTAGACTTTAAGATTACAATTCTGTCCTTATAAAACAAGGATTCTCAAATTGGTACATGTTTATATATTAGTAACCACCCAAATTACAGGCCCAATATAGGAACATAGGAACAGGAGTAGGCCATTCAGCCCCTCGTGCCTGCTCCGCCATTTGATAAGATCATGGCTGATCTGTGATCTAACTCCATATACCTGCCTTTGGCCCATATCCCTTAATACCTTTGGTTGCCAAAAAACTATCCATCTCACATTTAAATTTAGCGATTGAGCTAGTATCAATTGCCATTTGCGGAAGAGAGTTCCAAACTTCCACAACCCTGTAAACTCCTTAAAGGGAGTGGTAAGTAGTTTTTCTTTCCTTCTTTTTTCTCTTGACATTGTTAAGCTAACTTAAGGGTTAAGTCATGGCAGGAGATCCCAGAGCCGTGTCATGTTCCTCTTGTGGGATGTGGGAATTCAGGGATCCTCCCTGTGTCCCTGATTCCTTCACCTGCGGGAAGTGTGTCCAGCTGCAGCTACTGTTTGACCGCTTGACGGCTCTGGAGCTGTGGATGGACTCACTGTGGAGCATCCGCGATGCTGAGAAAGTCGTGGATAGCACGTTCAGTGAGTTGGTCACACCACAGATAAAAATTACTGAGGGAGATAGTGAATGGGTGACCAACAGACAGAGGAAGAGTAGGAAGGCAGTGCAGGGGTCCCCTGCGGTCATCTCCCTCCAAAACAGGTATACCGTTTTGGATACTGTTGGGGGAGATGGCTCACCAGGGGAAGGTGGCAGCGGCCAGGTTCATGGCACCGTGGCTGGCTCTGCTGCACAGGAGGGCAGGAAAAAGAGTGGCAGAGCTATAGTGATAGGGGACTCGATTGTAAGGGGAATAGACAGGCGTTTCTGCGGACGCAACCGAGACTCCAGGATGGTATGTTGCCTCCCTGGTGCAAGGGTCAGGGATGTCTCGGAGCGGCTGCAGGACATTCTGGAGGGGGAGGGTGAACAGCCAGTTGTCGTAGTGCATATAGGCACCAACGATATAGGTAAAAGACCGGATGAGGTCCTACAAGCTGAATTTAGGGAGTTAGGAGTTAAACTAAAGAGTAGGACCTCAAAGGTAGTAATCTCAGGATTGCTACCAGTGCCACAGGCTAGTCAGAGTAGGAATGACAGGATAGCTAGGATGAATACGTGGCTTGAGAGATGGTGCAACAGGGAGGGATTCAAATTCCTGGGCCATTGGAACCGGTTCTGGGGGAGGTGGGACCAGTACAAATTGGACGGTCTGCACCTGGCAGGACTGGAACCAATGTCCTAGGGGGAGTGTTTGCTAGTGCTGTTGGGGAGGGTTTAAACTAATGTGGCAGGTGGATGGGAACCGATGCAGGAAGTCAGTGGGAAGTAAAGTGGTGACAGAAACAAAAGGCAGTAAGGGAGAGTGTACAAAACATGACCGGACAGATGGTCTGAGAAAGCAGGGCAAAGACCAAGGGAAATCTAGATTAAACTGCATTTATTTCAATACAAGAAGTCTGATGGGCAAGGCAGATGAACTCAGGGCATGGATGGGTACATGGGACTGGGATGTTATAGCTATTACTGAAACATGGCTAAGGGAGGGGCAGGACTGGCAGCTCAATGTTCCAGGGTACAGATGCTATAGGAAAGATAGAGCAGGAGGTAAGAGAGGAGGGGGAGTTGCGTTCTTGATTAGGGAGAACATCACGGCAGTAGTGAGAGGGGATATATCCGAGGGTTCGCCCACTGAGTCTATATGGGGAGAACTGAAAAATAAGAGGGAGAGATCACTTTGATAGGATTGTACTACAGACCCCCAAATAGTCAACGGGAAATTGAGGAGCAAATATGTAAGGAGATTACAGACAGCTGCAAGAAAAATAGGGTGGTAATAGTAGGGGACTTTAACTTTCCCAACATTGACTGGGACAGCCATAGCATTAGGGGCTTGGATGGAGAGAAATTTGTTGAGTGTATTCAGGAGGAATTTCTCATTCAGTATGTGGATGGCCCGACTAGAGAGGGGGCAAAACTTGACCTCCTCTTGGGAAATAAGGAAGGGCAGGTGACAGAAGTGTTAGTGAGGGATCACTTTGGGACCAGAGATCATAATTCCATGAGTTTTAAGATAGCTATGGAGAAGGATAGGTCTGGCCCAAAAGTTAAAATTCTAAATTGGGGAAAGGCCAATTTTGATGGTATTAGACAGGAACTTTCAGAAGTTGATTGGGAGAGTCTGTTGGCAGGCAAAGGGACGTCTGGTAAGTGGGAGGCTTTCACAAGTGTGTTAACCAGGGTTCAGGGTAAGCACATTCCTTATAAAGTGAAGGGCAAGGCTGGTAGAAGTAGGGAACCTTGGATGACTCGGGAGATTGAGGCCCAAGTCAGAAAGAAGAAGGAGGCATATGACATGCATAGGCAGCTGGGATCAAGCGGAACCCTTGAAGAGTAGAGATTGCCGGAGTAGAGTTAAGAGAGAAATCAGGAGGGCAAAAAGGGGACATGAGATATGAGATTGCTTTGGCAGATGAGGCGAAGGAGAATCCAAAGAGCTTCTACAAATACATAAAGGGCAAAAGAGTAACTAGGGAGAGAGTAGGGCCTCTTAAGGATCAACAAGGTCATCTATGTGCAGAACCACAAGAGATGGGTGAGATCCTGAATGAATATTTTACATCGGTATTTACGGTTGAGAAAGGCATGGATGTTAGGGAACTTGGGGAAATAAATAGTGATGTCTTGAGGAGTGTACATATTACAGAGAGGGGGGTGCTGGAAGTCTTAACGCGCATCAAGGTAGATAAATCTCCGGGACCTGATGAAATGTATCCCAGGACGTTATGGGAGGTTAGGGAGGAAATTGCAGGTCCCCTAGCAGAGATATTTGAATCATCGACAGCTACAGGTGAGGTGCCTGAAGATTGGAGGGTAGCAAATGTTGTGCCTTTGTTTAAGAAGGGCGGCAGGGAAAAGCCTGGGAACTACAGACCGGTGAGCCTGACATCTGTAGTGGGTAAGTTGTTAGAGGGTATTCTGAGAGACAGGATCTACAGGCATTTGGAGAGGCAGGGACTGATTAGGAACAGTCAGCATGGTTTTGAGAGAGGAAAATCATGTCTCACGAATTTGATTGAGTTTTTTGAAGGGGTAACCAAGAAGATAGATGAGGGCTGTGCAGTAGACGTGGTCTACATGGACTTCAGCAAAGCCTTTGACAAGGTACCGCATGGTAGGTTGTTACATAAGGTTAAATCTCACGGGATCCAAGGTGAGGTAGCCACTTGGATACAAAATTGGCTTGACGACAGAAGACAGAGGGTGGTTGTAGAGGGTTGTTTTTCAAACTGGAGGCCTGTGACCAGCGGTGTGCCTCAGGGATCGGTGCTGGGTCCGCTGTTATTTGTTATTTATATTAATGATTTGGATGAGAATTTAGGAGGCATGGTAAGTAAGTTTGCAGAGGACACCAAGATTGGTGGCATTGTGGACAGTGAAGAAGATTATCTAGGATTGCAACGGGATAGTGATAAATTGGGCCAGTGGGCCGATGAATGGCAGATGGGAGTTTAATTTAGATAAATGTGAGGTGATGCATTTTGGTAGATCGAATCGGGCCAGGACCTACTCCGTTAATGGTAGGGCGTTGGGGAGAGTTATAGAACAAAGAGATCTAGGAGTACAGGTTCATAGCTCCTTGAAAGTGGAGTCACCTGGATAGGGTGGTGAAGGCGGCATTCGGCATGCTTGGTTTCATTGGTCAGAACATTGAATACAGGAGTTGGAATGTCTTGAAGTTGTACAAGACATTAGTTAGGCCACACTTGGAATACTGTGTACAGTTCTGGTCACCCTATTATCGAAAGGATATTATTAAACTAGAAAGAGTGCAGAAAAGATTTACTAGGATGCTGCCGGGACTTGATGGTTTGACTTATAGGGAGAGGTTAGATAGACTGGGACTTTTTTCCCCTGGAGAGTAGGAGGTTTAGGGGTGATCTTATAGAAGTCTATAAAATAATGAGGGGCATAGATAAGGTAGTCAAAATCTTTTCCCAAAGGTAGGGGAGTCTATAACGAGGGAACATAGATTTAACGTGAGAGGGGAGAGATACAAAAGAGTCCAGAGGGGCAATTTTTTCACTCAAAGGGTGGTGAGTGTTTGGAATGAGCTGCCAGAGGCAGTAGTAGAGGCAGGTACAATTTTGTCTTTTAAAAAGCATTTGGACAGTTACATGGGTAAGATGGGTATAGAGGGATATGGGCCAAGTGCAGGCAATTGGGACTAGCTTAGTGGTATAAACTGGGCGACATGGACATGTTGGGCCGAAGGGCCTGTTTCCATGTTGTAACTTCTATGATATGATTCTGTGTGTGTAGAAATGTTTTCTAATCTCGCTCCTGAAAGGTCTGGCTCTAATTTTTAGACTGTGCCCCCTACTCCTAAAATCCCCAACCAGCGGAAATAGTTTCTCTCTATCCACCCTATCTGTTCCCCTTAATAGCTTATAAACTTCGATCAGATCACCCCTTAACCTTCGAAACTCCAGAGAATACAACCCCAATTTGTGTAATCTCGCCTCGTAACTTAACCCTTGAAGTCCAGGTATCATTCTAGTAAACCTACACTGCACTCCCTCCAAGGCCAATATGTCCTTCCGAAGGTGCGGTGCCCAGGACTGCTCACAGTACTCCAGGTGTGGTCTAACCAGGGTTTTGTATAGCTGCAGCATAACTTCTGCCCCCTAATACTCTAGTTCTCTAGATATAAAGGCCAGCATTCCATTAGCCTTCTTGATTATTTTCTGCACCTGTTCATGACACTTCAATGATCTATGTACCTGAACCCCTAAGTCCCTTTGGGTATTCACTGTTTTTAACTTTTTACCATTTAGAAAGTACCCTGTTCTATCCTTTTTTGATCCAAAGTGGATGACTTCACATTTGTCTACATTGAATTCCATTTGCCACAGTTTTGCCCATTCACCTAATCTATCAATATCCCTTTGTAATTTTACGTTTTCATCTACACTGCTTACCACCAATCTTTGTGTCATCAGCAAACTTAGATATGAGACTTTCTATGCCTTCATCTAAGTCGTTAATAAATTGTGTGAATAATTGAGGCCCCAAGGCAGATCCCTGTGGGACTCCACTTGTCACATCCTGCCAACTTCCTAACCAAGTCTGTACTTTTCCCTCCATTCCATGGGCTTCTATCTTAGCTAACAGTCTCTTATGTGGGACCTTATCAAGTGCCTTCTGGAAGTCCATATAAATAACATCCATTGACATTCTCCTGTCCACTACTTTAGTCACCTCTTCAAAAAAATTCAATCAGGTTTGTTAAGCACGACCTACCTTTCACAAATCCATGCTGGCTCTCCCTGATTAACTGAAAATTCGAGGTATTCAGTCACCCTATCCTTATAGACGCCAGCATTTTCCCCACAGCAGATGTTAGGCTAACTGGTCTATAATTCCCCGGTTTCCCTCTCTCTCCTTTCTTAAAAAGCGGAGTGACATGTGCAAAAAGTGGAGTGACATGTACAGCACAGGAGGAGGCCATTTAGCCAATCATGTCTGTGCCAGCCTTTGAAAGAGCTATCTAATTAGTTCCACTCCCCTGCTCTTTTCCCTTAGCCCTGCAAATTTCTCCTTTTCATATATATATATATATATATATATATATATCCCCAATTCCTTTATGAAAGTTACTGTTGAATCTGCTTCCACCACCCTTTTCAGGCAGTGCATTCCAGCTCTTAACAACTTGCTGTATAAAAACAATTCTAATTTTTCCCTGGATTTTGTTTTTGCCAATTACCTTAAATCTGTGTCCTCTGGTTACCGACCCTCCTGCCACTGGAAACAGTTTCTTCCCATCTACTCTATCAAAACCCCCCTTAACCTTCGGTGCTCTGAGAACAATCCCCGCTTCTCCAATCTTTCCATAGAACTGAAGTCCCTCATCCCAAGTACCATTCTCGTAAATCTCCTCTGCACCCTCTCCAAGGCCTTGACATCCTTCCTAAAATATGGTGCCCAGAATTGGGCACTATACCCTAGCTAAGGCCTAACCAGTGATTTATAAAGGTTTACCATAAATTCCTTGCTTTTGTACTCTATGCCTCTATTTCTAAAGGCCAGGATCCCAATTGCTTTTATCCACTTGTCCTGCACCTTCAAAAGATGTGTATGTAATCCCCCAGGTCTCGCTGTTCCTGCACCCCATTTAAAATTGTACCATTTAAATGATAACACCTCTCCTCATTTTTCTTCCAAAATGAATCATTTCACACTTCTCTACATTAAATTTAATCTGCCATATGGTCCATCTTACACTCATGTCAAGCCTACTTTGATTTATTAAGATGTATACATGGATAGCTTGTGGATGTGTTAGGAAACTACTGAAACCTATTGCAAACCACTCAGAATTGCCATGTTTAAGTGCTGTGCTGATTTTCCCCAAGAAGCAATGTCCTATTTCCAAAAGTTGTTTTTTTTTTGCATATTGGTTGCATAACAAAATGCAGTCAGAAACAACTGCATCAAGGACAGACATTACACCAGTTTGACCTGGATGGCTACTAGGAAAACAAAAAGATTTGGAGAATTGAACTGGAGTATCTTCAAGCTAAAGTACATGACAACCTTGTCATGGTTAGCACGACATTTGAACTTCTACATACAAGAGACAAAAAAAGGTAATTTCACACTGCCACACTCTCCTTAAGTTCCATGCAACAACTCGGAGTGTGTACCACAGATAAGCAAAGCAACATGTGAAGCTTTGTTACTGGTAGCCTGTAAGGGTTCCTTGTACCACTCGAGGTTCATCTGCAACAGCTCATGTTCCTGCATATGCACACAATGCAGTGCTCTTCCAACCATAATCTTATAAAAGCCCAATTTTCTAGACATTGTTGTAGCATTAGAAAGGGCGGTATAAAAGAGGCCACTCATCAAATGAATTGGTCTTCATGGCTTTAGACTGTACTGAGTACAAGCATAGAAGATAAGTTTTCTTTGCCACCCACTAAACAAAGCTGTATCATTGGAATGCTTCACCAGGGAATGGTAACAGAAAAAGGCCTTTGATAATGTATTGCATAGTACACTCATGACTAAGGTTAGGGCATGTGGAGTCAGGGACAAGTAGCAGAATGGCCAATAAGCTGGCGACAAAACAGAAAAAAAAGAGTAGGGGTTAAGGGCAGACTTGCAAAAAGATGGGAAGTGGTGTTCCACAAGGATCAGCACTGGGACCACAGTTCACCATCTACATAAACAATTTGGACTCAGGAATCAAATACAATTTCAAAATTTGCAGATGACACCGAATTGGGAGGTATAGTTAATACAGAGGACGACTGCGACAAATTACGAAAAGACGGTAATAAACTTCCAGAATGGACATGTAATTGGCAAATGAATTTCAACATAGACAAGTGTGAGGTGGTGCATTTTGGTACGAAAAATGAGGCCACATTGTGCTTGTTTAATAAGAGTCTAAATGGGGTAGAGGAGCAAAGGGGATCTAGGGGTATTATAGTCGGTACAGCACAGGAGGAGGCCATTCAGTCCATTGTGCCTGTGCTAGCTCTTTGAAAGAGCTATCCAATTAGTCCCATTCCCCTGTAAATATTTTCCCTTCAAGTACTTATCAAATTCCCTTTTGAAAGGGATTATTGAATCTGCTTCCACCACCCTTTCAGGTAGTGCATTCCAGATCATAACAGTGTAAAAAATTCCTCATGTCATCTCTGGCTCTTTTGCTGATCACCTTAAATCTGTCATCTGACCCTTCTGCCACTGGAAACAGTTTCTCCTTATTTGCTGTGTCAAAACCAGTCATGATTTTGAACACCTCTATCAAATTTCCCCTTAACCTGCTCTATTCTAAAAAAGGAGGAAAAACCCTAGCTTCTCCAGTCTCTCAACATAACCAAAGTCCCTCATCCCTGGTACCATTCTAATAAATCTCTTCTGCACCCTAAAGGACTTGACATAGAATTGAACACAATACTTCAGCTGAGGCCTAACCAGTGATTTATAAAGGTTTACTATAACTTTCTTGCTTTTGTACTCCATGCCTCTATTTATAAAGCCCAGGATCCTGTAAACTTTTATCCACCTGTCCTGCCACCTTCAAAAGGTTTGTGTAAGTGCACCCCCAGGTGTCTCTGTTCCTGCACCCCCATTAAAATTGTACCAATAATTTAGTTTATATTACCTCTCCTCATTCTTCCCACCCAAATGTATCACTTCACACCTGTCAAATTTCATCTGCCATGGGTCTGTATGTCCTCCTGAAGTCTGTTACTATCCTTCACTACAATTCCAAGTATCATGTCATCTACAAACTGAAATTATATCCTCTAGAACTGTCTAGGTCATTATTATATTAGAAAAGATCAGTGATCCTAATACTGACCCCGGGGAACACCACTGTATACTTCCCCCAGTCTGAAAACAACCGACCCGTCACCACTACTCTGCTTTCTGTCCCGTAGCCAATTTTGTATCCACACTGCCACTGTCCCTTTAATCCCATGGGCTTTAAATAGGGAGACGGGTTGGGCGCGAGAGTGTAGACAGAGTCTAAACGTGTCCCAGGAGTCTTAAGCCCTCCCTTCTACACCATCCTGCCTGCCACGCATTGACAATCAGAATCTTTCTCTACCTGCCTAGTCCAGCATGTAACACTGGGAGTAATCCAGACATTACAACCCTGGAGGTTCTGCTCCTTAATCTCAAATGTACCTTATTGAAATCCTTTTGCAGAACCTGGACCCATTCCCTGGCCAATGTCTCAGGCTGAACCAGAATATTTGCAACCTCAACATTCTGTTTGACCTCGAGCAGAGGTTCAAACCCTATATTCCCTCAATCACAAAGATCACCTAGTTCCACCTCTACCGTAGCCATCTGTCTTTGAAACCTTCATCCAGGCCTTTGTCCCCTCCAGACTCAATTACTCCAATGTTTTTCTGGCTGGCCTCCCATTCTCCAGAAACTTCAGCTGATCCAAAACTCTGCTGCCCATATTCTATCCTACACCAAGTCAGCTCACCTTTCACACTTGCCCTTGCTGATCTGTGGTCATTCCATTCACTAATGCCTCATTTAAAATTCTCACCCATGTACTCAAATCCTTCCATGGCCTAGGCTCCCAGTCCTATCTCTAATCTCTTCCACCCTAACAACCCTGTATTCTGACTCCTGCCTCATGCACCCTGGCTTCCTTTGCCCCACTATTCGGCCACCTAGGCCCCATACACCTAATTAGGACAGTACAAGGCAGCATTCCATTGAAATCAGTCTAGATTATGTGATCAAGTCACTGGAGTGAGCCTCAAACCCACAACCTCCCCTCCTCCCCATCTCCCACTTCTCCTCCTCCCTCTCCAGCCTTTCTGCCTTCATTCTATCACCCCCTCCACCCCTGCCAGGCTTACTGTCCTATTCCCACTGGTTAACAGCAACGTGGCCACTTCCTCTGGCCTCTAGCACCTTCAATTCTTTCCATTCTGCCCAGAGCCTCAAATCGCTCGTCCGTCCGTTCATCTATCCATCTCAGTCTTGAATATACTCAATGACTGAGCATCCACAGCCTTCTGGGGTAGAGAATTCCAAACATTCACAACCCTTCGTGTGAAGAAATTCCTCCTCATTCCAGTCCTAAATGTCTGGCCCCTTATCCGGAGACTATGTCCCCTAGTTCCTCAGCATCTACCCTGTCAAGCCCTCTTAGAATTTTATTTTTCATTGTCCCCTCACTCCAAGCCTCTGTGCTCTACTTTGCCTCTTGCTTCCCCAACCTCTAACCCCATTCTATTTTCACTCAATCCCTACAGCACTCTACTTATACTTCTGGCCTCCAATGTTTCAAATCATTGCTTGGCCCTGGCAGAGTTAACCCCAATATTAAAGACTACATTTGGTCTTGACTCCTTTTGTACAATGCAATGGGAGATCAGCTAGCAATATTAAAATCTGACTTCTGCACCCACTTCCTTTCCCCAATATAAATTCCTACATCTACATTTATAACAAAGTACCAAAGTAAACTTTTCACCCTGTAAATTACATCCTCCTACCACTGATATCTGCCAGTGATGACACAGAAGTGCCATGTGTAATTACAGTTGCCTTTATAAAAATGGACAAAAGAATAAAAAGGGTAGAATGTATGACTAAAATTATTGCTGAAATATATGAAGAGACAGCATCAGGTAGCATAAGTAACACTATCTTTATTAGCAGAAACTGAAGAACTTTCAGTCAGAAGTGATGGTTGAAATAAATATGTATGTGAAACAATATCTAACAAAAATAGGTGAAGTGAAGCCATACAGGAAGTACTAAAGATACAAGGCATATGAAAGTTCCCAGAATTTCAATAGTTAGAGTAGTTGTAAATTAAAAAGTATCTGATGAGAACCAAAAAAAATTTTAATCTTAATTATAATTCCCAGCAGACTGATGCGATATACTGTAGGATTTCAATTCGATGCAGTACATTCCAGTGAGAAGAGTATATGTGGTGCAACAATGCTATCTACTGGTATAGTAGCAAATGACAAGTAAAGCTCTAAATTGATAGATGGATCATGTCAGATTACTTGTTTTGAACCTAAGCATAAAAAGGATCACTTTCAGTAGTTATTTAGTATTCCATGTGGAGAACCCGCCTGGATTGGTTAGTAGTTTGCAGACCCCAATGAATATCCTACTTGCAAGTATATAGACAGACTTGCTTGTACTTTCTGTCTATATTTATAAAACCAACAAGTTGATTTATCTCTGGCATCCGAACATATATAATTTGATCTAACAAACACAGCAGCAATTTGCACACAGCAAAGTCCCATAAACATTATGAAATAAATGACTAGATAATCTGTCTTCGTGATAGTGGTTGAAGGATAAATATTGGCCAGGCCACAGGGAGAACTCCCCAGCTCTTGGACGTGAATGATCCTATGGGTCTATTCCACCTGAGGGGTTTAATGTCTCATTTGAAAGACAGCACCTTAGACATTGCCGTGCGCTCTCAGTACTGCACTCCAATGAGGTATTAGCCTAGGATTATGTGCTCAAGTCTAGGAAGTGGAGCGTGAACCCACAACTTTGATTCAGAGGCCAGTGTGCAACCACTGAGCCACGGCTGATGTGTCCACGTTCATAATGGAAACTGCCCATGTAAATTTGTTATGCTATAAAAACCCATCAGGTCAGGCAGCACCTGTGGAGAGAATAAATAAGTTAACATTTCAGGTGTTAACCAGTCAGATTCTGAAAGAATGGAACAGGGTAGGTGCATGCAGAGATTGTGCATGAGCAAGAGAGAGAACGTGACAAGAAATGTATAGCACTGCAATCCTATCCAGCAGTTTGAGTGCTGCATTTGTTATGTTTTCTGTAATCCTCACCATTGCAAGAGATACAAATGAAGAAAGCCACTCAGAACATCCTAACTCATCCATCCAGGAAAAAAAAAATCCCCCCTCCCCCCCCCCCCATAGTATCCAGCTGCTTCTTAAAATGATTTCAACTTTTTCTTAATCCACTACCTTTCCCCAGAAGACCATACTACATGTTGGAGAATCAAATTAGAAGTTTTAACAACTGACTATGTTTTCCTAGTCACTGCCCAGATCCTATTCCATACTAATTCCTGCTAACATACCACCTGTCCTCGAATACCTTCATTGGCTTTCTACCTTATGGTACATTGATTTCGGAATCCTACCATAGTCTTACTCCATCTAACAAGCTTACATACCAGCTCTCACCTTCTGCTCCTTTAACTTGTTTAAAGTGCCTTCCCCTCCTCCATACTTCACCACCATCACACTACTGCTCATTTTTCTTCCCAAACCCTATCTTCAAAAGTCTCTTCAAAATCTACCTCTTCAACCACCATCAGCCTTCGCTGTAACACTTCTTCCAAATCCTGCCCCATTTAATTTCTCTTAGTGCCTTTAATAACACTACCCTAAGTGCAAGGTATTATTCTGCAATGTATTCCAGATCTACAGAACATAAGAAATAGGAGGAGTAGGCCATATGGCCCCCTGAGCCTGCTCCACCATTCAATATCATGGCTGACCTTCTACCTCAACTCCACTTTCCTGCCCGATCCCCATATCCCTTGATTCCCCTAGAATTCTAAACATTCTTCTAAACTAGAGAATATAGGCCCATTCTACTCAATCTGTCATGAAGATTTAGTTACTCAGCTAGTGTCTTCAGAAAGAAACAGATTGCTACCTTTCGCTCCCATATTATAGCTTATCAATAGGCACCGCAGCATTTCAATATTTCTTTAAGCAAATTGTGACAGTTGAGATGGTATGAAGAGAATTTTTTTTTTTAAAACTCATGAAAATATAACTCCACACAGATTTGTTAATTTGTAAAGAGATTCAGGTGCTCAACATGTAGACACATTTTAAGTGCTTTGCTATGTTCAGATAGGTTTGGTTACCTTGTACAGTAATTACAATTTTAATGGTGTCCTTTTTGACCTTGTTTTCCAGTATATCTTACTAAAAAGCAGCACAAATATCACAGATTGACTAATTTATAGCATGTTTGTAACATTACTTCATCACAATATTCTAAAAACTGTAAATCTAGCACTATGTCTCTAACATCGGCAACACCCAACCAACTCAAGTTGAAACTGTGGAAGATTATGAAGAGAATGCAGATTTTGCTCAAACATGTTCAGTAAAATTTGTTTGCTTAAACCATTTGCAAGCTGTAGCTAAATGATCAGGAATGAGATGGTAGTCAACGCCAGCAATGTGAAATACAGACTTTGTAATTTTAGTTCAGTTACAAATGGTAGGAACAGGAAGTGATTCACAGCCTTCTGTACAAATACAGCACTTCCCTTGAATCAGTGGTACAAGTCTTCAGAGCAGGATTACAATGAGGGACAGCTGTACTTTTCCCGTTCCTCACTGTTTTCCTCCTCCCCACACATATTATTCTGCAGCCAAGAGGGGAACAGGTAACCTGCTCTCACACTTCAGCCAATTTTACTGTGATTTTCATCCAAACATGTATTTTTAAAAACATAAGTTATTTACATACAACAAAAACTACCCAGATTGGTAAAAACCAAGGTTTCTTGCCATTATCTTAAAAGGACACCATTTTAATGACAGTGTGTGCTTAGCAAACTTGTTTTAGTTTTGGAAATAATCACGTCATTTTGTCACATCAGATTAAGGTGCTTGGGGGCCTTAACTCTTGTATTGTGATGCTACCTATTGCCCCCATGTTAGCTGATATTGTTAATGATTCCCTCTCCTCGGTTACTATCGCCCTCCCGTTCAAATCTGCCATCATCAATCCCCTCCTCAAAAAACCCACCCTTGTCCCCTCTGTCCTTGCAAACTATCTCCTCATCTCCAACCTCCCTTTCCTCTAAAGTCCTTGAACGCGTTGTCGCCTCCCAAATCCATGCCCATCTTTCCCACAATTCTCCAGACCCACAGCAATGTGGTTGATTCTTAATTGCCCTCTGAAATGGCCTAGCAAGCCACTCAGTTGTAAAATCTCACTACGAAAAGTCATAATAAGAATAAAACCGGACGGACCACCCGGCATCGGACCACTAGGCACCGGACACGACAACGGCAAAACACCAAGCCCAGTCGACCCTGCAAGGTCCTCCTTACTAACATCTGGGGACTTGTGCCAAAATTGGGAGAGCTGTCCCACAGACTAGTCAAGCAACAGCCTGACATAGCCATACTCACAGAATCATATCTTTCAGCCAACGTCCCAGACTCTTCCATCACCATCCCTGGGTATGTCCTGTCCCACCGGCAGGACAGACCCACCAGAGGTGGCGGTACAGTGATATACAGTCAGGAGGGAGTGGCCCTGGGAGTCCTCAACATTGACTCTGGACCCCATGAAATCTCATGGCATCAGGTCAAACATGGGCAAGGAAACCTCCTGCTGATTACCACCGACCGTCCTCCCTCAGCTGATGAATCAGTCCTCCTCCATGGAGGAAGCACTGAGGGTAGCAAGGGCACAAAATGTACTCTGGGTGGGGGACTTCAATGTCCATCACCAAGAGTGGCTCGGTAGCACCACCACTGACCGAGCTGGCCGAGTCCTGAAGGACATAGCTGCGAGACTGGGCCTGCGGCAGGTGGTGAGCGAACCAACACGAGGGAAAAACTTACTTGACCTCGTCCTCACCAGTATTGGTAGGAGTGACCACCGCACAGTCCTCGTGGAGATGAAGTCCCGTCTTTGCACTGAGGACACCATCCAACGTGTTGTGTGGCACTACCACCGTGCTAAATGGGATAGATTCAGAACAGATCTAGCAGCTCAAAACTGGGCATCCATGAGGCGCTGTGGGCCATCAGCAGCAGCAGAATTGTATTCCAGCACAATCTGTAACCTCATGGACTGGCATATTCCTCACTCTACCATTACCAACAAGCCAGGGGATCAACCCTGGTTCAATGAGGAGTGTAGAAGGGGAGCAGCACCAGGCGTACCTAAAAATGAGGTGCCAACCTGGTGAAGCTACAACTCAAGACTACTTGCATGCTAAACAGCGGAAGCAACATGCTATAGACAGAGCTAAGCGATTCCACAATCAACGGATCAGATCAAAGCTCTGCAGTCCTGCCACATCCAGTCGTGAATGGTGGTGGACAATTAAACAACTAACGGGAGGAGGAGGCACTGTAAACATCCCCATCCTCAATGATGGCGGAGTCCAGCACGTGAGTGCAAAAGACAAGGCTGAAGCGTTTGCAACCATCTTCAGCCAGAAGTGCCGTGTGGATGATCCATCTCAGCCTCCTCCAGATATCCCCACCATCACAGAAGCCAGTCTTCGGCCAATTCGATTCACTCCACGTGATATCAAGAAACGGCTGAGTGCACTGGATACAGCAAAGGCTATGGGCCCCGACAACATCCCAGCTGTAGTGCTGAAGACTTGTGCTCCAGAACTAGCTGCGCCTCTAGCCAAGCTGTTCCAGTACAGCTACAACACTGGCATCTACCCGACAATGTGGAAAATTGCCCAGGTATGTCCTGTCCACAAAAAGCAGGACAAATCCAATCCGGCCAATTACCACCCCATCAGTCTACTCTCAATCATCAGCAAAGTGATGGAAGGTGTCGTCGACAGTGCTATCAAGCGGCACTTACTCACCAATAACCTGCTCACCGATGCTCAGTTTGGGTTCCGCCAGGACCACTCGGCTCCAGACCTCATTACAGCCTTGGTCCAAACATGGACAAAAGAGCTGAATTCCAGAGGTGAGGTGAGATGAGAGTGACTCCCCTTGACATCAAGGCAGCATTTGACTGAGTGTGGCACCAAGGAGCCCTAGTAAAATTGAAGTCAATGGGAATCAGGGGGAAAACTCTACAGTTGGTTGGAGTTATACCTAGCACAAAGGAAGATGGTAGTGGTTGTTGGAGGCCAATCATCTCAGCCCCAGGATATTGCTGCAGGAGTTCCTCAGGGCAGTGTCCTAGGCCCAACCATCTTCAGCTGCTTCATCAATGAACTTCCCTCCATCATAAGGTCAGAAATGGGGATTTCACTGATGACTGCACAGTGTTCAGTTCCATTCGCAACCCCTCAAATAATGAAGCAGTCCGAGCCCGCATGCAGCAAGACCTGGACAACATCCAGGCTTGGGCTCATAAGTGGCAAGTAACATTCGTGTCAGATAAGTGCCAGGCAATGACCATCTCCAACAAGAGAGTCTAACCACCTCCCCTTGACATTCAACGGCATTACCATCACTTAATCCCCCACCATCAACATCCTGGGGGTCACCATTGACCAGAAACTTAACTGGACCAGCCATATATATACTGTGGCTACTAGAGCAGGTCAGAGGCTGGGTATTCTGCGGCAAGTGACTCACCTCCTGACTCCCCAAAGCCTTTCCACCATCTACAAGGCACAAGTCAGGAGTGTGATGGAATACTCTCCACTTGCCTGGATGAGTGCAGCTCCAACAACACTCAAGAAGCTCGACACCATCCAAGATAAAGCAGCCCGCTTGATTGGCACCCCATCCAACACCCTAAACATTCACTCCCTTCACCACCAGCGCACTGTGGCTGCAGTGTGTACCATCCACAGGATGCACTGCAGCAACTCGCCAAGGCTTCTTCAACAGCACCTCCCAAACCCGCGACCTCTACCACCTAGAAGGACAAGAGCAGCAGGTACATGGGAACAATACCACCTGCACGTTCCCCTCCAAGTCACACACCATCCCGACTTGGAAATATATCACCGTTCCTTCATCGTCGCTGGGTCAAAATCCTGGAACTCCCTTCCTAACAGCACTGTGGGAGAACCGTCACCACACGGACTGCAGCGGTTCAAGAAGGCGGCTCACCACCACCTTCTCAAGGGCAATTAGGGATGGGCAATAAATGCGGGCCTCGCCAGCGACGCCCACATCTAGTGAACGAATAAAAAAAAACAATTCCACAGGTTCACCATCCTCTGAGTGAAGAAATTTCTCCTCATCTCAGTCCTAAATGTCCCACCCCGTATCCTGAGACTGTGACCCCTTGTTCTGGATCCCCCAGCCAGGGGAAACATCCTCCCTGCATCCAGTCTGTCTAGCCCTGTCAGAATTTTATATGTTTCAATGAGATCCCCTCTCATTCTTCTAAACTCGTGAATACAGGCCAAGTCGACCCAATCTCTCCTCATATGACAGTCCTGCCATCCCAGGAATCAGTCTGATGAACCTTCGCTGCACTCCCTCTATGGCAAGTATATCCTTTCTTACATAAGGAGACCAAAACTGCACACAATACTCCAGGTGTGGTCTCACCAAGGCCCTGTATAACTGCAATAAGACATCCTTGCTCCTGTACGCAAATCCTCTTGCAATGAAGGCCAACATACCATTTGCCTTCCTAACTGGTGACTGCACCTGCATGTTTGCTTTCAGTGACTGGTGTACAAGGACGCCCAGATCCCTTTGTACATCAACATTTCCAAATCTATCACCATCTGAATAATACTCTGCTTTTCCTTCCGAAATGGATAACTTCACATTTATCCACATTATACTGCATCTGCTATGTATTTGACCACTCATTCAACTGGTCTAAATCGCCTTGAAGCCTCTTTGCATCCTAGGAACATACGAATAGGAGTAGGCCATTCAGCCCCTCGTGCCTGCTCCATCATTTGATAAGATCATGGCTGATCTATGATCTGACTACATGGGCTCGATATTGCCAGGGCTGTGGGTTCGCAGCAGGTGGGGGGGGGGGGGGGGGGGGGGGGGAGGGGGCTATTGGGTAACCCGCCCGGTGAAATCAGTCTGCCCCGCATGCGATCGCAGTCTAAGTGGATCCACTTACCTGGTCTTCCGGGTTCCCCGCTGCTGATCTGTGCGTCGGGCGGACTGCGCATGCGCAGTAAGATCTGTCAGCTGGAGGAGCTCTATTTAAAGGGGCAGTCCTCCACAGACAGATGCTGCAACAAATAGGAAAAATTACAGCATGGAGCAGCCCAGGGGGAAGGCTGCTCCCAGGTTTAATGATGCCTCACTCCAGGTATTAGATGGGGTGAGCAGAAGGGGGAGGACAGAGATCTTCCCCCGGCGGGCAGGCGGAAGCGGCCTGCCTCTGCCACCAGGAAGGCCTGGCTCGAGGTGGCAGAGGAGGTCACCTGCACCACCAACATATCGCCCACCTGCATACAGTGCAGGAGGCGCTGCAATGACCGAAGTAGGTCAGCCAAAGTGAGTACACTTACTCATTCCCCTACACTCCGTCTGCCACATCACCGCCCCCACCCCACATCTCCTTCTGCACTGCCAACACTACTCTGTCACATCACCCCTCACACCCACTCAAAGCTCATCCTCATCTTACCTGCACTTACTCACCTTGCCAGTATGCATCCCGCCACTACCACTCAACCCAATCCTCATGGCTCTCTCTCATACTCACCCTCTCATGCATCTCTTTCACAGTCAGCCTCACTCAACCTGCCACTACCTGTGCTGCAGCCACAGGGCATGCATCACATATGTGCAGTAGGAAGCGTAAGGCAAACGTGTTGTGAGCATGAAGGGGATGCACAAGGGTGTTTGAGGGTTTGTCATGGTTTTTACTTACGTTTAATTTCTGATCAACTCATCACATATTATATTGGCACCACTACTGCCACGTCTTTGCGAATCTTGTCTGGTTTGTGCAATAATGCCCTTTCCTGAGGATCACAATGAAGACCCACACCTGATGCCACCCATTGTGTCACTGCAAAGTGGGTGTAGGTGTATTTGCAGGGCTATTTTGTGCAGACGACTAAGAGACGTCGGCGATATCCCCGGTGGCACCCTGGAAGGATGCGGAGAAGTTGTTGAGGGCAGTGGTGACTTTGACTGCGACAGGTAAGAAGATGGTGCTCGGGCCAGCCGGGAGCAGCTCGGCATGAAGGAGGCTGCAGATGTCCACGGCTACATGTCGAGTGACTCTGAGCCTCCGTGTGCACTGCTGCTCAGAGAGGTCCAGGAAGCTGAGCCTCGGTCTGTGCCCCCTGCGACACATCTCTCTCTGCGGTTGCCCTCCCTCCTGCTGTGCAGGGGGATGTGTCACAGCACTGTGTTGTGGAGCTCCACGTGTCAGAGGTGGACGGCGTGGACGGTGATGCTGTTCGCCCTCCGAGGAGGTCATGACTGCAGCTATGGTGGCCCCCATCCGGAAGATGTACATCTGAGGGGGTCCGCAAGGTAGGTACATGTCTCTGGACCCCGGGGTAAGTGTGCAAGTTGGTGAATTTGATTTTCAGGAGGAGGGTGGAGGCCAAACTTTGTCCCAAGTGACAGAGTGGCCTCCTGCAATGAGTGAGGGTTCCCCCCTCCCCACCTGTCAAATGGACCTTTGCAGCTGCCACAGGCTGATAGCTGCAACACGTCCATTTCAACTGGGAGTGTTTCCCCCAGTATGGGAAACATTCCCAGTTGTTTCTAAAATCCCACCCCTCCCGACATATTCCCTTAATCAGGACTGTTAATGACCTAAAATACCAAGATAAATACTGTCAAGTGGCACCCCGCTGGCTTTAATTGCCTGCGGGAATCCCACATGCGGGGGCTGCGCGTGCACGTTGGCGCGTCTGTGGGAAACCCGGAAGTGGGCGGGTTGGAGCCGGGCTCCCGACCCGCTCCGGGATTCCCCGATTTTCGGAGCCTCCCCAGCCAAGAACGCACCCGATAGCGGGTGCTAAAATAGAGCCCCATATACTTGCCTTTGGCCCATATCCCTTAATACCTTTGGTTGCCAAAAAGCTATCTATCTCACATTTAAATTTAGCAATTGAGCTAGTATCAATTGCCGTTTGCAGAAGAGAGTTCCAAACTTCTACCACCCTTTGTGTGTAGAAATGTTTTCTAATCTCGCTCTTGAAAGGTCTGGCTCTAATTTTTAAACTGTGCCCCCTACTCCTAGAATCCCCAACTAGCGGAAATAGTTTCTCTCTATCCACCCTATCTGTTCTCCATAATATCTTGTAAGCTTCGATCAGATCACCCCTTAACCTTCGAAACTCCAGAGAATACAACCCCAATTTGTGTAATCTCGCCTCGTAACTTAACCCTTTAGGTCCGGGTATCATTCTAGTAAACCTACGCTGCACTCCCTCCAAGGCCAATATGTCCTTCCGAAGGTGCAGTGCCCAGAACTGCTCTCAGTACTCCAGATGTGGTCTAACCAGGGTTTTGTATAGCTGCAGCATAACTTCTGCCCCCTTGCACTCTAGTCCTCTAGATATAAAGGCCAGCATTCCATTAGCTTTCTTGATTATTTTCTGCACCTGTTCATGACACTTCAACGATCTATGTACCTGAACCCCTAAGTCCCTTTGGGCATCCACTGTTTTTAACATTTTACCATTTGGAAAGTACCCGGTTCTATCCTTTTTTGATCCAAAGTGGATGGCCTCACATTTGTCTACATTGAATTCCATTTGCCACAGTTTTGCCCATTCACCTAATCTATCAATATCGCTTTGTAATTTTATGTTTTCATCTACACTGCTTATAATGCCAGCAATCTGTGTCATTGGTAAACTTAGATATGAGACGTTCAATGCCTTCATCGAAGTCGTTAATAAATAGTGAATAATTGAGGCCCCAAGACAGATCCCTGCGGGACTCCACTAGTCCCATCCCGCCAATGTGAGTACCTACCCATTATCCCTACTCTGTTGCCTTTCGCTCAGCCAACTTCCTAACCAAGTCCGTACTTTTCCCTCCATTCCATGGGCTTCTATCTTAGCTAACAGTCTCTTGTGAGACCTTATCAAATGCCTTCTGGAAGTCCATATAAATAACATCCATTGACATTCTCCTGTCCACTACTTTAGTCAACTCTTCAAAAAATTCAATCAGGTTTGTCAGGCACGACCTACCTTTCACAAATCCATGCTGGCTCTCTCTGATTAACTGAAAATTCTCGAGGTGTTCAGTCACCCTATCCTTAATTATATATTCCAGCATTTTCCCCACAACAGATGTTAGGCTAACTGGTCTATAATTCCCTAGTTTCCTCTCCTTTTTTAAAAAGGAAAGTGACATGTGCAATTTTCCAATCTAGAGAACTTTGAAAGATTATAGTTAGGGCATCTGCAATGTGCTCACCTACTTCCTTTAAAACCTCCTCATATCTCACAATCCCACCTAGTTCTGTGTAGTCAGCAAACTTGGAAATATTACATTTGGTTCCCTCATCCAAATCATTGACATATAGTGAATAGCTGGGGCCCAAGCACTGATCCCCTGCAGTACCCCACTATTAACCGCAAGCCACCCCGAAAAGGACCCATTTATTCCGACTCCGTTTCCTGTCTGTTAACCTGTAAATTAGGGACATCTAGGGACTTGCATTAGGTGTCCTTATTTTCAAAATGGTCATTGTATGTACAGTAATCTGGATGAGTCAAATATCCCAGGATTGGCTATATCTCCTGCAGTGGAGATAGGACTGCAGAATTAAGCACTGCCAGCAGGATGTGATTTCAGTTAATTTTCTGTTTGTTGGGTTTCCTGGTTCATTACCATCCCAGGGTCCTTTTTCATTGAAGAGATCCTGATCCTAGGATCTGCTACTATGATTGCCCTATAGCAGCCACCTTGCCCTCTGCAGGTGGAGTGCCTGGGAGTTCCCAGCCAGATTTTTGGGGGGAGGGGAGGGGAAAAAAGAATTAATGTCCTGCAGACCTCTGACTGTCACCCCCTCCCTCCAAGTGCTACAGCTGCTAATGTTTGAAATGATGGGGGGGGGGGGGGGGGGGGGGGTAGGTTTGCAAACTGCTTGGCGGCATTCCTGGAGTTGATTGACTCAGGTGAGAATTATAAGAGGCGTTGCCAGACTGGAGCCAATGTAGGTCAGCGAACACAGGGGTGATGGGTGAACGGGACTTGGAGAGAGTTAGGATACGGGCAGCAGAGTTTTGGATGAGCTCAAGTTTATGGAGGGTGCAAGGTGGGAGGCCAATGGTAGTCAAGTCTAGAGGTAACAAAGGCATGGATGAATGTAAATGTAGAAACATAAATGCAAGCTCTTTATTTTAAGTGTCTATACATCTACAGAAGCATATAGTATAACACTGCAACTTCCTATTAAGCATTGATGAATTATACCACAACATTTTCCATTAACTACAATTTTTTTTTTAAAAAGGCACCAACTTCTTGGATGTTGAATGAGTATTCTTCTCTAAAATTAAAAACTGCAGAGACTAGAAACTAATGCAAGTGTATTCAAAGATAGGGGAGACCAATGATGCAAATTTGGAAATAATCACAATTTGATCAAAAATTAGAGACAGACTGTAATCATTTGCATCAAGCTAATATGCCACTTTAAGTTACAATTGCTATCCAGCTTGAAAAAACATCTTTAATAAATCAAAAGAAATAATTTACACTGCAAATGTTTTACTAACAATCTTAAATACTTACTGAAGAACAATGAAATTGACAAACATAAAAGAAAAAAGGCAGCTATATAATTTAGATTTTTTAAAAAAGCTTTGAAGAGTGCCCCAGAATATGTACCAACTTTTAAAACCATAACATTTAAGTCAACTATAATAGTCACAAAAGGATCCATTTAACAGTGACGAGAACTGAATACGTTCATCCAAATTTGACATTTAGGTGTACACACATCTGAAAACATCAGCTGGAAAAGTAGTCAGTCAATCACATTAAGTGAGATGTGAAATATCACACCCGCACACAAAATTTGAGCCAATCATTGCTATATTTACTTTTCAAATGTTCTAGAAATAGATATTGTAGTTGCCAACCCACAATACTCAAAATAAATTCTATACAATATAAAGACTTATCAAGTTACAGGAGGGGGGAGGATCCAGTTGTCGTGGTCCACGTAGGTACCAACGACATAGGTAGGACTAAGATAGAGGTTCTGCTGAGGGAGTTTGAGCAGCTAGGGACTAAATTAAAAAGCAGAACCACAAAGGTGATAATCTCTGGATTATTAACAGCCTCAAGCAAATTGGCACAGGGTACATCAGATCAGAGAGATGAATGCATGGCTCAAAGATTGGTGTGGGAGAAGTGGGTTTCGATTCATGGGGCACTGGCACCAATACTGGGGAAAGAGGGAGCTGTTCCGTTGGGATGGGCTTCATTTGAACTATGCTGGGACCAGTGTTCTGGCAAACCGAATAACTAGGGTGGTAGAGAAGGCTTTAAACTAAATAGAGGGGGGGGGGGGGGGGGGGAAAGAGAGGGGAGGGGAGGGCTCAGGTGGGGCAAAGTTTAGATTGATAGAGAAAAAACAAGGAAGTAGTACAGAAAAGTGATGGGGGTAATGATAAACAGAGTGTGTCAGGAAGGGACAGAGCGCACAAACATGAGTGCACTAGCAAATGGGGCTGGGGTAGGCCGGAAAGAATAGTAAAAAGACAAAATTAAAGATTCTTTATCAGAATGTGCACAGCGTTCGTAAGATAGATGAATTGACAGCACAAATAGAAACAAATGGGTATGATCTCGTGGCCATTACAGAGACGTGGTTCCAAGGTGGCCAAGGTTGGGAGCTAAATGTTCAGGGTTATTTAACATTTCAGTAGGATAGGAAAAAAGCTAAAAGGTGGTGGGGTAGCTCTGTTCATAAAGGATGAAATTGGTATAATAGTGAGAAATGATCTTGGCTCAGACGATCCAGATGTCAAATCAATTTGGGTGGAGGGAAAGAAATCACTGGTGGGAGTAGTATATAGGCCCCCCAAATAGTAGCTACACTGTAGGGCAAAATATTAATCAGGAAATAAGGGGGGCTTGTAAAAAAGGTAATGCAATATTCATGGACGATTTTAACTTTCACAGATTGGACAAATCAAATTGGCAAAAATAGCCCCGAGGAGGAGTTCATAGAGTGTATTAAGGACTTTTTCTTAGACCAATACGTCAGGGAACCAGCCAGGGCACAGGCCATTTTGGATCTGGTAATGGGTAATGAAACAGGATTAATGATCTCAAAGTAAAGATCCCTTAGGAAGCAGTGATCATAACATGATGAATTTCACATCCAGTTTGAGAGCGAGGATCTTGGGTCTGAAACTACTGTATTAACTTAAATAAGGGCAATTATAAAAGAATGAGGACAGAATTGGTTAAAGTGGACTGGGTAAACAGAATAGATGGTAGGGTGGTGGATAAGCAGTGGCAAACATTTAAAAATATATTTTATGACTCGCAACAAAAATATATCCCTGTGAGGAGGAAAGACTCCACAAAAAGGGTGAACCAACCATGGCTAACTAAGTCAAGGATGGTATCAGGTTAAAAGAAAAAGCATACAACATGGCAAAGATTACTGGTAAGCCCAAAGATTGGGAAAAACTTTAAAAACCAGGAAAGGATGACTAAAAGAATAAGAGGGAGAAATAAATTATGAACGTAAACTAGCAAGAAATATAAAAACTGACAGTAAAAGCTTCTACAAGTATATAAAAAGGAAGAGGTTGGCTAAAGTAAACATTGTCCCCTTGGAGGATGAGACTGGGAAAATAACAATGGAAAACAAGAAAATGGCAGAGGAATTGAACAGATATTTTGAATCTGTCTTCACAGTAGAAGACACTAACATACCAATAATAGAAAATCAAGGGGCAATGGGGAGGGAGGAACCAAAAACAATCACTATCACTAGAGAAAAAGTACTAGGTAAACCAATGGGTCTAAAGGCTGATAAGTCCCCTGGACCTGATGGCTTGCATCAGAGGGTCTTAAAAGAAGTGGCTACAGAGATAGTGGATGCGTTGGTTGTAATCTTCCATAATTCACTAGATTCTGGAAAGGTCCCAGCGGATTGAAAAACCGCAAATATAACGCCCTTATTTCAAGAAGGGAGTGAAACAGAAAGCAGGTAACTATAGACCAGTTAGCCTAACATCGGTCATTGGGAAAATGCTAGAATCCATTATTAAGGAATTAGTAGCAGGACATTTGGAGACTCATAATACAATCAAGGAAAATCAACATGGTTTTATAAAGGGGAAATCATGTCTGACAAATTAATTAGAGTTCTTTGAGGAAGTAACAGGCAGGGTGGATAAAGGGGAACCAATGGATGCAGTATATTTGGATTTCCAAAAGGCATTCGATAAGGAGCCACATAAAAGATTACTGCACAAGATAAGAGCTCATGGTGTTGGGAGTAATATACTGGCACGGATAGAGGATTGGCAAACAGAAAGCAAGAGTGGGGGTAAAAGGGTCATTTTCAAAATGGCAATCTATAACTAGTGAGGTGCTGCAGGGCTCAGTGCTGTGGCCTCAACTATTACAATATATATCAATGACTTGGATGAAGGAACAGAGTGTCTTGTGGCCAAATTTGCTGATGATAAAAAGATAGGTGGAAAAGCAAGTTGCAATGAGGTCACAAAGTGTCTGCAAAGGGATATTGACAGGTTAAGCGAATCGGCAAAAATTTGGCAGATGGAATATAACGTGGGAAAATGTGAAGTCATCCACTTTGGGAAGAAAGATAAAAAAGCTAAATATGATTTGAATAGAGAAATACTACAAAATGCTGCGATACAGAGGGATCTGGGTGTCCTCATGCATGAAACACAAAAAGTCAACATACAGATGCAGCAGGTAATCAGGAAGGCAAACGGAATATTGGCCTTTGTTTCTAGGGGGAAATGGAGTATAAAAGCAGGGAAGTCATGCTGCAACTGTACAGGGTGCCGGTGAGACCACACCTGGAGTACTGCATACAGTTCTGGTGCCCTTATTTAAGGAAGGACATACTTGCATTGGAGGCAGTTCAGAGAAGGTTCACTAGGTTGATTCCAGGTATGGAAGGGTTGTATTATGAGGAAAGATTGAACAGATTAGGTCTATACTCATTGGACTTTAGAAGAATGAGAGGAGATCTTATTGAAACATACAATATTCTGAGGGGACTCGATTGGGTAGATGCTGACAGGATATTATCCCTCATGGGGGAAATCTAAAACTAGCGGGCATGGTCTCAGAATAAGGGGTCACCTGTTTCAGACAGAAATGAAGAGAAATTTCTTCTCCCAGAGGGTCATAAATCTTTGGAATTCTTTACCCCAAGGGAGTCAAAGGATATGGGGAAAGGGCAGGAAAGTGGAGTGGAGGTAAAAATCAGATCAGCCATGATCTCATTGAATGGCCTACTCCTATCTCTTATGGAAAAGTATTGGACAACTCTTTATTTGCAACCACCCCCAAATGACCTACTTTGCATAAATATCATGTCATTATGACATATTACACCCAATTCTATGATACCTAATTAAATATTCAAATTACAGAATCTCAATTGCAGAGGTTGACTTTTAACTTACATTTCCGTTTGCATCCTCTGCTGGTTCACCTACGTCAAGATGTGGAGATGCCGGTGATGGACTGGGGTTGACAAATGTAAGGAATCTTACACCACCAGGTTATAGTCAAACAAATTTATTTTAAAATCACAAGCTTTCTGAGATTATCTCCTTCGTCAGGTGAGTAGTGAATTGTTGGACTATAACCTGGTGTTGTAAGATTCCTTACATTTGACCACCTACGTCAAAATCTTCATTGTCCCTTAGGCACCCGCTTCATAAAATCAACACAACTGGGTATAAGATACTGAATATTCTAGTAAATTCATACTAGAAAAGCAATGCGGTTAATTTTCTATCATAGAAAGACAAAGTAGCAGCTTTGGGAACTGAACCGGAATTATTCACCTCATTATCCGAGGACCAGTTCGTATAACAGAATAGGTGGCATTGGCAAAATAAAGGCCTCGGCACTATCAAAGGCTAACTCACCGCGCAGGCGCGGCGATCGCGGGATCTCTGGGAGTTGTAGTTCTCCCGGCCGCGTTGACGGCAAGACAATCACCAAGCCGCGCGGAAATGAAGACTACAACTCCCAGAATGCGTCGCCAGCAAAACAATCACCAAGTCAAAACATAGCCAGAGCGCTTCCCCGCGGCAGTGGGCGGACTGGGCCGCCTCGAATTTCATTTAACGGGGTTTTTTTTTTAAAAAAGGTGGGAGGGGGGTATTTTCAATAAAATGGAACCCCCCCCCCCCAAACGATTATAGTTAAAATAAACCACTTCAGTTTCTTTATAGTTTAATCTTACGCACCGCTATCAGCGTTGACTCCAGTAACGGGTGTCCGTGTGAGCGAGCTCCCACTCGCGGTTGCTATCCGATCGCTTCTGCACCCTCCCGAGCTGTGGAGCGGACTCACTCACGCACCCCCCCCCCCCCCCACGTCAGATATGCTGCGTATAAACGTGTCCGCTATTTACTCTGCCGCAAATAAGCAAAGTACCCGCGGAAATTCCATTGCATTGGCATGTTTTAGCACTGATAAATTAATTTATAAAGTGCAGCAATTATGTTTCTGGTATGTATGAACTGGATTCCATTTTTTTCAAAAAAAATAAACAAACAGCAACTACAAACGTTTTACAAGAAACGTCAACTCTTCCAAGGATTGGAGGTTGAACGATTCAGGTCATTTTCGAAGATGGAACTGCAGCCAATCAAAACCACATTGGTTGGAGGGCAGTGCTGGAATCAATCAGGCTTGACATTCTCCCATTGTTTGTGGGGGATAGAGGGAGGAGAATTATAAATCATTTCAGAGTGTTACTGCTGTGTTCACTTGATGTTTGTCCTCAAAGATGTTTCTATATAACTAATACGCTGCTAAAATGCCGCAATATATATATTTTTAAAATCCTTGATGGAATTTTTTGGGTCTCGCCTGGCTATTGCCTTATGTGAAGATTTCTCAAAGATTGGTTTCAGCTGTTTTTTTTACCATTCCTGTCACCACACTTGTGGAATCACCAGGGTTTGGAAATAAAATGTGGAGTAGGGTTGGAATGATAATAGGTTTTTTTTTTAATATCACAGATGTGCGCTCAAAATTGTAGTGGGCTCCAAAATGCCGGTAAATGCACCAAATTCGGTTCAAAAATCAAAATGTTCAGGAACAGGACATTCCACAAAGAAGATAAATTTTATGCCTTTAACAATCATATCCCCCTTAAGTAATTTCTAAATCTACCATTGATGCTGATAGTGCTTTTGTATATTGCAATAAGTGATGAAACTTTGGATATTCTTACAGCTAAGTTACGACAAGCCCATGTTTCATTGCAGCAACAACAACAACTTGCATTTATATAGCACCTTTAACGTAGTAAAATGTCCCAAGGAGCTTCACAAGAGCAATTATCAAACAAAATTTGACACGAGCTACGTAAGGAGATATTAGGACAGCTTGGTCAAAGAGATACATTTTAAGGAGCGTTTTAAAGGAGGAGAGCGAGGTAGGGAGGGAATTCCAAAGCTTAGGGCCTAGGCACCAATGGTGGAGTGATTAAAATAGGGGATGCGCAAGAGGCAAGAATTGGAGGAGTGCAGAGATCTCAGAGGCTTTGGGCTGGAGGAGGTTACAGATGTAGGGAGGGGCGAGGCCATGGAGGGATTTGAAAACAAGGATGAGAATTTTTAAAATTGAGGCATTCCCGGACCGAGAGCCAATGTCGGTCAGCGAGCACAGGGGTGATGGGTGAGCGGGACTTGGTGCGTGTTAGGACACGGGCAGCAGTGTTTTGGATGAGCTCAAGTTTATGGAGGGTGGAAGATGGGGGACCGCCCAGGAGAGCATTGGAATAGTCAAGTCTTCAGGTAAAAAAGACCTGGATGAGGGTTTCAACTGCACGAAATGTTACGGAGATGGAAGTAGGCGGTCTTGGTGATGGAGCAGATATGTGGCTTGAAGCTCATCTCAGGGTCAAATAGGATGCAAATGTTGCAAACCGTTTGGTTCAGCCTCAGACAGTGGACAGGGAGAGGGATGGAGTCGGTGGCTAGGAAACAGAATTTGTGGCGGGGACCGAAGACAATGGCTTCGGTTTTCCCAATATTTAGTTGGAGGAAATTTGCTCATCCAGTACTGGATGTTGAACAAGCAGTGTGACAAATCAGAGACAGCAGAGGAGTTGAGGGAGGTGGTGGTGAGGTTGAGCTGGGTGTTGTCAGCGTACATGTGGAACCTGATAGTGTGTTTTCGGATGATGTCGCTGAGGGGCAGCAAGTAGATGAGAAATAGGAGGGGGCTAGAATAGATCGTTGGGGGATTTCAGAGATAACGGAGCAGAAGTGGGAAGAGAAGCCACAGCAGGTGATACTTTGGCCACAACTGGATAGATAAGAATGGAACCAGTTGAGTGCAACCAGCTGGACGTTGGAGGAGAGGTGTTCGAGGAGGATGGTGTGGTCAATCGTGTCAAAGGCTGCAGACACGTCGAGAAGGATGAGGAGGGATCGTTTACCATAGTCACAGTCACGTAGGATGTAATTTGTGACTTTGATAAGGACCGTTCCAGTACTGTGGCAGGGCGGAAACCTGTTTAGAGGGATTCAAAATGGAGTTGCGGGAAAGATGGGCATGGATTTGGGAGGCGACAACATGTTCAAGGACTCTGGAGAGGAAATGGAGGTTGGAGGTGAGCGCGGTAGTTTGCAAGGACAGAGGGATCAAGGGTGGGTTTTTTTTGAGGAGGGTGATGATGGCAGATTTAAAGGGGAGGGGGACAGTACCTGAGGAGAGGGAACCGTTAACAGTATCAGCTAATATGGGGGCCAGGAAGGGAAGTTGGGTGGTCATCAGTTTGGTAGGAATAGGGTCAAGGGAGCAGGACGTGGGTCTCGTGGTCAAGATGAGCTCAGAGAGGGGAGATGAGTGAGAAACTAGAGAAAGATGCAAGTTCAGGGCTAGGGCAGGGGGGAACCATTGGGAAGTTTGAGTTGGTGGACTAGGGGAAGAGATGGAAGCGGCAGAGGCAGCTGAACGGATGGACTCAATCTTAGTGACAAAGTAGTCCATGAGCTCCTCACACATGTTGCTGGCGGTGAGGGTGGAGAAGGCAGGGGCACGGGGTTTAAGAAGCCGGTTTGTTGTGGGAAAGAGAAGCCAGCGGTTGTCTTTGCATTCCAGGATGATCCTGGAATAGTGAGCAGTTTTAGCAGAGGAGAGCAGGACTCAATAGTGCTTTATGTGGTCCAGCCAGATCTGGCGATGAATGGCTAAACCAGTTGTCTGCCATAAACAGGTCCAAGGGGTGCAGACTTGATTACATTCTCAACCTAACTTGTCTTCATGTGTCATAAGGCCTATATCCAGAACTGTTTTGAGCTATCAGCATTTTTGATGCTGTTGTCGGCTTTTGCTAGTTTTCTAGGTCGGCATGTAAGAAAACCAGAGTTCAAAAATTCAAATTTAAGTAGTGTGTATCATCTACAGGATGCACTGCAGCAACTCACCAAGGCGTCTTCGACAGCACCTCCCAAACCTGCGACCTCTACCACCTAGAGCAGCAGGCACATGCGAACAACACCACTTGCACGTTCCCCTCCAAGTCACACACCATCCCGACTTGGAAATGTATCGGCGTTCCTTCATTGTCGCTGGGTCAAAATCCTGGAACTCCCTACCTAACAACACTGTGGGAGAACCTTCATCAGACGGACTGCAGAGGTTCAAGAAGGCGGCTCACCACCACCCTCTCAAGGGCAATTAGGGATGGGCAATAAATGCTGGCCTTGCCAGCAATGCCCACATACCATGAATGAATAAAAAAAATGTCTTACAAGCTCTCTTCAGTTTCAGAGGGCAAGTTGAGATGAAGAGCTTCTTGAAAATGTTTTTATATGAAGGCACAATGTTTGACTTAGAATGGTGACAAAGTTGACTTTAGTGTTAGTACAAGAAAGATCTCAAAATGACATTCCTAATGCCCAAAATACGGGTTTAAGCAAAATAAAAAAATATATAGTTCACAATAACATGATTACATTTATCCACTGAATTGTCTTTCTGTCTTTTAATGCCTTCATTAAGCTCTTACTTAAAGGCCTCACTTATTGCAGTACACAAAAGCACTACACAAAAGCACAGACAGTACTAGTGACAGGTTTTTTACGTTGTCCTCTGACTCACCAGGAACAATTGAGATCTACTAGTAATATATAAAAAATCTTATGTCTGTACACACTTCCTGTCAACTTTCTATGATAAATGTATATGTCCACACTTATAATGGAAACTGTCTGTGCAGACATGTCACACTGCAATTACACTCTCCCCCCAGTGGAGTTGCTGCTACACCACCAGCAGGATGGTGACTATGTGACAAGTTGAAATAGGCAGTTTCCATAATAAATGTGGACATAGGAATTTATAATGGAATATAAAAATAAGGACAGATGTAAGACTTTAAAATGGTGACAGAATTACATTGCACACCCTGGTCTACTTATTCTCTCCCTCTAATCCACTTGTACCTGAAGACTACACATGGTCTTGACTCCCTGTATCCAAAGCCACAGGTGATCAATTAATTATTAATTTGCTATGTATATTGCTCACTCCTTATGTGATCAGCACCATTCTGTGACACACAGTAATGCCTGCAGGTGCACAATTCTATCACTAGATCAGCGTTGTTCAATGGAACAACAACAACTTGCATTTGAATAGCACATTTAACGCAGTAAAACATCCCAGAGCGCTTCACAGGACCGATTATCACTCAAAATTTGGCACCGAGTCATGTAAGGCGATAATAGGACAGGTGAGCAGAAGCTTGGTCAAAGAGGTAGGTTTAGGGAGCGGCTTAAAGGAGGAGAGGGGTAGAGAGACGGAGAGGTTTAGGGGGGGAATTCCAGAGTTTAGGGCCTTGGCAGTTAGACATTGTTAGAAACAGCAACACCATTTTAGCCACATGCACTTATTTTAGTAGAAAACGCTTTGCACATAATACAGTTAAATATACTTCATTTGTAGATGGATCAGTATGTACCCCTAAGGGACAAGAGCTCTACTTACCAAAAAAACCGCCATGGTCAACAAAAGGGGTGAGAGATAACATAAAATTAAAGGAAAGAGCATACAAAAGTGCAAAGAATAGTGTAGATTCAGGAGACTGGGAGAGAGATATAAAGAACAACAAAGGAAGTCAAAAAAGATAGTAAGAGCTGGAAAAATGGAATATGAAAAGAAACTTGCAAGGGCTATCAAGATTAATACAAAAAAGTTTTTACAAATATATTAGAAGAAAAAGGGCAGTCAAGGGTATTGTGGGCCCTTTAAAAACAGATGCAGGTAATATTGCAAATGAAAATAAGGAAATGGCAGACTTGTTGAATGATTACTTTGTGTCAGTCTTCACAGTAGAGGAAGAGGATAATATACCTGACATTCCAGGGAAACTAATAACGAATCAAGGAATGGAACTCAGTAAAGTTAACGGAAGCAAGAAAACAGTATGAGAAAAAATAATGGCACTAAAGACTGACAAATCCCCAGGACCTTATGGTTTCCACCCCAGGGTTTTAAAGGAAGTGAGGAGATTGCAGATGCTTTAGCCATAATCTTCCAAAGCTCTCTCAATTCAGGAATTGTCCCTTTAGATTGGAAAATTGCAAATGTAACTCCATTATTTAAGAAAGGTGAGAGAAATGAGGAAATTATGGACCCTTTGGTCTAACATCTGTTGTGGGAAGTTATTGGAATCTATAATTAAGGACAGAGTGACTGAGCATTTAGAGAAATTTGAGCTGATTAGAGAGAGCCACCATTGTTTTGTAAACGGTAGGTCATGTCTAACGAACCAAATTGAATTTTTTGAGGAAGTAACTAAAGTAGTAGACAGGAATGAATGGAGTCTATGGATGTAGTTCATATAGACTTCCAGAAAGCATTTGATACGGTTCCACATAAGAGACTGTTATCTAAAATTAAAGCTCATGGAATTGAAGGCAAATTATTGACTTGGTTAGGAGATTGGTTAGGCGGTAGAAAACAGAGTAGGGATAATGGTTATGTACTCGAATTAGAAGGAAGTGACTGGTGATGTCTCACAAGGATCTGTGCTGGGGCCTCAACTATTCACTATATTTATTAATGACTTAGATAACACAATAGAGAGCCATTTGATGAAGTTTGCCTTTGACACAAAGTTTGGTGGCATTGTAAGTAGTGTAGACGGGAGCATAAAATTACAAAAGAGACATTGATAGATTAAGTCAGTGGGCAATACTGTAGCGGATGGAGTGTCAGGTCATCCATTTTGGACCACTCTTAAGTCAAAGCACCGCATGCAACTGCTTGACAAAAACCTAGAAGCTTCACTAAGATGTGGTGTTTCTGATGAATTAATTCCTGAATTCCAAACTTTGGTGAAAGAGAAACACTGCAAAGTTTCACATTGAATGGTGCTAGATGTTTGTTAAGTAAGTACACACATGGATATAGGAACAGGAGTAGGCCATTCAGCCCCTCGAGCCAGTAGAGCCGAGTATTTTTAAAATAATGAAAAGCTAGGAATAATGCAGGACCAAAGAGATTTAGGCGTCCATGTATACAGATCACTAAAATGTAGTGGTCAGGTACAAAAAATAATCAAAAAGGCTAATGGAATGTTAGCCTTTATAACTAGAGGGCTAGAATAGGGAGGAAGTTTTGTTACAGCTATTCAAAGCCCTGGTTAGACCACATCTGGAGTACAGTGTACAATTCTGGGCACCGCACATTTGAAAGGATATATTGGCCTTGGAAGGAGTGCAGCGCAGATTCACCAGAATGTTACCAGGGCTCCAAGTTAGATTATGAGGAGAAATTACATAAACTAGGCTTGTATTCCCTGGAATATAGAAGGTCAAGGGGTGATTTGATTGAGGTTTTTAGGATTTTGAAAGGAATTGATAGGGTAGGTGGAGAGAAACTTTTTATGCTGGTGGGGGAGTCTAGGACAAGGGCACATAACTTTAAAATCAGAGCCAGGCCATTCAAGAGAGAAGTTAAGAAACACTTCTTCACGCAAAGGGTGGTAGAAGTGTGGAACTCTCTCCCACAAAAAGCAGTAGATGCTAGCTAAATTAATAATTTTAAATCTGAGATCGATAGATTTTTGTTAGCCAAGGGTGTTAAGGGAAATGGAGCCAAGACGGGTAGATGGAGTTAGGATACAGGTCAGCCAGGATCTCATTGAATGGTGATACAGGCTCGAGGGGCTGAATGGCCTACTCCTGTTCCTATATCCATGTGTGTATTTACTTAACAAACATCTAGCACCATTCAATGTGAAACTTTGCAGTGTTTCTCTTTCACCAAAGTTTGGAATTCAGGAATTAATTCATCAGAAGCAGCACATCTTAGTGAAGCTTCTAGGTTTTTGTCAAGCAGTTGCATGCGGTGCTTTGACTTTAGAGTGATTGCTGATAATGTTGACTTGCACAATAAGACGCACTAGTCGCGCCCCTGCTCTCCATTCAGAACACAGCTGGATGCTGCTTGCCCTTTGCTATGACGTGCCCTGATGGTGCTGCTCGTTATTGTCTTGCTTTCTTCTGCTGGCCTAGAACCGATTGGTTGAACAGACCACAATGGCAGCTCCCTTCGCCATTCAATATTGCTGGTGTTCCCATGGCGTTGAAGTCCAGAGTTTTCACCTATGTTACACACCATTTTACCAGATAACCAATAAGCAGGAACCAATAAGCAGGAAGCAAAGAATTAAAGCACACATAAGGAACAAAAAACATTTGACACTTTGCTTTTCATTTAACATTTTGCCAACAAACACACAAAAGGTTAAAGTACATATGCATATGCAGTGCAAATATGAATATTGAGATCACATGCCCAACGATGGTGTCCATTATTCATTTTTTATTTACTAATCAAAATGCAATTAGCCACATCTGAATTTCCAATTAGCCACGTGTGGCTAGTGGCTAACGTATTGGACAACACTGCACTAGATGAAGCTCCATAAGATGCAGATTCGCATAGCTATAGGCAGAACCATGGATGTTTGCAGCACAAAGGAGGTCATACGTCCCAATCGTGTCTGTGTCGGCTCTTTTGTCGTGGAATCCAAAACTGATCCCACTGCCCTGTTTTTCTCTCTCCTACAGCATTACTAATGCACTGTGGAAAATTTGCTTGGTCCCAACTTTCTGTGGACAAAGCTATGGAGAACCAACCACTAGTAAAATAGAGAATGCATACCACGAACCAGTTGGATACCAATACTGATCCAATGGAAGGACATCAAATAAAGTACAAGGCGACCTAATGGATATGAACTTTATCCAATGGGATAATGAGTGTACTTGTTAGTTAAATACTGTATGCAATGAACCCCAGTGTGATTCCTGTTTACAGCACATAAAATACCACCTATAGGAATGCAAAAAAAAAACTGTTCATTCTGGGTGTTATTGGCAGAACAATCCATCTCATGGCGTAAAGCTATTGCAGCAACGCCACTACCCCCCAGCGCCTTGTTGCAGCCAAGTGACATAGGACCAGCCCGAATAAAGGCGTTTCCATGCCGTAGTGTAGGTATCTTAGCAACCGTGGTGTAGCGGACGGGGCGGGGAGGCCGTTGATTGGTGGGCCCGTCAATGGCCGGCTCTTTGGCGGCGATGACACGCGAAGAGCCGGGAAAGGTTCTATTGCTCGCCTCGCGCCAGAGGCACGCGGTGCGGTTTGTATTTTTTGCACTTTGTGGTAACATAAGAAGAGACCTATATGTACAATTAGAAACGGAAAAATGTCACAATCTTTTACCTTTACCGAGCTGGCCAACTTAGCCATCGGCACCCCCGAGGTGGGTGTGTGTAATTTTAATGCCCTCCACGCCCTGTTGCAAGGGATATTGGATCATCTCCACCTGGGAGAAGTGCTGAAGACTGTTGGAGAGGTGGAGAAGGAGTTTATCAAACCCAGCACTCCTGATGACACCGCCACTGCAGATGTCACCCCGGCTTCCGAACAAACTCCCAAACCCCTCAAGGCCGGGGAGAATGGAAAGCCGACTTCGGTATTCCACCAGTTGGAGGAAAAAGTTGCAAGGCTTCAAAACGCAATGGAGTCTCTGAGCGAATTGCCAAACGTTCCCGAATTATTGGCCCGCAGTCAGACTGATGCAACGGCTCGGAAGTCCTCTACATCCGCCAGCGGACCAGTGAAAGATATGTGGCAGCTAATACAAGTCAAAAAAAAAGTTGAAGCAAACGAAGAAGGAATCCATAAGGTTGGGAGATTGGTTTTGAACTTGGATTGGTTGCTTCAAAAATAAGATTCTGTCCACATAATTAAAAGAAGATTTTCTTCTAAAATCTCCACTGCTGAAATAAGTAAAATAGCTTGCACTGTGGTAAAGAGGTCTGCGATGCAGTGTATAATCTCGAGGGCTGGAATACAAAGGGGAGAAAGTTATGGTTCAATTGTATAGAGCCTTGGTCAGACCCTATCTGGAGTACTGTGTTCAGTTCTGGGCACTGCACCTCAGGAAGGATATAGTGGCCTTGGAAGAGGTACAGTGCAGATTTGCCAGAATAATACTAGGGCTTCAAGGGTTAAATTATGAGGACAGGTTACATAAACTTGGCTTGTATTAGCTTGAGTACACTAATTTGAGAGCTGATTTAATCGAAGTGTTTAAAATGTTAAAAGGATTCAATATGGTAAGGGAATCCAGAACAGGGGGACATAATCTTAAAATTAGAGCCAGGCCATTCAGAAATGAAGTCAGGAAGCAATCTGGAACTCACTCCCCCAAAAGGCTGTGGATATGCAGCTTCTGCCAACATATCTGCTAGGTCAATTGAAATTTTCAGCACTGAAATAGATAGATTTTTGTTAGGTAAGGATATCAAGGGATATGGAGCAAAGACAGGTAAATGGAGTTGAGATACAGATCAGCCATGATCTAATTGAATGATGGAACAAGCTCGAGGGGCTGAATGGCCTAGTCCTGTTCCTATGTTCCTATTAACCTACTAACACGGGACTAACTTGGGGTTGTTGTTGCATATTTTATGTAGTAACTGTAAAAGAGCTTGTTTGAAACTAGATGTTTGACTACACTGATTAAATGGTTTGTTTCATTATAGTGATGAGTTATCTCAGACTGGCGTATAGTTTTCTTTAAAGTGACTGTGCATGTTAAAATTAATAAACTATATCAGCATCAGCAGCAGCCTCACCTAGCCCTTTACTTCTCTTGACCTCCCAGTATGCATACATATAAATATAATTTGCCAAATTCAAAGCAAAACAGGGGATGATGTCAAGACTTGAGTGATTACTTTCTTTGCTGATGTTGAAGCACAGATAGCTCTGTGTTTTATTTTTTAAAAATGGCTTTCTGAGGGTAGATTTTCTGAGTTCTCACCTATGGTGAAGCATTTAGCCCACCCTGAGCGTAGATTAGAAAATCCTGACTCTGATTACATTAATAAAATGATTGACTGCCCACTCCACCCCTAATTTGCTGATAAATGTAATCCTAATATCAAAAAAGGGGAAAGCTCAAACTGTTTCCTGTTTTAATCAGTAAAGTATTAAAATAATGGAACTTTGTGCACTTTCCAAGTTAAAATACCCTTTAGGCTGACTGTTGGCTCAATGAGTTAATCCAGTGAGAATTTTAGTCATACAGACCAGGAAGGGCCCCAATTTAACTCTGATTTGGCGATCTCAGCCTAGGGAGTGGTGAAGATCAGCCTGGGTCCTGCTCCTAATCAGTATCCAGCTACCCCTGTTGTAAGTGTCTATTTATGTGTGATTAGGGTTGGGTTTACCGTTGATGCCTTTGTGATCAAATAACCTTCAAAACACTCACTACGAAGGCTCATACATGAATAATGGCCACTTGGGTGAGGTACTGGAGGATGATCAGTGCCCTGGACAAGCGAGGAATCTGCAACTTCAAGAGAGCGTAGGGGAAAAACCTTGAAAATTTGAATTTGGTCATTTCAATCATTTTTCCAAAGAAAGTCCAACTTCCTTAAACTTTCTCAATCGCATAAGTTAAAATTCCTGATACTGGGAATCATTTTTGTTGCATGCCTCTGTACCATGTCAAGGGTGGTAATACTCTTTCTATGATTAGCTGTCCAGAAATGCGCACCGTACTCAAACTGGGATCTGACCAATGCCTTATACACTGACCATACACCTTATTTTGATTTGTACTCTTGTCTGTATGTTAATACAATCCCCTACCTTATTTACTATTGTAGCTAAGCACTGTGCTGATTGTGTCACATATTTATCCGTTATAACCCTAATTTTTCCCTGATCAGTGTGCTATACCACTATCCCATTGAGTGCATACTTTTTCTTTGGTTTCTTGTTTCCATACTAATTTTTACGCTTATCCACATTAGTCTGTTATCTAAAAGATCCTTCTGGGTTACATTGTTCCAAATTATTTGTCCTGCTTCCTACTTTTGATTATTAATTGCAAATTTAGAGATTTGAGTTGTTGTCATCTAGTTTATATATAATATATTTTATATATAAACTGAATGAGAGTAACTAAAATCCTCAAATGTGCAGATGAGCCCCACGTTGGAACCATGGGACTACCTCTTTCCAGCCTGAAAATATTCTATTTGTAGTTATTACATCGAAACTACAGCACAAACAGGCCATTCGGCCCAACTGGTCTATGCTCTACACGAACCTCCTCCCTCCCTACTTCTTCTAACCCGACCAGTATACCCTTCTATTCCTTTCTTCCTCATGCTTATCTAGCTTCCCCTTAAATGTATCCATGCTATTTGCCTCAACTGTTCCTTCCACATTCTTACCATTGTTTGGGTAAAGAAGTTTCTCCTGAATTCTCTATTGAATTTATTAGCGACTATTTTATATTTATGACCTCTAGTTTGGACTCCCCCACAAATGGGAACATCTTCTCTACATCTACTCAATCAAACCCATTCATGATCTTAAAGACCTCTATCAGGTTACCCCTCAGTCTTCTCTTTTCTAGAGAAAAGAGCCCCAAACTGTTCAGCCTTTCCTGATAAGTATATCCTCTCAGTCCTAGTATCATCCTTGTGAATATTTTTTTGCACCGTCTCCAATGTCTCTATATCCTTTCTATAGTATGGAGACCAGAACTGTGCACAGTACTCTGTGAGGTCTAACCAAGGTTTTATACAAGTTTAACATAATTTCTCTGCTTTTCAATTCTGCCCCTCTAAAAATGAACCCCAGAGCTTGATTTGCCTTTTATTATGGCCTTGTTAACTAGCGTCGCTACTTTTAGTGATTTGTGTATCTGTACCCCCAGATCCCTTTGCTCCTCTATCCCATTTAGACTTATTATTCAAGCAATATGTATCCTCCTTATTCTTCCGACCAAAATCCACCACTTCACACTTATTGAAATTCATTTGCCATTTACACGCCCATTCTGCAAGTTTATTAAAGTCCTCTTGCATTTTGACGCATTCCTCCTTTGCATTAACTACTGTTAACCTGCTAACTTTTTAAGGCAGTTATATAGATAGTATCATGCTTTGCTTCCCATTCTCTGACCTCTTACATTAGCCATGATGTGGAATGTTGTCAGACATTTCCTGAAAATCTTTCACAGAATGAACTGCAATTTCTCTCACTACGTGTCTAATGTCTTCAAAAACTTTACCAGATTCCAATAGCAGTTTGCACTTATATAGTGCTTTTAACGTTTTAAGAAAAAAAGTCCCAAGGGGTTTTGCAGAGAAGTGTAACGATAACAGATAGCAAGTCAGGAAAGATAAGATTAGGACAGGTGATCAAAGGTTATGTTGAAGAGATGGATTTTAAGGGGGAGAGAGGTGCAGAGGTTTAGAGAGAGAATTCTAAAGAGTGGGTCCTTGATGGCTGATGGCTCTGCCTCCGATGGTGGGAGAGGGGAGCGTAGATGCAGAGAAGGCTGGTAGAATGTGAGAAGACAATGGTGATAGTGTGTGATGTGAAGAGAGGAAAGGAAGAGGTGAGTGTGTTTGGAATGAGAAAGAGGTGTGGCAGTGGAGGGGAGGGATTGGATGAGAGTGGTGGGGGAGTGGATCAGGGGGTGGTGAGGTGTTGCTTGGAAGCAGAGGAATGCACTATAAAGGAGGGGATAAAGGGTGAGATTGCAGAGATAGGGTGAGGCAAGTCCATGGAGGAAGCTATAGGTAAGAATCTGTGGAATCAGAAGTCACTGTAGGTCAGTAAGATGCGTGGTGGGTGAGCGGGACTGAGAGCAGGACGGGATACATATGGCAGAGTTTTGAACAAGTGGCATTCATGGAGGATGGGAGGCTAGCAAGGAGAGTATCAAAGTAGTCATGTCTAGAGGTGAAAAAGGCATATATGAGGGTTTCAACAGGGGCGCAGCAATGGGGCTGTGGTTGGGCAGAGGTGGCAATGTTGCAGAGGTGGGTAAGCAGTTTCATATTGCTTCCAATGAGCAATTGGCACTCCCACTGGGCTTCGGCACTTTCACTGATCTATGGGAGAGCAGACTGCAGAAGATGATTGATTTGATCTATCTATTTGATCCACCAAGCTCTCTGTTCTGGAGCCCAGAGGCTGCATTACATCTGTTTGAGCTTACACCAAAGCTGCGAAGCGTGCAAACGTGCACTCCTGTTATGAGAACCTGGCTGCAGCATCCCTGGAGGTAACCACATTCTCCAGGGTTGAGTGGTGATACTGTGCGAGATGACTTCACACAGGCTGAAAGCGGACTCCTCCGCACTCTCAGCCATTGTGGTAAGAACATATGAAACAGAAGAACATAAGAAATAGGAGCAGGAGCAGGCCATACGGCCCCTCGAGCTTGCTCCACCATTCAATAAGATCATGGCTGATCTTTGCCCTCAACTCCACTTTCCTGCCCAATCCCCATATCCCTTGATTCCTTTGGAGTCCAAAAATCTATATCTCAGTCTTGAATATCGTCAACAATTGAGCATCCACAGCCCTCTGGGGTAGAGAATTTCAATGATTCACAACTCAGAGTGAAGAAATTCCTCCTCATCTCAGCCCTAAATGTCTGACCCCTTATCCTGAGACTATGCCCCCTAGTTCTAGATTCACCAGCCAGGGGAAGCAGCCTGTCAGCATCTACCCTATCAAGCCCTCAGAATCTTATATGGTTCAATGAGATCATCTCTCATTCTTCTAAACTCCAAAGAATATAGGCCCATTCTAATCAATCCTCCTCATAGGACATCCCTCTTGTCCCAGGAATCAATCTAATGAACCATTGTTGCACTGCCTCTAAGGCAAGTATATCCTTCCTTAGATAAGGAGACCACAACTGTACTCCAGGTGTAGTCTCACCAAAGCCCTGTACAATTGCAGCAAGACTTCCTTACTCTTGTACTCCAACCCCCTTGCAACAAAGGCCAACATACCATTTGCCTTCCTAATTTCTTGCTGTACCTGCATGTTAACTTTCTGTGTTTCATGTACAAGGACACCCAAATCCCTCTGAGCACCAACATTGAACAGTTTCTCGCCATTTAAAAAATATTCTGTTTTTCTATTCTTCTGGCCAAAGTGAATAACCTCACATTTCCCCACTTTCTTGCCCACTCACATAACCTGTCTATATACCTTTGCAGACTCTTTGTATCCTCCTCACTGCTTACTTTCCCATCTAGCTTTGCATCGTTAGCAAACTTGGATACACTACACTCGGTCCCTTCATCTAAGTCATTAATATAGATTGTAAATAGCTGAGGCCCAAACACTGATCCTTGCAGCACCCCACTAGTTACAACCTGCCAACCCGAAAATGACCTGTTTATTCCTACTCTCTGTTTTTTGTCTGTTAACCAATCTGCTATCCATGCTAATATATTACCCCCAATCCCATAGGCTCTCATTTTGTGAAACAACCTCTCGTGTGACACCTTACCGAATGCCTTTTGAAAATCCAAATACACTACATCCCCTGATTCCCCTTTGTTTACCCTGCTAGTTACATCCTCAGAAAAATTGCAGTAGATTTGTCAAACACGATTTCCCTTTCATAAAACCATGTTGACTCTGCCTAATCATATTATGATTTTCTAAGTGGCCCATTGCTAATTCCTTAATAATGGATTCCTACATTTTCCTGACTACTGATGTCAGGCTAACTGGCCTGAAATTCCCTGTTTTGTCTCTCTCTCCTTTCTTGAATAGCATTGTTACATTTGCTACCTTCCAACCCACTGTTCCAATATAGAATCTAGGGAGTTTTGGAAAATCACAACCAATGCATTCACTATCTCTGCAGCCATCACTTTTAGAACCCCAGGATGTAGGCCATCAGGTCCAGGGGATTTGTTGGCTTTTAGTCCCATTAATTTCTCCAGTACTTTTTCTTCACTAATATTAATTACTTTAAGTTCCTCACTCTCATTCGACCCTTTGTTCCCTACTATTTCTGGTATGCTTTTTGTGTTCTCTACTGTGAAAACAGATACAAAATATTTGTTTAACGTCTCTGCCATTTCCTTATTCCCTATTATAATTTCTCCTGTCTCAGCTTCTAAGGGACCCATGTTTACTTTCGCTACTCTCTTCCTTTTTACATACTTGTAGAAGCTCTTACAATCTGTTTTTATATTTCTTGCCAGTTTACTCTCAAATTCTATTTTCTCCCTCTTTACCAATTTTTTAGTCATCCTTTGCAGGTTTCTAAAACTTTCCCAATCCTCAGGCTTACTACCCTTGGCAACTTTATAAACCTCTTCTTTTAATCTAATATTATCCTTAACTTCTTTCCTTAGCCATGGATGGATCACTTTTCCCATAGAACTTTTTATTCCTCAATGGAGTGTATATTCGTTGAGGATTATGAAATATTTCTTTAAATGTTCGCCATTGCCTGTCTACCGTCGTATCTTTTAATCTAATTTCCCAATCACCCTTAGCCAACTCGCCCCTCAAACCTATGTAATTGGCTTTGTTTAAGTTTAAGACTCTAGTTTCAGACTTAAGTACTTCACTCTCAAATTAATTATAAAATCGATCATATTATGATCACTCTTCCCCAGAGGATCCTTTACAATGGGATTACAAATTAACCCTGTCGCATTATACAAGACAAAATCTAAAATAGCCTGTTCCCTTATTGGTTCCACGACATATTGTTTTAGGAAACTGTCTCGAATGCATTACATGAACTCTGAACTCGTCCTCCAAATGTCTTTTGTCAATTTGATTTGCTCAGTCTATATGAAGATTAAAATCCCCCATGATTATAGCATTACGTTTGTTACAAGTCATCTTATTTCTTGATTAATACGCTGTCCAAAACTATAACTACTGTTAGTGGGCCTTTAAACTACTGCCACCAGTGTTTTCTGCCCCTTGTTATTTCTTACCTACACTTCTTCCTGATCTTCCGAGCCAAGATCCTTTCTCACTCCCTTATTATCTGTCCTTATTATCAGGGCTACCCCCCTTCTTTTCCATTTTGCCTATCTTTTCTAAAAGTCAAGTACCCTGGAATATTTAGTTCCCAACCTTGGTCACCCTGCAATCACCTCTCAGTAATGGCTACTAGATCAAACTCATTTATCTATATTTGTGCCATTAACTCATCTATCTTGTTACGAATGCTTCGTGCATTCAGATAAAATGCCTTTAATTTTAAATTTTTACTATTTTCCCCTGATGTGACCTTGGTCACTAATGCCCTATTACCTTTGTTAAACTCTCCGTCCCTTCTTGATACTCTGCTTGTTTTTACCTAAATCGTTACTCTGCTCTAAGACTTGACTTTTCTCTTTAGACTTATAAATTTACCCTTAGCTGAACACTTCCCCCCCACCTCCCCCCCCCATCATTAGTATAAAGACCTATCTACCGCCCTAGTTATTCGATTCGCCAGGATGTTGGTCCCAGCCTGGTTTAAGTGAAGCCCGTCCAAACGGAACAGCTCCCTCCTTCCCCAGTACTGGTACCAGTGGCCCATGAATCGAAACCCCTGTCTCCCACACCACTCCTTGAGCCATGCATTTAACTCTCTGATCTGTTTGACCCTATGCCAATTTGAGCGTGGCTCAGGTGGTAATCTAGAGATTATTATCTTTGTGTTTCTGCTTAGTAATTTGGACCCTAGCTCCTCAAACTCCCTCAGCAGAACCTCAATCCTAGTTCTACCTGTGTCATTGGTTCCGACGTGGACCACGACAACTGGATCCTCCTCTTCACGCTCCAAATTCTTCTCCAACCACAAGGAGATATCCTTAACCCTGGCACCAGGCAGGCAACACAACCTTCGGGACTCCCTGCAGAGAGCAGTATCTACCCCCCTGAATATACTATCCCCTACCTCTACCACATTCCTTTTTACTCCCCCCTACCTGAATGTCCTTCTGTATCATAGTGCCGTGGTCAAATTGCCCATCCTCCCTGCAGTCTTCGTTCTCATCCACACAGGTAGCAAGTATCTTGTACCCGTTGGACAAGGTCAAAGGCTGAGGCTCCTCCCTCACTGCATCCTGGTTCCCCATACCTTCCTGATTTGCAGTCACATCCTCCTGCCCCTGACCACTGACCAAATCTAAACTACTACTTAACCTAAGGAGAGTGACTGCCTCCTGAATCAAAGTGTCGAGATAACTCTTTCCCCCTTCCTGATTCATCGCAATGACGGCACCTCCGACTCCAGTTCAACAACTCTGAGCAGAAGTTCCTTGAGTTGCAGACACTTACTGCAGATGTGGTTGCTCGGGATCTCGCTGGTTTGCACCAATTCCCACATTCTGCAGTTACGACCCACCACCTGCCCTGCCATTTCTATCTAACCTTGTTTTATATATTTAAATAATCAAAGTTTTTATGTAATTAATTGACTTAGTTTAAAAAAACCTAATAAACCAATTAATTAATCTACTTTAAACTAGTTTCCTGCTCTTTTTAACTTTATTTTTAAGGCTTTTTAACTAACATTAACAAACTAACCACTAAAGACACCAACCAGTAAACACAATAACCATTAAAAACACTTAGCAATAAACTGAATACTTACACTGACTTACCCTCAGTGGGCCTCTGTGACGTCACTTTTTGTCTTGATTTTTTTTTTACTTGCCCCCCGGTGTCCGCTCTCGCCGCTCCTTTTGTTGCCCCCCCGGGGTCCGCTCTCGCCGCTCCTTTTGTTGCCCCCCCGGTGTCCGCTCTCGCCGCTCCTTTTGTTGCCCCCCCGGGGTCCGCTCTCGCCGCTCCTTTTGTTGCCCCCCCGGGGTCCGCTCTCGCCGCTCCTTTTGTTGCCCCCCCGGTGTCCGCTCTCGCCGCTCCTTTTGTTGCCCCCCGGTGTCCGCTCTCGCCGCTCCTTTTGTTGCCCCCCCGGTGTCCGCTCTCGCCGCTCCTTTTGTTGCCCCCCCGGTGTCCGCTCTCGCCGCTCCTTTTGTTGCCCCCCCGGTGTCCGCTCTCGCCGCTCCTTTTGTTGCCCCCCCGGTGTCCGCTCTCGCCGCTCCTTTTGTTGCCCCCCCGGTGTCCGCTCTCGCCGCTCCTTTTGTTGCCCCCCCCGGTGTCCGCTCTCGCCGCTCCTTTTGTTGCCCCCCCGGTGTCCGCTCTCGCCGCTCCTTTTGTTGCCCCCCCGGTGTCCGCTCTCGCCGCTCCTTTTGTTGCCCCCCCGGTGTCCGCTCTTGCCGCTCCTTTTGTTGCCCCCCCGGTGTCCGCTCTCGCCGCTCCTTTTGTTGCCCCCCGGGGTCCGCTCTCGCCGCTCCTTTTGTTGCCCCCCGGGGTCCGCTCTCGCCGCTCCTTTTGTTGCCCCCCCGGGGTCCGCTCTCGCCGCTCCTTTTGTTGCCCCCCGGGGTCCGCTCTCGCCGCTCCTTTTGTTGCCCCCCGGGGTCCGCTCTCGCCGCTCCTTTTGTTGCCCCCCCGGTGTCCGCTCTCGCCGCTCCTTTTGTTGCCCCCCCGGTGTCCGCTCTCGCCGCTCCTTTTGTTGCCCCCCGGGGTCCGCTCTCGCCGCTCCTTTTGTTGCCCCCCCGGTGTCCGCTCTCGCCGCTCCTTTTGTTGCCCCCCGGGGTCCGCTCTCGCCGCTCCTTTAGTTGCCCCCCGGGGTCCGCTCTCGCCGCTCCTTTAGTTGCCCCCCGGGGTCCGCTCTCGCCGCTCCTTTAGTTGCCTCCCGGGGTCCGCTCGCACCTCGTTCACTTTTATTGCCCCCGGGTCCGCTCCTTTTATTGCCCCCGGGTCCGCTCCTTTTATTGCCCCCGGGGTCCGCTCTCGCCGCTCCTTTTATTGCCCCTCGGGTCCGCTCTTGCCTTGTTCCCTTTTATTGGTGAAAGAGCTTGGCATGGCTTCCAATACCTCGTATAGCTGTTTGTGTGCGGCCAGCAGTTTTCTTATGGCTGGGCCCATGAAGTCCTCATCTCTGTCCTCCTGAGCAGAGCTGGGAGAGGGCCTTGCCCTCTAGCGAGATCTCTCCTGGGCTGTCCCTGCCACCAGTGCCTGCTGCTGCCCACTGTTGCTGGGGTTTGTGCAAACCCCTCTAGCTCACTATCTACCCCACATGGAGCGCCAGTGTCCGAGCGAATGGAGGGCGTGACAGGGCATCCTGTCTTCTTGTGAGGTGTCTTCTTGTGCAGGAAACTTGGTCCACTCCCTGGCATTATTCATGGTCTTGGCCTGCAGAAAGAGAGAGAGTGAGTGTCTGTTGAGAAGGTAAATGGAGATGTGTGGGGCTTGTGTGTATAGTGGATGTATTGAGAGGTGTAGAAAGAAGCAAGATGGAATGAGGATGGGGAGGTGATGAACATGAAGGGAATTGTGTGTAATGTAAAGTGAGGAAGGAGTGGTGGGAATAATTGATGGTTGTGCAAGTGATAGTATGTGAGAAGACAATGGTGATAGTGTGTGGTGTGAAGAGAGGAAAGGAAGAGGTGTGTTTGGAATGAGAAAGAGAGGTGTGACAGTGTGCCCTTGTAATTGTATGTTGAAGGATGTGATGGAGGGGAGGGAATTGTTGAGAGTGGATGAGAGGGGTGCTGTTTGCAGAGCTGAAGAGCTGTACTCACTCTTGCTGTTCTTTTGAGGTCATTGAACCTCTTCCTGGATTTCACCAGACCTGAGGGGGTGTGATGTTGGCACTGACCCTTTCAGCCAGCTCTGACCAGACTAGCTTCATGGTAGCTTTGAGGATGCTCTTGCAGGTTTTGGGGAACAGCTGCTCTCTCATGGCCCTCGCTTCTTCCACTAAGACCTCCAGCGAGGCATCTGAAAAGTGAGGGGCAACCCTTTGACTTATTGGAGTATTTAAGGAGACTTCCAGAGTTGTTCACCAATAAATGCAAGCAGGGTTGCAACCTCTCTTTAAGAGGTGTGTCCCTGCCTTACGTAGGGCCCATGGGTCGCAGTTCAGGTGGGCGGGGTGCCCCGATTCACTCTGCGATCAACAGTCCATTAGTCTTATTAAAATGAGGCATAAGAGTGAAAATTTCCGAGGGCTTACACCATAAATACCATAGAGGCTTGTTCCCAACCCCTCCCCCCACAACCCCCCATGTGCATTGTGCCCTGGGTTAAAATCAGGGCTTTTATATCTGCAGTGCTAAATCTTCCTATTTCTTTATGCTATTGAAAATTTTACTGGTTAGGTTGTTAGATTGTTCTTTTCGTTAGAATGTACTTCTTCATACATGTTTGCACAAAATTGCATTTGTCACATAATACAATTTTTAAAAACAGCCTCTGGACACCTTCAGTAGTTCAATTTGCACCATTGTTTATTTTAAAGGAGGGTGTGTATATATCTGAATAGTTTTTCCTATTTGGAGACTGCAGGGATCCTGGTCTCTCTACAGTGTGCAGTTTGCTTCTGTTGCTTTTACAAAAAAGCACCAATTAAATTATCAGCAAATAGAATACCAGCAATCTAAACTGCGATTTTAAAAAAAAATCAGCATATCTTCAAAATTCCAGCCAATAGCAGGCAGTATTCTGATAAAGATAATCTGAACAGATGCTGTAATATGTTTATCTGCAAGCAATATAGTGTTTTTTTATATATATATATATATATGTGTGTGCTTTTTTTCAGGTTATGGCAACGTTACAGGATTTGATGAATACAATTAATCTTTTGACCACTACCAATGAAGCACTGAGGAAGGAACTTGACAAAGTAAGTTAGTAGCAACCCTATGAAAGTAACCCTACTATTAAAGTGTACACACTACCAATTGTGACTAATATTTCCCCCTTTACTGTTAGTATGAAAGGACTCTATTTCTTTTATAGTACTCTCCTAATGACTATGAAAATTTTGTAACTTTTATACATTTGTTACCTGTCAAAAAATAGATTTGCCTGATGGAGAGTCAAAATTGCTGGCCTCCTTCCCTCTTGAGCTGCTGTAGAGACAGGATTTATGGGGAAAGGCCAACCGCACCCTGGACTAACTTCACTCATTTCAGTGGATGCTGCAAGACTCCAACAATGACTTGCATTTATATAGCACCTTTTTATAGAAGCAAAATATTCCAAGGCAAACATAGAAGAAAAAAAGAGACAGGGATAGAGAACAGACGCTAAGCAATAGAAGAAGAATTAGGAGAGGTGACTGAAGGCAGGGTAAAAGAGAGGCGTGTTGAGGGGGCTTTTGAAATTGGACAGAGAAGTAGCAAGGTAGAAAAGTTTACAGACAGGATACCAGAGTTCAGAATCAAGGGCCTCGATATTAACCCGCGCCACGATGGGCAGGAGAGGGTATGTGAGGGGTTAAAGTCTTAAATACGGGGAACGTGTCCCCAACGTGCAGCACTGATATTTAATCGGGCTCACACAATGCAATTGGAGCCCGATTTAAAATTCACTGCTGCTGTGCGGGTTTCCCCAGGGGAATTGGGAAACCCAGTAATGAAAAGGAGGTGGGAGCTGCCGGCTCCACAAGGTAAGTGCCTTTCTCAGCACTCCTTGTGGAATGTTCCCCCCAGGCCTCATAACGAAGCCTTCAGCCTCCCCTCTCCCGATTGCCGACCAGACTTGCTCCCTCCTCGTTGCGTCCTCTCTTTCCTCCCCGCCACCCAAGACGCGGCCTCCCTTTCACCCCACCACCGCGCACCCCCCCGCCCCCCCGCTACGTGGCGGCCTCTCTTCCCCTCCTCACCCCCCCTCCACATTGCGGCCTCTCCACCTCCTTCCATGTCGCAGCCTCTCTTTCCCCCATGCCCCCTCCACGTCGCGGCACCCCCACGTTAAGTCCTCCCTTGCCCTCCCCCGCCCCCGCCCCGCTGCCTCCCCCGCCCCCGCCCCGCTGCCTCCCCCGCCCCCGCCCCGCTGCCTCCCCCGCCCCCGCCCCGCTGCCTCCCCCGCCCTCGCCCCGCTGCCTCCCCCGCCCTCGCCCCGCTGCCTCCCCCGCCCCCGCCCCGCTGCCTCCCCCGCCCCCGCCCCGCTGCCTCCCCCGCCCCCGCCCCGCTGCCTCCCCCGCCCCCGCCCCGCTGCCTCCCCCGCCCCCGCCCCGCTGCCTCCCCCGCCCCCGCCCCGCTGCCTCCCCCGCCCCCGCCCCGCTGCCTCCCCCGCCCCCGCCCCGCTGCCTCCCCCGCCGCCTCCCCGCTGCCTCCCCCGCCCCCGCCCCGCTGCCTCCCCCGCCGCCTCCCCCGCCCCCGCCGCCTCCCCCGCCCCCGCCGCCTCCCCCGCCCCCGCCGCCTCCCCCGCCCCCGCCGCCTCCCCCGCCCCCGCCGCCTCCCCCGCCCCCGCCGCCTCCCCCGCCCCCGCCGCCTCCCCCGCCCCCGCCCGCCTCCCCCGCCCCCGCCCGCCTCCCCCGCCCCCGCCCCGCTGCCTCCCCCGCCCCCGCCCCGCTGCCCCCCGCTGCCCCCCCCCGCTGCCTCCCCGCCCCCCCCGCCGCCTCCCCCCCTCCGCCCCCCGCTGCCGCCTCCCCCGCTTCTCACGCCTCCCCCGCCCCCCTCCCCCGCCCCCCGCTGCCTCCCCCGCCTCCCCCCTCCCCCGCCCCCCGCTGCCTCCCCCGCCTCCCCCCCCCCCTCCACTGCACTCCAGACTGTCCCCTATTGCCTCCAAGGCTGCAGTCTGTGCTTCCGTGGAGATGGAGGCAGCGACTGCTGCTTGGCTTCATTTTAGCCTGGGGATCGGCTGCAGATTTCAGTGCAGCTGCCATTTGCTGCATTAGTACCTACAAGGATAACAAAGGCTTCCGTGTTACCACAAAGGAGAGCTGTAGACTGGAGAGGTACACCTGCCAGTTCTTGCACATCCTGGGATGATTGTTCACAGAGCCTGCACTTAGGTATGATGTTCCTCAAATATCATTCTTTTCAGGCAAGTATTCATGAGTTCTGGGTCCCACACTATGAAGCCATAGCCGGTCTTCTCCCAAGCCTCCACTGGGAAGGGGGAGCATCATCCCATTCCTTTGGATCCCTTGTGCTCGGTGAGTCACTTGGCGAGATTTCCTCACCACCACTATTTAATTCCACCAGGTTAAAGTCTCTGAGCTGGTGCCTGGGAGAGAGGAAGCAAGTAAGCTGGAGCAGAAAACGACAGGGCAGGATGAAGCAGCTGGAAATATTGGGTGGGCTAGTCCTCATCCTCCTCATGGCCATCATCATCTTCATTTGTCATGAGGGAGAAAAAAATCTCCCCAGCTTCTCTTCAGGATAGGGAGTTAGAGCTATCCATAGCAGAGTGCAGTATAAAGAATTAGTTGTGTAAGTGTTACTTTAGCAGGGTGAAGTGTGTGCGTTTTAAAAAATTCGTTCATGGGATGTGGGCATCGTTGGTGAGGCCAGCATTTATTGCCCATCCCTAATTGCCCTTGAGAAGGTGGTGGTGAGCCGCCTTCTTGAACCGCTGCAGTCCGTATGGTGAAGGTTCTCCCACAGTGCTGTTAGGTAGGGAGTTCCAGGATTTTGACCCAGCGACGATGAAGGAACGATGATATATTTCCAAGTCGGGGTGGTGTGTGACTTGGAGGGGAATGTGCAGGTGGTGGTGTTCCCATGTACCTGCTGCTCTTGTCCTTCTAGGTGGTAGAGGTTGCGGGTTTGGGAGGTGCTGTCGAAGAAGCCTTGGTGAGTTGCTACAGTGCATCCTGTGAATAGTACACACGGCAGCCACAGTGCGCCGGTGGTGAAGGGAGTAATGTTTAGGGTGGTGGATGGGGTGCCAATCAAGCGGGCTGCTTTGTCCTGGATGGTGTTGAGCTTCTTGAGTGTTGTTGGAGCTGCACTCATCCAGGCAAGTGGAGAGTATTCCATCACACTCCTGACTTGTGCCTTGTAGATGGTGGAAAGACTTTGGGAAGTCAGGAGGTGAGTCACTCGCCGCAGAATACCCAGCCTCTGACCTGCTCTTGTAGCCACAGTATTCATATGGCTGGTCCAGTTAAGTTTCTGGTCAATGGTGACCCCCCAGGATGTTGTTGGTGGGGGATTCGGCAATGGTAATGCCATTGAATGTCAAGGGGAGGTGGTTAGGCTCTCTCTTGTTGGAGATAGTCATTGCCTGGCACTTGTCTGGCGCGAATGTTACTTGCCACTCATCAGCACAAGCCTGGATGTTGTCCAGGTCTTGCTGCATGCGGGCACGGATTGCTTCATTATCTGAGGGGTTGCAAATGGAACTAAACACTGTGCAATCATCAGCAAACGTCCCCATTTCTGACCTTATGATGGAGGGAAGGTCATTGATGAAGCAGCTGAAGATGGTTGGGCCTAGGACACTGCCCCGAGGAACTCCTGCAGCAATGTCCTGGGGCTGAGATGATTGGCCTCCAACAACTACTACCATCTTCCTTTGTGTTAGGTATAACTCCAACCAACTGTAGAGTTTTCCCCCTGATTCTCATTGACTTCAATTTCACTAGGGCTCCTTGGTGCCACACTCGGTCAAATGCTGCCTTGATGTCAAGGGCAGTCACTCTCACCTCACCTCAGGAATTCAGCGCTTTTTTCTATGTTTGGACCAAGGCTGTGATGAGGTCTGGAGCCGAGTGATCCTGGCGGTACCCAAACTGAGCATCGGTGAGCAGGTTATTGGTGAGTAAGTGCCGCTTGATAGCACTGTCGACGACACCTTCCATCACTTTGCTGATGATTGAGAGTAGACTGATGGGACGGTAATTGGTCGGATTGGATTTATCCTGCTTTTTGTGGACAGGACATACCTTGTCAATTTTCCACGTTGTCAGATAGATGCCAGTGTTATAGCTGTACTGGAACAGCTTGGCTAGATGCGCAGTTAGTTGTGGAGCACAAGTCTTCAGCACTACAGCCGGGATGTTGTCAGGGCCCATCGCCTTTGCTGCATCCAGTGCACTCGGCCGTTTCTTGATATCACGTGGAGTGAATTGAATTGGCTGAAGACTGGCTTCTGTGATGGTGGGGATATCGGGAGGAGGCCCATGGTGGACAAGGAAGAAAGGGAAAGCGTGGTCAATGTGTTTCCTGGCCAGGTCATAAAACCTCTTGGCCACTGTTCTGCAGTCCGGGGTGGAGAGGGAGTTGACTCCTCTGTCCAGGCACCATGAGTGAAGGTCCGGCAGGCTTAATTGGATGAACACCCAGGAGTCTGTGCCTCCTGCCTTCAATCTCCTCGAGTAGAGCTTGGAGGTCTGCATCACTGAATTTTTGAGTTCACCTGGATCAATCCCTTCCCTGCTGCTCTCTAGGCACAGACGGCACTTGAGTGGTCATAATTCTGTCCAAGTAAAATCACAATATTTGAAAGACATGCAGTGGAGTAATTTGAGAAAGAAGTGAAAGACCGAAGCAATGTTCCTGCCTTACCTGCTTATCCCCCAGAGAGCTGCTGAAGAACGCAGGCTCAACGGTGCTTTTAAAAGGCTGGACAGAAGTTTCCTGGTAGTTCAGCTGTTTACACCCACTTTACATGGGTTTTACACAATGCCGCACCAATGGGTATGTAAATGAGCATATCCAGGAAACTTGCGTGTAACTCCGTCCGCAGATTACTGGCAGGCGCAATATTTTCCTTAAAGGGGCAGTAAATGATGTTGAGTAAATTCTAGGCCTTACTATCTTAATGTGCTGCATCATATAAAGCAGCTCCAAACCTGCTTTTCTAACCCTCACCCCACCCCCTCCCAATATTCCAGCTTTTTTGTGTATATTTATCTAGGTATTATATGTTACTGTTTAACTTCCCATTAATCTAAATTGAAAACTTTTTGTATCTACAGGTACATCAAAGCAAAGCACAAAGTGCAGAAGAAATGGCTGACAAAATGGTGAGCTGTGAATAGGAACAGTTCAAATATTGATATCCAAAGACAAATAGCTAAGTAACATTCAATTGCTTAAGATTGCTGATATAAAGGCCCCAATATTTACCGGGACGCGCAGGGTGGGAGGGGGGGAATCTAGCTAGGTTTAAAGGTGGGACCTCATTTAAATTTTTTTGTCTCTGTTTCCTGCCCGCCAGCTAACCAGATTGGGAGGCTGGCTGTGGGGCGGGAAGGCCTGCGGCATTAGGACACAGCCGCGGAGCAGAGGGAGGGAGAGATTGTGGGTCAGGGGAGAGCTAAACCTAGAGTTTGTTTCTTGCTTTGAAGATTTCAACAAGAGATTGGGCTAGATTTTCAGATCATTGACTATGAATAGTTGGAAAATCTGGCCCATAATTTCCTGGTGCGCTGAGGTTATGCAGGTATCTGTCCTATTTTTGTGTTCAGTGCTGTGTGTAGCAGTATGTAGGAATACTTGGCCAATGTAATTTCCAGTTGATTACTAGAAAATTGTACTCACTGAATGTGTAGTAATGATCTCTCGATTGTTAGAGTATGTATTATTGTAGAAATTGGTAGAAAGAATGTTGTGCATTTACTCATATGCAAGTTACATCTAATCACATTTTTGATCAGTCTACTGGTTTCTTTAAATTAAAAGGAAATCCATTTTAGCAGAGCTAAAACACGATTTACAAATACTTCCATCTCTGGTGCGTCAGGGAGGAACAACCATATTCTAAGTTGCTTTTAGTTTGTTCAAAAACCTTCCTGCTCAGAGAATGTTGGTTCCTTGTCAAATCAAGCAGATGAAGAGTGAGTCGACTCAGATTGAATCCTGAGGTCTGCATGACCTGTGCCCAGTGCTTTGAGTGGGTACATTGGTCAGGAACCACTCCTGATGCTTGGGGGCAAAGTAGCAATATTGGGACGAAACCCAGCATTGACACAACTTATGTAGAATAGGGTCTGAACCTTTAGTACTTAAATTCTCCACACTTCCAATCTTGTTCCAAGTGAGGCATATACTCTGAATGGTATTAGGTACTTCAGCTTTTAAAGTAAGAATTGGGCTTTAGCAACCAGTATATAAGGATTGAAACATCCCCCAGTAATAGCACTCAGTAATTCAGTCTACTGTCGGTGGTGAAACTAACACCAGTTTTATCCTTCACCAACATCTTTTAAGATTTAAAGTAGTCTTAGAATCCAAGGACTAAGCATCTCTTTGCAGAGGAAGAGAAGGAGATATCAGCATTGGATGATGGGGCCCCATTACCAAATGCAGGGATGATGATGTTGGGCACCCTTCCCATAAGAACATATGAACAGAGGATTTGCTAGAAAAAAGACCAAGGTCCATCTAGTTTGCCTTGTACCATCCTGGTAGTCGCATGATACAATGATAATGGAGGTGTCTACTAAGCATGGCAATCAATCTTTATCAATTAACAGACCCAGACATGAGGCGAGGAAACCCCCAGTGGTGGAAAGCTTTAGTAACCATAAGGTCCAAAGCTACCTGTTCCTCCCAAACATTCTACACTTGCCAAATGTTATATCTCAAATTACTCATATACTGTGTCCCATTATCTAGTCCCTTTACAATCCTAAAAACAGAAATCATATTGTCTCTCGACCGTTGCTTTTTCTATGAGAATGTGCCCAATTTACATAATCGCTACTCATAATCCAGTCCCTTCATCCCCTCAATCATTTTGGTTGCTCTCTTCTATTTCCTTTCAGTAGCAGCAATATCCTTTTTGTACTGCAACTACCAGAACTGTACACAGTATTCTAAGTGCAATGACACCAAAGTGGTAGAATTACCTCATTATTTCGACTCAGTATCGACTTTTTAATACATCCCAACATCTGCTTTGCTTTACTCACTGCTACCAAGCATTGTTGCAATAGCTTCAATTTATTGTCAGTCAGGACTCCTAGATCACTCTTATTTTGCATTATTTTCTTCCATTGAAGTAATGGTCCCTTCCTGGATTTTTTGTCCTCATGTGAGGCACTTCACATTTCTCTACATTGAATATCATCTGCCACCTGCCTGCCCATTTCCCAAGTATATTCAAATCCTCCTGTAGGTTTGGAGCTTTGGAGTCTACCACCTTCATTAGCTTTGTATAAGAATGGAAGTGTGGAGAATTTAAGTACTAAAGATTCAGACCCTACTTCACAAGTTCTGTTTGAGCCCAATGTCGCTGCTCTGCTCCAATGCATTAGGAGTTGTTCTTGACCAATGTACAGAGAACTGGGCATGTTATTGTACAGGCCTCAGGATTCAATTCGAGTCTTCTTACTCTTCACCTATTACTTGACAAGGAAACAACTTTTTCCTGAGCAGGAAGGCAGAGAAGGTAGGTAGGAATTGCCAAGGGCCACTTGCAGACCTCCTAGTGGAAAGTTTTGGTGGCATTGGTACCTGCCTGGAAGCAGATCACTGGCCAACCTTCCCTGCCAAGGATGGTACTTTGCACAGGAAGATTTAAAAATAGAAAATGGGTAAAGCACCTTTTAAAAAGGAGTTGTTCTGCTCTTAAATCAAATAAATATTTCTTTTTGAACAAGTATACCTTTTCAGTGGATAGTAAGCACAAACAGGATAAAATTACCATCATATTCACACAGTAATGGTGGGGCTCCTACCTCCTAGTTCTTACAAGACTCTTTTCTTGGACCTAGGAGGAAAGATATGTGCCCAGAACTCCTTTTTTTAAACAAAAAACAATACCTGTTTTTCTCCACAATAACCAACCTGCTAATGAAATCGAATGCTCATAAATTGCACAGTTCAAAGCTGCACATTCCTGAAATTTTGTTAGTGGGTCTCAGGGATTCCCCACACCTTTAGCTCACCTGGTATTCAGGGGTTATGTGGTTCTTTGGTCTCTTGTGAGTCTACTTTAAGGAATGCTCTTTTGTGTTCTGTGATTTGCCCCAGTGGATGATCAACTTAATTTATCTGAATATGAAGAATAAATCTCATTCAGAAAGTAAGAAAAACAGTACCAAATGTCGATAAACTTTATTAATGGGAAATCTTGTATAATTTGGATTAAAGCAGTCGGAACTGAACTTTCAAAAGTAGGGTTTAGTTTGGCCCAGCATTAAATTCAGGCAGGTTTTGATATTGTGCTTCCTAAACACGCAGCCCTACTATTACTAATGACAAGTCTGCGTGCTTTAATTATAATTTCTGTGTTACAAATGTATTATTTCCCTCCATTCTTCTCCCTTCCTCTCCTGATTTGCCAACAGGCTATTTGGTTGTGGGGTGCCCCACAAGAATGGACAATCCTCTTATCTAGCTTTCGGGATGTGTGTACTTTCCAGCAGGAGTTTCCAGCGAGAGTCACCAATGAGCAGGAACTCTATTTATTTCCCCCCTCTTCCTTCTCCAAGGGCATTAAAGCACTTTAAAGGGGTCAAGATAACTGATATGATATAACTCCATACCAGGCATGGATTGAACCTGCGACCATCCTAGTTTGTACGTTAGCATTTACTTACTGATCAATTGGTGGATGCTCCATTTCCCTCATTTTTAATTTATTTTCCCCCTAACCTGTACTACTTCACTCCTGAATTGGAGGCCAACAGGTCCAGGGCTTTCTGACCACACAGCTCTAGGTTAGTGGCAAGAAATGTGAGAGCAACATTCTATTCCTCTGCTTAGGACTGTAATTCAACCCATAACCCCATCATCAGTACATAGAAATCACTTTTTGGATGGTGGTCAGAAAGGAAAGGATAGCTGTTCACTAAACATATCTTCAGTCACATGTCCTTGTGCTCTTTTGTTTGTTCTTGATTTTAAAGTGTGATTGAGTGACCTCATCGGCGAGGTGATTATTTTAGTGATGGCTGTGTAAATCTCAAATTTATCAGTATTATTTTTAATGATTTCCCAGAAATAAAATGTTATGTTTTCCTCTGATTAGAATATCTTTGAAGACAAGCTGAATAATCTTCCAGATCCAAAAGATCTTGTAATGTGGGGTACTTTGCAGACAATGTTGGACAGAGAGGTGAGTAAAGGATTTAGGTGCATAGTTTAGGCTGACGCTCCAGTGCACTGCTGAGGGAGTGTTCCATTGTCAGATGTACATCATTTCAGATTAGATGTTAAACTAAGGTTGCATCTACCTTTTCAGATGAATGTTAAAAGATCCCACAGCATTGGCTGAAGAAGAGCAGGCACTTCTCTTACTGTCATTGTCTATATTCTGGTTAGACTAATTGGATGAAAGACCTTCCATTTGAAGGTCATAGGGGTCCTGAATGCATGAATTTGAATGCTCTGAATCAAATTACTATGGTCACAGTCCACAAAACAAAAGCAGTGGTAGCTTTAGAGAGGCTACCAGGATGACTGATGTAGGATACAACAACACCTTGTGCTTGTATAGCCCTTTAATGTAGTTTAAAATCTTATGGTGCTGCACAAGATAGGGGGAAATTCAGATATCAAGCAGGAATTGTGAGGATCAAAAGCAAAATACTGTGGATGCTGGAAATCTGAAATAAAAACAGAAAATGCTGGAAATACTCAGCAGGCCAAGCAGCATCTGTGGAGAAAGAAACTGAATTAACATTTCAGGTCGATGACTTTCGTCAGAACTGTGAAAAGTCATCGACCTGAAATGTTAACTCTGTTTCTCTCTCCACAGGAATTGAGAGGAGTTAGACGAGGTGACCAAAAGACTAGTTTGAGAAGGTAGATTTTTAGGGTGTCTTTGGAAGTGGGGAGCAGGAGACAGAGTGGGGGGGGTGGGGGTTGGTGGAAGAGATGAATCAAGGTAGATGGGATTAAGGAGTGAATTCTAGAGCAAAGGCCCTGCCCTGCATAGCAAATGAGGACCCTGGGAGGAAATTGAAGCAGGTTAGTGGCAGATTCATGTAGAAGGACAATATTCCTGCTGTGCTGCTAACCCGCCTATGGGGGAGAATTCAGTCCCAAGTATCATAAATAACTCCACAGTTCATAAATGCCTGTAAAAATAGCTCAAGCAGAGTGATAGAGACACGGGCATTTTGACCATGGGGGGAGTGGATTTTGGAGCAGAGCTCTGATCCAAGGGTTTCAGTCCCATTTCTCCAGTGTCCGCAATCTTGATCAGAGGGGTAGGTGGTGCATCTCCCATTCTGGCAGCGGTTTGCGGGCATGTTTGGGGGCATTCGTGGAGCAGCCCGGGAATTCTGCCCAACACATCTCTCAGGCTCAGCAGATTCCATGCCATTCTCTACAGCACCTTCTGAAGATATGATGGAGCAAAGCTAATCAATACCCTCTCAAAATGCAGGCTCTGGTGTCCCTGAGGCGTAATAATTTAAAAAAAAACAACTTTATTACCTCTTCTGCCTGTTTAAGTTCTCCACATCAAAGTGATAAGAGTGCAGCTCAAATTTTTTTTGGCAACTCAGGGTGGTGCCTTGCTGCATCTCTACAGGTACAGGCCACTCGGCCCAAATTTTAAAATGGCCCTTCCTCAGGATTTGGGGCAGGGTCAACGGCCTAAACAGTTGGCAGGCAGAAGCCCTGCCCTGCTATACTTCCGGCAGCAGAACGGGAACACAGCAATTTTGAGGCAACAGCCTTTAAGGCATTCAAAACACAGTTGGGAGCTAGGTCGAAAGATTTAGTAGGTTAAATGGCTTTTTTTCACCCTTGACTTTTCTTATGTTTTTATGATAGTGGAGATTGTACAGGGTCTTTTATTAACCCATGGCTGTTCCTATTAAAGCCTTTAATCTTGCCCAGATAAAAAATGTTCCTAATTGTTATGTATAAAATGCTATATTTTATATCATTATTATTTGATACCCATGATCACTAATTTAATATTGGAGCTGCCTTAGATATTGATAATCACGTTTAATCTTTTCTGTCTTTGTACTTAGCTTGATCTTGATGCAAAAGTGGATTTGCTCTTCCTTCAACCAGAAGTGAGTGATTCGGCGGCAGTGGAAGGTGACAAATCTGTAAGTAAAGTTACTGTGCCCTTAATATTGTTTCTTAAGTTTATAATTTTGTGTTCAGTCTGTTACTTTCCCATTAGGATGCGACATAATTGTGATTCTTTATTTCTGATATTTGCCGAAGTTTGTGTGTTTGCAACAAGAATATTTCCATTTCAGGATCTGTTGCCCATTGTTGTCTTAGCAAGTAAACCTGAGAATGATTGCATTCTGTTAACCTGGTGTAGTATTTTGCCACTATGCATGACTCAGAATAATTGGTTTTCATCCACAAGCATAGGTGGGAATTACACAAATTCTATATGGGGAGAAATTAGATTTGCGCCTGAAACAGGTGGTTAGTCAACAAAGTGGTCTGTCCCGCGTGTCTAAATTTGGTATCAGACCTCATCTCCATTTAACCGGCAAGCCAATCGGATGTCCAAAAGCAGCTCACAGGTACCAACAGCAGAAATTCGGGCCGGCAGCAGCCCTCTGGTAGGTCCTGCGAGGGGGGGAGGTGATGCTGAGAGGGGTGAGCTCGGGCTGGTAGCAGACCGAGGTTGTTTTACGAAGCCAAGAAGAGCATGTCTACTCCTTCCGACGCCATAAAATACAAAAACTTTCAATGTTTTTGGACCTTTTTTCAGTGGCTGTGGTCTCCTAAAGTTTGTCTGATTGGCAGCTCGGGGAATCGGGGCAGAATTTCCCAGAATTTTTCCCTGAGATTGGCTACAGGTTTTATCCCTCTGTTTTTTGCCTCCCAGGAGTTAGCATTACTCACAATTGTGGAGGGTGGTGCACAATGTTGTATCATCCAACCGATGAGTTTGCATTGATAGGAGCAGTTCAATGCAACAGCATCACTTCCAAGACCCAAGGATTCAGAGGTGTGTTCCACAAATTCTTGCACTGACTTTGGTGTTCGCACAGGCCTGCTTCTAATATGAGAGCCAAAGATCAAGCCCTGCGCACCAACATGCATTTGCTGCAGAAGGGCAAATACACACAAAGTGCTGGAGAACAGACATTGACACCTGCATGAGCTCCTAGCAAGCTCTCTGCTGGTAATTAGAATGCTGGGTAGCAAAATGTCCACCAGCATTTCACTAAGTCGCTCGTGTTCTGCTCAAGTGCTGTGTTCTTGTTTTGTACTCAGCATTGTAGCTCCTCATAAGCTTAAGCCAATCCTTGCCATTTCCAACATTTTGTCACTCAAGGGTACCATGTGAGCATTCATTCAGGTTAATATAACATGTACTATAGTTTATGGTACTTGCACGTTCCAGGGAGGAGACACTTTGGTTGATTACCTCACGAATGTTGTTGAAGCAGCTCAAGATCTGAGGGACAGACTCATTCACAACTTTCAGACCTTTCCCATATTGCTCTCCATAAAGTCATATTAAGTGGACACACCTTGAACATGCTCCAGTATCCTCTGTTTAAAGGGTTCTGCATAGATACCAGCATCCCAGATAAGTCAGGCGCTGTTGCAGGCTCCCCTCATCACCTTACAAGCCTCCCAGAACATTCCCTCATGAGTAGTGCAGTTACCATCAATTGAAACTTGTTTTAAGCTGTGAAGTGAGTGACATTTGTCTGTACCTGTGATTTTTGTGGTGCAGGAGGATAGGTTCTACTATTGCTGTTCTTCTGTGAGGAGCCAACAACTGCCCTTCACCTGTGAAGAGAGCACATGTGATAACAAAAATACTTTCTCCTAACTATACGCTGATGTCCAGAGAATTCCTGTATTGTAAGGCAGTTCTGGTCTACCTAAAACCTAGATGCCTCATTTTTTGTTTTATTTTAAAACAGTTTACCTTCAAGTTAGTATGGTAGCTATAATTATTGAAGTTTTATATTGGGAACTTGTCCCTTGTTTTTTTTTCTTGGTGTGGTGATGACCTCGCTTGCACTCTCCATGTTGGAGTTTGCAGGGTTCCAGACAACATAGAAACATAGAAAATAGGAGCAGGAGTAGGCCATTCGGCCCTTCGAGCCTGCTCCGCCATTCAATATGATCATGGTTGACCCTCTATCTCAATACCAGATTCCCACTCTCTCCCCTTACCCCTTGATGCCTTTTGTGTCTAGAAATCTATCTATCTCCTTCTTAAATATATTCAGTGACTTGGCCTCCACAGCCTTCTGTGATTGAGAATTCCTCAGGTTCACCACCCTCTGAGTGAAGAAATTTCTCCTCATCTCAGTCCTAAATGTCCTACCCCGTATCCTGAGACTGTGACCCGTCGTTCTGGACCCCCCAGCCAGGGGAAACATCCTCCCTGCATCCAGTCTGTCTTGCCCTGTCAGAATTTTATATATTTCAATGAGATCCCCTCTCATTCTTCTAAACTCTAGTGAATACAGGCCAAGTCGACCCAATCTCTTCCCGTACGACAGTCCTGCCATCCCAGGGATCAGTCAGGTGAACCTTCGCTGCACTCACTCTATGGCAAGTATATTCTTTCTTAGGTAAGGAGACCAAAACTGCACACAATACTCCAGGTGTGGTCTCACCAAGGCCTTGTATAACTGCAGTAAGATATCCTTGCTCCTGTACTCAAATCCTCTTGCAATGAAGGCCAACATACCATTTGCCTTTCGAACTGCTTGCTGCACCTGCATGTTTGCTTTCAGTGACTGGTGTACAAGGACACCCAGGTCCCTTTGTACATCAACATTCCCCAATCTATCACCATTTAAATAATACTCTGCCTTTCTGTTTTTCCTTCCGAAGTGGATAACTCCACATTTATCCACATTATACTGCATCTGCCATGTATTTGCCCACTCATTCAACTTGTCTAAATCGCCTTGAAGCCTCTTTACATCCTCCTCACAACTCACGATCCCATCTAGTTTTGTGTCATCAGCAAACTTGGAAATATTACATTTGGTTCCCTCATCCAAATCATTGATATATATTGTGAATAGCTGGGGCCCAAGCACAGATACCTGCGGTACCCCACTAGTCACTGCCTGCCACCCCGAAAAAGACCCATTTATTCCAACTCTCTGCTTCCTGTCTGTTAACCGATTTTCAATCCATGCCAGTATATTACCCCATATGCTTTAATTTTGCACACTAACCTCTTATGTGGGACTTTATCAAAGGCCTTCTGAAAATCCAAATAAACCACATCCACTGGTTCTCCCTTATCTATTCTACCAGTTACATCCTCAAAAAACTCCAGTAGGCTTGTCAAACATGATTTCCCTTTCATATATGCATGCTGACTTTGTCTGATCCCGTTGATATTTTCTAAGTATCCTGTTATCACATCCTTTATAATAGACTCTAGCATTTTCCCTGTTACTGATGGTAGGCTTACCGGTCTGTAGTTCTCTGTTTTGTCCCTCTCTCCTTTTTTAAATAGTGGGATTATATTTGCCACCCTCCAATCTGTAGGAACTGTTCCATAATCTATCGAATTTTGGAAGATGACAAATAATGCATCCACTATTTCCATGACTACCTCTTTTAGTACTCTGGGATGCAGATTATCAGGTCCTGGGGATTTATCGGTTTTCAGTCCCATTAATTTCTCCAGCACTTTTTTTTAACTAATATTAATTTCCTTTAATTCCTCCTTCTCACTAGTCCCTTGGTTCCCTAGCATTTCTGGGAAGTTGTTTGTGTCCTCTTCCGTGAAGACAGAAGCAAAGTATTTGTTTAATTGCTCTGCCATTTCCCTGTTCCCCATTATAAATTTTCCCGTTTCTGACAGTAAGGGACCTACATTTGTCTTCACTAATCTTATTCTTTTTACATACTTGTAGAAGCTTTTACAGTCCACTTTTATGTTCCTTGCAAGTTTACTCTCATACTCTACTTTTCCCCTCTTAATCAATCTCTTGGTCCTTTTTTGCTGAATTCTAAACTGCTCCCAATCCTCAGGCTTGCTACTTTTTCTGGCAACTTTATATGACTCCTCTTTGGATCTAATACTATCCTTAATTTCTTTTGTTAGCCATGGTTGGGCCGCTTTTCCTTTTGTATGTTTGCGCCAGAAAGGAATGTATAATTGTTGCAATTCATGCATTTGTTCCTTAAATGTTAGCCATTGTCTATCCACCGTCATGCCTTCTAATGAAGCTTCCCAATTTATCATAGCCAACTTACTCCTCATACCTTTGTAGTTTCCTTTGTTTAGATTTAGGACCCTAGTTTCGGATTGGACTACTTCACTTTCCATCTTAATGAAGAATTCTATCATGTTATGGTCACTCTTCCCTAAAGGGAAGATTATTAATTAACCCCTTCTCATTGCACAATACCCAAGCTAGGATAGCCTGTTCCTTGGTTGGTTCCTCAACATACTGGTCTAAAAAACCATCTCGTACACAGTCCAGGAATTCATTCTCCACAGTATTATTGCTAATTTGGTTTGGCCAGCCCAGATGCAGATTAAAGTCACCCATGATTACTGTAGTACCCTTGTTACATGCATCTCTAATTTCCTGTTTGATCCCATCCCTTACATTACCACTACTGTTTGGAGGCCTACAGACATCTCCCACCAGTGTTTTCTGCCCCTTGGTGCTTCTTAACTCCACCCAGACTGATTCTACATCTTGATTTTCTGAACCAATATCCTTTCTCACCATTGCTCTGATTTCATCCTTTACTAACAAAGCCACCCCACCTCCTTTTCCTTTTTTCCTGTCCTTCCTAAATATTGAATACCCTTGGATATTCAGCTCCTAGCCTTGGTCACCCTGCAGCCATGTCTCTGTAATTGCAATTATATCGTATCCGTTTCTATCTATTTGCGTTGTTAATTCATCTACCTTATTACTAATGCTTCGTGCATTCTGATGCAACGCCTTTAGATTTGTCTTTTTAACATTTTTAGACATCTTAACATTTTTTTGTAATATGGCCCTATTTGTCTTATTACCATTTTTTCTTACCCAGACCCTATTTGTTGACTTTTGTTTGTATGCTTTGTCTCTTCCTGACACAATCTGGTTATCCTTACCTCAATCATTTTCCTGCACTGCTTCTTTGTCTTTTCTCTTTGGCATTCTAGATTTCTCTCCACCGGGACCCCCCCCCACCCCACTTTATTTAGTTTAAAGCCCTGTCTACCTCCCTAGTTATTCGATTCGCTAGAACTCTGGTCCCAGCATGGTTCAGGTGTAGTCCACCCAACGGAACAGCTCCCTCTTTCCCCAGTACTGGTGCTAGTGCCCCACGAATCGAAACCCACTTCTCCCACACCAATCTTTGAGCCACGTATTCATCTCCCTGATCCTATTGACCCTGTGCCAATTTGCTCGTGGCTCAGGTAATAATCCAGAGATTATTACCTCTGTGGTTCTGTTTTTTAATTTAGTCCCTAGCTGCTCAAACTCTCAGCAGAACCTTTTTGTTAGTCCTACCTATGTCGTTGGTACCTACATGGACCACAACAACCAGATCCTCCCCCTCCCACTCCAAGTTCTTCTCCATTCCGGAGGAGATGTCCTTAACCCTGGCACCGGGTAGGCAACCTAGCCTTCTGGACTCATGCTCCTGGCTGCAGAGAACAGTATCTATCCCCCTAACTATACTGTCGCCTACTACAATCACCTTCCTTTTTACTTCCCCCACTTGAATGGCTTCCTGTACCATGGTACCGCGGTCAGTTTGCTTGTCCTCACCCCAGTCCCCGCACTTGTCCACAAGGGTTGCAAGAACCTCAAATCTATTGGACAAACGCAGGGACTGAGGCTCCTGCAATACTACCTCCTGTATCTCTGTACCTGCTTCACTCGCAGTCACACTCTCCTGTCCCTGACCACGTGTCAATTCTGAAGTATTTAATCTAAGTGGTGTGGCTGCCTCCTGGAGTAAAAGGTCCAGGTAGCTTTCTCCCTCCCTGATGTCTCGCAATGTCCGCAGTTCGGACTCCAGCTCCTCAACTCGCAGCCGAAGTTCCTCGAGCTGCAGACACTTACTGCAGATGTAGTCGCCCTGGACAAAAATGTCCACAAGCTCCCATATATTGCAGCAGCAACACATCTCCTGTTCTCCCATTATTTTATTTATTTAATTAATTAAGTGTTAATCAAATTATTTACCTCGTTTAATTAGATTAATTAAGTTAAGTTTAGTTTATAAAATTTAGTTATATGCTATATGTTAACTTAAAGCTCAGCCCACAGTCACCACCAATCTCTTACCTGCCTCACCTGTGACGTCACACTGCAGTTTTCTCTTGTTGCAGGTCTGCTGCTTTTATCCCCGTTCTAGGTCTGCTGCTGCTCAGGTCTGCCGCCGCCCTACGGAAAAAGTTAGGAAAAGCAAGGCAAAGCAGCACCTCCTTCTCCCACACTTACCAAACTCTCAAGCTGTTCACTCTGTGCCCGCTGCACTCACAGGCCCCTGTATTTCTACTGTTTGTGACTCAGATGAGTCAGCCCTGTTCTGCTACGGTTTCAGGAACCAGTTTAATCTAGCTAACCAATTAACTAACTACAGCAGCTCTCCAATAGGAGAGCTTGCTTGTTTGTCTCTGCTTAAACCTGACAGAAACTTAAAAATTTAAAGTTTATAATTGAATTTAAACAGTTGATAGCAATTAACACCAGATTGTAAAAGAGATTAACCCTTAAACTCCCACACTTACCAAACTCTCAAGCCGAACACTCTGTGCCCGCTGCACTCACAACATCTTTCGGTCATAAAACACGATGCGCAAATGTAGAAGTATCACTGAAAAAATATCAAGATTGTAGCACATAGTAACAGCAGTGGTGATAATGTAATGAAGGCTGTGAATCAGACCTAATAAGATAACTGCTGCAATGTGTGTTCTATGGCGCACAGGAACAGAAGAAGGCGATTCAGCCCCTCGACCTTATTCTGCCATTCAGTGACATCATGGCTGATCTGTACCTTAACTCCATCTACCCACCTAGGTTCCATAACCCTTAATACCCTTGCCTAACAAAAATCTATCAATCTCAGTTTTGATATTTTCAATTGACTAATTCTCAACAGTTTTTTTGGCGGGGGGTGGGGGAGAGGCGAGGAAAGAGTTCCAAATTTCCACTACCCTTTGCGTGAAGAAGTGCTTCCTGACATCACCCTTGAAATGCCTAGCTCTAATTTTAAGGTTATGCCACCTTGTTCTGGACTCCCCTACCAGAGGAAATAGTTTCTCTCTATCTACCCTATCAACTCCTTCAATCATCTTAAACACCTAAATTAGATTCTCTTCTATACTCAAGGGAATACAAGCCACGTCTATGCAACCTGGCCTCGCAATTTAACCCTTTTAGCCCAGGTGTCATTCTGGTGAATTTGCGCTGAACCCCCCAACCAAGGCCAATATATCCCTCCTGAGGTGCTGTGCACAGGGCTGAACATAGTACTCTAGATGAGATCTAACCAGAGCTTTATATAACTGTAACATAACTTCCACCTCTTTGTATTCCAGCCCCCTTGAGATAAAAGCCATTCAATTTCAAAACCTTCATATCTATATTGTCAAATTGCAGTTTTATAATATTATGCAATGCCATTGCTGGTAAACTGTGTGTACAGCTAGCTTTATTGGAAAAGATTTTATGTAATTTTTTTGTTTTCTAATTATGCTTTATCAAATTATTACATTAATTTTTGTAGTGTTAAGATTTGTGAAATTTTTTGCAATAAATAAAATATTGTTTTACCTTATAAACGTGAACTCCGACTCCTTTTCTAATTCTCCAAAGTAACTAATGTACAGTACACCATTTTATATACCTGAAATGTCTGATACATGGATATACAGGAAAAACAACAAAGGGTCTACTGTGAAAATAAAGGAAACTTCTAGCTGCCTTAAGGAAAACCCATTTTGAATTTGAGAGAACTGAGGTTGTATTTTCCTCTGCTGTCCCACCTCCAAATCAGGCAGAATAATGATGAAAATGGGGCGATGAATCTGGCTGCCACCTCCGCATCCCAATTTGGATTAACCCTGTCCTCCCACCTCCAGTGAGGACTGCTACTTCTTTCATGCCCACCACATGTAATTGCTGACTGGGCAGCGGAGGTGGGGTCAGGCTTCCCATCCCATTTCCCTCCTGTCCACTCTTATTGTCACTCCTCAAGACTGCCTGATGGAAGGTGGCAGTAGCCCCGGTGTAGCATGAGTAATGGGCACGATGTCCGTAAATGTAGAGAACTCCTCTGCCTCCAACGTGGCCCCAGCAGTTGCCTTTATAGGTCTCGGTCTCCGCTGAGGCCTACAAAGGCTGCAGCTACTTTCTTCTTTTATCTTTTCTGCCCCTTTAAGGTCCATCACTCCCTATTCCGGTGCTGTTGCAGCAGATCATTCGGCCCATTGAGCCTGTGCTGGCTCTCTGCAAAAGCAATCCAGCTAGTCCCACTCCCCTGCTCTTTTCCCATAGTCCTGCAAATTTTTCTCCTTTAGGTAGCTATCTAGTTCCTTTTTGAAAGCCACAATTGACCCTGCTTCCACCACCCTTTCAGATTCTAACCACTTGCTGGGTTTAAAAAAAAGTTTTTCCTTATGTCGACTTTTTTTTTTGCCAATCACCTTAAACCTGGGTCCTCTGGTTCATGACCCTTCCGCCAGTGGGAACAGTTTTTCTTTATTTACTTTGTTTAGACCCTTTATGATTTTGAACACCTCTATCAAATCTCCTCTCAACCTTCTCTGCTCTAAGGAGAACAATCCCAGCTTTTCCTGTCTATCCACGTAACTGGGGTCCCTCATCCCTGGAACCATTCTAGTAAATCTTTTCTGCACCCTCTCTAAGGCCTTCACACCCTTCCAATTGTGGCCAAACCAGTGTTTTATAAAGGTTCAACATAACATCCTCGCTTTTGTACTCTATGCCTCTATTTATAAAGCTCAGGATCCTGTATGCTTTCTTAACCGCTTTCTCAACCTGTCCTACCACCTTCAATGACCTGTGTACATATACCCCCAGATCTCTTTGTTTAGAATTGTACCCTTTAGTTTATATTGCCACTCCTCGTTCTTCCTACCTAAATGTATCACCTCACACTTCTCAGTGTTAAATTTCATCTGCCATGTGTCCACCCATTCCACCAGCCTGTCTCTGTCCTCTTGAAGTCTATCACTATCCTCCTCACTGTTTACTACACTTCCAAGTTTTGTGTCATCTGCAGATTTTGAAATTGTGCCCTGTATACCCAAGTCCAAGTCATTAATATGTATCAAAAAAAGCAATGGTCCCAATCCCTGGGGAACACCACTCTATACCTCCCTCCAGTCTGAAAAACAGCTGTCCACCACTACCCTCTGTTTCCTATTACTTCGCTAATTTTGTTTCCATGCTGGCACTGCCCTTTTTATTCCGTGGGCTTTAATTTTATTGATAAGCCTATTATGTGGCACCTTATCAAATGCCTTTTGGAAGTCCATATACATAACATCAACTCCATTGCCCTCTGTTACCTCATCAAAAAACTCATTCAAGTTAGTAAACACGATTTGCCTTTAACAAATCCGTGCTGGCTTTCCCTTATTAATCCACACTTGTTCAAGTGACTATTAATTTTGTCCCAGATTATTATTCCTAAAAGCTTCCCCACCACCGAGGTTAAACTGACTGGCCTGTAGTTGCTGGGTTTATCTTTACATCCTTTTTTGAACAAGGGTGTAACATTTGCAATTCTCCAATCCTCTGTCACCACCCCCATGTCTAAGGAGGATTTAGGGTGCATCCCATCTGGACCTGGTGACTTATCTATTTTAAGTATAGCCAGCCTTTCTAGTACCTCCTCAATTTTTATCCCATACAGTATCTCAACTACCTCCTCTTTTACTGTGGCTTTGGCCGTATCTTCTTCCTTGGTAAAGGCAGATGCAAAGTACTCAGCCATGCCCTCTGCCTCCATGCGTATATCTCCTTTTTGGTCCCTAATCCGCCCCACCTCTCCTCTTACTACCCGTTTACTATTTATATGCCTGTAGAAGACTTTTGGATTCCCTTTTATGTTAGTTGCCAGCCTATTTTCATACTCTCTCTTTGCCCCTCTTATTTCCTTTTTTACTTCCCCTCTGAACTTTCTATTTTCAGCCTGGTTCTCTCTTGTATTAACAACCTGACATCTCTCATACACCCCTTCTTTCTGCTTCATCTTGCTCTCTATCTCTAGCTCATCCAGTGAGATCTGGCTTTGATTGTCCTACCTTTCCCCCTCGTGGGAATGTATCTAGACTGTACCTGAACCATCTCCTCCATAAATTGTTCAATTACAGTTTTGCCTGCCAATCTTTGAATCCAATTTACTCGGGCCAGATCCGTTCTCTAACGACCGGAATTGGCCTTCCTCCAATTACGTATTTTTACTCTAGATTGCTCTGTCCTTTTCTATAGCTAGTCCAAACCTTATGATACTATGATCACTGTTTGCTAAATGTTCCCCCACTGACACTTGCTCCACTTGACCCACCTCATTCCCCAGAACAAGATCCAGTAATGCCTCCTTCCTCATTGGGCCGGAAACATACTGATCAAGGAAGCTCTCCTGAACACATTTTAGAAATTCTTCCCCTTCTTGCCGTTTACACTATTACTGTCCCAGTCTATATTAGTATAGTTGTAGTCCTGTTTACTTGTTTTTGTGGGATTATATTTGTGATATTATGACAAAGTTGATGTGATCTTGCAAGAAAATACCAAATTCATGCAAGTTGGGTCTTTTCCTCCAGAACAACTGCATATAAAATGCTCACTTTCCAAAATCGGACAAACTTTCTTTTATAAATACTTCTAACCATGAAATCTACCTTGAAAATTTACAATACGCACAGCAGATGGAAATCAAAACATGAATCTGATCCTTTTAAACCATTTTCTTGAGTCGGCATCATTGGCCATGTAGGGTCATCTCCAGGAAGGATTCCCATTGCTAACAGGGAGCCTGTTAAATCAAGACCCCGTCTACCTTCTCGGGTGGAAGTAAAAGATTCCAAGGCACTATTCAAAGAAGAGCAAGGGAGTTCTCCTAGTATCCTGGCTAACGTTAATCCCTCAACCAATACCTAAAACCGGTGACGTGGTAATTTATTTCATTGCTGTTTGTCAGACCTAGCTGTGTAAATATTTGCTGCTGCGTTTCCTACATCACAACAGTGACTACAGTTCACAAGTACGTCATTGGCTTTAAATCGCTTTGTGACGTCCGTGAAAGGCACTAAGTAAATGTTTGAGGCTGCCTCTGCAATATTGAGTTGCCCTGAGGCAGCCAGCGCCAGCTGCGTTCTGAAAAACCTAGTCTACATGCGGCCTAACAGATGGTCCTTAAAGGGACCACTGCAGGCCGCCATCAAAAAGGCAAGATTTAAAAATATACTTACCTAAATGTAGAGCTGGGAGGATCAGCAGCGCTCCTCCAGGCTCTATATTAAAACCACACGGGCTGCTGCTGACCCAAGCTCTCCGCCTCCCCCCTTCTGATCGTGACTTCGATACCTTCCCGAGCCCACCTCGAACCCCCAGCCCTTTCCCGGTCGCCCTGTATCCTGATCATCCTCCCTCTCCTGGTCACCCCCACCTGAGGGCCGCTGCTGGCCCGAAATTCGAAGCCTCTTCCCTGGCGAGCTGCCTGGGGACGCCCAGGGTGTGCCTTACGCCTACCCGTTCAGGATTGTTCCCTGTGCCCAGTTCGTGCCGGCCTGCTAGGCTCTTCTTCACAAACAATTGCATATGTCTTTTTAAACTTTCAAGTTCTGTGGATAAGTTTGTTCATTGGCTATTGTCAGGTTCCATGGGCAACCTATTTCCAATTTTAATATATAAAAAACGTATCAAAGATTGACTTCAGCATAAGCATGTCAAACTTCTGAGTTTCCATCGGCTGAAAAAGTTAGATTCTAATGTCAGTTTTCAGCCAATGAAAGTCCAATTTTCCTAAATTGCTTCCGGCCTCTCAAAATGGTTTTGGGAATCGGGCGAAAGAAGTAACAAAGTAGGTGGAATGTCTAAAAGTTAATTTTTAGAAAAAATTAGAACAGTCAGGAAAATAACATTGTTTTTTAAAAAAAAGTCACGTAGAGCAAGAGAAAGAATGGAGAATAGGGCTACAGCAGGTGTGCCCTATTATAGCCTGTGGGCCACCTGTGCCCTGTGAGTCCTGTCAATCCACTTTTCTCACTCACCGATTTATCCTGTTTGAATTTCAAGGCGGTAATTTTAACCCCCAAGAACGGGTGGGTTGAGGGCAGGTGGGCAGTAAAAATAGTTAATTTTTGGAGCAGGACCGCATCCCGGCTCCAACACGCCCATTTCCGGGTTTAACCCAGGTGTGTTTGGATGCTCATGTGCAACAGAAACACAGAAGTCCTGTCCCCACTTAAGGCTAGCAGTCTGATACTTAAAGAGGCAATGTATCTCATTGCGATAGTTGAGGCACTTAATTTTTTGTGTACTTGAAATGTCAAACAAATTTAACCGTACCTGTTTGGGTTTCCTCAATTCTGATTCATGTCAGGTGAAAGCAGGCGAAGAGGGCTGGATCCATGAGGTGAGTGCCCTTATTACACTGCTTGTGGGCCAGGAGGAGCAGGAGTGCTTCATTCAGGCCCAACAAGCTCATCTGGTGTAATCGGACCCCTGTGATTGGCCGGCCGATCCCCCCCCCTCCCATCCTGATGCTGGACCCCCGATCTTCTCCGAGGCCCACCCGATGTCATCCACGTCCCCCAGCCCTCCGATTTCTTCCATGGCCCACGGTCTCTCTCTCCCTCCCTTCCCCTTTCCAATTTACGGCACCTTTCCCTTCCGACAGGCAGCCAGCCTCTCAATCTGGCTGCTTGGCGCGTGGGGAAACCCGGAAGCACAAATTCTTACCTACAATTAAGTTGTGACCGCAGATTACGACGCACTCATTTGGCCTCCGGGTTCCCCACGTGAATATCTACAGACGCGCTGGGTACCCGGCTCCAAGTTAAAACCATGCCCCATGATGTTTAGAAAGGGCTGCTGCCTCATTGGTGGATAAATCCTAAATTAGACCACCAAGTGGGTGATGGTGTAAAACAGGCGATATTGATCCAGCCGCCTGTTGTACACCTCTTCTCATTTTCATTTCCATTGACTTCAAGGGAGTGATATGTAATTAGCATAAAATGGGCAAAATCGATTTAGATGCCATCACCCAAAATTAAAACCACCCCTAAGAGGTGCTGGGGTTTACAGCTTGAGATATATGCACATTAATGAGAACATTGATTTAAACTTTATATGTGGCCCATGGTATGCATCTAAGTTGCCCACAAAGACAAAAAACTTGGACAATGCTGGGCTACAGGATGAGCAGAATGACAGTGTTTCCCTTTTATTTAAATTGTGTTAAGTGTTTATTATAGTTCAATAGCATTAATATAATAATGCTCTATTTGCTTTTTGAATGCTGAGTGACCTCATTGAGGTAGCATTGGCTTGAAGGAGTTACTGAGCCTGTTGTGATGAGCTTGAAGGAGTTGAATTAGTGCACACAGATGAAATGGCACAGTTGATGCTATACTTGGGTTAAAGACTACCTATTGATGCTAAATTAGTCTTTTGAAACCGCTGGGTTTAGTAATACTCTAGGTTCCTTTGATGATGAAGAGAAACAAATCAACGGAAAAACATCGAGTTGTCAACAATTAGTGACAGTTCTTGTTAAAAAAAAATTAGACGAATTGTCTTTTTTTAGCAAGGGTTATTCTCTTTGCTGGTCAGAAAAGTATTGTAGTGCAAAGATTGAGAACTGGATCTTTCTGATTAAACTAATCAATAACTGCAGATGTGTGCATGGAACCAACCTATTTAAACTTATTAGTACAGGTTTGTTTCGGATGATGAAATAAACTTACCTATGTAGTTCAGTTTGTTTAAGCCTGATTTTAACCCTGCCCGCATGGCAGCAATGGGGCCACGGATGGTTAAAATGCCGGTCGGGTATTAAACGCTGCATTCCCAGCGTGACGTGCCAGCCGCCATTTTAACTGCCATGTTTCCGCCAGCATCGGGACCGCACGCTACAGGTGCAAGCCTCAATATCTAAATGGCAGGGTGTGATGATGTCATTCACAATCTTAGCTACTGATCACGGCAGTGTCGCTCAGTGCCTGACCAGCCGCGGGAACCTGGTGGCAGATAGAATCGTGGCTAGAAGAGGCCAGGGATGAGTTAATCTTCTTGTTTTTTGGAAGGTCTCCATGTGGGCCAGGAGGAGCAAGCCCCACAAATAATTTCTGTCCCTCCTGAGCCCTGAGTTTCCTTTCCCCTTAGCACGACTGCAATCGCCTCGGACCCTCCCGCCCTCATCACTCATCTTACCAGGGACCGTCTCCTTGGGTCCCGGGGGCGGCCTGCTGCCACACAATTTCCCGCTCCTGCATGCCGGCCATTTTGTCATTCCTGCCGGCTTTGAAATAGAATTAAATTGAGGCCTGGGAGTTAAAATGGTCCGTGCCTCTAGCCGGCCAACGTGACCATGGAAGCCTGTCGATTGTTTTAGTGCGTGCATGCCACACTTACAGTTCAAATCAGGCCTTTTGTTTTTTGTATTCAACAAAGTGAAGGATAGTAGTGCTAGGGAATGTAAAACTTTCCATTTTAATTACCCAAAGTCAAATGCTCTCAGATCAGAAAAATCTTCGTTAGATGCAGAGCAAAGCTTCCTTTACTCTGCATCAGCAATATGCTCCAGCCCCAATGAACGCTTTTCCATTTCTAAACACCAGCAGATAGAAGAGACTTTCATCCCCTCTGCATGTTGGATTTAAACCAGGTCTGCAAAAGGCTTGAATCTAACCCACTTCTCCACAAAGTCTACAGGCACACTAGTTTAGTTAGGCGGGTTGAACGTCCAAATATGGAGTCAAAAGTATTCTCTAAAAGAAGAAAAACAATGAACTTTGAATTATGACTTTTTTTGTAAAACCGATGTGATTTAGACAAAGATTGTGGAACATGGGTATGGGAGAATTTCAGGCACTTCATTGAACTCAACAAGGAGCTCCTGTACAATTCAGTTGTGAAGTTAAAATAAGATTTATATTTTTTTTAAGTGATTTTGTGATTCTTGTAAATACAGAAGGAAAAGTATTTAATCTCCTGCTCAATTGCTACAGGTCATTGTCATTATGGGTTCAGTTATACTTACTGATGTGAAAAGAATGGGATTGCATGCAGGGTAAAATATTGGTATATATAATATAAAAGATAACAATGAACAGTTCTGGTCTCCATATTATAAAAAGGGTATGGAGGCACAGGAGGAGTTGCAAAAAAGATTTACTAGTGTGATACCAGAACTGAGAGGTTTTACCTATCAGGAAAGATTGAACAGGCTGGGGTTCTTTTCTCTAGAGAAGAGAAGACTGAGGGGTGACATGATAGAGGCCTTTAAGATTATGAAAGGGTTTGATTGGGTAGACTTAGAGATGTTTCCACTTGCGGGGGAGACCAGAAATAGGGACCATAAATATAAGATAGTCACTAATAAATCCAATAGGGAACTCGGGAGAAACTTTTTTACCCAGAGAATGATTAGAATGTGGAACTCACTACCACAAGGAGTAGTTGAAACGTAGATGCATTTAAGGGGAAGGTAGATAAACACAAGAGGGAGAAAGGAATAGAAGGATATGTTGATGGTGTTAGATAAAGAATGGTGAGAGGAGGCCTGTGTGGAGCATAAACACCGGCATGGACGTGTTGAGCCGAATGGCCTGTTTCTGTGCTGTATATTCTATGTAATGTAATAACTGATAACAGTTTCTAGGATATCTGAGGAATAATCCACTTTTCCTCCCTTTACTTAAGCCTGGAGCACAACTAGGTCCTACCTTAACTGTACTGCATCAACTGTCACAAGTGTCTACCGATCACTACGTTCTAAAAGTCCGAGTAGATGTGCTGGAAGAGGAGCTCCGACATCAAACGGAAGAACTAGGTCAGCCACAACATATAAACAAAGAAATAAGAAAGCTAGGATACAGAGTATCTTTCTCGTTTGTAACTGACTGTGTTTCAGCTTGACCAAATAATTCAGGTTAAATTTTCATCTTTTGGGAGGGGGACATTTTTAAATGTATTTTCCCTTTTATGAAGGCAGTCACCTCCTGTGGTCAAAGGGGTGGACTCCCTGGTCTAAAACCACTTGCCAATTCTGCCTTAGCCCTTGGATAGCCGCCAGGAGGTTGGGTGATAATGGTTTGGTGAGGTAGCCTATCCAAATTTTTCTTCAGCTTTGGGGAGACAGACACCTGGCCAAGTTTGGCACCTTCTGAATGGCACAGGTGAGTTTGAGAATTCATAGTGAACTTACGTCTCTCCATTATACTCCAATATGAAGTATTTTCATGGTGCTACCAGGGGAAAATTATTCTGCAACGTGGTAACTGTTGGGCTTTATCTTTTTTAAAATTTGAGATAAAAGATTACGGGCTGGAATTCTGTCTTGAGCAGGGTGCTGAACGGGCGTGTCGCATCGGCCACCTGGTATATGCCCCTCGATAGTCAGTTCTATTGAAGTCATTGGAAATGAATATCGGGGAGTTCAAGACGAGTATCTACCCTTATAGAAAGGTGAAAAAAGAAAATAAATTGTTATACAATAATATGTACTATTCTCTTGCAACAAGCAGTGAAATAAAAGCTTATATCATGTAGTTCAAATTGCATAGAATGATACCAGGAGCCTATTGTTCATCACTCTGCCAATTCTCAAGTCTCATGACTTGCTTTTGGCAAAACAAAAACTGCCTAAAAATAAACATTATCACCCCCATGAACTCCACATGGAGTTTGATCCAAGGACATAACACATCCTTGGGTTGAGATGATATTGATAAACTGCATGAGTGATTTGAACCACATGATTTGTTACTATCAAGTATCTATTTATATCTATTTCTCTATCTCTGGGATCGAAAATCCATGATCGTTTTTACGGAACTGGGGTCCGTGCTACCGAGGTGGGCAAGGTGGATGTGGGCTGGGTCTCGGTGCTGTTTGACACATGTGAGAGTTTCCTCAGGCAGAGAGGTACAAGATAGTAACTGATCTGTTGGCCACGTTTTTTCCCCAAAATTTGCATTCTAATTACAGTTTGTTTTTTTGCAGAACCTAACATCAGGCAGGTTGCTAGAGTAGAAGTATATAGAAAGTTGACTGGCAGGCTGCCTGGTGATAAGACATGTTAAAATATAAATTAGATGTTTGTTTATTTTTTCTGATTGGTTCCACCTGATCAGAAAATTGGCCGGTGTTCCCTTATGCTGTCTCTCCAACTTCTTGACCTGCCCCATTTTCTGCCGTCATTTGTGCGGCCAAACGGACAAGAGTGTTGTTTAAATGTTAATTTGGGGGAGAGGGCACTGGCCAAGACCCGGCATAACGGAACTCTGAGTAACTTTGGATTGGATCCACCAAATTTACATCCGTAAATTGGGGCGGATTGATTGGACCATTCAGAGTGATGATTCATTTGTGATAGATCAGATCCTAAAAAGGTTTGTCACCAAGCAATCCGTCAGTTAATTTCCTGGATACTTAAAATACTAAATAGAATGGAAAAAGTTAATTCAGAGCACTATTTCAAGTTCAAGTTGGACCTAAGAAAGATAGATCAGAGTATTTTCTAAATGGTGAGAAGCTAGGAACTGTAAGGTGCAGAAAGATTTAGGGGGCCAAGTACAGAAATCACTAAAAGTTAGTGGACAGGTACAAAAAATAATTAAAAAGGCTAATGGAATGTTGGCCTTTATCTCATGGGAGCTGCAATACAAAGTTATGTTACAGTTTTGTTCCGGTTAGACCCCATCAAGAGAATTGTGTTCAGTTCTGGAAACAGCACCTCAGGAGGGATATATTGGCCTTGGTGAGGGGGCAGCACAAATTCACCAGAAAAATACCAGGGCTAAAAGGGTTAAATTACGAGGACAGGTTGCATAGACTAGACTTGTATTCCCTTGAGTGTAGAAGATTAAGGAGTGATCTAATTAAGTTATTTAAAATGATTAAAGGAGTTGATTGGGGAGATAGAGAGAAACTATTTCCTCTGATGGGGCGCATTAGAGATGGTAGTTCAAGGGTGATGTCAGGAAGGACTTCTTTACACAATATCCCTCCAGATATCCCCACCATCACTGAAGCCAGTCTTCAGCCAGTTCTATTCACTCCACGTGATATCAAGAAACGGCTGAGTGCATTGGATACAGCAAAGGCTATGGGCCCCGACAACATCCCGGCTGTAGTGCTGAAGACTTGTGCTCCAGAACTAGCTGTGCCTCTAGCCAAACTGTTCCAGTACAGCTATAACACTGGCATCTACACGACAATGTGGAAAATTGCCCAGGTATGTCCTGTCACCAATAACCTGTTCACCGATGCTCAGTTTGGGTTCCACCAGGACCGCTTGGCTCCAGACCTCATTACAGCCTTGGTCCAAACATGGACAAAAGAGCTGAATTCCAGAGGTGAGGTGAGAGTGACTGCCCTTGACATCAAGGCAGTATTTGACCGAATGTGGCACCAAGGAGCCCCAGTAAAATTGAAGTCAATGGGAATCAGGGGGAAAACTCTCCAGTGGCTGGAGTCATACCTAGCACAAAGGAAGATGGCAGTGGTTGTTGGAGGCCAATCATCTCAGCCCCAGGACATTGCTACAGGAGTTCCTCAGGGCAGTGTCCTAGGCCCAACCATCTTCAGCTGCTTCATCAATGACCTTCCCTCCATCATAAGGTCAGAAACGGGGATGTTTGCTGATGATTGCAGAGTGTTCAGTTCCATTCGCAACCCCTCAAATAATGAAGCAGTCCGTTCCCGCATGCAGCAAGACCTGGATAACATTCAGGCTTGGGCTGATAAGTGGCAAGTAACATTTGCGCCAGACAAGTGCCAGGCAATGACCATCTCCAACAAGAGAGAGTCTAACCACCTCCCCTTGACATTCAACGGCATTACCAGCTCTGAATCCCCCACCTTCAACATCCTAGGGGTTACCATTGACCAGAAACTTAACTGGACCAGCCATATAAATACTGTGGCTACAAGAGCAGGTCAGAGGCTGGGTATTCAGCGGCGAGTGACTCACCTCCTGACTCCCCAAAGCCTTTCCACAATCTACAAGGCACAAGTTAGGAGTGTGATGGAATACTCTCCACTTGCCTGGATGAGTGCAGCTCCAACAACAGTCAAGAAGCTTGACACCATCCAGGACAAAGCAGCCCGCTTGATTGGCACCCCATCCACCACCCTAAACATTCACTCTCTTCACCACCGGTGCATCATGGCTGCAGTGTGTACCATCCACAAGATGCACTGTAGCAACTCACCAAGGCTTCTTCGACAGCACCTCCCAAACCCGTGACCTCTACCACCTAGAAGGACAAGGGCAGCAGGCACATGGGAACAACACCACCTGCCGTTCCCCTCCAAGTCACACACCATCCCAACTTGGAAATATATCACCGTTCCTTCATTGTGACTGGGTCAAAATCCTGGAACTCCCTTCCTAATAACACTGTGGGAGAACCCTCATCACACGGACTGCAGCGGTTCAAGAAGGCGGCTCATCACCACCTTCTCAAGGGCAATTAGGGATGGGCAATAAATGCTGGACTCGCCAGCGACGCCCACATCCCATGAACAAATTTTAAAAAAACACAAAGGGTAGTTGAAACCTAGTACTCTCTCCCCAAAAAGCTGTTGAGTCTAGATCAATTGAAAATTTCAAAACTAAGATTGATAGATTTTGTTCGGCAAGAGTACTAAGGAATATGGAACCAAGGCGGGTTGATGAAGTTAAGATACAGATCAGCCGTGATGTAATTGAATGGCGGAACAGACTCGAGGGGCTGAATGGCCTACTCCTGTTCCTATGTTCCTAAACCACAACTGTCAGATAAGTGGGTATAGGTAGAAACTAGTAAAAGGTGAGTTCAGGACTTATGTCAGGAATAACCTCTTCGTGTAGATTGATTAATCCCAGGAAGGGTATAGTGGAGGCAAAAGCTCTGAATTTATTCATTGGTGCAGTCCGATGCTGTGATGGAGGGGCTAGTATAGAAGGCTGAGCTCGATTGGATGAATGTATTTTTCTTATTGATCATTGTGCATTTCGAATGTTTTTTTCTCTTGAGTGCAAATGTCAGGTGACCTTACACCTGACCCTAGCTTGGACACTGCCCCAGGAGTAGATATGTATCATTCTAACAAACCAAAGATCTTTTCCTGCCCGTTTTTGTTAAGCAGGTAAGACACGTAAGGCTATCTCTTCCTGCATGAGGTATTGTGCAGACCTGCTTCCAAACACCTCGTAACTCTGTGCCGTTGAACACGCACTCCCAGGGTACGGTGCCTTTTTAGATTCATTCTGTCAGGCTTTCCCTGAGCTCTCGGGTGTGGTTGCTTTGCTCCACCTCCTTAATCTCTCCCAAGCCTCCCCGGGCCCTAAGATTATTTTTCAAATAATTTTTTTTTTCAATACTGCTGTTTACGCATCAACGAATACCACAAAATTGGCCAATCAAATTATTCAGATCATTTCTTCACACTATTTTCAACTGCTATTCTTCTTCACTAAGATCAGAGGATGCAGCCAGAAATAATATTTATGGTGTAAGAAACATTGAAGATTATACAACTTTAAAAAAAAATAAACAGCCATAAATTGGTTATTTAATATTCAGAATGCATGAAATTATTTGCTCCACACACAGCTTCTGTCTGGAGTCTGAGGCTTGAAATGGAAATTTAAGCTGGGGCAGGTGTCAGCCTTGGCCCAGTGGTATCACTCTCGCCTCTGAGTCAGAATGTTGTCGATTCAAACCCCTCTCCAGAGACTTGAGCACATAATCTAGACTGAGGAAGTGATGCACTGTCAGAGGTGCTGTCCTTCAGATAAGGTGTTAAACGGATGCCCCACCTGTCCTCTCAGGTGGATGTAAAAGACCCCTTAGCACTATTCGAAGAAGAGTAAGGAAGTTCTCTCAATGTTCTGGCCAACATTTGTCCCTCAACCAACATCACTAAAACAGATTATCTGGTCATTTATCTCATTGTTGTTTCTGGGACCTTGCTGTTTTTTCCTACATTACAACAGTGACTACACATCAAAAATGCTTTGGATCATCCTGAAAGGCACTTAATAAATGCAAGTTCTTTCTTCTGTTACCTCTATTTCCATCCACTGTTCATAAACCCTATGGGACAGATTTTCATCCCCATTTTTGGACGGGAACGGGGTGGTAACACAACGGAAACTGGAGGGCAGAACTTACCTTCCCATTCCTGCCGGGACTATCTTGGTGCAGTCCTTGAAATGGGTGGCTCTGCTGCCTGCTGAAAACAGGCCATTGCAAATCACGGCTCTGTGACATCAATGGACCCCAATGCAATTTTCAGGTACCAATTGGCAAATCCTGTACCACGCAAGCTCTGCCCATTGGTATTTGCGTTGAGTGGCCTAACCAGTAAGCTTTAAAGGAGCAGATGCAGGCTGCTCAACATCAGGTATTGATTATAATGTGAGGCCCGACCCTCCGCAGCCCTCCCCTGGAATAGCCCTCCCGCCACCCCCCCCCCCCACCACCCCTTTAACGTACCTGTGCCGCCTGGGCTTTGCGCTGGAGCCACTGGATTTTCGAAATACGCGGATAGCTCACCGACCATATGGAAATAAGGCCCATGTAGGAGAGATATAAATTGGGATTTGTAGTTTTCATGTTACTTCCGTGAACTATAACATCCGGAATGTGATAGTAAGTTAACTCACCTAACAGCCAGGTAGGCAAGGACCATGGAATTCTAGGGTTTAAAGAAGAAATTCTGTGTGCGTGTGAAAGAGTTGCAACATTACCCTGCATGTGAATGCCTTATTACTCCATTAACAGAGGGGGACAACATGTACAATGAGGCCTATCCACATATAATAAGTGTGATTGAGCAAGCTATAGGCATTCTGAAGTCTTGTTTTAGGTGCCTGGATAAATTTGGTAGACCGCTGCAATACAGTGTAGCCAGAGTCTTAAGAATCATTGTAACATGCTGCGTTCTACCTAACATCACGATGAAGACAAGCTTGCCGCTTTTGGAAGCTGAATGCAATGGTGATGGGGAGGGAAGACTTTCCCTCCCCATATCATTAAGAGGGTGCTCAGGAAGGAGAGGATGTGAAACGGGACCCCAGCCACCAGAGAAAGAGGGACCCAACTTATAGCCCAGAGCTTTATCAATAGCTCATATTCATATCTGAAGATCTAACTATCAATAAAAGTTGGCACACCAAACAAAGTGACATCACATCTGCCTGCTCTCCCTCCTCAAAATGTCCTGTACTCAAAGACTTGAGCTTATTTCAACAACAGCAACAAAAACTTGCACTTATTTAGCACCTTTAATGTAGTAAAACATCCCAAGGTGCTTCACAGGAGCCTTATCGAACAAAATTTGACACTGAGCCATATAAGGAGATATTGGGCCCGATGTTAGCAGGGCTGCGGGTTCTCGGCGGGGGCGCTATCGGGCGCGTGGGTAACGCGCCCGGTGAAATTAGTCAGCTTCCCGCGCGATCGTAGCAGACAATCCACGAATTGGATCCACTTACCTTCTCCTCCGGGCTCCCCACTGCTGATCTGCGCGTCGGGTGGGCTGCGCATGCGCAGTAAGATCTGTCAGCTGGAGGCGCTCTATTTAAAGGGGCAGTCCTCCACTGACAGATGCTGCAACAAATAGCAAAAATTACAGCAGGGAGCAGCCCAGGGGGAAGGCTGCTCCCAGTTTAATGATGCCTCACTCCAGGTATCAATACATGGGGTGAGGAGGAGGGGGAGGACAGAGATCTTCCTCCCGGCGTGCGGGAGGAAGCAGCCTGCCTCTGCCACCAGGAAGGCCTGGCTCGAGGTGGCAGAGGAGGTCACCAGCGCAACCAACATATCGCCCACCTGCATACAGTGCAGGAGGCGCTCCAATGACATCAGTAGGTCAGCCAAAGTGGGCACACGTAGTCTTTCCCCTACACTCCGTCTGCCACATCACTGCCCCCACCCCACGTCTCCTTCTGCACTGCCAACGCTACTCTGTCACATCACCCCTCATACCCACTGAAACCTCATCCTCATCTTACCTGCACCTACCCACCTCGCCAGTACTCATCCCACCACTACCACTCAACCCAATCCTCATACAATCTCATGGCTCTATCTCATACTCACCCTCTCGTGCATCTCTTTCATGGCCAGCCTCACTCAACCTGCCACCACCTGTGCTGCAGCCACAGGGCATGCATCACATATGTGCAGTAGGCAGCGTAAGGCAAACGTGTCGTGAGCATGAAGGGGATGCACAAGGGTGTTTGAGGGTTTGTCATGGGTGTTACTTATATTGAATTTCTGACCAACTCACATTACATATTATATTGGCACCACTACTGCCATGTCTTCGCGAATCCTGTCTGGTTTGTGCAATAATGCCCTCTCCTGAGGATCACAATGAAGACCCACAACTGATGCCACCCATTGTGTCACTGCAGAGTGGGTGTAGGTGTATTTGCAGGGCTCTTTTGCGCAGACGACTGAGAGACATTGGCGATGTCCCCGGTTGCACCCTGGAAGGATGCGGAGGAGAAGTTGTTGAGGGCAGTGGTGACTTTGACAGTGACAGGTAAGAAGATGGTGCTCGGGCCAACCGGGAACAGCTCGGCATGAAAGAGGCTGCAGATGTCCACGACTACATGTCACGTGACTCTGAGCCTCCGTGTGCACTGCTGCTCAGAGAGGTCCAGGAGGCTGAGCCTCGGTCTGTGGAACCTGTGGCGAGGGTAGTGCCCCCTGCGACGCATCTCTCTCTGCGGTAGCCCTCCCTCCTGCTGTACAGGTGGATGTGTCACAGCACTGTGTTGTGGAGCTCCACGTGTCAGAGGTGGATGGCGAGGCTGGTGATGCTGTTCGCCCTCCGAGGAGGTCATGACTGCAGCTACAGCGGCCCCCATCCGCAAGATGTACATCTGAGGGGGTCCGCAAGGTAGGTACATATCTCCGGACCCCGGGGTAAGTGTGCAGGTTGGTGACTTTGACTGTCAAGAGGAGGGTGGTGTAGGCCAAACTTTGTCCCAAGTGACAGAGTGGCCTCCTGCAATGGGTGGGGGTCTCTCCCCCCCCCCCCCCCAACCTGTCAAATGGACCTTTGCAGCTGCCACAGGCTGACAGCTGCAACACGTCCATTCGACCTGGGAGTGTTTCCCCCAGTGTGGGAAACAGTCCCAGTTTGCTCTAAAATCCCACCCCTCCTCATATAATCCCTTAATCAGGTCAGTTAATGACCTGAAATACTTAAATAAATACTTTCAAGTGGCATCCCGCTGGCTTTAATTGCCTGCGGGATTCCCACAAGCGGGAGCTGCGCGCGCACGCCGGCGTGTCAGCGGGGAACCCGGAAGTGCGTGGGTTCGAGGCGGGCTCCGGTCCAGCTCCGGGATTCTCCGATTTTCGGAGCCCCCCCGTCAGGAACGTACCCGATAGCGGGTGCTAAAATGACGCCCATTAGGAGACGTGACCAAAAGCTTGGTCAAAGAGGTAGGTTTTAAGGAGGAGAGAGAGGCAGAGAGGTTTAGGGAGGGAATTCCAGAGTTTAGGGCATAGGCAGCTGAAGGCACAGCCGCCAATGGTGGAGTGATGGAAATTGAAGGAGGCCAGCATTGGAAGAGAGACCTTAAAGGGTTGTAAGGCTGGAGGAGGTTACAGAGATAGGGAAGTGTGAGGCCATGGAGGAATTTGAAAACGAGGATGAGAATTTTAAAATTGAGGCGTTGCCGGTCCGGGTGCCAGTGTAGGTCAGAGAGCACGGGAGTGATGGCTGAAGGGGACTTGGTGTGAGTTAGGATACGTGCAGCAGAGTTTTGGATGAGTTCAAGTTTACGGAGGTTGCAAGGTGGAAGGCCGGCCAGGAGAGCATTGGAGTAGTCGAGTCTAGAGGTAACAAAGGCATGGATGAGCGTTTTAGTAGCCGATTTCGTTCATAAGACAAAAGTTTACCTTTCCACTACAATCATTCAGAAACGAAAAATAAGCAAGCCTACTCAGAAATGATCTCTGAACTCCATGTGGTCAAAGTGTTTGCTGCAGCACTGAATTTCCCTCCCTCCCAGCAGCTGTGAACCTATGAGGAAACCGCATAACCAATGAGGGCCACCAGGAAGAAAACCTGGCAGGTTAGTGGTGGAATCATGTGAGCGTGCGATAGTCCCGCCTTACTGCTAACCCACCAATCAGAGGAAAATCCAGCCTGGTGTGCAATATAGTCAGTCGCTGATGTAGTAGGGTCACTAGATGAATGAAAACAGATTGATGAGAGGCCAGACTGAATGCCAGAAAGGGAGATTTAGGTTTACTACTAAACAAAGAAAATGTCTGTTACACTATTACTGAATCTTGTGAAGAGTTGATAATAACCAGTAATCCAAGTTTGTTACAGAGTGCAGTAATATAGCTTTTGTCACTACAATAGAATGTGATTGAATTATATTTGTTTCTTTATAGATAAGAAAGGCCTTCCTGAAGACCTGTTGATGAGATTGGATTTAATAGACAATGGATTACAAATCATCCAGAATGAAACTTCTCAGGTTACAACAGAAATTTTATATATACAATTCTTTATGCCACGCATGATATAAAATCAGTGAAAATTATTTGGCCAATTTACTGATGTTGCATTCTTTCACTGAGCGCTGTGCTATAACTGCATTTTGAAACTCAGCCATTATAGCCTACAATGGTGCTCTGCTAGCTCTGCACCCAAAAGATTAAACTGTAAAATTGATAGTCAGAGCTTCAGATGTACAGCTCTGGAAATACATTTTTTGCAAGGGCTGGAATTGCTAAAGGACAAATGGCAGTTTTCTGATTAGAGCATGGGGAGTTTTCAATAAAATTTGGAAGGACCAAAGATAAGTTCTAAGTGGCAAATAAAGACCTATTCCAAATATTGACTATGCTCAGTTATTTGAAGGGTAGGGTTTTTTATCAGCTTACTATCTGTAGGACTCTTGAGATACAGAAAGATGCCTCAAAGCACTTTACAGAGCAGAGGAAATATGTGGTTGTTGAACATGAGAGAAAAAGGGAAAACAAGAAGTTATGCAGGGAGATAAAAGCTGGGTCGAAGAGAAGGATTTTTAGAAAGCTTTTGAAAGAAGGGAGGGAGCTGGAAAGGTGGAGGATTTAGGCAGGCAGTTTTGGAGAGCAGTGGTGTAATTGTTGAAAGAGCAGATGCCAATGGTAGTGTGGCTCAAGAAGGGAATAAGGAGTAGACTGGTGTTGGAGGAGTGGAAGGTACATACAGGGGTGTACAACTGGAGGAGATTGTGAGGTTAGGTGGGTCATGGCCATGATGGGACTTGAAAGTGAGCACAGGATCTTAAGGCAGCTTTCTGCCATTTGAGCTTGGCAAGAATGGTGGATGATAAAAATGCAGATCTTTGTATTGGCGAGGACACAGCATTCTGAATGAGCTGGAAAGCATTCAACAAATTGAGCTTTGAGATGATTAGGGTTTAGGTGGCAGTTTTGAAGGAGATAGGGACAGTGTCAGAGGATAGAGACAGCCTGATGATTTCAATGAGCATGGGCTGAGGAAGGGAATTGAACAAAGGAAGGATCAGCGATAAATGGTTGCTGGTTGGGTATATAATACACTAAATATAAAGGACGTGAAAATGAATTAAATGTGTATATGTAGAATAAAACAATGCATATATGCATTAAAAAGTTTGAGTTTGTCATCCAGCTATTGATAATCAAGGAATGGTAGAAAGAACTTCTATACCCATCTACTTGATACATGTACTTGAACTCTTAACAGTATGGGTGTTTGGTCACTTGGTAGAAACAATGAATATGAATCTGTGAATTATGAAACTGCTTGACTTGCTCATTTTTGTATAGTTGCAATGAGTCTTGGCTCCAGATTTGACTTAACAATCTGATCGTTTTAGCATAATCAGTTCCTCTTGAACAAAATCGCTATGTCTTGATTAAAGGAAACAACAGCAACAACTTACATTTATATAATGCCTTTAATGTAGAAAACATCCCAAGGTGCTTTATGGAGGGAAAAAGGAAAAAAATAGATAAAAGGAATAGAGCACTGATAATGAGCCATGATGCGAGAGTTAGAAGAAGTGACTGAAAGCTTGGTCGAAAATGAGTTTTGAGAAGGTTTTTAAAGGTGGAGAGAAAAGTGGAGAAGTTTAGAGAGGAAGTTCCAGCGAGTAGGATCCAGGCGGCTGAAGGCTCTGCCATTGTTGTTGGGGTGAAGGGAGAGGGGAACGCATAAAAGGTCAGAGCCAGAGGTCTGAAGGATGCGGAATCATATGTAAAGTTGGAAGAGGTTGCAGAGATAGGGTGAAGCAAGACCTTGAAGTGATTTGAAGACATTTGAAAACAAAGATTTTAAATTCAATGCGTTGGACGTCGGAGAATGCATATAGGTGGGTGGGAGACTGGGAGGAAGTTAGGAGCAATGGGGAGAGGAGGGGAGATAATGACAGATGGTCTCAATCCTGGATGATTCAATTGCATTTGGTATTAGAAGTTGAGGGTGGAAGGGGGTGGAGAAAAAGGGTTTGAGGACGTGGTTCACAATAGATGAAAAGGGAACTGTAGGTTGTCCTTGACCTCCAGGAGTATCCTGGTGTAATATGAACGTTTAGCTCAGGAGAGGAAGACATTGTAGTGCTTAACATGATCAAGCTAGATCTGATAATGAATGACTAGATCAGTCATGATCAAGTTTGTGTCCCTCAGACTTAAGGGAGCAATGATGGGGACTTTACAGGGGAAACAGCAAGGATGAGAGATGGTAAGTGATTTGGTGGGAATGATTGCGTTGAAGATAGAAGTGACAGAGCACTTGAGAGATCAGCCATGGCAGAGCTGTTGTAATGGGTGGAGGACCAGAAGAGAGGGAGTTAGGAGTTTGAAAGAAAATTAGAGAGGGCATTGGGGAGAGCTTTTTCCTGAGGGGGTTGGTGAAGGTGTTGGGATTAGGGCAAGACAGATAGACGTGGTGGTAATGGAGAAGAAGAAGTGGCAAGAGATGACTTTGTTGGTGATCGAAACCTGGGAACTGGAGAGGCCACGAGAGATGGCAAGGTCAAGGGAGTGACTGTTAGTACAGGTGGGAGAATTTAAATGAAACGTGAGATTGAGTGAGAATAAGAGGGCAGAGAAGTTGAAGGGGAGGGGACTAGGGGAGCTTGGTTGGTTGTAGGGTGAAATCACTGAGGATGAAGAGTCGCCTGTTGCAGTTACTAAGGGAGGAGATCTTAATGAGGAAGTTGGCGAAGTAAACCTATTTGCTTCGTGAGACTCATATTATAGTGCAGTATTTGTTATATTTTTCAGTTTTGATAATCCCCTGTCAAAAAATAATTCGTCATTAAGGAAGACATTGTATGTGGTAAATTGAAATAAGGACGTTTTATCCTTTTAGTTTTTCTTTTATGAATTTTTATGGTTATCAAAGCTGAGGGATGTTAATGCTGGGAACTGGAATACTTTCTCATATGGGGCACCCTGTGTTAACATCAAGCATATTCAGATCGGCACAAATTAGATTGGTGCCAAAACTCCCTTTATTCTGCCACAACAATGTGTGCAAAAAGAGCATATACATCAAAGGGTATGGGAACCGTGCAGGATAGTGGGATTCGAGTATATGGCTGATGTGAAGAAAAATACCAGCACACACTTCATGGGCCACATGGTCTGTTTCTGTGCAGCAAAATATAGGGGTGGGGGGGTGAAATTCAACTTTGGCGAAGGGCGTTTTCACCCCTGCTGGTAGAACAGGCACTGGAGCTGGAAAATCCAGGCTTGTGTGTAGTTATTTTTGAAACAAAAACTTGGATGTAAAAGATAGCTCACTCTTCATGATGACTCACACAGTTTAGTGAACAATATGCTGTGGCATTTGGTCTTTCTTGTGAGTGAAAGGACATGCTGAACTTGTTGCTGGCAAGAAATTATGTTGATTTGATGGGTATACATTTCTTGGAAGACTATTAACGTGGTTCAGTAAGTTTGAATTTGTTAGCAATGCACATGGTGGTTGTTGTTTTGCACCTGCTAACTATAATTTTTCACAGAAATGAATTAGTGATGTAGACATCATAAAGTGGGCGTGCCGGTAGCTTAATATTGATTACACTTTCTAACTGCTGCACTTTGCATTTCTGTCTTGTTAGGATAGAGAATTGATAGCAAACCTGAAGAGGAAATTGGAAGAAATGGAAGAAGATTTTGAGGGTCGCCTTGCGATATTGCAGGCTGACCATGATGAACTCCAGGTGATACACTTAACCTTTGTGTCTGGTAAAGAAAAGTTTGAATTTTGCTGAAAGAGTGTAACCGTTTTAGTCGGCCTTAGGTTTTCACTTTTTAAAAATGCAACCTCCATCATTTATTTTTTAATTTTCTTTTCAAGGAAAACATTAGAATGATTTTTAAAATTATTTTTAATCCTACATTCATTATATATTGTTATTTGCAAATATGTTTGTGTAGGGGATCCAAGAAAAGCTTGATCAACTTGAGGAAAAGAAGGTTGACAAAGAATTTTTAGAAATGGAGATCAATGGGGTAAGAGTCTTTTTTAACCAAAGAAGATTTGGAGTGATATAATTACACTAATGAAGCAGTGCGTACCATATATAGTACACAAAACAGTACCTGTGCTTTCTTTGCTTTATCAATACACTGAACTAAACACTGTTTACTTTGCAACACTTAAGAGAGGAAATTTCTCACAGCACAGTCGGCTAATTGGGATTTTTTTTAGTGCTAGGAAAGAATAAAGTGTATTAGAGTAAAGAGTATTAGATTAAAGAGGAGGGATCAGACGGGAGAAATGCAAAGCAGCCTAAGGCGGGGTTGGAGTGCATGTGCGTAAATGCACGGAGCGTGATAAATAAGGTTGGTGAGCTGCAGGCGCATGGGGTTATGTTATAGCAGCAATAACAGAGACCTGGCTCAAACAAGGGCAGGAATGGGAACTTTACATTCCTGGCTACAATGTATTCAAGGGGAACAGGGAAGGAATAAAAGGAATGGGGGTGGCAGTGTTGATCAAAGATGCTATTACCACCCTGGTAAGGGATGATGTGCTTGAGGATTCAAAGACACAATCTATTTGGCTAGAGTTAAGGAGCAGAATAGTTGTTATGCTGCTGGGTGTATACTATAGACAATCAAATAGTGGGAAGATGATGGAGGAACAAATCTGCAAGCAAATTGCAGAAAGATGTAAAAACAAAGAGTAGTGATAATGGGGGACTTCAATTATCCTAATATAGACTGGGGAAAAAAAACATTGTAAAGGGCAAGGAGGGGGAGGAATTGCTGAAATGTGTACAGGACAACTTTCTTGATCAGTATGTTTCCAGCCGAACGAGGAAAGAAGCACAGTGTTGGATCTAGTTCTGGTGAATGAAGTGTGGCAGGTGGAGCAAGTTTCAGTGGGAGAGCATTTGGGAAACAGTTATCACAATATCATTAGGTTTAGAGTAGTCATGGAAAAGTGAAGATACTCAACTGGAAGAGCTGATTTCAGTGAGCTGAAAAAGGATCTGGCCCAGGTGGATTGGAAACAAAGATTAGCAGGTAAAACAGTAAATGAGTAATGGGACACATTTAAAGAGAACATTGTTCAGGGACAGAGTAGACACATACCTATGAAGGGGAAAGGAAGGGCAACCAAAGCTGCGCTCCCTGGAGGACGAAAGATATAGAAACTAAAATGAAACAGAAAAAGGAGGCTTATGATAAATGTCAGATTCATAATACAGTAGGGAATTAAGCAGAATACAGAAAGTGCAGAGAAGTCAAAAAGAAAATAAGAGGGACAAAAAGAGTGTATGAGAAAAAATTAGTGGGTAACATAAAAGAGAACACTAAAGTGTTTTATAAACATATAAATAGTAAAAAAGTAGTCAAAGGAAGGGTGTGGCCGATTAAGTACTAAAAAGGAGATCTTCTTGTGGAGGCAGAGGGCATGGCTGAGGTACTAAATTAGCACTTTGCATTTGTCTTCACAAAAGAAAAGGATGCTGCCAATGTCACAGTAAAGGAGAAGGTAGTAGAGAAATTGGATAGGATAAAAATAGATAAAGAGGAGGTACTTAAAAGGTTGGCAGAGCTCAAATTAGTCACCCAGTTCAGATGGAATGCATCCGAGGTTGCTGAGGGATGTAAGGGAGGAGATAACGGCCACAATTTTCCAATCCTGATTGAGTATGGGGATGGTGCCAGAGGACTGGAGGGTTGCAAATTTTACACCCCTGTTCAAAAACAGAGAGATGGACAAATCCGGTAACTACAGGCCAGTCAGCCTCACGTCAGTGGTGGGGAAACTTTTAGAGACAATAAAGAGGCAGTGGCAGCATGGATACGAAATTGATTAAAGGACAGAAAGCAGAGAGTAGTGGTGAATGGTTCTTTTTCAGACTGGAGGGAAGTATACAGTGGTGTCCCCCAGGGGTCGGTATTAGGACCACTGATCTTTTTGATTTATATTAATGACCTGGACTTCGGTATTTTGGGCATAATTTCAAAGTTTGCAGATGGCACGAAACTCGGAAAAGTAGTAAACAGTGAGGAGGATAGTAACAGACCTAAGGAGGACATAGGCAGACAGGTGAACTGAGCAGACACATGGCAGATGAAATTTAAAGCAGAGAAGTGTGAAGTGATGCTATTTGGAAAGAAGGATGAGGAGAGGCAATATAAACTAAATGGTACAACTTTAAAGGAGTTGCAGGAACAGAGAGACCTGGGGGTTTATGTACAGAAATCTTTGAAAGTGGCAGGGCAAGTTGATAAGGCATGAGGAATCCTGATATTTACAGGGAGGGAGTAGGGGGCGCATGGCTGTGGCCAGGAAACCCGAAGATACCCTGAAAGCGGAGGACCTGCCGCATTTGTTTACTTTGTTTCCCACCCAGCTGCTAGGCAGGAAAGCTTACTGTAGAAGTCAGCAGCTGGGGATGGCTGAGGACGTTCGACAACAATTGGAGAAGATCAGAGGTTGGTGGCGGCAGGGTAAGGGGGGGGGGGGGTGTGCTCGGAGCGTGGCAACAAGGAGGGAGGGAGAGATCGTGGGTGGGGAGAAATCAACGGGGGTAGAGATCGCGGGGGGGGGGGGGGGTAGAGATCGCGGGGGGGGTAGAGATCGCGGGGGGGGGTAGAGATCGCGGGGGGGTAGAGATCGCGGGGGGGGTAGAGATCGCGGGGGGGGTAGAGATCGTGGGGGGGGGTAGAGATCGCGGGGGGGGGGTAGAGATCGCAGGGAGGGTAGAGATCACGGGGGAGGAGTTCGGCTGATTGTGGGGAGGGAGAGATCATGGCAGAAGGTTTGTTTGAGGGACCGATGGGAAGCACTCCTGGGCCTTTCTCGAGCCCTGGGAAACCCGGCCCTCAGCTGTTAAATTCAAATAGCTCCCAAAATCTGAGGAACGGAGACTCATTTAAACATTATAATGTCTGACCCGCCTCTCCAGAACACGTCACACGGACGCCCCCAAACCCGCCACGGTTAAACCAGAAGTAGGCGCGTTCGCAGAGGGTTCAGGTTGGGTTTCACATTTTTACCTATTTAATCCCCCCCACCCCCCAACCCTCTCCCACCCATCATGGGGGAGTTAGAATTCCCCCCATAGAGACAGAAGCAAAGAAGTTTTGCTGAACCTTTATAAATCACTGGTTAGGCCTCAGCTAGAGCCTTCGGCCTCACCCAGCCCTAATCTCTAACCTCCACCCCCCGCCCCCTGCCACCGTGCTCTCGAACGCAGGCCTCCCTCCCCCTCCCAATTGCTGACTGGAGCTTCCTTACCAGTGCCGACCTTCCCCCCCCCCCCCAACCCTCCCAATTGCTGAACTTCCCCCGCCCCCCCCCCCCACCCCCTGATTGCCCACTCCCCCACTCCCCTCCTCCTGGTTGCTGACCGGAGCTTCCCCCCCTCCTCACGATTGCCTTCCTCCTCCTCCCGATTGCCTCCCCCAGCCCCTCCTCCCGATTGCCTCCCCTCACCCCCCCCAATTGCCTCCCCTCACCCCCCCCCTCGCTTTTGCCGACCTCTCTTCCCCCTCCCGATTGCCGGTCCGTCCACAAGGGTCCCTGGCTGCGGCCTCCAGCCGCTAGTGTTTGCAGCTGCCCGCTGGCCAGGCTGTCCATTTGGTCGGCTGCCAGGCAGGAGGTGGAGCTACAAGATATTAATGAGGACCTGCAGGTCCTCCATTTCCCCGGCCTTGCCCGTTTTCAACCTCCCCTGCACCCTCCCCATCTCCCCATTAATACCGGGGCCATTGTGTCCAATTCTGGGCAACACACTTTAGAAATAATTTTCAAAAGGGAATTGGATAAATACTTGAAGGGGAAAAATTTGCAGGGCTATGGAGAAAGAGCAGGGGAGTGGAACTAATCGGATAGCTCTGTCAAAGAGCTGGCACAGGCACGATGGGCTGAATGGCCTCCTTCTAGGAACATAGGAACAGGAGTAGGCCATGCAGCCCCTCGTGCCTACTCCGCCATTTGATAAGATCATGGTTGATCAGTGATCTAACTCCATATACCTGCCTTTGGCCCATATCCCTTAATACCTTTGGTTGCCAAAGGTATTAAGGGATATGGTTCTGTGCTGTATGATTCTATGAAATCACCATTGTACGCCGCACTTTCTGGAAGTTAAGGCATATTAATGTGCAGCATTGGCTCTATTTTCACAGAATTCAAGTTGGACAAAATATTTACATATTTTGATTGCATGGGAAGGTGGATTTTTGTACTCATCAAGTTGCAGTGTTTATCAGTACTGGACAATAAAGCACATGGACTGATTGCCTGATCAAGGGAATCCCGGCAAGGATTGCTGTTCACTGGGAGTGCTGATTGGGAAATCATCGGCGGGCTGCCCCTGATTTTCCTTTCATTTAAGTTAACTGGCAGAAAATCGAGGTCTTAGGGCCCACAGTGTCCCAACCAGCATCCTATGCAAGTGCTGTTCCTTACTGAGCGTGCCTCATCATCAGGTGTTCCTAGCTCAGATGTAGCACTAGACACAGTCAATTTATTTCCACTTAGTGCTATATTGTGAGATGCTTTGTGCCATATTGTGGACCCATGCCAACTTGCAGATTGCCGAAGTTGTTTCATTTAGGAACCTGCAGAAAGCGAAGAGTACATGTTCATTTTATCCTTCCAAACTGGATTTAAACCCGGGCCCAGAGATTAAATTATGACATCATAGTATCATAGTCGGTACAGCACAGGAGGAGGCCGTTCGGTCCATCGTGCCTGTGCCAGCTCTTTGAAAGAGCTATCCAATTAGTCCCATTACCCTGCTTTTTCCTCATAGCCCTGTAAGTTTTTTTAAATTCAATTATGGGTTGTGGGCAATCCTGGCAAGGCCAGCATTTATTGCCCATCCCTAATTGCCCTTGAGAAGGTGGTGGTGAGCCGCCTTCTTGAACCGCTGCAGTCCATGTGGTTAAGGTTCTCCCACAGGGCTGTTAGGTAGGGAGTTTCAGGATTTTAACCCAGCGACGATGAAGGAATGATGATATATTTCCAAGTCGGGATGGTGTGTTACTTGGAGGAGAACGTGCAGGTGGTGTTGTTCCCATGTGCCTGCTGCCCTTGTCCTTCTAGGCGGTAGAGGTTGCTGGTTTGTGAGGTGCTATCGAAGAAACCATGGCAGATGGGGTGCCAATCAAGCGGGCTGCTTTGTCCTGGATGGTGTCGAGCTTCTTGATTGTTGTTGGAGCGGCACTTATCCAGGCAAGTGGAGAGTATTCCATCACACTCCTGACTTGTGCCTTGTAGATGGTGGAAAGGCTCTGGCGAGTCAGGAGGTGAGTCACTCGCCACAGAATACCCAGCCTCTGACCTGCTGTTGTAGCCACAGTATTTATGTGGCTGGTCCAGTTAAGTTTCTGGTCAATGGTGACCCCCAGGATGTTGATGGTGGGGGAATTCGGCGATGGTAATGCCATTGAATGTCAAAGGGAGGTGGTTAGACTCTGTCTTGTTGAGATGGTCATTGCCTGGCACTTGACTAGTGCAAATGTTACTTGCCATTTATCAGCCTAAGCCTGGTTGTTGTCCAGGTCTTGCTGCATCCGAGCACAGACTGCTTCATTATCTGAGGGGTTGCAAATGGAACTGAACACTGTACAATCATCAGCGAACATCCCCACTTCCGATCTTATGATGGAGGGAAGGTCATTGATGAAACAGCTGAAGGTGGTTGGGCCTAGGACACTGCCCTGAGGAACTCCTGCAGCAATGTCCTGTGGCTGAGATGATTGGCCATCCCCAATTGCCCTTGAGAAGGTGGTGGCAAGCCGCCTTCTTGAACCGCTGCGGTCCGTGTGGTGAAGGTGCTCCCATAGTGCTGCTAGGTAGGGAGTTTCAGGATTTTAAACCCACTACCATCTTCCTTTGTGCTAGGTATGACTCCAGCCACTGGAGAATTTTCCCCCTGATTCCCATTGACTTCAATTTTACTAGGACTCCTTGATGCCACACTCGGTGAAATGTTGCCTTGATGTCAAGGGCAGTCACTCTCACCTCACCTCTGGAATTCAGCTCTTTTGTCCATGTTTGGACCAAGGCTGGAATGAGGTCTGGAGCCGAGTGGTTCTGGCGGAACCAAAACTGAGCATCGGTGAGCAGGTTATTGGTGAATAAGTGCTGCTTGATAGCACTGTCGACGACACCTTCCATCACTTTGCCTATGATTGAGAGTAGACTGATGGGGCAGTAATTGGCTGGATTGGATTTGTCCTGCTCTTTTTTGTGGACAGCACATACCTGGGCAATTTTCCACATTGTTGGGTAGATGCCAATGTTGTGGCTATGCTGGAACAGCTTGGCTAGAGGCACGGCTAGTTCTGGAGCACAAGCCTTCAGCACTACAGCTGGGATGTTGTTGGGGCCCAAAGCCTTTGCTGTATCCCGTGCACTCAGCCATTTCTTGATATCACGTGGAGTGAATCAAATTGGCTGAAGACTGGCTTCTGTGATGGTGGGGATCTCGAGAGGAAGCCGAGATGGATCATCCACTTGGCACTTCTGGCTGAAGATGGTTGCCAACACTTCAGCCTTTTCTTTTGAACTCACGTGTTGGGCTCTGCCATCATTGAAGATAGGGATGTTCATGGAGCCTCCTCCTCCCGTTAGTTGTTTAATTGTCCACCACCATTCACGACTGGATGTGGCAGGACTGCAGAGCTTTGATCTGATCCGTTGATTGTGGAATCACTTCGCTCTGTCTATAGCATGTTGCTTCCGCTGTTTAGCATGCCATGTAGTCCTGTGTTGTAGCTTCACCAGGTGATTACCTCATTTTTAGGTACACCTGGTGCTGCTCCTGGCATGCTCTTCTACACTCCTCATTGAACCAGGGTTGATCTCCTGGCTTGTTGGTAATGGTAGAGTGAGGAATATGCCGGGCCATGAGGTTACAGATTGTGCTGGAATACAATTCTGCTGCAGCTGATGGCGCACAGGGTCTCATGGATGCCCACTTTTGAGCTGTTAGATGTGTTCTGAATCTATCCCATTTAGCACGGAGGTAGTGCCACACAACACGATGGACAGTGTCCTCAGTTTGAAGACGGGACTTCGTCTCCACAAGAACTGTGCGGTGGTCACTCCTACTAATACAGTCATGGACAGATGCATCTGTGACAGGTAGTTTGGTGAGGACGAGGTCAAGTAGGTTTTTCCCTCGTGTTGGTTCTCTCACCACCTGCCGCAGGCCCATCTGGCAGCTATGTCCTTCAGTACTCGGCCAGTAATGGTGCTACCGAGCCACTCTTGGTGATGGACATTGAAGTCCCCCTCCCAGAGTACATTCTGTGCCCTTGCTACCCTCAGTGCTTCCTCCAAGTGGTGCTCAACATGGAGGAGTACTGATTCATCAGCTGAGGGAGGGCGGTAGGTGGTAATCAGCAGGAGGTTTCCTTGCCCATGTTTCACCTGATGCCACGAGACTTCATGGGGTTCAGAGTTAATGTTGAGGACTCCCAGCGCCACTCCCTCCTGACTGTATACCAATGTACCGCCACCTCTGGTGGGCCTGTCCTGCCAATGGGACAGGACATACCCAGGGATGGTGACGGAGGAGTCTGAGACTTTGGCTGAAATGTATGATTCTGTGAGTATGGCTATGTCAGGCTGTTGCTTGACTAGTCTGTGGGACAGCTCTCCCAAGTTTAGCACAAGTCCTCAGATGTTAGTGAGGAGGACTTTGCAGGGTTGACTGGGCTTGGTTTGCCTTTGTCGTGTCCGGTGCAGGGTGGTCCGTCCGGTTTTATTGTTATTTTGTCTTTTTGGAATGGGATTGTACAATTGAGTGGCTTGCTAGGCCATTTCAGAGGGCAGTTTAGAATCAACGACATTGCTGTGGGTCTGGAGTCACGTGTAGGCCAGACCGGGTAAGGGCAGCAGGTTTCCTTCCCTAAAGGACATTAGTGAACCAGATGGGTTTTTACGACAATCCAGTAGTTTCATGGTCACCATTCTGATACTAACATTTTTATTCCAGATTTTTATTCAATTAACTGAATTTAAATTCCCCAGTGGCAGAATTTGGTCTCATGTCTCTGGATTATTAGTTCAGGCCTCTGGATTACTCGTCCAGTAACATGACCACTATGCTACCGTACCCGATAGTTTTTTTCCCTTCAAGTATTTATACAACTCCCTTTTGAAAGTTACTATTGAATCTGCTTCCACCACCTTTTCAGGCAATGCATTACAGATCATAACATCTTGCTGCATAAAAAAATGTTTCTTCATGTTGCCTCTGGTTCTTTTGCCGATCACCTTAAATCTGTGTCATCTGGTTTCTGGCCCTTCAGCCACTGGAAACAGTTTCTCCTTATTTACTCTGCCAAAACCGTTCATGATTTTGAACACCTGCATCAAAATTTCCCTTAACCTTCTCTGTTCTAAGGAGAACCAATCCAGCTTCTCCAGTCTCTCCACATAACTGATGTCCCTCATCCGTGGTACCATTCTAGTAAATCTCTTCTGCACCCTCTCTAAGGCCTTGACATCTTTCCTAAAGTGTAGTGCCCAGAATTGAACACAATACTCCAGCTGAGGACTTCCCAGTGTTTTATAAAGGTTTAGCATAAATTCCTTGCTTTTGTACCCTATGCCTCTATTAATAAAGCCCAGGATCCCATATGCTTTTTTATCAGCCTTCTCAACTTGTCCTGCCATGTTCAAAGATTTGTATATGTGCATTCCTCCCTTTCTCTATTCCTGCACCCCCTTTAAAATTATACCATTTAGTTTATATTGACTCTCCTTATTCTTCCTACCAAAATGCGTTAAATTTCATCTGCCGTGTGTCTGCCCATCTCACTCGTCTGTCTATGTCCTCCTGAAGTCTGTTACTATCCTCCAAATTGTTTATTACATTTCCTAGTTTTGTGTCATCTACAAACTTTGAAATTATACCCTAAATATCCAAGTCCAGGTCATTAATATATATCAAAAAGAGCAGTAGTCCCAACACCTGGGGGACACCACTGCACACGTTTCTCCAGTCTGAAAAACAACCGTTCACCACTACTCTCTGCTTTCTGTCACCCAGCCAGTTTTGTATTGGCAATGCCACTGTCCCTTTAACTCCATGGGCTTTAATTTTGCTAACAAGTCTATTATGTGGTACTTTATGAAATGCCGTTTGAAAGTCCATACACACAACATCAACTGCACTACCCTCATCAACCTTCTCCGTTACTTCATCAAAGAACTCAATCAAGTTAGTCAAACATGATTTTCTTTTAACAAATCCGTGCTGACTTTCATTTATTAGCCCATACTTTTCTAAGGGAGGATCTGTGGTCGGAGGATCGGAGTGGGGGAGAGGATCGGGGCTTGGGGTGAGGATCGGAGTTGGGGTGGATTGGGGTCGGGGGGGAAGGATTGGGTTCGGAGATCGCGGGTCGGGGGTCCGCGATCGGGAGGGGGAGTCCGCGATCGGGAGGGGGAGTCCGCGATCAGGTGTGGGGGGGGTCTGCGATCGGGGGTTGAGTGTCTGTGATCGTTGGGGGGGTCGGTGCAGGTAGGCTTGTTGGGCCTGGGGGAAGCACTCCTGCTTCTCTGGGCCCACAAGCTGTGCCTGTCTAGGCACCTACCTATTAGTCTCGGGCCTTCTCACCTCCTTTCACGAGGCATAAAACAGAAGGCCCGGGAATCCCGGCCCTCCGGGGTTAAAATCGGGAAGTCCAGAAAAATGGAGGCCCGAAGCCCTCTTGAAAGGCTTTAAGGCTCGAGCCGCCTCCTGGAAGTGGGTTGGTCGCCTGTCTATCTTCCCGCCCTGGTGAAAACCGGAAATGGGCGGATCGGGGGTCGGTCTGAAATGGTGGCATTTTTCAATGCTACCCCCAACCCACCCGTTTTTCAGTGTTAAAATTGAGCCCATTGAGTGTCGCACCCAAATTATTGATATACATTCCTGTCATGAGAAGCTGTGCCAGGAGTGGGAACTCAGAAATTTACCCTTGCATTGTTCTAAAACATGGTACCATCTACTTCTCATACCTGAATAATTATGAATTAGTAAAACTGGCATAAATCCTTTTCGACAAATGCTAGAAATGATGATCTGTAACCTGGTCCTTGGCAGTGCTGGAGATTTATCATTGAAACCTATTTTGCGCAATTGTAATGTTGATTTTTCCTCAAGTCAAGTTGTCCAAAAACACACATTCTGGCTTTCAATCTGTGCTGCTTGTGTATATTATGTCCTTTCCTTTGTTTTGTAAAAATGATATCTAACCAGCAATTGAGCTTAGCAGATGAAGCATTGTTCATATGGTGATGCTGTTTTCAACTGCTGTTACAAGATTTCTATGATTAATTAGCTATCTGTGCATTCTGTTCTTCTCTAAGTCTGCAATTTTCAGCTAGAAAACTGATGAGATTGAGATATAAAAATTTCTAATACAATACAATTTGTAGTAGCTCCATTGAGAAAACAAATTGCCCCAGCAGCTTCTCCCACACCAAAGTCAGCATTGAGGTTTCATCTTCAATTTTCCTCTGTATCTCCTCTGCAAGTTAATAGATTCTCAAAGTCCATCAAGTTCATTTGTCTTATTTCTTTGACTCATCATATTTCACCTTCCTTTACTCATAATTAGGGTTGCCAACTCTGCTTGAAGACATTCCTGGAGGTTTGATCACATGACGTTCTGACCACATGACATCTACAAATGTAGTTTAATTTACTTTATAAAGGTTGGGTGCCCTGTAGTTGAGTATTTTTGCTCGTGGTTTCACCCCAGCAGCTGTTGTGCAAGAGATTCCAAGAGCCTGGAGGCCACCATGAGCAGGCGAAGAAGGGAAACCGAGGGTGGGGAAGAAGGGAAACCATAGAATCATAGAAAATTTACGGCACAGAAGGAGGCCATTTGGCCCATCGTGTCCACGCCGGCCAAAAATGAGCCACCCAGCCTAATCCCACTTTCCAGCACTGGTCCGTAACCTTGTAGGTCACGGCACTTCAGGTGCACATCCAGGTACTTTTTAAATGAGTTGAGAGTTTCTGCCTCTACCACCCTTTCAGGCAGTGAGTTCCAGACCCCTACCACTCTCTGGGTGAAAAATGTTTTCCTCAGCTCCCCTCTAATCTTTCTACCAATGACTTTAAATCTACGGCCCCCCGTTATTGACCTGTCTGCTAAGGGAAATAGGTCCTTCCTATCCAGTCTATCTAGGCCCCTCATAACTTTGTACACTTCAATTAAATCACCCCTCAGCCTCCTCTGTTCCAAAGAGAACAACCCCAGCCTATCCAATCTTTCCTCAAAGCTAAAATTCTCCAGTCCTGGCAACATCCTCGTAAATCTCGTCTGCACCCTCTCTAGTCCAATTCTATCTTTCCTGTAATATGGTGACCAGAACTGTACACGGTACTCAAGCCATGGCCTAACCAGTGTTTCATACAGTTCGAGTATAACCACCCTGCTCTTATATTCTATGCCTTGGCTAATAAAGGAAAGTATTCCATATGGCTTCTAAACCACCTTATCTACCTGTCCTGCCACCTTCAGGGATCTGTGGACATGCACTCTAAGATCCCTCACTTCCTCTACACCTTTCAGTATCCTCCCTTTTATTGTGTATCCTCCCTTGCCTTGTTTACCCTCCCCAAATGCATTACCTCACACTTCTCCGGTTGAATTCCATTTGCCACTTTTCTGCCCACCTGACCAGTCCATTGATACCTTTCTGCAGTCTACAGCTTTCCTCCTCACTATCAACCACACGGCCAATTTTTGTATCACCTGCAAACTTCTTAATCATGCCCCTACATTTAAGTCCAAATCATTAATATATATCGTAAAAAGCAAGGGACCTGGTACTGAGCCTTGTGGAACCCCACTGGAAACAGCCTTCCAGTCACAAAAACATCCATTGACCATTACCCATTGCTTCCTGCCACTGAGCCAATTTTGGATCCAACTTGCCACTTTCCTTGGATCCCATGGGCTTGTAATTTTTTGACCAGTCTGCCATGTGGGACCTTGTCAAAAGCCTTGCTAAAATCCATGTAGACTACATCAAATGTAATACCCTCATCGACCCTCCTTGTTACCTCCTCAAAAAATTCAATCAAGTTATTCAGACACGACCTTCCCTTAACAAATCCACACTGACTGTCCTTGATTATTCTGTGCCTTTCTAAGTGACGGTTTATCCTGTCCCTCAGAATTGGTTCCAATAATTTGCCCACCACCGAGGTTAGACTGACTGGCTTGTAATTACTCGTTCTATCCCTCGCTTCCTTTTTAAACAATGGTACAATGTTTGCAGTCCTCCAATCCTCCGGCATCACGCCTGTATACAGTGAGGATTGGAAAATGATGGTTAGAACCTCCGCTATTTCCTCCCTTGCTGTTTTTAACAGCCTGGGATACATTTCATCCGGCACTGGTGATTTATAAGAACATAAGAACATAAGAAATAGGAGCAGGAGTAGGCCAATCGGCCCCTCGAGCCTGCTCCGCCATTCAATAAGATCATGGCTGATCTGATCCTAACCTCAAATCTAAATTCATGTCCAATTTCCTGCCCGCTCCCCGTATCTACTTTCAAAGATGCTAATCCCCTTAATACTTTCTCTCTCATTATTTTTATCCCTTCAAATACTTCACACTCCTCCTCCTTAACCACAATGTTTGCATCGTCCCTCAAAGGTGAGAGGAACTTTGATTCCACCAGTAACTAATGGTAACTTACTGAAATTCTACTGATAACTAATAGTAATACTAATTACACTCAGATTCCCCTCATAGCCATACATTAACTCACTGATAGTCTATATGTAACTGGTAGTAATAGGTGTAATGACCTAATTGCCTGCCTGTAACCTGTAGTAATCCTATAACACGCTGATATTCACGCTGTAACTAGTGCCAGTATCCACTTGTACTGCATAAGGTGCAGTCAGGCCCCCCAGTTAATGTCACTTTTAACAGGCCCGATCTCCCTACCTATTTCCTTGGACTCTGGTTTGAACTCCTGTTATTTGTGAAGCTGACATCTCTGTACTGGCAGCCTCAGTCAGAGCCGATCTATACTTGGACTTCACACATCAAAATCGGCTGGCACAGACTGATCTAAACCAAACCGAGAGATTGCACAAAGGGCAGTGGGTTTGGTGTTTGAGGCACTTCCCACAAGGTACATTCTCCTAAACTCAGCTCAGCACCAATATTTCTAAACCACTCCCTGGACTTGGACTTAATAAAGGAAACTTTTCATAGTAATTGCAAAACAGTTAGGAGGAGCCTGGTGCCTGTGACAGTGCTGATGCTCTCTCCTTTAACCCCATTCCCCCCAGATCCTTTTCTGTTCCTCCTTTTCAAATATTTATCTCATTCTCTTTTAAGTGATGTTTTAGAATCTACCTCAGTAGCCACTTGTGGTGAAGAATCCCATGGTCTTATAGCTCTCAGCTCAAGAACCTTCCTCCTTTCTTTTTTGTTTCTTCCAATGAGAATCCTTGGTCTCAATCCCCTTGATCCCTATTTGTCCACCAGTGGGAACAATCTTTCACTATTTACCCTCAGTAAAGTCCCCAGGTTTCACTCATCGCTTTACTGGCCATTTCTCTCTTGATGCCGCTCCCACTCATCATGTTGTTCCTGGCCAAAAACACATAAATGGAAGGAAAAGATGGATGACCCTGAAATATCTTGACAACCATTCCCCAGTCTCCCTCTCTCCTTCAACCCCCGACCCCCATTCCCATCTCCCTCTCTCCCCATACCTGTTCCCCAATTTTCTTCTTCCCCATCCCCTATTCCCATCTCCCTCTCTCTCCATCCCCCGATCCCCATTCCTCAGCCTCTTTCCCCATCACCTATTCCCCAGTCTCCCTCTCCCCACCTGAGCTCCCTGTCCCATCTCCCTCTCTACTAATCCCATCTTCCCGTCTCCCTCTCTACTCATCCGCTGTTCCCATCTCCCTCGCTTCCCATTCCTTTCTCCTTCTCTTCCCCCATTTCCGACCCCCATCGCCCAGTTTCCCTCTCTCCCCATCCCCTGCCCACAATTCTCAACCCCCTGCGATTCTCAACTCCCCCCCCCCCCCCCCCACCCCCCACCGATTCTCAAGCCCCCACGATTCCCAAGGTCCCCCCCACCGTGATTCTCAACTCCTGAGCCTCCTCCCGTTTGTTCCCGGCACACCAGTCCATAACGGCGAGGTGGGCTGGTGATGTTAGAGTGTGGAGGGGTCGGGGGGGCTGTTGTGAGAAAAATTTAAAGCAGGAGGATCTTCCGGATGGAATGGGACAGCCGGGAGACTCCTGGGCAATCCGGGAGGATTGGCAACCCTACTCGTAATTGAGGAAGAGTCCAGTGATCTCTTGGTTAAATCATTTTCACGTTCTCTCTCTTTCTTGTCAGGATTCAGCAAATACAAATAATGACAAGATAATTTTGCCATGGAACCAGCTGATAGCTTGGAATATTTTTCACAGGGACAAATATTGAAGTCATTGCCATTAGCGACATTGTCACCACCTCTACCACTCATCACTGCCTCCTTACCCCACACCCAGCAGCAAAAAGAAACTTGGAGCTTGTTCTGTGTTGTGGTATTAGCCTTTCAGGGACAAATTTTATGTTTTCAATTACTTCAATAGTAGCAGTCCTCCAATGTGTTAGCTCATGCGAGGATGGTCTTTGGGACAGCCACTAAACATTTTAGCTCACTGTTCATACCACATGGACTTGCCAGATATTTTAGTGGCAATTCTCGATTTCAAACTTCCTTAAAGGGGACGGTCTTGGCCATAGATGCTGAGATTTCCAACAAACTCCTTGGTTTTTATCAGCAATCTACAGTCATAAACTGCTCAGGAATGAATTAATTAGAGCCTTGTATCAGATTCAGTAACATTTTGGGAGTGAAATTTGTTTAATTTTTGTGTAAATGAAATGTTGCCTTTCTCCTGTTTGCTCTTTCTAGTGGTTGTGTTACAATTGCTATCGTCTATGGATGCAGTGAAATTTATTTCTGAAAAATTTTGCATCTTTCATAATGATTTTTGAGGGATGGATCAAAATCATACAAATTAGAACAGATTCTGCTCTGAGAAAAACATGCAATTAGAATCTTTATGTATTACCTAGTATTTATAACAGTTAGATTGTCATTCACTAGTTAAATAAAATCTTCTCTTGTTAAATATCCTAAAGCATTAGGAATTGATGTTAAAAGAAAGAAAGCACATTGAGTAATTTTCTAAAATTTTGCAGTTATATTTCACCTTAAAGTTAAGTTGTCAGGGAGTTTTATGGCTGTCCTTGGTCTTGAACAGCCAGGAAAACTTACTCAAAAAAATTCAACTGGCACAAAATATTGGCTGTTTGGACAAGTCCATGTTGTAGCAGATGATATACTTGTGCAATATAAAGCATTTTCAGTTTTTAAAAAATTGAACCTAATATTAAACCAATAGTGACAAATGAAATCAGAGAAACCAAGATGCAAATGTAGGACACTTCACAATACTGTCTTTTTAAAACTTTTTTTGTAAAGTGAATCAGGATGAGTTTATAAAATATGATGTTAAATTCTAAAAGCTTTGTTTTAATTTAAGAGGATTAAGAACAGTCGGGTTATACTGGAATGTGGACAGGGAAGACTTAATCATTCAAAAATAATTTTTTCACTTTAAAACTTTTATTGGGTTCCCCTGATATCTTGGCAAATTTATACAGTGAGTAGCTGTGCTTCACAGAACAGGAAGGTACCAGGTTTCATCCCCCAATCTGGGTTGAGTTAGCTGCCTTCAACCAGGCAGTGTCAGTGGCACTACAATTGGCTTTGACGCCTCTGATCATTATCTTAATGATCCCTGATGGAAGTGTGTACATGTGGACTTAGAGGAGGAAAGGTTTGGGCTTGGCTGTGACTCCTCCCCCCCCTCCCCCACCACAGTTGAATAGCTTGCTCACACTCTCCAGGCTCATACATGAATAATAGTTACTTGGGGAGACGTCATAATACCAATACCTGTGAAACCAAAGTCCAGCAAGGAGTCAACACCTTCAGTAGGGGAGAAAAAGGAAAAAAATTGGCCAGAAAAAGAAAACTTGTTTTCATATTTTTAAATAAATGTACGCTACTTTACCTACTTTAAAAGCTAAATGCTGGAAATACAAAGAGGGTCTGTCAGATTCTGTAAAAAGACAGGTTAATATTTCGGGTGTGTACCTTCAGAACCTGAAGACCCCTGCCAGCAGTCCTTTCACCCCAGATACCCAGCATCCCTCAGCAAACCCCTGATGCCACAAAATGAGATCATTGACGTTGTGGCTGTCACGTAATTAATTTGTGTACATGAGTCATCATAGGCTCATAAGCTCATGAAACTAATACTATACAATAATGCAAGTAGTCTCTGTATCAGGAATAACTGACCTTATCATGAACTGATAGCTGACAAGTTGGTCATTCTTACATGGAATGGATGGCTACAAATGGGGGATAATTGTAAGTTTTAGAAACATGTTAATCTTTTATTTCTATTTATCATATATAAATGAATGGGAGGAAATTGCATTTTGGCAATAATCTCTCAGTTTGAAGTCATATTTAATAATATCAACATTCCTCCTCAGTTAACAGTCTTAATCCTTTCTTTTAAGAGAAAAATATTGGAAGCTATATTAAACCTTCTACTGCAGAATGCTACAACACTTCTTAGTACAGTATTGGTAGGTTATGCATACCTGTAAAATGCAAGGTGCCAGACTAAAACTTCTACTTCAGTTAATTGTCCCGCCTATTAATACTTTGCTATACGACACCTGCCAGATTGATTAATTCAGAAGGGCAGCATTTATCCTTAAGACAGAATATTTCTTTTAAGTTATATTTCTTTCTTATTTTTCATTCCAGAAAGCTGACAAGAAAGCATTAGAAAATAAAGTGAGTAGAACACTGCTCGATGCAACAGCACAGCAATTGAACGCAATGATGCAGGAGCTATTAAATAAGGTGTGTGCCCAAGAGAAGGACTGGCAAAAGGTGCTGGAGAAACTGCTTTGTGACATGGACTGCAAGGTAACAAGATCCAGTATTTTATATTTGTCTATTTATTTCAAATCATCCATCTAAGCTTCAGACATCATTATTAAAAGGAGTTAATGTAATTATTATCAAGTCTGTAATGCCTAAATATGTACTGATGCAGAGGTAATGAACTATGATGTCTATACTAAATTTTCATTTATTCAATTTAAACTGCCAATACTCAACATTCACTGTAAAAGGGCATCTGAAAATAGAAAATAGATTAACATTTACTGTTTGCAGTAAATTTGAAACATCCTGACCTGTTTTAGTTTTTTGAGTTAATAATTGAGATTTGTGGTAAAATGGAAAACTGGTGTTTTATCTATTTCCATGCAGTAGTTTTGAATACATATTTCTTTATAGTGATTTGGGAGACTTGCTACAGGTATATACAATCCATTTTTCAAAGCCACATGGGCAAATACCTGCAAGCAACGTCGAACGGTAGTTATGCTGTAAGAATTTACTCTGCGTGGCTCATAAGCCAACTTATACTATTTATTTGCAGTTCTACGTGTCAGAAGTTGTAAGGCTTGTTGCTGTGTGAGCTCAAACTAGCTGGAAGAGTGTGAGACAGATGGAATCAAATGCAAAATAGAGAGAATATCAGAATCTTGCACATTTAGCCCATATTTCTGCCTTTAGTTATTGTATTTTTCCTTCAAAGTTTTCTTCTCCATTCTTTCCAAGTTACCTCAATTGTATCATTTTACACTGTTTATTATTCTACTTCCATCTACATTTTTTTCCTTTCTTGTATATGTGTTTATTACCAATACTGCAGCAATTTTTTGAAAATATAAGAAACATAAGAAATAGGAGCAGGAGTAGGCCATACTCGAGCCTGCTTCGCCATTCATTAAGATCAAGGCTGATCTTCGCCCGCAACTCCACTTTCCCATCCTATCCCTACATCCCTTGATTCCCTTAAGAGTCCAAAAATCTATCGATCTCAGTCCTGAATATACTCAATGACTGAGCATCCACAGCTTTCTGGGGTAGAGAATCCAAAGATTCATAACCCTCTGAGTGAAGAAATTCCTCCTCATCTCAGTCCTAAATCTCCGACCCCTTATCCCGAGACTATGTCTCCTAGTTCTAAACTCTCCAGCCTGGAGAAACATCCTCTCAGCAGCTACCTTGTCAAGCAAGCCCTCTTAGAATCTTAAATGTTTCAATGAGATCACCTCTCATTCTTCTAAACTCCAGAAAGTATAGGCCCATTCTGCTCAATAAAGAATTTACTCTGCTTTTCTCAGTTTCTTCAAAACTTAGTCATGCTGTTCTCTCCTTGATCTTTCATTTAATGGACAGGTCAAAGAACATAAAAAGAAAGTTACATTTTTATTTGTATTTTGGTACAGGTAAACAAGCATTTCATGTGTTAAAGCACAGACAATAATGGGAAGAATGGACAGAAAGAAAAGCAAACATAGATAGCAAAAAGTAGTCAATGAAGAGAGGTATAAAAGATAATGGTATAAGAAAAAATCAGTGTTAATCCATAATTTAAGCAAATAAAATTGTAATGAAGCTAAATAAAACATATGTGAAATGTTGTCTAGATAGACTTTTAATGGGTTATCTGACTAATTTCTAGTTCTGTGAAATTCCAATTGATTTTATTGCAGCTGGATCGAATGGAGCTGGATCCATTAAAGAAACAGTTGGAGGAAAGGTGGAAACAGCTGAAAAAGCAGCTGAGAAATGGCCCTGGGATTGAGGCAGATTCTGCTGCTGGATTCAGGAAGTGAGTGAATTTTCTAGCAAGCTAGAAAAATATCACTGAAAAAATAATTTTAAGGGGATACAAGTAATCTGAAGAGACATGGGGGTTGAATTTCCACAGCGCTGCCCAGATCTCCTGCTGTAACTTCTGCCAAGGATGGGCAGAAACACTGTTTATGCCACTTCCCTGGGTTTCTCACCTATCATCTGCTGAGGTTACGGCAGGAAATTGAGAACCCTCCCACCCCCCGCCAGAAATTTGAATTTTTTTCAACTGTGCAAAGATGCAAATATAAAGAATTCCCATAATCATCTAATTGTGTATAATTAACTTTTTCCAATATTCCTTCCTCCTCTCCTGGACACTGTGGTATCGTTCCGTGTATATGACAGCTCGGCAAAATAGCTGTTTTTCCTGTGTGAGCGTAGATGGTGAGTGCCAGCGGGCTATTCACCGTACCCAAACTCAATCCTGTCCTCACATGTACTTTCCAGCAAGGGTCACAAGGATAATAATCAGGAGGGAAGTCCATGGCTGATTTTCACCTCCCTAACTGAGGGGCACTAAAGCCATTTGTAGTATCCCAATTGCATTCAGCTAACTCAGCATAGTCCAAAGACTGTACCTGGGACCTCCTGGTCTGAACAGCTTAATCTCAAGCTTCATGGTAACTTTACCCACTAAGCTACCAGAGGAGCTCCATAGCACACATCCTGTGATGAAGATGGAATTTTTTAAAAAACTGGGTACATAAGCAGCAGAGAACCACCTACATTTGTAATTATTGGTTTTAGTTCTGCGGAGGCAAATGTTGTATTTTGTTTGTCATATGTTTGATTAGCTTTATTGAATGAGACCCTTCAACTGCTAAAAACATTAAAAAGTATGGCATGAGAAAAGGCTATTTGGCCTGTCAAGTTCAGTAGTCCCACACATCTTGCACAATCTCCCTATTATGAAATATATCCCACTATATCATCTTCTGCAGGAAAGTTGTATATAAATATTCCCTTATTCCCAAAATTGATTCATCCATCTTCACACCCCCTGTCCTGCTGTCCTCCAGACTATTGAACACCATGACAATTAGACATTGGGGTCCAGAGTTCCATTGATTGGCCAAATGTCTCACGATAAAAATGCACAGGAGGAGCAATGAACGGTTTTAAAAATGAAGGAGCCACAAATAAAGCCTTGGAGCCATCTTGTGACGTATGCATAATGATATCCGATAGATGATGGGAAGTTGACATGCTACAAGAACTTGGTGACAAGAGCTTGAATTTATGTGACAGTGTTTTTGAGGAATAGACAGCAGCAGATTTGTGGAGGTTCACTGGATGAGAGAAAATTGCAGCACATGTTGATTAGTTTTAGCCTCTTTCACTTTCCTGCCATTTGATTGATAAGCAACACAGGCACCTGAAGTCATGAAACAATAACTAGTTAGTTGATTCTGTTGTGTGTAGTAAAGTATGGGGGATGGAACGTAAACAAACTGATAACGAAGTTAACAATTAATTTGCATGCAGTGCATATCTGAAAGCAATCACAATTGTAATTCTGGATATTTGAATGTATGTGGATTTGATCATTTAGAAAAAAATGTTTGAGATAAAATCTTATAAAAACAAATCACCCCCCTAAACAAAGTTCCAAATGAACTGAAACTTTGTATTAAAAATAGCAAGGATAAATGGTTAAAATGATAGTAAGACTACCTTAATGAGATTTAGCAGTGTTAACCTATTTAATTGTTATATTATCCATTTTCAGACAGTTACTTGAGCGATTTAAATGCATTTCTTGTGCCAAATCTACAAGGATGTTGACAGGACCGTAAGTAAATACATCTTAATAAGGACCTTTGAAATTGCTTGATATTGTTCTTTAAAAATGGAGTTGATTTGGGGAGCAGGGAAAGAAGTTTGAAATAAATAAGCAGTTTTCCAGTATAAATAAATTGTATACACCTAGCATGATACTAAGAAAATGAAGTATGATGCATTTTCACTGAGAAACTAGAGGGGCAGTTTTCCACTTCCCTGCCCCAGAAGGGTGCATAAATTACAGGCACAATGCAGAAGAAAAATGGATGAAGACCTGTTACACTGGGTCCCTGCTCCGACGTGGCTTGTTTTCATGTTGTAACTTTTATAATTGCGCTGCGCACAGACTTCCTGTTCAGTTTTAATAGCACTTGTCTCCATAGCGCCAGAAACAGGGGACGCAATGTAAATCATATTTAACTTGACGTTAAATGACATCACCTGGGCCTGCAACCAGCTTTTCTCTACTTTCGCTGTTTGCAGAGTCAGTGTCAGGCTGCCCCCATAAAAAGCTGGCACTGTTGAATATTGTGCTGCACTGCAGTGGTTGGTGATTTAAAGGGACAGGCTGAAAGTGTGATGTAAAATTTCTCAGTTTTTCTGTGTTTAACTGCACTTCTCCTGGAGGTCTGCTGTTGGCCAAGGGGTCACTGTGGTCAGGAGTCTTAAGGCGATTTGGGGATTAGTGGGTACACCTTCTACACAATGGCTGTGCCACTCAGAATACCTCTATACTTGGCATATTTGGAGAAACAGAAACAGGATGAGAAAGAGGCAAGTTTGGTTGCCCAAGAATTCAGAGACCAAAGGATGAGGAGGGCACACACTTGGCCTTACTTGGAAAGACATATTTATCTGCACCACAAGAGTTTTCCAGACCTGACTGAAGAACAATCCTTAGGAAGGTGTCGATTCTCCAGGCAAGTGCTATTGAAGGAAGTTGTAAGAAAGCTGGGTTTCAGTATCCTATCAAATATATGCCATGGAACCAGACAAAGCCTTAATTTCCTCCTTTAACTCCTTACTAGGGAATTTGTCTAGGGTTTTACCTCCCAGCGTAGGCCTAGGGATGAATAATGTCTGTCTGGTCTCACCAAACTGTCTTATCTTTAACCCAGTTCGGATCAAAATGAATTTAATTCATTAACCCTTAATTTGATTACCCTCAAGCTGCTGAGTGAGTGAATTCACTCTTGCTAATCATCAAGGAAGAAGCCAGACCACAAGTCATGCACTAAATATTATTTATTGGTCACAAGTCACAACTTAAAGTTAAAGTTGGGTATGCAAACACTTTGTAGACATGTATAAATGCAATCAGAAGAATCTAGCAGTCGAGCAGCAAATCATTATTGGACAGAGTTACTTAACAAAATGAGTAGCAAAGGTTATATGGACAAATCAATGTATCACTGTAACGCTAACAGATGATGAGTATTAACTATAGCAATGACCAGAGTCTGAGGTTATAAATTGATGCGATTACTTTAAGAGTGCATCCTTAGATAGCTGACAAATTAACAGCTTAGTACAGCCAGTAGCAGTACAGAAATAGCTCAAGACTACGTGTGTGATTAACAACGTTCAGAGCTTACACAATCGTGACTTTACAAGCGTTATGGTTGAGTCGATCGCTTTCCTTTCCTTGCATGCATGTGTTAGCTTCTGGAGCATTGAGTCAACAAACACCCCCTTTTGGCAGCAAGGTAATTCATTCTACTTGAATCGTCAGTTCCTTACCTAAGGAAAGATATACTTGCCTTAGAGACAGTGCAACGAAGGTTCATTAGATTGATTCCTGGGATGAAAGGGTTGTCCTATGTTTCCCCTGGTTGGAGAGTCTTGAACTAGGGGGCATAGTCTCAGGATAAGGGGTTGGCCATTTACGACTGAGATGAGGAGGAATTTCTTCACTCAGAGGGTTGTGAATCTTTGGAATTTTCTACCCCAGAGGGCTGTGGATGCTCAGTCGTTGAGTATATTCAAGACTGAGATTGATAGATTTTTGGACTCTAAGGGAATCAAGGGATAAGGGGATCGGGCAGGAAAGTGGAGTTGAGGTCGAAGATCAGCCATGATCTTATTGAATGGCGGAGCAGGCTCGAGGGGCCATATGGCTTACTCCTGCTCCTATTTCTTATGTTCTTAGTTTCCAACTGAACTCACCTTATGCACAATTGAAGATATCTGAGCTGGCTTCACTCTCACCTTTCTCTGATCTCGATCACGGTAAGTGACACTTTTCTCTGCCTGTAACTGGTTAGTACAGCCTCACAAGAGAACTAGATGTATTACTCCTTGTTCTAATATGCTGCAACTGTAAAGGTACCTTTCTGCATGTGCTAGATAAAGGTTCTTACAGAACAAAGACTATCTAAGTGAACTAACAGAGAGACTGCTACTTCTACGAAGACAAAGAGACACAGTTTACTCTCTCTAGAGAAAGATTACTGTAGATTGTCTACTACTGCTGGCACTACTGACTACTGATTATCTAACACTGGTCGACCTGAGGGCGCAGGGGAACCCTCTATTTTTATGTGTAAATTTTAAAGGGGCTCTCCCTGCATTCACTTAACCAATCAGGATGACACCGGTCTTGCATGACCCGTTTTCCATTTTGGATCGCCCCAGCGTTTCACTCGCCACATACTGACCTCGCACAACACAACGTGGCGCTAACTGGCATGAAGGCCCCCTCGCTGGCGCGATTCCTGGCACCAAGCTGTACTTACAGGTTAGTTGCTGCTTTAGTATTTCTGGCTACTGCTTAACTTCTAGGCATTTTTTGTTGTGTTCGATCACTCTGGAAAGTTCATTTTGTCTTCACAGAGAGAGGTTTTGATGCTCTTGCACTGATGCTGCTTTTTCCCTCACAAATTGTCTGGCTGCAGACATGGGTGGTCTCATGGAGCTGCCTTTGGGGCTGGAGGATGAGGGGGAGCAGCAAAGAAGGCACCACAGAGCAGGAGCAGCTGCCAGAAGAGGGAGAAGGGGGTAGGCTCTGAACAGGAGGCTATATCCACAGAGGGTCTTCAGGGAGCACTTCTCTTACCTCAACTTCACTGAGGAGCAATATATGAGGCGCCTTTGCTTCACCAAGGATGCTGTCACCGAGCCACGTCACCTGCTGCAGCCACAGCTCCTGCTTTAAACCAGGGCATGGACAGCACTGCCTGTGGCTGTCAAGATCACCGTCGCCCTCAACTTTAAGCCATAGGCTCCTTTCAGGCTGCAACAGGTGACATCAGCAACATCTCACAGTTTGCAGTCCACCGATGTATCAAAAAGGTCACTGAGGCTCTCTACACCAGGACAAACACCTACATCTCCTTCCCTATTGGCAGGCTTCCCCAGGGTGTAGGGTGCCATTGACTGTACACACGTTGCTTTGCATGGTCTCTTTCACCAGTCTGGCATCTTTATCAATCGAAAGGGATTCCACTCCCTAACGTACAGCTGGTTTACAACCCTAGGCAGTGCATCATGTAGGTCTTTGCCCTCTATCCCGGCAGCAGTACCAACTCTTTTATCCTGCACCAGTCCTCTGTGCGGCCTTTATTCCAATCAGGCCACCAAATTACAGGCTGGCTACTGGGCGACAAGGGATATCTCCCCCGGACATGGCTCATGACTCCAGTCGGGAACCCGCGCTAAGTTGCAGTGTAGGCATACAACGTGAACCATGCTGCCAGGAGGAACATTATCGAGTAAACTATCGGTGTGCTCAAGCAAAGCTTCTACTGCCTGGACTGTTTCGGAGCAACTTTGCAGTACAAACCTAAGCTGGTATCCAGATTTTTTGTTGTCTGCTGCATGCTCCACAACTTTGCCATCATGAGTGACCAGCCCTTACCACTGCCTCGGCAGCAACAAGTATATGAGGAGGAGGAGAGGAGGAGGAGACCAGAGTCCCTATCTGCTTGAGCTCTCAGAGACATGCTCATCGAGGAGTTCTTCAACCTAATTAGCCCTCCCATTTCCCATTCACCAACAGTCCCACAATCCTTACCATTCTTCTTGCATCCATTATCTGATTACCTTCTTTCACTCCAAACTTAATGTTCTTGCCATCACTTCACTACAAAGACATATACCAACACCATCTCCAAATCAACAAACAAATTTATCAAACAAATTATGTCAGCATCAAACAAAAATGACTAATCACCCTTGTGTAAGCCCTTAGTTGCCTGTCTTGTATGCTTGTTTTCCGATCCTGGTGTTCCTATGAGGTGCTTACTCAATGGCTACAGTTTGGAAGGTGGAAGTCTAATGAGCTTCCATTGAGGACACTTCAGATGGCTTTGGAGGATGACCTCGAGAGCTCTGGGCCTAGAGGGCCCGGCTGCAGACTGCAGTATTTTGGCACGGGCTGGAGCAGTCTGGACTGGCTGGATGAGTGGCACCAACAATTGCACTGGCAGAATGTCTGGTAGAGGAGCAGGCACTCTGTCATGGAGCCAAGACCACTCTCCTGGGTGGCTCCTCAACACTCCTAAGCCTCGTCTGGAGATCACATTGCAGGAGTGATGTGGTGGCCTGGAAGCCCCTTTCAACCATGGCCCCCAAAGACAAGGTGGCAGCCCCATGAGCTTCCATGGCACCAATGGGCCATACTTAGTGTCATCTGCAAACTTGAATATAGTTTTTCATCCAAGTCATTAATATATATAAAAACAGAACATGCTGGAAAAGCTTAGCAAGTGAGGAAGCATCTGTGGAGAAAGAAACAGATTTAACATTTCAGGTCAAAGACCTTTTGTCAGAAATTCTGAGCTTCTCCAGCATTTTCTGTTTCTATTTCAGATTTCCAGCATCTGCAGTATTTTGCTTTTCATTAATATATATGGTGAAAAGCTGAGGCCCCAGTACAGATCCCTGGGAACATCACTTGTCACATCCTGTCAATCAGAGAATGTTCCCTTCACCCCTTTTCTCTTTCTCCTACCTCCCTACCAATTACCAACCCAAGTCACAAGGTTCAATTCCATATGCTTTGATTTTTGATAATCTCTTGTGCAGAACAATATTGAATGCCTTCAGAAAGCACATATGGATAACATCCATAGGCACTCCACTATCCACCATGCCAGTGACCTCAAAACATTCTCCCAATGATTGTGGGCAGCCTTTGCCTATAAGCAGAGCACATTCATGTAGATGTTGATCCATGTTAGAGACGATGAAACAACATCCTGAACCATTCCCTGGCCCTGACTGCTCCCATGAACCTGTGTAGTGGTTTTTCAAGCACAACTCTTTTAGACTGACCTGTCAAGAGCTTTGTATAGGGAACAATTGACCCCCATTAGCAATGTCACATGCAGCTTTTGTGGAATAAAGGTGTGCTGCAGAAAGGGAACAATGATAGGTTTGGCAAGCAGTAAGGAGGACTGTAAAACACTTCTGGAGGAAATAGACAGTTTAGCAGAATGGGCATTGAGGTGGCAGATACAACTTAATGCAGAGAAGTATAAGATGGTGCATATTGGAAGGAAAATCAAGGAATGGGAGTACACAAACAATGGAAAAATGCTTAACAGTGTGGAAGAACAGAGAGATCTAGGGGTGCAAGTACATATTTCGCTGAAATTGTAAATACAGGCAAATGAAGCCATTAAAAAAAATCAGTAGCAGTTTGGATTTTGTGGATTGGGGGATAGAGTCCAGGGGAGGTTGTGATACGTTTGTACAGGGTTGGCTATGCCAAAGTTGAGAGTACTATATAGAACTTGCTACCATATGGAGTAGTTGGGGCGAATAGCAGAGCATTTAAGGGGAAGCTAGATAAGTGCATGAGGGAGAAAGGGAAAGAAGGATATGTTGATAGGGTGAGATCAAGTAAGGTAGGAGGAGGCACATGAGGAGCATATACACTGGCATAGACCAGTTGGGCAGAATGGTCTGTTTCTGTGCTGTCAAATTCTATATGTAATTCCACATATGCAATTTTGGGTGCCTCATTCGAGCACATACCCATTATCCTTACTCTGTCTTCAACCACCTAACCAATCTCCTAACCAAGTCAATAATTTGCCTTCAATTCCATGAGCTTTAATTTTAGCTAACAGTCTCTTATGTAGAACCTTATCGAATGCCTTCTGGAAGTCCACATAAACAACATCCATAGACATTCCCCTGTCTACTACTTCAGTTACTTCCTCAAAAAATTCAATTAGGGTTATTAGACATGACCTACCCTTTACAAATCCACAATAGTTCTCCCTAATTACTAATTAGCTCAAATTTCTCTAAGTGCTCAGTCACTCTGTCCTTAATTATAGTTTCCAATAACTTCCCCACAACAGATGTTGGACTAACATGTCTATAATTTCCTGGTTTCTCTCTCATACTTTTCTTAAATAATGGAATTACATTTGCAATTTTCCAGTCTAAAGGGACAATTCCTGAATCAAAAGAGCTTTGGAAGATTATGGCTAAAGCATCTGCAATTTCCTCACTTACTTCCTTTAAAACCCTGGGGTGCTATTATTTTTTATCATAATGTTTTCTTGCTTACATTAACTTTGGTGAGCTCCAGTCCTTGATTCATTATTGGTTTCCCTGGAATGCCAAGTATATTTTCCACTTCCTCTACTGTGAAGATTGACAAACAGAATTTATTCAATTTATGAAATTTCCTCATTTTTATTTGCAATATTACCCGCATCTGCTTTTAAAGGGCCCATATTACCCTTAACTATTCTTTTTCTTAAAATATAAATGTAATTATAATTGTTAATCTTGATATCCCTCGCAAGTTTCTTTTCATAGTCCCTTTTTGCAGCTCTTACTATATTTTTTGTCTTCCTTTGCTGTTCTATCTCTCCCAGTCCCCTGGATCTACACTATTCTTTGCTCTTTCCTTCAGTTTTATGTTATCTCTCACCACTTTTGTCGATCATGGCTGTTTTATTTGGTAAGTTGCATTTAAGCCAGTTTCTGAGAACAATACGTCATGGAGCCAATCAGGGAACAGGCTATTTTAGATTTTGTATTGTGTAATGAGACAGGGTTAATTAGTAATCTGACAGTAAAGGATCCTCTGGGGAAGAGTGATCATAATATGAAAGAATTTCACATTAAGTTTGAGAGTGAAATACCTAAGTCCAAAACTAGAATCTTAAACTTAAACAAAGCCATTACAAAGGTATGAGGGGCAAGTTGGCTACGATAGATTGGGAAATTAGATTAAAAGGTATGACGGTAGTTAAGCAATGGCAAACATTTGAAGAAGTATTTCAATATTCTCAAGGAATATATATTCCATTGAGAAATAAAAACTCCACGGGAAAAGTGATTCATCCGTGGTGAACTAAAGAAGTTAAGGATAGTATTAGATTAAAAGAAGAGGCTTATAATATTGCTAAGAAGAGTAGTAAGCCTGAGGATTGGTAGAGTTTTAGAAACCAGCAAAGGATAAAATAAATTGATAAAAAGAGAGAAAATAGAATATGAAAGTAATCTAGCAAGAAACATAAAAATGGATTGTAAGTGCTTCTACAAGCATGTAAAAAGGAAGATAGTAGCAAAAGTACACGTTGGTCCTTTAGTGGCTGAGACAGGAGAAATTATAATGGGGAATAAGGAAATGGCAGAGACGTTAAATATTTTTTATCTAACTTTTCAGTAAAAGAAACAAAAAGCATACCATAAATAGTGGGGAACCAAGGGGCTAATGAGAGTGAAGAACTTAGTCATTAAGACCAGTAGAGAAAAAGTACCGGAGAAACTAATGGGACTAAAAGCCGATAGATCTCCTGGACCTGATGGCCTAGATCCTAGGGTTCTAAAAGAGGTGGCTGCAGAGATAGTGGTTGCATTGGTTGTGATCTTCCAAAATTCCCTAGATTCTAGAACGGTCCCAGTGGATTGGAAGGTAGCAAATGTAACCCCGCTATTCAAGAAAGGAAGGAAAGAGAAAACAGGGAACTACAGACCAGTTAGCCTGTCATCAGTCGTTGGGAAAATGTTGGAATCCATTATTAAGGAATTGGTAACATGGCACCTAGAAAATCATAATATGATTAGGCAAAGTCAACACAGTTTTATGAAAGGGAAATCATGTTTGACAAATTTATTAGAGTGTTTTGAGGATGTAATTAGCAGGCTAGATAAAGCGGAACCAGTGGATATAGTATATTTGGATTTTCAAAAGGCATTCAATAAGGTGCTATATAAAAGGTTGCTAACAAGATTAGGGTTCATGGGGTTGGGGGTAATATATTAGCATGGATAGAGGATTGGTTAATGGACAGAAAACAGAAAGTAGGGATAAACGGGTCATTTTCAGGTTGGCAGGTTGTAACTAGTTGATTGCTGCAAGGATCAGTGTTTGAGCTTCAGCAATTTACAATCTATATTAATGACTTAGATGAAGGGACGAGTGTAGCATATCCAGGTTTGCTGATGATACAAAGTTAGGTGGGAAAGTAAGGTGGAGGACACAAAGAGTCTGCAAAGGGATATAGACAGGTTAAGTGAGTGGGCAAGAAGGTAGCAGATGGAGTATAATGTGGGGAAATGCGAGATTATACACTTTGGTAGGAAGAATAGAAAAACAAAATAATTTTTAAATGGTGAGAAACTATAAAATGTTGGTGTTCAGTGGGATTTGGGTATCTGCGTACAAGAAACACAAAAAGTTAGCTTGCCGGTACAGCAAGCAATTAGGAAGGCAAATGGCATGTTGGCCTTTATTGCAAGGGGGTTGGAGTACAAGAGTAAGGAAGTCTTACTACAATTGTACAGGGATTTGGTGAGACCTCACCTGCAATACCGTGTATAGTTGTGGTCTCCTTATCTAATGAATGATATACTTGCCTTAGAGGCCGTGCAACAAAGGTTCACTAGATTGATTCCTAGGATGACAGGGTTGTCCTATGAGGAGAAATTGAGTAGAATGGGCCTATACTCTCTGCAGCTCTAGAGTTTAGAAGATTGAGAGGTGATCTCATTGAAACATACAAGACTCTGAGGGGGCTTGACAAGGTAGATGCTGAGAAGTTGTTTCCCTTGACTGGAGAGTCTAGAACTAGGGGGCATAGTCTCAGGGTAAGGAGTTGGCCATTTACGACTGAGATGAGGACGAATTTCTTCACTTAGAGGGTTGTGGATCTTTGGAATCCTCTACCCCAGAGGGCTGTGGATGTTGAGTCGTTGAGTATATTCAAGGCTGAGATAGATAATACTTTTAGACTCAAGGGCAATCAAGGGATATGGGGATCGGGCGGGAAAGTGGAATTGAGGTCGAAGATCAGCCACAACTTTAAAAGGGGTACAGGAACACAGAGATCTGGGGGTATATGTGCACAAATCGTTGAAGGTAGCAGGGCAGGTTGAGAAAGTGGTTAAAAAAGCATACGGGATCCTGGGCTTTATAAAACACTGGTTCGGCCACAACTGTAGTATTGTGTCCAGTTCTGGGCACCGCACTTTAGGAAAGATGTGAAGGCCTTAGAGAGGATGCAGAAGAGATTTACTAGAATGATTCCAGGGACGAGGGACTTTAGATATGTGGATAGACTGGAGAAGCTGGGATTGTTCTCCTTGGAACAGAGAAGGTTGTAAGGAGATTTGATAGAGGTATTCAAAATCATGAAGGGCCTAGAAAGAATAGATAGAGAGAAACTGTTCCCATTGGCAGAAGGGTCAAGAACCAGAGGACATAGATTTAAGATGATTGGCAAAAGAACCAAAGGTGACATGAAGGAAAAACTTTTGTACACAGCGAGTGGTTAGGAACGCACTGCCTGAGGGGGTGGTGGAGGCAGATTCAATCATGGCCTTCAAAAGGGAACTGGATAAGTACTTGAAAGGAAAAAATTTGCAGGGCTATGGGGATAGGGTGGGGCAGTGGGACTAGCTGGAATGCTCTTGCATAAAGCCAGCGTAGATTCGATGGGCCAAATGGCTTCCTTCCGTGCTGTAGCCTTTCTATGATTCTAAGATCTTATTGAATGACTGAGCAGGCTTGAGGGGCCGTATGGCCTACTCATGCTCCTACTTCTTATGTTCTTCTGTTCTAAGTAGAGCTCTTGCCCCGTAGTGGTATATGCTGGTCCTGTATTAAGCTAAATTCTTTTTTGAACACCTCCCACTATCCATCTGTAGTTTTACCCGCTATCAGTTTTGACCAGTTTGCTGTCATTAGTCTCTGTCTCATCCCGTTAAAGTTAGCCTTACCAAAATCTAGGACCTTAGTAACTGTTACATTTCTCCTTTTCAAACCTAATATTGAATTCAATCATATTATGATCACTGTTAGATAAATGTTCCTGAACTGTTAGATTATTAACTAGGTCTGGCTCATTACTCGTTGCTAAATCTAGTATGCCTGCCCTCTTGTTGGTTCTCTGTGAATAGTGCCATGGGAGTGTGCTAGTAATATATTAAAAATGGTATACCATTGTTACCTCCAGATTCGATTATTCCAATGCTCTCCTGGCCGGCCTCCCATCTTCCACCCTCTGTAAACTTGAGCTCATCCAAAACTCTGCTGCGGGTACCCTAACCCACACCAAGTCACACTCACCCATCACCTCAGTGCTTGCTGACCTACACTGGCTCCCAGTCCACCAGTGCCTTGATTTTAGAGACGAAGAAGTTTAGGGAAGGAATTTCAGAGCTTAGGGCCTAGATGGCTGAAGGCATGCACGCCGATGGTGGGCGAAGGGAGTGGAGGATGCACAAGAGGCATCTTGGAGGAACTCAGAGTTCTTGGAGGGTTTTAGGGCTGGAGGAGTTTACAAGGGCAGGATTCTTCTCTCTCGGCAAAGTACTAGTGAGGCGAAACTTTCACCAACCCTCCGACTCTGCCCCAACCCTAACCCATTTCCCTGAGTTGAGGACCATATATTTATGGCGTTATTCCTGCTGCCAAGAAGGAGCCCGCCCGTCAGTGCCCAGCCACAAATATCTGGCAGTGCTATAGTGAGACCACCAGGTACTTCAAGGGATCGAGCAGCCTCAAAGATCAACAGAGCTTTGGCAGAGACCAAGATCGACACAGATGAGTGAGTGAGGGCCTATATGAAAGGACAGGAGGCCTCTACTACAACACCAATTTGCATTTAAACAGCGCCTTTAACATAGGAAAACATTCACAGGAGCACAATCAGAAAAAAATTGACACCGAGCCAAAGAAGGAGATATCACGACATTTGATTAAAGCTTGGTCAAAGAGGCAGATTTTAAAGAGGGTCGTAAAGGAGGAGCGAGGCGAAGAAGTTTAGGGAAGGAATTCCAGAGCTTCGGGCCTAGATGGCTGAAGGCATGCCCGCCGATGGTGGGGCGAAGGGAGTGGGGGATGCACAAGAGGCATCTTGGAGGAACTCAGAGTTCTTGGAGGGTTTTAGGGCTGGAGGAGTTCACAAAGATAGGGATGGGGGAGGCATGGTGGGATTTGAACACGAGGATGAGAATTCTAAAATCAAGGCATTGGTGGATTGGGAGCCAGTGTAGGTCAGCAAGCACTGACGTGATGGGTGAGTGTGACTTGGTGTGGGTTAGGGTACCCGCAACAGAGTTTTGGATGATCTCAAGTTTACAGAGGGTGAAAGATGAGAGGCCGGCTAGGAGAGCATTGGAATAATCGAATCTGGAGGTAACAAAAGCATGGATGAGGGATCCAGTAGCAGATGAGCTGAGGCAGGGGTAGAGTATATAATGGGCGATGTTAGGGAGGTGGAAGTCGACGGTCTTGGTGATGGAGAGGATTATGGGGTCAGAAACTCAACTCGGGGTCAGAAACTCAACTCAGGGTCAAATAGGACGTGAAGGTTGCAAACAGTCTGATTCAGCCTGAATCAGTGGCCAGGGAGGGGGAACGAATCAGTGGCGAGGGAACGGAGTGTTTGACGGGGGCCGAAGACATGGTTTTGGTCTACCCAGTGTTTAATTGGAGGAAATTGTGGCTCATCCAAGACTGGATATTAGACAAGTAGTCTGACAACACAGAGGCAGTGGAGGGGTCGAGCGAGGTGGCCTTCAGCTTTCATTCCCTAATTTTGGGTCCACTACTGCAGCTCACCACCACCCCCCCCCCCCCCCCCACTCCTCCACTTGCATGTGGCAGGCGGATAAAGAGAAATCGAGGAATAGGCCTCACCGCCAGATTTTGCTCATTCTCGCACACTATCCCATTGTATTTTATGCAGGATCCTAGATAAGAATCCAGCCATAGATATCAGTGCTCTGGAAATCACACTCCAACATCACACCTTGTCTAAAGCTAATTTCTGAATCACACTTAATATTAGAGTCACAACGTCTGTAACTTTTTAATTAAACTTCCCACAATCAAAGCCAAGGTACTGATCTGCAGCCTGCCCTGAGCATTCATTTCAACAACACAACACTGCAGGAGTAATTACACCTATAGGTTTCAAGGGCACACACGTATACTTTAACAGAATAATACATCACATTTTACATGGTGGAATGCTTCTTATAAAACACTTCATCTGATTTGCATTGAGTAGCACTATGGGAGATTCACTAGTAACTGTAAAATATGCTTAAGATTTGCTCTGGTGTAATGGCAGGAATTTCTCATGATTGGCCTTCATTGGTCTAAATAAAATGTGTTATATATTTTATCACAATTGAATTATTTAGCTGTAACTTTTAGAAGTAGCTGTGAACTGCCAAAATAAATTAAGAAAGTACCTGCATTTATATAGCACCTTTCATAACCTCAGGACATCCGAAAGCGCTTCACAGGCAATGAAGCACTTTTGAAGTGTGGTCACTGTTGTAATGTAGGGAAAGTAGTATACTTGATATACTTTAATATTGTAAAAATAATGCTGTATTCGTAAAGAACTAACATTTCTCAAATTGTTGCCTTTCAGACACCTTATCACCATTGCTGCTTCAGCTCTGCATCCTAGAGTCCGCCCAACCACTGCACCTGAATTAGACTCTCTGAAACAACAGAAGAGGTATGAATGGATCATGCAGTTTCTGAGAATAGAATTGAGTTTACATTGTGTTGCAACAACTTCCACTCATTCTGGTACTGGGTTTGAATTTAGCCCAGACTGTTGGGGATGGAAGTTAGCTTTCTGATGGCTTTTAAGATCCTTGGTTGAAATGCCTTTAGGTAGTTTTGGTCAGGTTTATGATCAGCACAAATTCACAACACAAGAATGCTGTTACCATGACACCGCTTGTCAAATCTTACTCAATGAGTGTGAAAAATGGAAATATCACATTAGTAGAGTATGTTTTTTCTGTTGTGCCACTCCTCCATTTTCATTCTAGGTGCTGATATTTTGTCTTTTAGAATAGGACTTACCATCATTCTTTAAAATCATTTAAAATCTATTTTGTATTGAGTTGTCCTGACTTTAATGAGATTTTGTTTTATTCCATAGGTGTTATTTTATAACTCTTAATTGCTTTGGAAAGGTCTGCCACTGGAAATTTTAAAAAGGCCTATTGTATTGAAAGGCCTGTTGATGATAGCATGGGCTTCCAATGAGGAATTTCTGACTAACTCACTTGACTTTTTTTTAACTACAAAGTATTCTCCAGTCTCAGCAAATTGGCTTGACATGGCTGACTTATGTATGGAAAATGAGCGCAGCAACAAGAATGTTGTAGGCGCAGGAAGTATTAAGACCACTCCTTAAAGAATTACAGGCTGAGCTACATCGTGAATTGGCTTATAGAACCAGGAAATGACATTCAGCCTTACACAATTTCCAGAATTGCCCTCCGGCAGGCTTGGTCTCAAGCTTTGTATCAAGTGATATTCCTTGCCATGAGATCAGGGCTTTCCAGTTACCAACTGGTACTTCGGAGAATTATGTTCCATTTTTCTTTGAGATAGTCTTTGAGTTTGTGTGTAATAAACAAAACAAAACTAATACAGCAGTTGACACACATGGTACAATATTATCTCAACTCAGATTATCAGCCCTGCCATCTGTCACTTCCCACCGTGCCAACATCTGTTAGTTTGAAAAAAAAACAATTGGCAACAACGGTTAACTGTATGTGTAGTTATGTGTAACTGTACACGTTATAAAAACATAACTCGTTTTGGAATTTGTTTTGAAGACTTTGTACATATTGAGTTAATAAACTGCTTAAGCTTCACTTTCACGGTTTATGCCATTTCAGCCTTTCTTCATGGATAAGTTTATTGACAGTGGGGAAGAGAAACTGTAGCAATTAAATGCAGTCATTAAAAACTATTTGAAAAATACACAGTGAAAAATTAATTTACAGAGCTTTACAGTTTATTGCAAAAATTTACTTAACAAAAATTAAATTTCAGCAAGAGGATGGGTTTGGGTAGGAATGTGGGATGTGATTACCACTGACCCTGTGGATCTGTCGCAGAGCCCTGGCCACTGCAGGAGACTACTAGCCATTGGCAAACAAAGGAGAAACATTACCTAAAAACCCCTCTGAGTATTGCATTAGCTGATTTTTGAAGGAAATAAATAAACCTTACAGTCCTGTAGGATTGTGGTGGGGTGGGGAATGGGTAGACTGGAGGTAACGAGCTAAAGGCCTAGCAGATCATTTCCAGAGTCCCAGCATCAACACAATGAGGAGAGGCATCTTTTTAAAGACATTGATTTGGAGTCACATAGGAAGGTAGAGGACAGGAAAAGACTATTATGGTCTAATCAGCAAGTCAGTGTTGGACACGCACATTGAGGGTAATTTTGACTTTGGGTGATAGTGTAAAATGGGCGATATTGATTCAGACGGCCGTTATACATCTCTCCCCTGAAGCCAATGGAAACAAAAATCGGGAGAGATGTATAACAGGCAGCTGAATAAATATTGCCCATTTTACAGTATTATCCAAAGTCAAAATTATCCACCATTGACTTGAATAAAAAATCAAAGAATAAACAGTCAGTGACAGGGAGAAAAAGGGAGAGGAAAATAAGTGCGAGCCCTGTGCCTTCGACATAAATTATTTACTATTATTTAGTATATACAGACTCAGCATATAATTCCAGCCATCTTGGAACATTGTCATCACCAACATGCAAAACACATAGACCACCAGATAGTGGGCATGATTCAACGATGTGGTACACGGTTTGTATTTGTGCACAAGAACATTTGTTGTTACAAAGGCTCCATAGATAATCCAAATCATAGTCACCTCTTCAAAAAATTCAATCAGGTTTGTCAGGCACGACCTACCTTTCACAAATCCATGCTGGCTCTCACTAATTAACTGAAAATTCTCGAGGTGTTCAGTCACCCTATTCTTAATTATAGACTCCAGCAATTTCCCCACAACAGATGTTAGGCGAACTGGTCTATAATTCCCCGGTTTCTCTCTCCTTTCTTTAAAAGTGGAGTGAAATGTGCAATTTTCCAATCCAGAGGGACAGTTCCTGAATCTAGAGAACTTCGAAAGATTATAGTTAGGGTATCTGCAATCTGCTCACCTACTTTCTTTAAAACCCTAGGAAGGAAACCATCTGGTCCTGGGGATTTGTCACTCTTTAGTGCTATTATTTTCTTCATTACTGTTGCTTTACTTATGTTAATTTTATCGAGTCCCTGTGCCCGATTCAATATACGTTTTCTTGGGATTTCCGGCATGCTATCCTCTTTTTCTACTGTAAATACTGACGCAAAGTAATTGTTCAACATGTCCGCCATTTCCCCATTGTCAATGACAATATCCCCACTTTCAGTTTTTAAGGGGCCAACACTGCTCCTGACCACCCTCCTTTTCCTAATATAACTATAAAAGTTCTTTGTATTGGTTTTGATATCTCTTGCAAGTTTCTTTTCATACTCTCTTTTTGTAGCTCTTACTATCTCTTTTGTGACCCTTTGTTGATCTTTGTGTCTTTCCCATTCGCCAGGATCTGTGCCATGTTTTCCCTTTTTGTATGCCCTTTCCTTACGTCTTATACTGTCCCTTACCTCTTTAGTTGTCCATGGCTGTTTTTTTTGGCAAGTAGAGTTCTTGCCCCTCAGGGGTATAAACTGGTTCTGTATCTCGTTAAATGTTTCTTTAAACATTTCCCACTGATCATCAGTCGTTTTACCCATTAACAGATTTGCCCAGTTTACTGTGGACAGTCTCTGTCTCATCCCATTGAAGTCGGCCTTACCCAAGTCTAGAATCTTAACATCTCACTCACTTTTTTCCCTTTCAAACCTTACATTGAACTCGATCATGTTATGATCGCTATTGGATAGATGTTCATGCACAGTTAAGCTGTTAACTAAATCTAGTATGGCTTGCCCCCTTGTTGCCTCTAGGAAATACTGCTGTAGAAAACTATCCCGAACACACTCAAGAAATTCACTACCTTTCTGACAGTTGCTAGTCTGCTTTCCCCAATCTATGTGAAGGTTAAAGTTCCCCATTAAGACCACTATGCCTTTCTTACACGCTTGTCTAATCTCTGCATTTATAGAATCTAGCACTTCAGAGCTGCTGCCAGGGCTCCTATATACAACTCCCACTATAGTCTTAGATCCTTTCCTATTCCTCATTTCAACCCATAAGGTCTCTGTTGGCTGCTTACCTCTCATTATATCCTCCTTTGTCATTGAATTGATTTAATCTCTAATCACTAAGACTACTGCTCCCCCTCTTCCATTTTCCCTATCTCTCCTGTAGACCTTATAACCCGGTTCGCATCCTGCAGCCATGTCTCAGTAATAGCTATCATGTCATACCCTCCAATTTGAATTTGAACCTGTAATTCATTTAATTTATTCCTTATACTCCGTGCATTTGTATATAGAACTCTTAGTTGGGCCACACACCCGAGCCTGACCTTCAGCTTTGATGCTGGGATAATCGCCTTACGCCTTCTAGTTTTCACTTTATCTGTAGTGTCTAAAGTACACTTTCTTTCCGCTGCTCTACGCTTTTCCCTTTCACTTGTTCTTGAACAACTGTTTGTACTATTTGTATTGTAAATTTCCCCTGGGTCTTCCCCTCTCTTGCTGTTCTCAACTTTACTCCCTTCTGACTCCCCGCTCAGGTTCCCATCCCCCTGCCACTCTAGTTTAAACCTTCCCCAACAGCACTAGCAAACACCCCCGTGTGGACATTGGTCCCGGTCCTGCTCGGGTGTAACCCGTCCCGCTTGTACAGATCCCACCTTCCCCAGAACCGGTCCCAATGTCCCATGAATCTAAATCCCTCCCTCCTACACCATCCCTGCAGCCATGCATTCATCCTGTCTATTCTCCTGTTCCTATACTCACTAGCACGTGGCACTGGTAGTAATCCTGAGATCACTACCTTTGAAGTCCTGCTTTTTAATTTATCTCCTAACTCCTTGAATTCACCTTGCAGGACCTCATCCCTTTTTTTACCTATGTCGTTGGTACCGATATGGACCACGACTACTGGCTGTTCACCCTCCCCCTCCAGAATGCCCTGCAGCCGTTCCGTGACATCCTTGACCCTAGCACCAGGGAGGCAACATACCATCCTGGAGTCACGTTTACGGCCGCAGAAACGCCTATCTGTTCCCCTTAAAATTGAATCCCCTATCACTATAGCCCTGCCACTCTTCTTCCTCCCCTCCTGTGCAGCAGAGCCACCCGTAGTGCTCCGAACCTGGCTCTTGCTGCTTTCCCCTGATAAGCCATCTCCCCCAACAGTATCCAAAGCAGAATATCTGTCTGAGAGGGAGATAGCCCCAGGGGACTCCTGCTCTACCTGCCTTGTCCTTTTACTCGCCCATTTCCTTTCTGCCTGCGTAATCTTTACCTGCGGTGTGACCACCTCACTGAACGTGCTGTCCACGATAGTCTCAGCATCACGGATGCTCCACAGTGAGTCCACCCGCAGCTCCAGCTCCGAAATGCGGTTTGCCAGTAGCTGCAGCTAGACACACTTCCTGCACACATGGTCACCAGGGACACTGGTAGCGTCCATGACTTCCCACATAGTGCAGGAGGAGCATATCACGGGTGCGAGCTCTGCTGCCATGACTTGCCTTAGATTTACACTGCGCTCACCTCTCAGACTCTCCTCCCGCTCTCGGTCTCTCCTTTTATACTGTCCTCACCTCTCGGACTCTCCTGCCTCACCTACGACGTCGCACAGTAGTTGTTTCTTGTTGCATGTCTGCTGCTGCTTCTATCCCCACTCTCTGCTGCTCAGGTCCGCTGCCACTCTGCGGAAAAAGTTAGGAAAAGCAAGGCAAAGCAGCACCTCCTTCCCCCACTTCACCGAACTCCCACACTTACCAAACTCTGAAGTGTTCACTCTGTGCTCAGCTGCACTCCGTAATAAGGAAAAGACAAAGGAATCAGGAAAGGTTGACCAGACTGGGTGTCTCAAAGCGAGACATGCCATTGGTGGATAGAGCAAATCAATATAAAGAGTAAATTTAAAACAATTTATCAAGAAAAACATTCTTATTTGAAAGAAAGCTTATCTTGAATTGTAGTTAAGGGAGAAAACATGATTTTTTTTCCCCCCTAATGCTAATCCAAACAGATAGGGGCAGAGTGTCAGAAAAAAATAATAAATGTGCAGCACATGGTGAGATTGATGCCCAGCCCAAGTAAAGGAGAGGAGCAGGTTCATGCTTGGAAATTTCAATGCTGACATCGGACAAGCTTTAGAAACATCTTGAGATTTGCTTAACCTTAGGCTTAGCATCTCTCAATGAAGTAAGTCTTTGGGAGAAAAAAGGCAACCTGGTGAACCTCACGCTGAGCCCCACTAGTGGGGCACTCTGCATTGTTTGAGAACCTGTGATCGGAAGGTCACCACACTACCTTTTCAAATTGATGTAAAAATAATACACTACTTAATGGATTACTTAAGTGCCTTAAATGTTGATGCCTTAAATATATCATATTGAACATTTTTTTATGACTAACTGCTGACTTCTCTACTATTTCTTTCTTTCTTTGTAGTCTTTATAATGATTACTATGACAGCCATGTGAACAGAAATTCTAATCGGCCTTGCGGCGGCAGTCACACTGTCACCGGCCCAGTTGGCAGGCGCAATAACCGGAATCTGAATCTTCAGACAGTGTATCAGTACGGCGACCCTAATCCAATGTACAGGAGGGTAAATACTCTGATTAATAACAATTATTTCACTTCCCTTGCAAAAGGACATTTTAAAATGTGATATCCTTATTTTGTAATACATATGTGTATATTTTTTAAGATTATTATCGAAGGTACTTTTTGTTGACTTCATTTAGAATTTTCCTTACAAACGTGTAACTAAAACCTTGGCATTAAATGTACTTTAACTCTTTGGATAAATAATTGCTGAGATTATCAAATCTAGATTTTTGCTCAATCTTCATGTACAATAATGCTTCACCATGCAATAAGAGGGAGAACATAGTGTCTCTCAGAGATCTGTTTTATTCTGGGCCCATCTTTGTTCAGTGCTCTTCCCTATCCCATTGTTTATAAGAACCTTATTCTGAATCATACTTCAGTTCTTTTGCACCTAAAGTTTGAAGCAGTCCTTGCTATTTATGCGCAGGAAAAAGTTTATACGGACCGTTTCATTGGCGAATTCACATTTTGGCAAACTAAATCTTAGGGGTCTAAATTGGGCACCGTAGTGCCCGTTGTGTCAGGACTATGCGTACAGCCAGGGACCCAAAATGGCGCCCGAAATGCGCGCGCACACATCTGGTGTGACGTGCGCCGGACGCCATATTGGTAAAGGCATTCACGCACACGCAAATGACGAACACCGGCACCATATAAAGTAGGGAGAATATGCGGTCGATCAGTGTGCAATGCTGATTTAAAGGGACAGATGCAATTTTGGAACTCAATGCTCCAGCCAACGCTTAATCTCGCACAGCTGAACAGGTAGTAAACAGCATGGTGGACCCACCACCACCCCCACCAGCGATATTTAAAGGGATCATGCAGAAGTACAGGTTAGTTGCTGGATTATTGCTTCTGGCCGCTGGTACCTGTTTTTGGAAGTCTCCCACACTTGAATACTCGGACTAGGGGACATAGCCTAAAAATTAGAGCCAGGACTTGCAGGAGTGGAGTTAAGAAATGCTTCTACACGCAAGGGGTGGTAGAAATTTACAATGTTCTTCCGCAAATGGCAGTTAATGCTAGCTCAATTGTTAATTTTAAATCTGAGATTGATAGATTTTTGTTAACCAAAGGTATTAAGGGATATGGGGCTAAGGTGCATATATGGAGTTAGGTCATAGATCAACCATGATCTCATTGAATGGTGGATCAGGCTCAAGGGGTTAAATGGCCCGGCATATCTCTCACTTCACCATTACCAACAAGCCAAGGGATCAACCCTGGTTCAATGAGGAGTGTAAAAGAGCATGCCAGGAGCAGCACCAGACATACCTAAAAATGAGGTGCCAACCTGGTGAAGCTACAACACAGGAGTACATGCATGCTAAACAGCGGAAGCAATATGCTATAGAAGGAACTAAGCGATTTCACAACCAACGGATCGGATCAGATCAAAGCTCTGCAGTCCTGCCGCATCCAGCCATGAGTGGTGGACAATTAAACAACTAACGGGAAGAGGAGGAGGCTCCATGAACATCACCATCCTCAATGATGGCAGAGCCCAGCATGTGAGTGCAAAAGACAAGGCTAAAGCAACCATCTTCAGCCAGAAGTACCAAGTGGATGATCCATCTCAGCCTCCTCCCAATTTCCCCACTATCACAGAAGCCAGTCTTCAGCCAATTCGATTCACTCCATGTGATATTAAGAAACGGCTGAATGCACTGGATACAGCAAAGGCTATGGGCCCCGACAACATCCCGGCTGTAGTGCTGAAGTCTTGTGCTCCAAAAATAGCCGTGCCTCTAGCCAAGCTATTCCAGTACAGCTACAACACTGGCACCTACCCGACAAAGTGCAAAATTGCCCAGGTAAGTGATGGAAGGTGCTATCAAGCGGCACTAACTCACCAATAACCTGCTCACCGATGCTCAGTTTGGGTTCCACCAGGACCACTCGGCTCCAGACCTCATTACAGCCTTGGTCCAAATATGGACAAAACAGCTGAATTCCAGAGGTGAGGTGAGAGTGACTGCCCTTGACATCAAGGCAGCATTTGACCGAGTGTGGCATCAAGGAGCCCTAGTAAAATTGAAGTCAGAGGGAATCAGGGGGAAATCTCTCAGTGGCTGGAATCATACCCTAGCACAAAGGAAGATGGTAGTGATTGTTGGAGGCCAATCATCTCAACCCCAGGACATCACTGCAGGAGTTCCTCAGGGCAGTGTTCTAGGCCCAACCATCTTCAGTTCCATTTGCAGCCCCTCAAATAATGAAACAGTCCATGCCCGCATGCAGCAAGACCTGGATAACATCCAGGCTTGGGCTGATAAGTGGCAAGTAACATTGCGCCAGACAAATGCCAGGCAATGACCATCTCCAACAAGAGAGAGTCTAACCACCTCCTCTCGACATTCAACGGTATTACCATCGCCGAACCCCTCACCATCAACATCCTGTGGGTCACCATTGACCAGAAATTAAACTGGACCAGCCACATAAATACTGTGGCTACAAGAGCAGGTCAGAGGCTGGGTATTCTGTGGCGAGTGACTCACCTCCTGCCCCCCCAAAGCCTTTCCACCAGCTACAAAGCACAAGTCAGGAATGTGATGGAATACTCTCCACTTGCCTGGATGAGTGCAGCCCGCAACAACACTCAAGATGCTGAACACCATCCAGGACACAGCAGCCAGCCTTATTGGCCCCCCATCCACCATCTTAAACATTCACTCCCTTCACCACCGGCGCACCGTGGCTGCACTGCAGCAACTCACCAAGACTTCTTCGACAGCACCTCCCAAACCCGTGATCTCTACCACCTAGAAGGACAAGGGCAGCACCATCTGCACATCCTGACTTGGAAATATATCGCCGTTCCTTCATCGTCGCTGGGTCAAAACCCTGGAATTCCCTACCTAACAGCACTGTGGGAGAACCTTCATGACACAGACTGCAGCGGTTCAAGAAGGCGGCTCACCACCACCTTCTCAAGGGCAGTTAGGAATGGGTAATAAATGCTGGCCTTGCCAGCGACCCCCTAATCCCATGAATGAATAAAAGGAAATGGCCTACTCCTGTTCCTATCTTCCTATAATAAAGTTTCAATACTCTACAGGGAGTGGGCTGGCTCGCTGACAGGCAACAGCAAGGGCACTTGCGGAGTGGCAGGAGTGGGACAGGAAATCCCTCATCCTGAGAGAGGACAGCAGGTTCATGTTCCATGGAGCCACTGCCACTTGCTGCCTCCTGTTATCCACCACGTTCTCCTGCAAGGGAACGGGATGTGTTTTGGTGAGTGTTCTGCAAGATGTTTGGAAGATGTGCCTATCATAGTTGAAAATCTGCCAGCGTGTGTGACCTATGAGTTCTGGGTGTGCTGCTTGCAACAGTGGTAATATGTGAAAGTGAGAGGAAGCATCCGATTGGAAGAGTTAGGTACTGATTGAAAGAGTTTGTTGGTAGGTGGGTGATGGGGGGTGTAGTGCGTGGAGCAGTGGATGCGGCCAGTGGTGCAGTTGGTAGGAGATGCCACTTGACAGTTGACCTCACTCACCTTGACCACTCGTGTCAAACCATTGAACGTCTTCCTGCACTGGATCCATGTTCGTGGTGCTATGGGCTTAGTATTGACTTTGTCACCTACTGCCTCCCACTGCCTGGAGGGTCTCTTTCCCCCCACTGCTGAGATAGATGCCCCTCCTTCTGTCCACCTCTTGCACCAAGGCCTCTAGTGCATCATCAGAGAACATTGGTTCACGCCCTCTCGCAGGCCCGGTATAAACTCAGATCGGCAGATTGGTGGGATCTGGTGTGCAGATTGGAGGATGTGGGATGTAGTAGTGCGCGACCTTTATTCAATGTTTTAAAATAACTCAACAGTTTGTAAACATAGGGACGGGATCTGCATCTGTGTTTTCCGTGTGCAATGTCTGATCTCAGTTCAGACTCCGTGTGGACCTGTATCTTATATTTTGCAAATATCAGAATCCCACAAACTTTGAGCAGCCCAGTTGTTGCTCATAAAAAATTCCAGAGGTCTCATCATCACAAAGCTGCACTATATTGTAACACAGATTCACTTAACAATTGACTTCCACCACTTCCTGCAAACACAGTGCAGGCTGCCTTTAAGTGATGCTAGCCACTCGTGCTATCTGGGCCACCTGCTGGTGAGCAGCCACTCAACAGTGCAGGTAGGGCTGGCTGCACACAGAAATCATAGAAATCACCAGGCATCACGAATGCTACGTGCTGCCTGCATCTCAACGACCGGGCGCGGGTTAATCATGCACCGCGACCCCCACGACTGGTTTTGGGGGTTATCCAACATAACCACCTTAATTTTTCATTCATCCTACATACAAATAGAAACTCTCATTAAAAAAAAATTATCTCGGAACATTGAACCTTAAATAAACTTGCAACATGTGTTATATAAATTAAATGGTACAATTTTAAAGGGGGTGCAGGAACAGAGAGACCTGGGGGTTTACCTACACAAATCTTTGAAGGTGGCAGGACAAGTTGATAGGGCTGTTAAAGAAGCATACGGGATCCTGGGCTTTATAAATAGAGGCATGTGCCCCGATATTTATGGGGGTACGAGTGATGCCGAAAATGGCCGAAGAACCCAACAAGGCCGGGGATGCAGAGGTCCTGCAGATCTTAACGGCAGGACCTCATTAACATTTTGGAGCTCCGTCTCCTGCCCGGCAGCTGGCCAAATGGACAGCCTGGCCAGCAGGCGGGAGTGATCACCAGCAGCAGCCCAGGGACCCTTGGGGACAATCCCCAGCAATTGGGAGATGGGAAGGTCGGCAGTCGGGGCTGGGAGTGGGGGGAGCCCTGTGATCGGGGCTGGGTGGGGGGAGGCCTACAGTCGGAACTGGGGAGGGGAGGCCTACAATCAGGGTGGGAGGGGAGTTTGGCGATCGCAGGGTTGAGGGGAGGTGGAGTTCAAAGACTTCCTTGATGGGCCTTGGGGGAGCACTCCTACTTCTCCTGGCCCATAAGGAGTGATGAAACAGCCACTTACCTTGGGGAGCAAGCAGCTCCCACCTCTGTTTCATTGCCGAGTTTCCCAACCCCTGGGAAACCCATGCAGCAACAGTGAATTTAAAATCAGGCTCCCAATTTCACTGTGGGAGCCCAATTTAAATATGTTAATTAAACGAACAGTGGGACACTCGGGTGTCCCGATATCCACCGTTATAAAGAAGTCGACATGCACAGTGGGTTGGGGTCGCGTTCCGCGCATTTTACGTTTTAACCTCCCTCCCCCACCCCTGGACCCTCTCCTGTCCCTCGGGGGGGGTGTGGGTGGGGGTTAAAATCGAGGCCGTAGAGTACAAAAGCAAGGAAGTTATGCTAAACCTTTATAAATCACTGGTCAGGCCTCAGCTGGAGTATTGTGACCGATTCTGGGCACCACACTTTAGAAAAGATGTCAAGGCCAGAGAGAGGATGCTGAAGAGATTTACTAGAATGGTAACAGGGATGAGGGACTTCAGTTATGTGGAGAGACTGGAGAAGCTGGGGTTGTTCTCCTTAGAGCAGAGAAGGTTAAGGGGAGATTTAATAGAGATGTTCAATATTATGAAGGGCTTTGATAGAGTAAATAAGGAGAAACTGTTTCCACTGGCAGGAGGATAAGTAACCAGAGGACACGATTTAAGGTAATTGGCAAAAAAAAAACGAGGGAAGATGGGAATTCTTTTTACAAAGCTAGTTGCTGTGATCTGAAATGCATTGCTTGAAAGGGTAGTGGAATCATATTGAACAGTAACTTTCAAAAGGGAATTGGATATATACTTGAAAAGGAAAAATTTTCAGGGCCATGGTGAAAGTGCAGGGGAGTGGAACTAATTGGATAGCTCTTTCAAAGAGCTGGCACAGGCAAGATAGGCCGAATGATCATCTTCCGTGCTTTATGATTCTATGCAGCTTCCTGTCTTCTGCTGAATATAAAGTCTTGTCCAGGTCCATTCTCTTAGTTCTGTTTCTCCCTGTTGTCATAGAAAAGTTCAATTTTCAATCTATTTTTTAGTAAGCTTTACAGTCTAATTTTTTTTTGAATAGTCGGTTTCATTTCTGCAGTAAAGCTTTATGATTAAGTTGTTTTTATGTTGGGTTTTGGCAACATTTTTTAATGCAAAGTCACCCATGCAAATTTGGATTGTATTGGCCACTAAAAGCACATCTTGGTTGGTTGGATTTTTGCCACTGGATCATTCCAGGTAGCCTCAGATGACCTTTAATAAAGCAGTAACACACCTGTGAATAAAGGTGGTCAATGATGCTCTATTCAGGCGGATCTTACAGATTATTGCTTTCTCCACAGACCATTAAAATGAAGAGAGCAAGCAGTCCAATTCTATAGATTGGCAGGCTTCCTAAAGGTCTATTGGCATTCAAAGCCCCAGACGACAACCCCTTCTGTTTCATTAATAAGAAAGGCTTTCATTCAGTAATGAAATCTGGGTTCCTGGGCTCCTCAACCAAAAGCGGGGGTTATTCCACCCTCTGTGGAGGAATGGCACTTTGTCACTCTCGGGTCCTCATGCTCACAAGTGCTCGGTGCTTCATGCAGTGAAAACCCTTCAGATTCACTACTTCCTACTGGGCGGATGTATTTGGACTGGTGCTGGGGCCAACTTGACAACTTGAAGAAATATTGGTTGAGAGCATAGCCATTGCTATAATTTGACAGTTCACAAGATGCTTAAATGACTTGCGTTTACCAACCTGATGTTGGGACCCTGCCTCCAGTTGCAGTTCTTTGGTGCTAGTTATGGATTACCTTTTCTTTTGCAAGGAGAAGATGCAGTGGGGCTGATTTTAACTCCTTTCATTTTTTTTTGGTGGGACCAGGAGGAGCAAGACTGATCTTCCTGGGCCTACAAAAAACTCTAGCCCGTTGCTGGCCTGTCTAAATGCCCCCCCACCCCCTGGGATCACCTCTCCCCCTCCCCATGCTCTGATGGTCGGGCAGCTCAGAGTGGGAGCCGGATAATTTCCTGCCATCCCAATGGCAGCGAGCCACAGCGGGGTGCCCGCTTGACACTAGCAGCATGACAATGAGGCCCAGGCCTCAAAATGGCTTGGGCATCATGCCCGCAAGGACGGGCAATGGTGAGCACACTTCATCCGCCGCCCGCCCGTTCTCCGACTGTAGTTAAATTTGGTCTTAGTATTAGAGGAATCTGATTGCCACTAACACTTCTTTTCACCCAGGTGTCTGCATCCACCCCATGATTGTTATGCTTATATTTGCTGGCTGCCTTTAAACACCTCTCCTTCCAGAGTTGCATTACACCCTTGTGGCAGGCAATGTGAGTTCAGACAGCAGTATGGAGTTAACAAGATGCAGTATTGATGGTAGAGGTTCACTGTGAATTGTGCAGGTTTCCCTTCACCCAGTTAATGATAGTAAGAGGGAATAACAGATCAAAAGGAGGGTCAAGCCTATATAAGTGTTACAGGCATTGCATGGGGCCAACTTACCTTGGCCAACCTTTCGAGGTTATTAAACCTCATCCTGCACTGTAACAGTTGTTGGGTGGTGCAGGTTGCACTAACTGCCTCAGCAATCTCCATGCTTAATGTTTGCACCACCTTCTTACGTGGCTTTCTATTATCAGTTCCTTGATTCCAACTTTTATTTGAAGAATGTTGACTGCAGTTAATGGTGAGTCTCTTTTTTTAAAGAAATCTTCTCAGATTATGTCATTTGTGCCATTTGTACATTTGCAGATGGATATAAATGTAATTGGTTGTAACAATAAAAAGTAGTACTGTAAACTGCAGCATTATAAATGCCTTAATGCCAGTAATCCCCGGACATCTCACTCAATAAAAATCTTGGTTTCAACAGCATAATCAGAGTCATAAATTTACTGTGTGGAGAAAGTATTTTTAAATACTTTTATATTTCCAATTATTGCATTCAATTCTAACTCATTTACCATTTGCAATTTTTGTCCAGTGCCACATCATAACATTTTGCATTGGTCAGGTTAAAAATGCAACAATTGGTTCGTGAGAAAGTAGTTTGAAATAGAGGAGGTCTAATAATTAATGATAAGTTAAAAATTCCTTGCTGGAGTCGTGATTTTCAAGCTGATAATAGATTGGTGATGGTGAAAGCTGTCAATTCTCTCCCGTTACATCTCACACTCATTAGTATTGAGCATAACTTAATGTCAGAAAATGCTACAATGAACAGCTTTTCCCAATTATATAGACAAACAAAGATAGTTAGGCATCGTATTTTTAATTTGAAGTATTTTATTGAAGGTAGGTTTTTGTTTAAAAATCACTGAATGGTGAGGCCTCGGCTAATTAATATTAATTATTGATTAGTTTTCTCTATCTGAATGTTCTCTTTTCAGGAAGAGGTAGAGATTCAGGGGATTGATGGTATAATGTACAAAGGACGGATAGACCCCAAACTTCCAACAATATATCAAATGCAAGATGAGGAGCCCTTGGGTATAACATTATTTCACTGTATTTCATAGATTAAGATATCTGTCTTATTAGTGATGCTATCAGTCATTTTTTTTCATTCATTATACTCAATGTACAATAATTAGCTAGCCAATCCAACTTGATGAAGTTGCCTGTCTCTCTCTATAGGAGATTTTAGGTCGAAATCATAAGTGTTCTCCTGACATCCAACAATTCTGAAAATAGAAATCATAAGTTTCTATTTTTGTTCAGATTTTTTATTTTCTCTGTGATTTTTTGTGTTTAATGCTCAAAGAATATGCTGGGTTTCAGATTCTACAGAAACCAAGTTACCAAAAGTCACAAGTTATTTGCAGTACCTATTTCACTTTTTTTGAGTTATGCACATGGTCCCAGAAAAGGGTCAAACTAAACAAACTGTAGAACCTGTCCTGCATCGTAGAAGCAGAAGTGTTGGTATGCTGTTTGCAAGGAAGTTGCTGACGTTCAAAAATAAATTATATTGGTTGGAACATGGATCTACCTCTTTCAATAAGATCTTTTCTGAGATTACGAAAAAGACTCCAAATTTCCTCAGGGGGAACCACTTCAAAGTTGTCAAATAAACCAGAACGGTTATAACAGGTTTCCAAATAGAAATTTAACGCAGAGAAGTGCGAAGTAATACATTTTGGCAATACAAACTAAATGGTACAATTCTAAAGGGGGCGCAGGGACTGAGAGACCTGGGGGTATGTGTGCACAAATCTTTGACAGTGGCAGGACAGGTTGAGAAGGCGGTTAAAAAAGCATACGGGATCCTGGGCTTTATAAATAGAGGCATGGAGTACAAAAGCAAGGAAGTTTATAAAACACGGGTTCAGCCACAGCTGGAGTATTGTGTCTAATTCTGGGCACCGCACTTTAGGAAAGATGTGAAGGCCTTAGAGAGGGTGCAGAAAAGATTTACTAGAATGGTTCCAGGGATGAGGGACTTCAGTTGCGTGGATAGACTAGAGAATCTAGGCTTGTTCTCAGAACAGAGAAGGTTGAGAGGAGATTTGATAGAATTGTTTGAAATTATGAAGGATTTAGACAGAGTAAATAATGAGAAACGGTTCCCATTGGCGGAAGGGTCGAGAACCAGAAGACACAGATTTAAGATGATTGGCAAAAGAACCAAAGGCGACATGAGGAAAATCTTTTTTATGCAGCGAGTAGTTATGACCTGGAATGCACTGCCTGAAAGGGTGGTGGAAGCAGATTCATTCGTGGCTTTCAAAAGGGAATTGGATAAACTCTTGAAGGGAAAAAATTTGTAGGGCTATGGGGAAAGAGCAGGGGAATGGGACTAACTGGATTGCTCTTACAAAGAGCTGGCACGGGCTCGATGGGCCAAATAGCCGCCTCCTGTGCTGTAACCATTCTATGTTCTATGAAATACACTCTGCTGTGAGAGGCCCAAGTATAATATAAAGAAAAAAAAGAAAAAATTCTAATCTGAAAATCTGTGTTTTAAAAAAAAAGATGATGTTGGTCAATCAGCATCTGAAGAAAGAAAAGATAGATAAATGTTTCTGGTGAAGGGCCTTGCCAGAACTGGAAAAAATGGAGGCAAGAGAACTGTTATAGGATTGACAAAACAAAGATGTGAGGGAAAATATCAAGTAAAAGTCAGGAACCAGATATCTTAACCACAGATTGATTCATGTGCCAGCTTTGTTTTTCTCCATGGGAAAATACTGCAAAAAGGCAGCTGTTTTGTTGTTGAGGGCTGTGCAGGTTGGTTATCATAACAGTTCCTGGTGGAGAAATAAGCACAAACTTCAAGACATTTAGAACAGGAGGATTACATTGATGACATTTTGAATGAGTTTCTTCAGCACCTGTGGCCTAGAGTGAAAGCCAGATTACTGGACATGTTTAACAACCACTTAGAAATGATTGCAATCCTAAAAGTCCAGCAATCCAGAGTCAAAAGTGGCAGCCATACTAAACTTGGAAAGGACCCACAAAAGCCAGAAAATTATTGACCAATTTCATTGCCTTCCATCTGTATTTGGATGGAAAGGATGCTGCTGGATCAATTGACTGGCAAGCTTAGAGGCAGGCGGCTTGGTCGATGATCAAACAAGTGAGGGCAGCCAGCAACAGCAGGCAGAATGGGCCAGGGCCTGGGGCAGGCATTCAACAAACACTAGAGAAAAAGAGGCACACAAACAGTGGCAATACTGCCGCTAAACAGAAGGGCCTAGCATACGGAGTGGGCCCCAAGAGCTGAACCCACACTACTTGGCCTAAACAGGAAACCGAAACCCTGCGACTGGTCCTTTGTTCCTGGCCAGTGGCTTCCTGCCACCCAACGTTCCGCTCTCGCTGCTTCCTGAGGGGCAACTGACCGGGGACATGCAGATGAGACTGCCAAGGTTTAGAAGGGCTTGGCGCTCACATAGGCCCTCCCCACTCCTCCCCGATTCCCACTCTGAGTTAAAATCGGGCCTATGGTTACTGCTCTATTGCCATTTAAGATTCCATTTACTGCCATGTAAAAGTAATAAAAGCACAAAAATATAAGAAATACACATCAGAACCGTTCTGTTGAATGGTCCCATCAAGACATTAACTTGTTGTTTCCGTAAGATATTGACCAGCCCATTGTGGTATTTCCAACATTTTTTGTTTTTAGTTTCAAATTCCCAGCATTTGCAGTTTGTGTGTTTTTTTCCACATGCAAATAATTTTTACATTTTTTCCCCCTCCTATTTGCTCCTGTTCTCTCCAGAAGGTAGTGACTCATGCTGAGGGATCGTTCAGCACTGGGCATCTTTCCTTTATTTTGTAGCAATTCTTTATGCGGACAATAGAGTAAGGACAGATTTTCCTGCCTCTCCCCACCCTGGCACTGGACAGGAGTAGCATCCTATATTGTGCTTTTCCTGTCCAGGCCCAGGAGTGCCAGGATTGCCTGTCCTGGACCTGAGGGCAGCCCTGGCACAATCCCAACCTCTGGAAGAGCCTAGCACCGGCAAAAGAGGCACGAAAGTCAGGCCTTGGAGATCGAGACCTTCTGGCATCCAGTGGAGATCAGCCGGAAGGTTCCATTTACATTTCAGCATCTAGGGTGGGGGGGGGGGGGCATTAAAAGTTATTTAGAAATTCCTATCTGCACTCTTTGTCTTGCCCCTGGGAATTTGGGGACCAACAACAATGCTGTCTTTTCTGGGTACCTTGCCCCAGAAGAATGAGGTCGGTGGCAGGGAGCTTCCAAGCGCAGCTCATTTGAATGGCTTAATTTAGACTGTGTCTACAACTCTGTCACCGACTCCCCTGGAGAGCCCCAGAAATCCCAGCAAACCAGTCCTCCCCTTTTTCCTAGTTTTTGCACCTGGCGAACTGGGTGTTCTCCGAGGGTAAGGGTAAGGAAATCAATTCTAATGAATGTTGTCAGCCTATTCAGCTTTGGAAGGAGTATTACAGTCAGGCCTGATCCTATCTTTACCTGATGTGCGGGAGTCCATTGATAGTAATCGGGATTTGACTTTTCTTTCCATTCCTAGCCTATGGGCATTAAGGCCAAGACTCGCACCATTAGTCTCACCCTAACTGAGAGCATCTCATAACAGACTGGAGATTGGTCCTCCTCACCTTTATGTCTCAGTTCCAGTCTGTTGACCTATTGGGGAGTTTTTTTTTTAAGTGTAATCGGCCTAGACTTTCCACTCGGCAGTTGCATCATTGGAAGTGAGGTGGGTGGAAACTTGCGCATGCCCTTGAGATAGCTTTCCCTAACCAGGTCGAATTTCTGGTCGTGAGGGTCATTCACATATAGCATGCAAATCCCCTAGCCTCTGCTGGGGAGTTGGGCCAGTCAGTTGGCGAAAGCATGTAGAACAGGTCCCTGGGGTTTGCTACAGCAAATGTAAAAAATGTAGTCAAGAAGCTCACTCTTACCTGATGGAGCCAGTACTCTGAGAGCAGTAGCCGAGAGTCCTCTTCCAGTTCTGCTCGTTATCCCCTTCTGCCGTCCTCTGATAGCTGGATGTCGGGGCCTCCCAGACGGGCTCTGCATCCAGGGTTCCAGCAGTTCCATTGGTGGGAAATGCAGTGAAGGCCTTATTTCTCTCATTTGCATGTCTTTATCATATGGGTGGCTGCAGTTTCTATTGTCGGAACTGGCCCACAGAAAGCAGCGATGAGGTGGGATGCAACCGAACATGTTCTTAAGTTACTTTCTGCTTCATCCGGCCCACATCTGCTGAAAAATTGGTCGGAGGGAGGGAATGGGGTAGATCTTCACCTCCTGCCTGGGTATAACACTGCCGTTGTGGATCAGCCGCCCGTTATAGAAACCGCCTGATTTTCATGTCAGTTCTCTAATGGGTGGTCGATCCACAATACCAGTTTTACATCCGGGCGAGGAGTTGAAGATTTGCCCTGTATTGCCTCCTGCTGAAGGTAATTCCTTCCTAATACCCTTTTATTATGTCGCTCTAGTCAGAGAAGCGTGTTTGAAGCATCATCTAAATGAGCGATATAATGAAAGTCTTGGTAAACTTGCATTAAGAGTAAGTTCTTTAATTGTGATTCACTGTGGAATTAATTTGCCTTGACTGTTTTTCTGAGGGAGATATGTTGGAGTGAACACCCTTTTATTGTAATTTAAATAGTTACAGTATTCTGGGCAACAAATAGGCAGTATCAATAACCATCATCTCCAGATACTGGTTGAACCTGAATGCCTACATTACAGTCTGGTGCCTGCCGTGTGATACTATGTATACACTTTATTATGTTGCACTGACATCTTTATGGGATAACTTCCTGCTGATCTGAACTTTTATGTATGTTCAGTTCCTTGTGCATTTATCAGCGCATCTTTATTTACCAGCAGAGAAGAAACCAAGTGGAACAAAGCAACATGTTACTCGACCAGATAACTTCCCTGTTTCTCCAAGATGTGTTTATTGCAATCAAAGCTGTAAGTTTATTTCTGAGCAAACTTGTCCTCAAACAGTTGTGTTGTTAGTCTTTTTGATTAATTATTGATACACTGGAGCTTATTTATCGTATATATTATTTGATTTATATAAATTGACTATTATCTCAGAATTTTAAAACAAAATAACATATGTATATATTTGAAAAGACTTTACAACACTGGAGCCTTGTTTATCATCCTAATGTTTTCCACTTTAAAATTTCTCATCAATTTATCTGAATTCCAATTGTATCTGAATTATTTTTCCCACGGGGTATTGGCAAATTTCAGGGAGAATGTTTTATTTCCCTTTTGGAATGCCTGGTCCCTGATCACGGGGCTTGTAAGAAAAAAAGACTTGCCTATATATAATACCTTTTATATCCTCAGATTTTTCCGAAGTGCTTCACAGTAAATGATTTTTTAAAAATCAAATGTAGTCACCATTTTCTGTTGTAAATATGGCAGCCAATTTGCCCACCGCAAGGTCCAACAAACAGCAATTGGTGGTGTTGGTTGGGGAATGAATGTTACCGGGAGAACTTCCTTCTCATCTTTGAATAATGCCATGGGATCTTTTACATCCACTTGACCATGTAGACAGTCTCAGTTTAATGTCTTATCCAAAAGATGACACCTCTCTCAGCGCAGTACTCCCTCAGCACTCCACTCAAGTTTCAGCTTAGATTATGTGCAAGAAGAGACAGGAGGATTGACTCCTTACTGCTGCTGTCCAAAGCACATCTGAAACTAGTCTGGAACGGGTGAGTAAATAATAGCCATTGACGTAGGAACATGGAACTGAATTTGATGCATTTACTGCACAAGGAAGTATAAATATCTTAGTCCCATATTGAGCTAGATGTTGATGTTTATAGTCCATGGTAGCCAAGATCAGACATTATGGGGGTGAAATTGGTCTTAGACAGTAGTGCAAAACGGACGATAGTGAATCGGCAGCCTGTTTTATACCCCGCACAATTTTCTTCTCCATTGCTGGAAAAGAAAATTGGGCAGGGTGTAAAACGGGCGATTCGCTATTGTTTGTTTTGTACTACTGGCCAAGACCAATTTCACCCCCTATAAGTCTCCCAGTGATACCAGTTATTGAGGATATGTGTGGCAATGTGAGAATTTCCTTCCACTGAGGACTCAGTGGAGTACATTTTCCAGTCCCGATGCTAAGGCAGCAGAATAGGGTACTATCCCCTTGTTTCATGCACAAGAAATGGGAAGGACCAACCTCACTGGATCTTCTGAGGTCAAACCTTATTTAATATGCAAAGTGAGATCCTGGCTTGGATTGGGCCTGCAGACAAGAACACACCAAAGTGGGCAGTGGGGGAATAGTGTACATCATCAGCTGTTAAAGGGCTTCCGGTCAGAATTAGAGGGATGCAGGGACAAAATTATTATTTAGCCTTTTCAAAGGTTGCAAGAACTTTGAAAATACTTTTCAGTCTTTCCACGGGCTGTATGGAGCAAAAGAAGTGGCAGTAAAATAAATATGAATGCGGGAATGGTAGTCTGTGGGCACGTGATGGAGTGGGATAGCACCCTGACCCCTAGTTTGATGACTGATAAAATGGAGGTGCAGCTACATGGGGTGGGTGTGGGAAAGGTTGCCCTGTTTAGAACTCCGGGGTAACATTGCCTAAGACAGCAATGCAGTATGTTTGGCAGGAGGTGGCAGCCAGGGTCAATGCTGTGGGCAGTATTCACAGAACCTCAGAGCAGATACAGAAGGAGATAGCCATACCCCCTCAAGGAAGTTACTGTTGCATTTTTGGATTTTTGCACTAAGTATTTTCTTCAGATTTACTATCACCCTACTTCCATAAGGAGGCCCATACCCTCTATGACCTGGAGTGTACCCAATATCCAGGTAAATGTATTGAGCCTATGACTGAACAGAGAACCTTTGTTACTGTATTTTGGTTTACTGGATAGATCAAGTGTCACTATGTGGATTCCTCACCTTCAGGTAATAAACACTATTAGGCCATGGTTTAGGCTATAAACTGCTGGACAAATTTATTGAACAGTAATCAGATAAATGGTAGCAAAAACAAACAATAGAGTTATAGTGATTATATACTTACGTACAGCTACTTGAGATATAGAAAACAACATAGTTGTTTCTCCTGCACTAATGCTCAGTAAAAGCTGAACCTTGAAACAAGGCCCCTTACATAGGAGTTAGCTGATGACCAGAGTTGATCTTTGCATGTGATGGTGTCAGAATGACTCTTGAGTTGGGCAAAGGCTGAAAAATATAAACCACCATCAGGCAGTTTGGCTGCAAAGTTGTCTGCCAAATGCACTACAAAGAATCATGACCCCCTCCCTTCTCTGAGATCTCACTTGTCTTTCCTTGATTGTTTTTAGGTCTAAAGGGATTCATCCCAGTATTTATGTGCAGAAATACAGTTACCATTTACAGTAGGGTTGAAAGACATCTCCCAGCTTGTCTATCTTCTACCCAACCAAGGATATCAAGTTGACAGTCAGCCTGATTGACACCTCAGTAGATAGGTATCAAGAAATGATTCTTGGCAGTAACAGGGTTTACATTGTTTCCCTGGGGTTTCCACTGAAGTTACGGCAAGAGATCAGGGAACCCTTGCAGAAATTCTACTCCTACACCATTGAAATGAACTTTTACATACCAGCCCATAATGTGTATACGATCCAGATTGAGGAAAGAGCTAGTGGTAACACACATTTAAAATGACTGGCAGTTTCCTATACCAAGCTATTAAACGATATGAGGGGAGAAATTGGACATAATTTTGCCCGTTTTCAGGCAGAAAACAGGTGTTCAATACACAAATTTTGGGTTGCGATTGCGCGTGCCTGAACTGCCAACTGCCATATTGGTTCGTTGACTGATGTCCTGGGCTTCCACCTGAAAGAAGCATTGAACCAATTAAAATATAAAAATTAGGACCCTTCCCCTATCTTAGGACTATTTTATGATATTGGTCTGTGCCAGCACCTGATTTGCTCATTCTTAAGCCCGCCCAGCAAATCATGGTGGGAACAGTCGGGAAGCAGGCTGCAGAAGCGGTATTTAAAGGGATCCTCAGCTCCATTCAGGTAAGTCTGGTTAGTCGTTTTAGGGCTCATGAACCCTTTTTTTAGGTATTTTGGCTGCAATAGCAGTGTCCCAAAAAAAATCTGAAACACTTTGGAGGTGCAGGAATCTTTCTGGGCTTTGCCTTCAGCACAATTAGTGTTACAATGGTTGTTCTGGGAGAGGCTGTTCATTAGGGCTGGAGGAAGAGGAGGGGCAGCACCAGCACAGAAGACTCCACAGATCTGCTGGAAGAGGACGAAGAAGGGGAGGGCTCAGGAGACCCTGAACCATGCGTGTCTTCAGGAACCGTGTTTCCTACCTGAAATTGACTGAAGAGCAGTGTGTGAGGCGCCTCTGTTTCATGAGGGACACTGTCACTGAGTTGTGTCACCTGTTGTAGCATCAACTACAGCCCAACTCCAGGACGTGGACAGCACTGCTTGTGGCTCTGAACATACGAACATACGAAATTGACGGGCAGGAAAAGACCGGCTAGTCTATCAACCCTGCCCCACGCCATGATGGTAAGGCTATCATGGCTAAATACTTCTTCCCACCCTCTGACCTCCCTCACCTCATACCCACCCCCACAGCCACGTAATCTCCTGGGAGAGGCAAAAAACAGAAAAGAAACAGCGTCAATAAGGGAAAAATATTCTGTAAAATTCCTCTCCAAACCCCTCAGGTGATCAAAACCAGTCCAGGAGATCACATGAACCAAGTGTTATCTATAAAGACACTTACCTTCTATATGATGCAATCTCTGCCCCAGTCAGGAACCAGTCCAGCTCCCTCTTGAAAGCAAACAGAGTGTCAGCATCCGTCAACCTAGCCGGCAATGTATTCCAGAGGCTCACAATTCTCTGGGAAAAGAAGAACTGCCTAACATCCAGACTATTCCTGCTCTTCCATGGTTTAAATTCATTTCCCCTAGTCCTCCCCAACCTTTTAAACTAGAATAATCTATCAATAGGGGCGCTATTCAACCCTTTAATTATTTTATAGACCTCTATCAGGTCACCTCTAAGTCTACACTGCTCTGAAGTAAATAGAACAAGGTCCTTGAGCCTATCTGAGTAGCTGAGGTTCTTTAAGCTAGGAATCATTCTTGTAGCTCTCTTCTGCACCTTTTCCAAAGCCACTATCTCACCCACCATGTGTGAGGACAAAAACTGGGCACAGTACTCTAGATGCAATCTGACTCGAGACCTGTATAGTGCCAAAATGGTGTCCTTTGATTGATGCTGAATGGTTCTATTAATACAACCCAATACCTTGTTAGCTTTAGCTACAGTTTCTCTACATTGGTCATGAACCTTTAGTGATCTGTGCATAATGATACCAAGATCTTTTTTATCACTCAACCTCTTTCAATATTGTTCCCTGCAAATGATGCGTGCATTCTGTGTTGGCCCTACCAACATGCATGACACTACATTTATCTAAATTAAATGCCATTTGCCAATGTGTGGCCCACTCCCCTAGCACATCTAAATCTTTTTGGTTTAATTGCACGCCTCTACTGTCTTAAACCATGCATAGATTTTGGTGTCATCTGCAAACTTACTCACCACACTCCCAACACCACTGCCCAGGTCAATAATAAAGACCATGAAAGGTATCGGGCCCAGGACTGATCACTGGGGGACACCACTTGTCACGTAAGATAAGAAAATAAGAAATAGGAGCAGGCGTACGCTATACGACCCCTCAAGCCTGCTCCGCCTTTCAGTCAGATCATAGCTGATCTTCAACCTCAACTCCACTTTCCTGCCTGATCCCCCATATCCCTTGATTCCCCTAGAGTCCATAAATCTATCTATTTCAGCCTTGAATATGCTCAATGACAGAGCATCCACAGCCCTCTGGAGTAGAGAATTCCAAATATTCACAACCCTCCGAGTGAAGAAATTCCTCCTCATCTCAGTCGTAAATGGCCGACCCCTTATCCTGCGACTATGTCCCCTTGTTCTAGACTCTCCAGCCAGGGGAAACAACCTCTCAGCATCTACCCTGTCAAGCCCCCTCAGAATCTTATATGTTTCAATGAGATCACCTCTCATTCTTCTAAACTCCAGAGAGTATAGGCCCATTCTACTCAACTTCTCCTCATAGGACAACCCTCTCATCCCAGGAATTAATCTAGTGAACCATTGTTGCACTGCCTCTAAGGCGAGTATATCCTTCCTTAGAAAAGGAGACCAAAACTGTACACAGTATTCCAGGTGAGAGCTCACAAATGCCCTGTACAATTGTACTCCAATCCCCTTGCAGTAAAGGCCAACATACCATTTGCTTTCTGAATTGCCTGCTGTACCTGCATGCTAACTTTTTGTGTTTCTTGTACCAGGACACTCAAGTCTCTCTGGACACCAACATTTAATAGTTTCTCACCATTTAAAAAATATTCTGTTTTTCTATTCTTCCTACCAAAATGAATAACCTCACATTTCCCCACATTATACTCCATCTGCCACTTTCTTGCCCACTCACTTAACCTGTCTGTATCCCTTTGCAGACTCTTTGTGTCCTCCTCAATGCTTACTTTCCCACCTAGCTTTGTATCATCAGCAAACTTGGATACATTACACTGGCTCCCTTCATCCAAGCCATTAATATAGATTGTAAATAGCCGAGGGGGTACCCCACTAGTTACAGCCTGCCGACCTGAAAATGACCCGCTTATCCCTACTATTTTCTGTCCTTTAACCAATCCTCTATTCACGCTAATACATTTCCCCAACCCCATGAGCCCTTATCTTGCGTAACAACCTTTTATGTGGCAACTTATGGAGTGCTTTTTGAAAATCCAAATATACTACATCCACTGGTTTCCCTTTCATAAAAACATGTTGACTCTGCCTAATCATAATATGATTTTCTAAGTGCCCTGTTACCACTTCCTTAATAATGGATTCCAGCATTTTCCCGACGACTGATGTCAGGCCAACTGACCTGTAGTTCCCTGTTTTCTCTCTCCCTCCTTCCTTGAAAAGCGGGGTTACATTTGCTACCATCCAATCCGCTGGGACCATTCTAGAATCTAGGGAATTTTGGAAGATCATAACCAATTCATCCGCTATCTCTGCAGCCACCTCTTTTAGAACCTCAGGATGTAGACCATCAAGCGCAGGGGATTTATTGGCTTTTAGTCCCATTAGTTTCTCAAGTACTTTTTCTGTACTGATATTAATTACTTTAAGTTCCTCGCGCTCATTAGCCTCTTGGTTCCCCATTATTTCTGGTACGCTTTTTGTGTTTTCTACTGTGAAGACAGATACAAAGGGCTCGAAATTGGGCCGTGTAGCGCCCGTCGTTTCGGCACTACACGGCCTCTCCAACATCTAAAATGGAGTCTTGGACGCCATCTTGGTATAGGAGTTGGCGCAGGCGCAGAATACGAACGCTGGAATCATGTAAAGTAGGGAGAAAATGGTTTCAATCAGTGTGCGACGTTGATTTAAAGTGATAGACACCATTTTGGGATTTAATGCTCAACTCAATGCACAGTCTTAACCCCGACCATCTGAACTTGTCTTAGAGTGCCTGGAGGACCCCCCCCACCAGCACTATTTAAAGGGACCATGCAGGATTTACAGGTTAGTGGCTGGATTATTGCTTCTGGCCACCGAGACATTTGTAACTGTTTTTGGAGGTCTTCTAGACTTGAATACAAGGACGTGGGGACATAGCCTAACATTTAGAGCCAGGACCTGCAGGAGTGAAGTTAGGAAATGCTTCTACACGAAAAGGGTGGGAGACATTTGGAACGCTCTTCTGCAGACGGCAGTTGATGCTAGCTCACTTGTGAATGTTAAATCTGAGATTGATAGATTTTGGTGAAGCAAGGGTATTAAGGGATATGGGGCTAAGGCAGGTATATGGAGTTAGGTCACAGGCCCACCATGATCTCACTGAATGGCGGAACAGGCTGGAGGAGCTAAATGCCACTGCCACTTGCTGCCTCCTGATATACGCCACCTTCTCCTGCAAGAAAGCAGGACATGTGTCTGGGTGATGTGCCTGTCATGGTTGAATCGCTGCCAGTGTGTGTGGCCTGTGAGTTGTGGGTGGGCAGCTTGAAACAGTGGTAATGTATAAGGGTGAGAAGAAGCATCTGGTTGGAAGAGTTGAGTACTGATGGAAAGAGTTTATTGGTACGTGGGTGATGGGGGGTGTAGTGCGTGGTGCAGTTGGTAGGAGACGCCACTTGACAGTTGACCTCATTCACCTTGACCACTCGTTCAAAGTATTAAACTTCTTCCTGCGCTGCATCCATGTTCATGATGCTGTGCGCCTGGCATTGACTGCGTCCCCCGCTGCCTCCCGCTTCCTTTCGGACATATGTCTGGCGGGGCTCTTGCACCCCGCCGCCCCCCCCCCGTGGATATAGACTGTCCCTCCTTCTGTCCACCTCTTGCACCAAGATCTCTAGTGCATCAGCAGAGAACCTTGGTGTACGCACTCTCGCAGGCCTGATACGAACTGGTGAGGTCTGGCATGCAGCTTGTCAGATGTGGGATTTAGTAGTGCGCAACCTTTATTCAATGTTTTAACACAACTCATCAGTGTGTAAACATAGGGATGGAACCTACATCTGTGTTTTATATGTGCGATGTCTGATCTCCGTTCAGACTCCATGCAGACAGTAGACTGTTACTTTCTGCAAATAACAGGTACCAGCTACCTTTAAGAGAGTTCTAAGAAATATCCTCCCTTTAAGAGATTGAGCTCCCCTGGTGGTGGAAAATGCGAATTGCATTGATTCCACATGCAAGGCCCGGAATGGAATGCTGATTGCTGGTGAGTCCTCGGGCCGGCCGAAATTTGCGTCTTGCCAGCGCAGGGGTCATTGGGCGCGGGGTAATAGCATATCACGCTACCTATGCCCAAAAATGGCCCCTATCCAATTTTTCCCCCAAAATATTTGTTTAACGCATTTACCTTTTCCTGATTCCCCATTATAATTTCTCCTGTCTCAGCCTCTAGGGGACCAATGTTTACTTTTGCTACTCTCTTCCTTTTTACATACTTGTAGAAGCTCTTACAATTCGTTTTTATATTCCTTTGTAGTTTACTTTCATATTCTATTTTCTCCCAGCTCTCTATATGTCTCCAAGCTGAACCACATCCGTTAACTACAACTTTTTGACTGTGGGATTGGAGCCAATTCCTCATCCAGCTTTTCAAATTTCTACTGATACCAAAGGATTCTATCTTATGAAGTAACCTAGTGTGAGGTTCCTTATCAAAGGCTTTCTGAAAGTCCAGGTAGACAATGTCCACCCAATTTCCCTCATCCACTACCCTAGTGACTTCCTCAAAAAACTACCAAATTTGTTAGGCACGACGTATTTTGTCGGAAGCCGGGTTGTGTAATTCTAATGGTCCCTTCCCTTTCCCAGTGATCATAGAAGGGCACCTCTTACAATCCCTTCTAGCATTTTCCCAATAATGATGTCAGGCTGATAGGCCTAAAATTCCCTGGCTCTGATTTGTCTCCTTTTTAAAAATAGAAACTACATGAGCTAATTCCAGTCTAAGCGAACTATCCTTGACTCTATTGAACTATTGAATATAAGGGCAAGGGGCTCTTTAATCACCCTTGGATGAATATTATCCAGACCTGGAGCCCGATCAATTTTGAGTTTTCCTAATCTATCCAAGGGGGCGTTACTATCTATTTTAATATTAATAGTGCTATTATTCATCTGGAACGAAAACACGTCTACTGGAGTGTAGATTGATGCAAAATAGTCATTTAGCAACTCTGACATAACCTGAGAATCAGTTTGAATCTGCCCGACAACATCCTTCAGTGACCCTATACTCCTTTATATCCCCGCCCTGCTCTCGGTCACTGGTCCCTCTCCTTTATATCTCCACCCTGCTCTCAGTCGCTGGTCCTGCCCTGCTCTCGGGCCTTTATTCCCACTCCTTTTATCCCCAATAACACCAATAAGCGCAATAACCAATAAAAACACTAACCGATGAACTAAATACTTCTGACTTACTCTCAGCACTCCTCCTTGCCTTATTTTGATGCCTCGTGCTGCTCCCTTTATGCTCCAATCAGTCTTAGTCTATAGTTCTTTGGTTTAAATCACTTAGCACCTCCTTCCCCCTCTACACCTAATTCCTACACTCACCAAATTCCCAGTTGAATATCCTCACACTGTTAGCCCTTCACCCCGTTAAAGGTTCACTCTCTGTCTTTCCCAACCTCTGCGCTCAAGTTCCAATTTTACAAGCTCTTATTGTATTCAGGAATGTGTAGGCCCCTTCCTTATCTGAGTCTCATGGCCTTGTGTGTTCTGTTTTGCTCCCCAATTCTAGCTGCCACAGCAGTCTTACAATGATATCAATTCTGTGGTATGTGAGTTCTTTGGTAGCCACATCATTTATCGCAGTACAGGCCATTTCCTGACTTAGCATGTCTTCATTCTTCTAACTAAGCAGTCTTTCAATGATATCAGTTCTGTTGTCTGTTGTCTTACATAGAATGTACAGCACAGAAACAGGCCATTCGGCCCAACAGGTCCATGCCAGTGTTTATGCTCCACATGAGCCTCCTCCCTCCCTACTTCATGGGCCCGATTTTAGCACCCAATATCGGGTGCGTTCTCGGCGGGGGGGCCCCGAAAATCGCGAAATCCCGGAGCGGGACCGGATCGCGCCTCGATCCCGCCCACTTCCGGGTTCCGCGCTGACGTGCGGGTGTGCGTGCACAGCCCCCGCTGGTGGGAATCCCGCAGGCAATTAAAGCCAGCAGGATGCCACTTGAGTGTATTTACTTTGCTTGTTCAGGTCATTAACTGACCTGATTAAGGGACTGTGTGAGATTTTGGATAAATATGGGACTGTTTCACACACTGGGGGAAACAGTCCCAGTTGAAATGGACGTGTTGCAGCCGTCAGCCTGTGGCAGCTGCAAAGGTCCATTTGACAGGTGGGGGTGGAGACCCTCAGCCATTGCAGGAGGCCGCTCTGTCACTTGGGACAAAGTTTGGCCTCCACCACCCTCCTCCTGATGGTCGAAGTCACCAACCTGCACACTTACCCCGGGGTCCGGAGACATGTACCTACCTTGCGGACCCCCTCAGATGCACATCTTCCGGATGGGGGCCGCCGTAGCTGCAGTCATGACCTCCTCGGAGGGCGAGCAGCATCACCAGCCTCGCCATCCACGCCGTCCACCTCTGACACGTGGAGCTCCACAACAGAGTGCTGTGACACATCCACCTGTACAGCAGGAGGGAGGGCTACCGCAGAGAGAGATGCGTCGCAGAGGGCACTACCCTCGCCACAGGTTCCACAGACCGAGGCTCAGCCTCCTGGACCTCTCTGAGCAGCAGTGCACACGGAGGCTCAGAGTCAGTTGACATGTAGCCGTGGACATCTGCAGCCTCTTTCATGCTGAGCTGCTCCTGGCTGGCCCGTGCACCATCTTCCTACCTGTCACTGTCAAAGTCACCACTGCCCTCCCGAACTTCTGCTCCACAGCCTTCGAGGCTGCAACCGGGGACATCCCCGATGTCTCTCAGTCGTCTGCGCAGAAGAGCCTGCAAATACACCTACACCCACTCTGCAGTGACACACTGGGTGGCATCAGTGGTGGGTCCTCATAGGGATACCCAGGAGCGGGCATTATTGCACAAACCGGACAGGATTCGCGAAGACATGGCAGTAGTGGTGCCAATATAATGTGTGATGTGAGTTGTTCTTTAATTCAATAGAAGTAAGAACCATGACAAACCCTCAAACACCCTTGTGCATCCCCTTCATGCTCACGACACGTTTGCCTTACGCTGCCTACTGCACATATGTGATGCATGCCCTGTGGCTGCAGCACAGGTGGTGGCAGGTTGAGTGAGGCTGGCCGTGAGAGAGATGCACTGGAGGGTGAGAATGGGATAGAGCCGTGAGATTGTATGAGGATTGGGTTGCGTGGTAGTGGCGGGGTGAGTACTCGCGAGGTGAGTAGGTGCAGGTAAGATGAGGATGAGGTTTGAGTGGGTATGAGGGGTCATGTGACAGAGTAGTGTTGGCAGTGCCGAAGGAGATGTGGGGTGGGGGCAGTGTTGTGGCAGCCGGAGTGTAGGGGAAAGACTACGTGTTTTCACTGTGGCTGTCCTACTGAGGTCATTGGAGCGCCTCCTGCACTGTATGCAGGTGCGCGATATGTTGGTGGCGCAGGTGACCCCCTCTGCCACCTCGAGCCAGGCCTTGGTGGCAGAGGCAGGCCGCTTCCTCCCGCCCGCCGGGTGGAAGATCTCTGTCCTCCCCCTCCTCCTCACCCAATCTAATGATACCTGGGGTGAGGCATCATTAAACTGGGAGCAGCCTTCCCCCTGGGCTGCTCTATGCTGTAATCTTTGCTGTTTGTGGCAGCATCTGTCAGTGGAGGACTGCCCCTTTAAATAGAGCGCCTCCAGCTGACAGATCTTACTGCGCATGCGCAGCCCGCCCGACGTGCAGATCAGCATCGGGGAACCCGGAGGAGCAGGTAAGTGGATCCAATTAGTGTGTTGCCTGCTACGATCGCGCGGGCAACCCACTAATTTCACCGGGGGCGTTTTCAACACACCCGCTGGCCTACCCGCACCCCTGGTAAAATCGGGCCCCATCTATCTATTCCTTTCTCCCTCGTGTGTTTCTCTAGCTTCCCCTTAAATGCATCTATGCTTGTCGCCTCAACTACTCCTTGTGGTAGCGAGTTCCACATTCTAACCACTCTCTGGGTAAAGAAGTTTCTCTTGAATTCCCTATTGGATTTATTAGTGACAATCTTATATTTGTGGCCCCTAGTTCCGGTCTCCCCTGCAAGTGGAAGCATCTTCTCTATGTCTACCCTATCAAATTCCCAGTTGAAAGTCCTCACTCTGTTAGCCCTTCACTCCGTTACAGGTTCACTCTCTGTCTTTCCCAACTTCTGTGCTCAAGTTCCAATTTTACAAGCTCTTATTGTATTCAGGAATACCCTTTTCATAATCTTAATAACCTCTATCAGGTCACCCCTCAGTCTTCTCTTTTCTAGAGAAAAGAGCCCCAGCCTGTTCAATCTTTCCTGATAGGTAAAACCTCTCAGTTCTGGTATCATCCTAGTAAATCTTTTTTGCACCTTCTCCAGTGCCTCGAGATCCTTTTTATAATACGGAGACCAGAAATATTTACAGTACTCTAAGTGTGGTCTAACCAAGGTTCTATAGAAGTTTAACATAACTTTCCTGCTTTTCAATTCTATCCCTCTAGAAATGAACCCAGTGCCTGGTTTGCCTTTTTTATGGCCTTAGTAACCTGTGTCGCTACTTTTAGTGATTTGTGTATCTGTACCCCCAGATCCCTCCGCTCCTCTAACACATTTATACTCTTATCATCCAAGCACTATGTGGCCCCCTTATTCTTCCTACCAAAATGTAATACCTCACACTTATCTATATTAAAATTCATTTGCCAATTTCATGCCTTTCTGCAAGTTTTATAATGTCTTCCTGTATTTTGTCGCTGTCCTCCTCGGTATTAACTATATCCCCCAATTTGGTGTCATCGGCAAATTTTGAAATTGTACTTCCGATTCCCGAGTCCAATTTGTTTATGTAAATGGTGAGCAACAGTGGTCACAGCGCCGATCCCTGTGGAACACCACATCCCACCTTTTGCCCGTCTGAGTAACTACCTTTAACCCCTACTCTCTGTTTTCTTTTTGTAGCCAACTTGCTAACTATTCTCTACCTGTCCCCTGACTCCATATGCTCTGACTTAAGTCATGAGTCTACTATGTGGTATCTTATTGAAGGCCTTTTGAAAATCCAAATATATTACATCTATTGCATTACCCCTCTCTACCCTTTCTGTTATTTCTTCAAAGAATTCAATAAGGTTGGTCAAGCCTGAACTTCCCTTCTGAAATCTGTGCTGACTATCCTTTATTGTATTTTCAGTTTCTGGATGTTTTTCTATTACATCTTTGAGTAAGGAATCCATTATCTTTCCTACCACCGATGGTTCTATCTCCCTTTATAAATATAGGAATTACATCAGCTGTCCACCAGTCCTCTGGCACTATTCCCTTTTCTAATGAATTTATATATATATGTAATAGTGCCTCTGCTATCTCTTCCCTAACTTCTTTTAATATGCACGGATACAGTCCATCCGGACCAGGGATTTTATCCTCTCTAAGTTTGATTAGTTTATCAATTATATCCCCCCTTTCTATCTTAAATGTCTTTATATTTTTTTTGATCTCTTCTTCTAGTGTCATGCCCACCATGCTAGTCTCCCTGGTAAATACTGAGGCAAAGTAATTATTTAATATTTCTGCCATAACCATATCCTCCTCATCCCTTATCTAGGTGCAGACTTCCTCATGACCCAGTGTGTCTTTGTTAATCCAGAGATGAGGAGCTTCACCCCCACCAGCATCGCTAAATGCCTGGACGCTATGCGAGGCGGGATGCTTGACTATGCTTGTTTTAAACCGTATTATTACACTTACTATGCATTCCTGTACTCCAGCATGGCATACATTCAAGCTGTAATTTACAATTGGAAGTCTTGGCACACTGATACCTTCAATGGGTTTCACAAATAAAGTCAGTGGAACACAACATGATGCATAGTCACTTACTGACACCGGGATGGGCTGTAGGTTGGGCAAATACCCGTTACACTGTATGTGCTCCTTTAACTTAAATCTTGTCAAGAGTCTTTGCAATCTGGCACATGATACAAAGGCACAGACTTAAACTGAAAGAGGGCTCAGAAGTTTTAAGAAAAAGAAAAAGAAAAATCTGCAAATCACAAGATACTTACAGACGAGTAAGGCCATTCAGCCCATATTAATTCATCCATCCAGAACTTACGCACCCTCGATTGCTACATCTAGTTATTTCTTAAATGATGCCAAGGTTCTCACCTCCTTCACTCTGCCCGGAAGCTCAAGAAGAATCTCCTGATACCTGTCCTAAAGATACCTTTTACTAGTCTAAAACTGTACCCTTGTCCTAGTCATACAGATTAAAGTAGTATTCCAGATTAAACTTTTCATACCATTTGCTGCCTTATACATCTCTAGGATCAGCAGTCAGACACCTCCTTTCCAGAGTGAAAAGCCCAAGTCTTTCCAGTCTTTCCTTATAATTCAGACGTCTGACACTATAGATCAGCCTCGTGGTTCTTTTCTGCATTGCCTCCGGTGCTTGAATATCTCCCTTGTTTCTCGGCAACCAGAACGGGACACAGTACTAAAGGTGTGATCAGACCAGAGCACTGTACAGTTTGATCAGCACCTCCCCTAACCTGCATTCTACAGTTTGGCTATGTAGTTCAACATTCGATTGGCTTTGTTGATTGCTGCTCTGCCATGGCTGGTCATGTTGAGCCTTGATATTACTAAGACTCCAAGGTCTCTTTCAACTTCTTCCTTAGTTTTTTCAACACCATTTGTGAAGTATATATATTGTCCATTTCTCCTTCCTATGTGCAATACTTTAAATTTATCAGCATTAAGTTTCATCTGCCATTGTTCGGCCCACTAATATTTTCCTTTGCTTATTCTGTAGTTTCTGGGCTACTGCTAGCAATTCCACCATCTCTCCAAGTTTGGTATTATCTGCAAATTCAATTAATTTGCATTCAGAATATGTCATTGATGTAAATTAGACACAGTAATGGTTCCAACACTAAGCTCTGTGGCACTGCACTCAGTACTTCTCATCGACATTACTCCTCTAACCAATATCCATTAGGGTAGAAATTGGTATGCGGTTTACCTGGTTTTTGGGCATAAAACGGGCGCAAAACATTCCAATTTAGCAGTGGGACGGCCTGCGCCCAGTCTACATAGGCATCTGTCCCACTGCCAAATTCTTGGAGCCCATTTTTCAGGTGCCCCAAGCGCCCATGAATATCTAAATTAGAGGCCTAATGCCTGTTAAAGGACCCTTTTCAGAAATTAATCCACGAACCTGCTCAGGATTCTTCAACAGCCCCCGCAGATGCCAACAAAAGGTGCTTTTTTTAAAAAAAAAAATTTTCTGTGGAGTCAGGAGGAGCAGGAGTGCTCCGCCTGATTCCACAGTCCTGGTGATTGGCTCCCCCGTTGCTCGATCCAACCCCCCTCCCATAACCTGCCTGGCAGCCTCTACCGGCAGCCCAAAATTCATTTTTCTTGTTTGGCGAGCTGCCTGTGAAGGCATGACAGATGCCAGCAGCTCACCCGAAGATGCACATGAGGCCTGAAGCCAATTTCGCCTGAGGCCGGTCTTGGACTTCTCTGTTCAGGCTCGCGCAGCACCGAGTCTGGGACCGAAAACGGACTCTGGTGAGCTCCTAAATGTCAGGCCGAGTATAAACTAGGAGCTTGCCCACACAGAGTAATTGAAGCTGACTCCACAAAGCCAGGCCACACACTAACAATTGGTGAGATGCTAATAACACATCACCAGGCTCAGGCCTCATAGGAGACATGAATAAAAAATTTACCTCATGGGCCCTAATGTTAGAGTGGAGTTGGGATGGCAGCGGGGCGATGACTGGGCACACGGATAACCCGACCAATAAAAAATGTCCATTTCCCACGTGATCGCAATTCAATTGGTGCCACTTAACATGGCTTCCGGGTTTGCCGTCCGAAAGCTGCGCAGCGGGCGGACTGTGCACCCGCATCACAGGCTGTCAGCTGGAGGAGCTCTATTTAATGGGCCATTGCTCCAATGGCTTTTCCTGGAGCACACACCACAATGGAGCAGCACAGGGGCAAGACATCTCCAAGGTTGAATGATGCCTCACTCCAGGTGCTACTGGATGGGGTGAGGAGGAGGAGGGAAGTGTTTTACCTGGCGGGCGGGAGGAAGTGGCCTGCCTCTGCCACCAAGAAGGCCTGGCTCAAGGTGGCAGAGGAGGTCACCAGCAGCAGCAACGTCCCCCGCACCTAGATCCAGTGCAGGAAGCGCTTCAATGACCTAACTAGGTCAGCCAAAGTGAGTACACTTATTGATTCTCCTACATTCTGTCTTCCACATCACCAACTCATTCTGCACTGCCAACACTACTCCATCACATCACTCCTCACACCCACTTAAGGCTCATCCACAACTTACCTGCACTACCTCAGCACTTCCTCACCTCCCCGTTAATCACCCCACCACTACCACTCAATCCAATCCTCATCCAATGTCATGGCTGTGTCTCACACTCACCCTCTGATGCAACTCTTTCACAGTCACCCTCACCCAAACCAATGCATTAATCGGTTGGCCACTTCACCATCACTCACTCTGTTCTTTCTCCCCTTCTAGGAGAAGAGAGCGCAAAATGCACGGGAGAGGGCGAGGACCGGAGGGGGGCCACAACTAATCGTCGTCCTTACAGAGGCAGAGCAGGAGGCACTGGAGCTCAGCCGAACCATCGAGTGCCTGTCCATCGGGGACGCCAAGGCTGGCAACCCACCAACGTCTGGTGACACAACTTTAACATTCATCACACACAATACGAATTGATGTTAACATGCCTTGCCATCTTCAGCACCTCAACATGCTCATCGCAACGCAACACGTCTGTGATGATACTTAATATTGCCTTCTGTTCCCTTACAGGGCCTTCAGTGATCGCTGTGACGGCAGGGGTTGACTCCTCAGAGGTCCTGCCGGCCTCTGAGGGTGCACCATCACATCTTAGCGAGCCATCCACCAGGGCAGATACTCACACCTCGGTGGGTCCTAGTCCTCAGTTAGTTGGGTTGGCACCTGGTGAGTTACCACACATGTGAGCACGAGAAGATACTGGGGCAGCTGCGGAGAGTCTGCATCGGTGGGAGCACTCCTCTCCAGGCTCTGCTCAACTGGATGCAGATGCTGAACCCTGGGGGCCATCCTTTAAAATTAGAATGATCTAGGGACAGCAGCACATTTACAAGGTGCTGGAACAGGTGCCATGCATACTCTCCACAATAGGGCAGAGGATGGAGGAGTGCAACACCTGCATGAGTGGAATGGTGGCACAGGTACAGGAGGGAATCTCTGAGATAGTGTCACAGATAATTGCAGAAATGTCTGCGATGGAGTGAAGGCTAGCCTCCATTGAGCTTCAAGCACGGCTCACAAATGAGTCCATTCAGGATCTGACAAAGGAGGCCCCATCCACATCTGCCGTCCACATTGAGGAGGAGGTCCACATTCTGCGCCTTAAACAGGCAGACAGATACACTAGCACTGGCCTTACAAGGCATCACACATGTTCTCCAAACTGTTGTCCAGCAGAATGGTAGGAGTGATGTGGGCCTGGCCCAGGAGAGGGATGGTAGCGAAAGGGGATGTGGAAGAGGGGACGCCACTCAAAATGCTCCCACGTCTCACCCATTGTCCCCCTCTCAACCAGTACCCACAATGCTGCCTCCTCTCCAGGTGGCCGAGCCTGCCCCTGCACAGGTACAGGAGGAACAGTCTTTAGAGGGGCCCTCACGGGCTCCAAAACCCAGAGGGCGTAGGCCCAAAGCATCTAAGCAGTCAGGACATGAACATGAGCAACCTGCCACTACCTCTGCTGCAGCCATAGGGGATGCACCACGTAGAAGTAGCCGAAAGAGAAAGGTGATGCATAAGGGTGTTTGACGGTTGGTCATGTTTTTCATTTATATTTGCTTTTTGTTAAACTCCCATTAAATATTATGATTGTCATCACTGCTGCCACATCTTGGCCATTCCTGACTGGGTTTTGTGATAAGGCCCTTTCATGAGGTTCACCATGAACGGCGACACTTGATGCCACCCATCGGGTCACTTTACAGTGGGTGTATGTGTAGTTGCAGGACTGTTTTGTGCAGGAAGGGATGGATAGCCTGGTGTGGGCACTGCTCTTTCCAGGTAGTCTGAGGACTTGATTCTTCACACTTTCTGATGTTAGGAGAACTGTTCACATATCTGAGACTCCCTGGCCTCATGAGCGGCAAAGTGAGACGCTGCTGTGCCCATGGGTTCCTCCTGATCCTCTTCCTCCTCCTGCTCTTCTACCTCCTCAGCCTCTACCTCCTCCTCCTCCTCCACCTCCTCCTCAATGTGGACGGCAGATGTGGATGGGGCCTCCTCAAGCGCCACCCCTCTCTGTTGTGCCATGTTGTGCGATCAAGGCACCTAAATCGTATCTTGAGCAGCCCAATAGCACGCTCAATTGTAGACCTGGTGGCGATGTGGCTGTTCTTATATCAACGCTGTTGCTCGGTGATGGGATTCCTCAGAGATGTCATGAGCCACTTGTGCAGGGGGTATCCCTTGTCCCCGAGGTGTCAGCCCTTAATGGTGCTCAGTGCGTGGAAGAGGGGCGGAATGTTGGATGCCCTCAGGATGAAGGAATCATGGAAGCTGCCAAGGTATCTGGTGCACACGTGAAAGAATCTTTTGCGGTGGTCGCAAATGAGCTGAGTGTTGGAGTGATACCCCTTGCTGTTGATGAGCAGTCCTGGCTCGTGTGGAGGTGCTCAGATTGCTATGTGGGTGCAATTGATTGCACCCTGCACCCGTGGGAAGTCAGCACAGAGTGGAATCCCACTGCCCTCTCTGTCTGGCTGAGGTCGTCCATGAGAAAGTTGACGTAATGCGAGGCCCTGTGAAACAAGCCACCGGTGACCTGCCTTATGCACTTGTGTGCAGACGACTGAGAGACCCCGGCGATGTCCACGGTGGCACCCTGGAATGATCCGGAGGCGAAGAAGTTGAGAGCAGTGTTGACTTTGACAGCGACAGGTAAGGAGATGCTGCTCGGCCCAGCCGGGAGCAGCTCGGCATGAAGGAGTCTGCAGATGTCTGCGACTACCTGGTGACTGACTCTGAGCCTCCGTATGCACTGCTACTCAGAGTCCAGGAAGCTGAGCCACAGTCTGTAGGCCCTGTGGCGAGGGTCGTGCCTCCTGCGACGTCGCTTTCCCTGTTGTTGCCCTCTGTGCTCTTGAGCAGGTGCCTGTGGTGCAGCACTGTGCTGTGGAGCTCCAAGTGACGGAGGTGGTCGCCTTGCCTGGCGAGGCTGGTGATGTTGCTCGTCCTCGGATGTAGTGGTGAATGCAGCCATCGCGCCCCCCATCCTGATGGTGTGAGTTTGAGGGGGTCCGAAAAGTAGTTAAATATGTTTGAACAGAAAAATTGTGAGTGGAAAGTAAGAATTTTCAGTGAAAACACAAAGATCTTGCAGCCAAAAGTTTGTCTGAAAGGACTGATTGCCCTGCTGCAAGAACTCGCCCTTTCTCCCCAACTGTCAAACAAGCATTTGAATGTCTCACTGGCTGCTGGCTGAAACACGTCTGTTGCAACAGGGAGTGTTTCCCACAGCACAGGAAACACGCTGAGGATGTTTCAAAATCGTACCTCTGCCTCAATGTGGAGAAAATTAAAAGTACTTCAAGTACTTAAACTATCTAAACAACTGTGTAAAGTATCATCCCGCCGGCTTTAATTGCTGGTGGGACATCCGCATTTGGGAGGCGTGCGCGCACCCATATGCGTCAGTGGGGAACCCGGAAGTCAGCGGGTTGGAGCCGGGCTCCGAACCCGATCGGGATTTCTCCCATTTTCAGAGCCTCCCCCGCCCCCAATGCACCCGCTACTTCCTTGCAAAATTGAGCCCATAATGTCCAACTCAACCAAATAGGAGGAGGATTTCTCAAGTAAGAAAAAAAAAACAGGGGAGAGCATATGAGAACCTACTAAGTGTCAATTTAGCTCAGTTAGTAGCCCTCTCTGAGCCAGAGAATTGTGGTTTCAAGTCCCACTCTTGAATTTGATTGCATAACCTAGGTGTCAATGCAGTGCATGACTGAAGGAGTACTTAATTTTTGGAGGTGCCGTATTTCAGATGAAACAATAAAGTGTGGACCTCTTCCTGTTCTGATGGTTCAGGTGAATGTTAAAGATCCAATGGCATTATTTGAAGAAGAGCAGGAAGTTCATATGTGTCCTGACCAACATTCTTCCTTCATAGACCATTAAAACGGTTCATACTGGTTATTCATCTCATTATTGTTTGGAGGATCTGTACAAAATTACTGTTGTACTTGCCTACATAAGAGTCATTGCATTTCAACTCATTATATGTGACTTGCACCTTGAGATTTTTCTTAGAGATGTGACAAGGCATTATATAAATTCAAGTGCTTTTCTTTCAGAAGGTTTCCTGAGCCAGAACCTTAAATGTATGGAAGTGAATTTCCCAAGTTTAGGCAAGGTAGCATCAGAAACCCAGACACAAAATAGAGCCATTCTTTTAATTTTCCCTCAGCCTAATGTTTTTCTAGGGTTCACCAAGCCAGTATCCCTCTGGGGTATGGTGGCAGAAGTTTGGGGAAATGTATGCAAGTTATTTCAGTCCATGCTCCCCAGGGCATATAAGATCTATTGTAAGTTAGTGGAACCCTTTACATGGTACCCCTGTTGCAGATTCCATGGAAGCCTCAGGTATTAGCCCACTTTGGGACATTCACCTATCAGGATATTAACCCAGAACTCCCAGGGCAAAAGTCCAAATGACTGACCCCATCTTCTCCCAAGGATTGAGCCAGAACATGTGGAAATATTCCAGTTCTGTCAACACTGAGATAGGTCATTATAGCTGGTACCTTGCCATTCTACACAGATCAGGTGATTTTTTTATTCGTTCATGGGATGTGGGCATCGCTGGCAAGGCCAGTATTTATTGCCCATCCCTAATTGACCTTGAGAAGGTGGTGATGAGCCGCCTTCTTGAACTGCTGCAGTGGTGAAGGTCCTTCCACAGTGCTGTTAGGTAGGGAGTGCCAGGATTTTGACCCAGCGACGATGAAGGAATGGCGATATATTTTCAAGTTGGGATGGTGTGTGACTTGGAGGAGAACGTGCAGGTGATGTTGTTCCCATATACCTGCTGCCCTTGTCCTTCTCGGTGGTAGAGGTCGTGGGCTTGGGAGGTGCTGTCGAAGAAGCCTTGGCGAGTTGCTGCAGTGTATCCTGTAGATGATACCCACTGCAGCCATGGTGCGCCGGTGGTGAAGGGAGTGAATGTTTAGGATGGTGGATGGGGTGCCAATCAAGAGGGCTGCTTTGTCCTGGATGGTGTCGAGCTTCTTGAGTGTTGTTGGAGCTGCACCCATCCAGGCAAGTGGAGAGTATCCCATCACACTTCTGACTTGTGCCTTGTAGATGGTGGAAAGGCTTTGGGGAGTCAGGAGGTGAGTCACTCACTGCAGAATACCCAGCCTCTGACCTGCTCTTGTAGCTACAGTATTTATGTGGCTGGTCCAGTTAACTTTCTGGTAAATGGTGACCCCGAGGATGTTGATGGTAGGGGATTAAGCGATGGTAATGCCATTGAATGTCAAGGAGAGGTGGTTAGACTCTCTCTTGTTGGAGATGGTCATTGCCTGGCACATGTCTGGCGCGAATGTTACTTGCCACTTATCAGCCCAAGCCTGGACATTGTCCAGATCTTGCTGCATGCGGGCACGGAGTGGAACTGAACTAGTTGATATGTTCATAGGTACATCATGGCCTAGAAATAATCTGCATTTTATTATTAAAACAGTTCTCTTATTAACATTAATAAAAGAAGGTTTGGGAAATTGGACCCTGTTTCGCAGGTTTTTCGGACGTAAAATGGGAGGAAAATGACCGGTTTTGCAGGGCTAAACCCAGGCCCCAAGGATGCCTGAAATATGTCCAATCCCATATTGGTATTCAGGCGTCCCTGGCGACCATAAACAGGCATTAGGCCCCTTGCATATATTAATGAGGGGCCTAACGCAGCTCACCTGAAATATGCTAATGATGCCTGAGGCCTGATTGCAGGCGAGCCTTAGGCCTCTGGCTCATGGCAGAAAAAGGGGCTAAACTGATTCCTAGCCCCCCAGGGACTCTTGGGCATTGAAATTGAGCCGCACAGAACCCGTTCTTCAGGTGTTACACGGCCATGTAAGGACCCAAAATGGTGGGATTGAAGCACGCACACACTTCCGACTGGAAGTGCCTTGCACAACGTTTTGGTGTAGGAGGTGGCGCTCGTGTTAGGTTCGCACATCGGCAGCATTTAAATTTGAACATAATTCGTGCAGATGAGGGTCATGTGTTGCGTGCAGGTCGCCCTCACCATTTTGGACTGCCGTAGCTAATTGGACCCCGCGTGCTGACCTCGCTCAGTATGACAGGATGCTAATTGGCACGAAGGTCCCCTTGCTAGCCCTATTTAAAGGAATCATGCAGTATTTACAGGTTATTTGCTGGTTCACTACTTCGGGCTATTGTTTGACGTCTTGGTGTTTTTTCCTATGTTGCAACACTCTTCAGAGTTCACTTTCTCTACATAGAGAGAGGTTTGGCTGCAACAACTGTTGTTGTTGTTAGCCTCACTGCCTGCAAACATGGGTGGTCTGGTAGGGTTGCCTCTGGATATCGAACATGATTGAGAGCACCAAGGAAGCACAGCACTTCATGCTGCCACAATCCATCTCCCCTTTAAGAGGTGCTGGCTGCCTTTAAGTAGCATGGGACCATGGGCTCCTCCTGATATTGCTGCCCCCCCACCAGAGAGGCGTGCTGCCAGTGAACAGCGTGGGTAGCGCTGGCTCCTTGCACAGATCAATAAAATGAGCAGGCAGCACTGATTTCACACACAGCCTGCACTCCTATCAACTGGCACGGGTTAACATTGCATCACCTCCACAACGCACATTGGGCTCTATTTTCGCACCCGCAATCAGGTGCATTTGTGGCGGGGGGGCTGCGAAAATCCGGGATGCCCGGGGTGGGTCCGGAGCCCGGCTCCAACCCTCCCCATTCCCGGGTTCCCCAGTGACGCGCTCACATGCGTGCGCAGCCCCCGCATGTGGGACTCCCAACGGCAATTAAAGCCGGCGAGGTGCCACTTAAAGTACTTGAACAGGTACTTCAGGTTGTTTACAGACTTGATTCACCTGATATTTTAGGAGGGGTGGGATTTTGCAATTAACTGAGACTGTTTCCCATACTGGGGGAGACACTCCCAATTGAAATGGATGTGTTGCAGCCATCAGCCTGTAGCAGCTGGAAAGGTCCATTTGACAGGTGGTGGGGGGAGACCCTCACTCATTGCAGGAGGCCACTCTGTCACTTTGGACAAAGTTTGGCCTCCACCACCCTCCTCCTAACAATCAAATGCATAAACTTGCACACTTACCCCGGTGTCCAGAGACATGTACCTACCTTGCGGACCCTCTCAAATGTATATCTTCCGAATGGGGGCTGCCACAGCTGCAGTCATGACCTCCTCAGAGGGCGAACAGCATCACCAGCCTCGCCGTCCATCTCTGACACATGGAGCTCCACAACACAGTTTTTGTGACACATCCACCTGCACAGCAGGAGGGAGGGCAACCGCAGAGAGATGTGTTGCAGAGGGCACTACCCTCGCGATAGGTACAGACCGAGGCTCAGCTTCCAGGACCTCTCTGAGCAGCAGTGCACACGGAGGCTCAGAGTCACTCGACATGTAGTCGTGGACATCTGCAGCCTCCTTCACGCCGAGCTGCTCCCGGCTGGCTCGAGCACCATCTTCTTACCTGTCGCTGTCAAAGTCACCACTGCCCTCAACAACTTCTCCTCCGCATCCTTCCAGGGTGCCACCGGGGACATCGCCGGCGTCTCTCAGTCGTCTGCACAAAAGAGCCCTGCAAATACACCTACACCCACTCTGCAGTGACACAATGGGTGGCATCAAGTGTGCGTGTTCATGGTGAACCCCATGAAAGGGACCTATTCCACAAGCCAGTCAAGAATGGGCAAGACGTGTTAGTAGTGGTGATAATAATAATATTTATTGTGCATGTGAAACAAAACAAAAGAAATGAAAAACATGACAAATCGTCAGACACCCTTGTGCATTCCCTTTGTGCTCACAAAACCTTCGCCTTGCATTTCCGGGAACCCCTACTTGGTGCTACCCCCGTGGTTTCAGCAGAGGTAGTGGCTGGTTGCTCTTGTCCATGCCCTGACCGATGAGCTGCTTTGGGCCGACGCCCTCTGGGTTTGGGTGCCCGTGAGGGCTCCTCCAAAGACTGCTCCACCTGCACCTGTGCAGGGGCAGACTCGGCCACCATTGGGGGCAGCATTGCGGGTACTGGTTGAGAGGGGGGCAATGGGTGAGACATGGGAGCGCTTTGAGTGGCATCCCCACTTCCATGTCCCCTTTCACCATCATCCCTCTCGTGGCCCAGGCCCACATCACTCCTTCCACCCTGCTGGACGGCAGTTTGGAGGACTTGTGTGAGGCCTTGGAAGGCCACCTGTAATGTATCTGTCAACCTGTTCAACGCAGCAGAATGTTGCTCACCCTGAATCCGAACGGCCGTGGTCAGGGCCTGAATGGACTCATTGTTGAGCCGTGCTTGACGCTCGAGGGAGGCTAGCCTTTCCCCCACCGCAGACATTCCCGCATCTACCTGCGACACTATCTCAGAGATGCCTTCACGTCCCTGCGACACTTTCTCTGAGATACCCTCCTGTACCTGTGCCACCATTCCCCTCGTGCAGTAATAGGACTCCTCCATCCTCTGTGCGATTGTGGAGAGTGCGCGTGGCATCTGTTCCAGCACCTCGGCAATGTGCTGCTGCCCCTTGATGACTCTCCTTTTCATGGCTGGCCCCCAGGATTCAGCATCTGGGTCCAGCAGAGCAGAGCCTGGAGAAGAGTGCATCCACCGACGCGGACTCTCCACAGCTGCCCCTGCCACTAGGGTCTGCTCGTGCTCACATGTGCGTGGTGACTCACCATGTGCAAGCCCAACTAAGTGAGGACGGGGACCCACCGAGGTGTATGTATCTGCGCTGGTGGATGCATGGCTCAGATGTGACGATGGACCCTCAGAGACCGGCAGGTCCTCTGAGGAATCGCCCTCCACGGTCTTGGGGCAGCCTTCCCTCTGGCGTGCTCCATGGTGTAGCATTGGTTGTTTGCTGCAGGAGGACCATTGGTGGACTGCCCCTTTAAATAGAACTCCTCCAGCTGACAGACCTTACTGCGCATGCGCAGTCCGCCCGCCGCGCAGCTTACCAGCGGGAAACCCGGAAGCAAAGGTAAGTGGCTCCAATTATCCTGTAATTGCGTGCAGAGCACACTTATTGCACCGGGCACGTTACCCACGCGCCCAGTCGACCCCCCGCTGAGAACCTGCCGCCCTGCTAATAATCGAGCCCATTGTATTGAATTTCTAGGCCATGATGTGTACCTATGTTCATATTAAAACTGAAAGAAATCTTCCCATTCATTACCACCAAGGTTTGGGAAAAGATGACTGAGAAATGGGCTCCGATATTTACTCTGGGCCGTGAAGAGAGCAGGGTTGGCAGGGGGGGGGAAGGATTTCCGGGCGGGAAACCTGAAAGTACGGCTTTCCCGGGCGTCCTGAAGATTTTGACGTCAGGGCGTCTCTTAAACTTTCTCAGCAGGTTCTCTACCCAACAAGCAGCATGATTGACAGGCTGGGTTGGAAGCGGGTTTTACATTTTTACCTTCCCGCCCGCCCCCAACCCACCCGTCTTTGGGGGTTAAAATGACCTCCATGGTGTTTGATTAAGGTAAGGTTATTTGATGATTAAAGTGTCTCTAAATCTAATTTTCTGAAAACAGAACTGCTTGGGCATCGCACACACGCATATACCCACACATATACATGCATTTTCAAAAGTAAAATACAACGATCCAAATGGTTGAAGCACATTTTTATACTTAAATTAGTTGCTTAGTTGTTACTATTCTGTCAACACTTTTCCTGGTAAATTGAATATGATAATAAGCAGGCTACAGCATATTTGTATGTCTATGTAAACTGAGTCTGGAGGTTATAACCTAGAAATTATTATGAGTAATATTAGCATACGAGTTTGTATTGTATGACATGTAGGGGGTGGTGGTGTGTGTCAGCTTCACCTCTGACTTCTGAGCGGTCCGAATCGCTCCCACTCCCTGGGTTCTAGACCTTGGACTTATTTTGGGGGTTGTGACAAAGTGCAGCAGACAACTGGTTTTGGTGCAAGAAACTTTGACCTTTATTCAAGAGAGAAAATACAACACAACAATCTTAACACTCTAATAAAATGGGGAACACTTCGGTACACACGAGGGAAATTACAGTAGAAAGATACCTCACCCCTCCCAATCCCACTGTACTAGCTAAGTTGGACTCTAAAGGGCCAGAGATAATGCTCACCAAATGAATCCTTGACAGTAATTCACCCAGAGGTAAGTCAGAAATAGATTGTAGAGTGGAAACTTTGCGGATCTTCGGTTTTCTCCCGAGTTGGTTTTCTTTGGTTGCGGTGACCCAATATTACCCGGTTGGTTGGTGGCAATACTCGGTTGGTTGTTTCGTAAGGCCCTTGTTGCCGCGAGGTGTCTGATGGTCACTGGGGCTGTTGCTCTGGTTTCTTCTTGTGTGTCGGCCTGCTTCTAGAGCTGCTGACCTTCTCTATGTTGCCCTCTCGCCTTGTTGAACTGTCACCTCCCGAGCTGTTGAACAATCCTTTGCCCTTGCAGGTCTGCTGACCGGTTCTCTCACGTAGGGTTCGTTGGTTTCGCTGGAAGCTGCTTTCCTTCCAGAGACAGGCAGAACAAGAGAAGCAGCACACAAGCGCTAGCAAGAACCAGAGAGAGAGAGGTTTTGAGTTTCCACTTCTATATCCCTCTCTTACAATGGTCTTCGTCACTTTTTAAAAAAAACACTTCATGTCTGTTTAAACAGTTCTTACAAAGTCCTTAAGAATCTTTGATGGTCCCTCATCCTGTTGCAATTGCTTCTCCCGATGGGTCATTGTTAATTCCGATTTTTAGAGCTTGTCACACAAGGCTTCCTTTTGTATCCAACGTCCTAGGTGTTGATCGGTTTTGCTTTAAAACAAAGACATGGCCCCACCATGTCTGGAGCAGTTGCCTATTTCAATGGCAGTGAGTGTCGACCACCTGCTGTAGGTTTTGCATTAAAACAGAAACCTTTCTGAAGCAGTAATTCTCCCACATTCCACTGTGTGTGTGTTGTTGAATTCGTCTGGTGACCTCTCACCTATCCTTCCATCTTAGGAATATAGTCAAGGGCCAAAGTTTTTCCATACTCAGGGAAAAGGTGAATTCCCAGAATTCTTAGTCGCCCTTACGAGGAAGCGAGTCCCTTAAAGGACGTGGATTCCTTGAAAAGTACTTTTCCCTGGTTGATGCTTCCTGGTGCGGCGCGTGTGTGAGTCACCCTGAAATGGTTAGAAAAGAGTCCAAAGTCCTTTTCTTTAGGGTTTTTCTCCGAGTTTTGGGGGATCTGTGAATTTTGAGAATCTTAGACATTTTTCTGTCTGCTACTTTAACCTGTTTATTTTAAATGGGCTAATGTCTCTGTTAAATTGGAGGCCAATGGGATGTCCTCTAATATTATCAGCAGGGACTGCTAGGCTATGTGTATGTAACCTAGGACTTTATGTAATTTTATTTATTTTTGGTTGATATTTTTCAGGTATGGCACCTCGTCCCAAGGAGAATGATCCATGTCTTGCACAGCAGAAGCCTCCGCCACAAGAAATTGCAAACATATGTCGATGCCTAGGTGCTTTTTTTTAATGAACATAAAGGTTTATTTTATGTGGGAGACTACGCAGCAGAGCAGAGTGGGTTAGCAGACTGGTCTTTTAGCCCAGCAGCTCAGGTTTCAATCCAGCCAAGTTGATGGATGTCTCCTGAATTGACTGTGAAGGTCCGATGTGAAATGTGTTTGGGCAGTCTCAATTCAGTGGACATGGCCGTAGCACAATACCACATCTAATTGGGAAACCAATTGAGATCAAAATCAGCAGTTTCATTCAGAGAGCCACGATATAGGAAATAGAAAATGTCACACTCGTAGCAGTTCTTCTGCGGTTGAGGCTAAACTAAATTGTTGGAATAAAGTAGAGGGAGCATTACTTTGCATCTAACCATACCTGACCTGGAAATGTTTCTCACTGACACTAGCGGCCCAATTTTAACTCGGGGCAGGAAGCAGGCAGGTGGCGGCCAAGGCAAGTGACAAATTGTCCTGACCTCGGCCTCATCTCCATGTCCTGAATCAGTTTCCCACCCAAATTTGGCGGGAACTGGCAGTCAACCAGCAGGCAGGCAAGCAAAGTCAGGCAGCAGGAGGCCACTGCTGGGGACCAAAGGAATGGTCCCCAGACCTCAGGTAAATCGACCGGGGGGGGGGTGATGGGGAGGGGGTGGGAAGAGCCAGGGGCACAGGAGGCCTAAACTTTCCTTGTGGCTCAGGGATGAGCACTCCTGCTCCTACTGGCTCAAGGAAAGTCAAAAAAGGTAAAAAGACATACCTTTTTGGGCCCCTTCTGGCCCGACGACTCATACCACTGGTGAGAAAGCTACAACCGCTTCCTTGCTCAGGCCCACAGTTAAAATAGCAGAGCCTGATCTGTATATTTAAAGAAGGACCCAAGGATGGTCACAGAAGTAAGTGGTGTTGGACTGGGGTTGGGGGTATGGGGGGTGAGGAATACAAGAAGGTGGCCAGAGATGGACTTGTCAGTGGTGGAGACCATCCGAATAGAGAGATTGTGGGAGATGGCAAGATCGAGGGGGTGGCTGTGAATATGGGTAGGAGACTTTATATGGAGGGAGAGGTTTAGGGACGACATGAGAGTAGTGAATTCAGAGGAGAGAGGGCAACGGGAGCTGAGATGGAGATCAAAATCACTGAGTCGCTCATTGCAGAGGCTGAGGGAGGATATCTTGGTGAGAGGTTTGGGGCGAGGCTGGGAGCGGGACGGAGCGATAGACAATGATACTTTTAAAGGAGAGGCAAAGAGAGGGAACAGGGAGAAGAAGAGACAAGTGAGAAGGGTTGCAAAAAAAAAAGCGAGATAGAAGTAATGGGCTCGGAATCGGGGAGGCAGCCAAAAGTCGCATATAAATGAAACAGGGAATTCGGATTACATAGGCTAGGGCGCGCGGGAGGGGATTTAAGTTTTTTAAAAAAGGGCAAACGGAATGATTGCACTGTGCAAGCCCAAGATTTTTTGAAAATATTGCCTTTCTTCTCAGCTGCAACAGACCAGACGGCCTTGCTCTGCTGCTGCAAGTGCCCGAGGCCTGTAATTGCCATTTTCCTCTCCCCCCCACCACCCCCCCCCAACACCCAAACAAAGCAGGTTCCCTGGCACAGACACAAATCCTGCCAGGACCCTACCAAAATTACATTAATTATGTTGACCCCAGAAAATGTACCTGGCTCAGTGGCAGAAAATTCAGGCTGGCACATAGCCCACCATGCTAAAACAGGAAATCTAACCTGTTTTGTTGAGAGTATTCACAGGTTTATATATTAGGGCCACTTGGGTAATTTTAAAAGGAAATATTTTTAATAATGAATTCTTTTAAATGCAATTTTAGTGACTATAATTTTAATTTGGGTTATGTTTTTCAGCTGCATTGTGCCCTCTGCAACCAGGACAAGAACTTGGAAACGCATGTAATAAAAACTTATTTGGTCCTTAGATTTTCACAAAGTATTATTCTTTTAATCAAAGATTTGCAAACGCAAATAGCGGGCAAGAGAATATTATAGAGTAGATTTTATGAAATTGGCACTCCTGACATGGAGCTTCACCCACTGGGAGCACATATTCGGAATTTGGACACGGAGATCAAGATTTTTCCAGGCAGCAAAGCTCCACATCGGGAGTGCAAATTGATAAAAATCTGCCTTTATTTAAATCAGACTCCTGGCCCTGGAAATTGAGTTCACTCTTGAAGTACATTGTAGTGATTATTAGTTTACTAAAAAGGCTGCAGTATCTTAGTAATCTACATATATGTAGTGCATATGTAGCCTGTAATTTAAGTCCAAACTTCATTTGTTAACATAATGCTATTTTTGGTTAATGTTTTTCAGGTATGCCAGCGCATCCCCCAGATCCTACATGTCCAAAGCCTCCAGACCAAGATCCTTTAAGTCGATGCCCAGGTCTTCCTTAGTCTTATGGAAAAGAGTATCCATTTTAATCAAAAGTGTGCTGGCATTTGAACAATGGACAAGAGAATAGTGTTTAATCAGACTCCAGCTCCTGGAAGTCAAGTGCAATCTTAAAACACATAAATGATTTTTTTTCTCAATAATATATATTAATTTATTTTGTATTATATCTCCATTTTCAGTGATGTGCAAGTTTTTAAAGTGTTCTAATTTCCCCAATTCAATTAATGCCAGAGGCATTCTGATCTATATTATTGCAAATCTATGAGAGTGTTTAAGAATAGCATTCATAAGATAACAAAGTACAAGATTGGCATCTGGCTAGTGTAATATTTACATGTTAGAAGATTGCAGCATTTCAAACCAATTTTTAGTGCTGTACAAATGAAATAGTCATTTGGCACAATAGGGGGTGTTGGAATGTTAGATTGTTTTAACAGTCAGAAATGGCCTTCTATGGAGAATGTTACATAATAGACTGAAACTCCTTGGGGGTAATTTTGACTTTGGGTGAGAGTATAAAACGGGCGATATTGATTCAGTCACCTGTTATACATCTCTCCCGATTGTCATTTCCATGCCGTTGAATGTCAAGGGGAGGTGGTTAGACTCTCTCTTGTTGGAGGACGGTCTTTGCCTGGCACTTGTCTGGTGCGAATGTTACTTGCCACTTATGAGCCCAAGCCTAGATGTTGTCCTGGTCTTGCTGCATGTGGGCTTGGACTGCTTCATTATCTGAGGGGTTGCGAATGGAACCGAACACTGTGCAATCGTCAGCGAACATCCCCATTTCTGACCTTATGATGGAGGGAAGGTCATTGATGAAGCAGCTGAAGATGGTTGGGGCTAGGACACTGCCCTGAGGAACTCCTGCAGCAATATCCTGGGGCTGAGATGATTGGCCTCCAACAACCACTGCCATCTTCCTTTGTGCTCGGTATGACTCCAACCACTGGAGAGTTTTCCCCCTGATTCCCATTGACTTCAAGTTTACTAGGGTTCCTTGGTGCCACATTCGGTCAAATGCTGCCTTGATGTCAAGGGCAGTCACTCTCACCTCACCTCTGGAATTCAGCTCTTTTGTCCCTGTTTGGACCAAGGTTGTAATGAGGTCTGGAGCCGAGTGGTCCTAGCGGAACCCAAACTGAGCATCGGTGAGCAGGTTATTGGTGAGTAAGTGCCGCTTGATAGCACTGTCGACGACACCTTCCATCACTTTGCTGATGATTGAGATTAGACTGATGGGGCGGTAATTGGCCGGATTGGATTTGCCTGCTTTTTGTGGACAGGACATACCTGGGCAATTTTCCACATTGTCGGGTAGACGCCAGTGTTGTAGCTGCACTGGAACAATTTGGCTAGAGGCGCAGCTAGTTCTGGAGCACAAGTCTTCAGCACTACAGCCGGGATGTTGTCGGGGCCCATAGGCTTTGCTGTATCCAGTGCACTTAACAGTTTCTTGATATCACGTGGAGTGAATCTGTCCATCTGCCCTGAAGCTGTCTTTCTCACACAGTTCAACTTTACACGTTTCTTATTTGTCGCTCCTACTGTAGCTACTTTTGCTATTTTAGTATTCCCTTTACCTGGAGTATCTATATCACTATTTGTGACCTGAACTCTGCTCTTATCCCTTTCTTAAATCTTTAAGTTATTATTTTCACTATAGTTTCTGACTCAGTCCTCCCCTCAATTTATTAGTTTCAAGTCCTTTTTATCACCTATGGATCACCTCATACAAAAGGTAGGCACTGCATAGAATTATCAGGACCAGAGTGATCTCATGGACTAGTTTCGATCACCTAAGGAGAGGAATTTCCCAGATGTTTTTTCCCAAATTGGCCTCGTTTATCTGGTTTATCGCCTCTCCCAGAAGATCACATGGTTTTGGGTGGGGTCGGGAGTACATGTATTGTGTTGCACATTGTGTGAGACAGGCTGGATAGACCTGAGGGTCTTTTCCTGTCCATCATTGTTTGTATGTTTGTAAGTGCAGGGTTCCATTGGCTGCATACATGTGGCTATCAGTGCTTCTCCTAATGAGCCCATCACCTTCACTCCCTTCATATCCAGCTGGTATGTGACCAGTTCATGCAGGTGTTGCCTGGTTTCCAGGCAGCTCTCACGTTACCCAAATCCTGAGACAGTCCAGCATTCTTCCTGTCTTTGACGAGGAGCAATGGGGAGAGCTACTGTTACCAACAGATGAGGAAGACCATCTGAAGAGAAGGAACCTAATGAGCTTGAGGATGCAGCTGCAACTGAAGGTCTCCAATATCAGCATGGAGCCAGAGCTGTATGCCAGCAACTCATTGAACATAGCTTCTCCTAAACCATTCCTTCCTACCACACACTCTCATTTCCCGCCCAGAACATCATCTGAACCAGTCCATCCACCCTCCAATAAAGATCTTCCATTCTACAGACCATCATTCATATACATGCCATCTGACTTTGCCGAATCCACAGCTACTACAGAAACACACTGCAGACAACTTCATCAAATTAAAGGGTATTACATTTTGTTCACAATAAATAATAATTATCCAGGTGTCATCTCAAAGTGCCTTTTTACATCCCTTATGGCGTATCCTGCTACTTCTATGAAGTGCTTCCACAGATGCTAAGATGAGGGCTCTTGAGATGCTCTTGTTTAGTGACCTCTAGGAGCTCAGACCTGTGATAGCCTGACTGCAGCATCTCAGCTGCTACCAGGGCAGTCTGGCCCAACTGGCATTTAGGCATCAGGCCAGGCATCGGTTGAGGGGCTGGCAGGGGAGCAGGCGTGCTGTCTTCATGAGAGACAACAACATGTGTCAATTCTATTGTGCCAATGGCACTACCGTAGGGCTATGGCTCAGCAATCCTACTGATCCGCGGAGGAACCAGACTATCAGAGTTCTGTAGAGCGACTAAAGCCTTGTCATTGCAATCCTTCAGCTTTTCAAAGGTGGAGGAGATGGTGGAGCCCAGACCCTGAATGGTAGCAGTTTTGAGCATTAATCAGAGATGCTAGTGCTGGTGACACTTCGTGATACAGGGCCCAGCTGCAGCATCCATTGAGGTGATCTCACATTCCTTGGTCGACCGCAATGTGCTGCTGCCTTGCACCAGACTGACACACAAGCTAGAAGTGAACTGTTTCCTACAGTTAGACATGCTGCAGCAGCTCTTAAGTATGCTGTCCATTACCTTGAGCACTTGCTGATGAACATAGAATCATAGAATGGTCACAGCACAGAGGAGGCCATTCGGCTCGTTGAGCCCATGCCGACTCTTTGTAAGAGCAATCCAGTTAGTCCCATTCCCCCGCTCTTTCCCCTCAGCTCTGCAAATTTTTTCCCTTCAAGTATTTATCCAATTCCTTTTTAAAAGCCACGATTGAATCTGCTTTCACAACCCTTTCAGGCAGCGCATTCCAGATCATAACTACTCGCTGCATAAAAAAAGTTTTTCCTCATGTCAATGAGTTTTGCCAATCACTTTAAATTTGTGTCCTCTGGTTCTTGACCCTTCCGCCAATGGGGACAGTTTCTCTTTATCTAAACACTTCATGATTTTGAACACTTCTATCAAATCTTCTCTCAACCTTCGCTGCACTAAGGAGAACAACCCCAGCTTCATGTGTGGTGCCCACTGCCTGCCCAATATGTACCACACGTTAAAAACTAACCCTCTATTTGTAAATTCTTTCCTACCTGCCCAGTTCTATTTTAGACTGAGGAGAAAGAGGTAACATTAAGGTGTATTTTGGGAGGCGTCATGTATCAGAGTAACATGAACACTGACATTGGTAAATTCTGGGAGTTGTTCCCCACTGTGACATGCACAGAGTAAGGCTGCTGCATTCTGGAAGTCTGTTATTTGTTTGAGCCTTTTCACCCAGGAACCTGGGGAACGCAGCAGAACTCAAGCTACAGGCTTCAGAGATGGGTGGGAGGCCTGACCGGGAGAAACATTTCTAACATCCAGTGGCTGGTTTAATGGACAATTAGAGGTTTTTTTTCAAGTGTTTGCTTTTTGGGGGGTTTCTATGAAATCTTTGCTGATCTATATTTCAGCAAATCTTTGTGGTTAAGTTGCTTATTGAACCAATAAGAAATGTGTGACATTTGATTCTTTTTTCCCTGCTCGAGACAGGTTTAATTTAATATACACAATCTATATATTTATACCTGTAATACCCATCTGTCAGTCATACAGTGATGCATTCCTTCAGTTATTACATATCCATGGATTTTAATATCCGACTGTGTTTATGTAATATCACTAACACTGTGGAATACAGCAGAATTATGCTAAAGGTCAACTTTGATGGCCTTATTGTTTTATTATTTCTACATACTGAACAAAAACTGTATGAATTAAATGAATTTACAATAAATCCCAGAATGAGTGAGTGGAAGCTTGTATTGCTATCTTGAGGTTCAGGTGACGTATGTAAATAATGATGTCACGTGACTCACATAGTTTGCAACTTTATAAATAAGGCAAGTGATTTGTCATTGCCAGATCTTGTCTGAAACTGTCTCTGAGACTAGTTACATAAAACTGTGATATTCGGACATTACCCTGCATATTGTAAGTGTAGAAATGATCAGAATGTTGCGCTATGCCAAATCACGCTTTATTTATAATTAATATAGCTATTCCGTACATATTTAATAGTACACATTATTATCTATAGAAAAAAAGTAACAATTCATTGTGTTGGTTACTTTAAGGAAGAGGTCCAGTGAAAGTATTTTGCCCTCCTCAGACTGGAACTGAAGAAGCTCCTCGTCCAGCCACTACCAATTGCAGTGCTCCTAAACGAACTGGTGAGTCTGTCATTTTTTTCAACAAATTATTAAACCAGTTAAAGTGTAGACATCGTCCAATCGAAACACAGTATTGTCATGCTGTTTGGAAATAGAATCTGGTTGTACTGGAATTATAAAATTTCAAATCATTTTTTATTTGACATAACATAACAGCACATTTTATGATAACAGCATGCATATTAACCCCCCTCCCCCCATTTTAAGTGGTTTTGACATCTACCCAAGATGTAATGGCACTATGAACTAGAGTCGAATAGCAGATCCTAGTCACAGTGGACTCTGGGCATTTCAAAAGCATTTTGTTTATGGCACGTGTAGACTGGGCAAAGCTAAAATTTGCTGATGGCTCTTTTTTTCTATAATTTCTCACTGATACACATATATAGGCATATTTTGTGAAGCCACTGTACTTTTTGATTGTACGGTGCTTGCTGGAGAATACATTTGATACATTGTGCGTTGGTATGGTTGGATGTACACTGGAAGCACTGTGTTTTTAATGGTCAAGGCACTTACTTGTTCCCAGGGATTCACTTGGGCGGGAGAGGACACTGGGTGGTCTTGCTGGGTGCAGTTACTGTCTTTATCTGGCTTCGTTTATCTGCAGTTAGTAGCTCTGAAGCAAACAGTATTTATTTATCTGAGCACCACAATTGAAAGGTTTTAATCTTTTGTAAACTGTGCTTAGTTTTTGACAGGAAATGTATAAAGATGTTTCAAGCTGCTTTATTAAAAGACAGATCAGCATTGGGTGTAATTTTAGTGCAGACTTTATAACGGTGCATAATATGCTTTCCATGTCTTTCAGTAATTTTTATTTCTGTTGATATTTTTCAGCTTCTGCCACCCGTACGACAGATGCACCTAGTTCATTCCTGCCCCAGTAAGAGACTGTAACCTTATATAATCAGTGCTCAGGTGTTCAATAATTAAAGGAATATGAAATATAATCAAAAGTATGCTCCTATTTGAACAGTGGGACTGAAGAAAAATAAATACATCTTTACTCCCCTAGCCCAACAAACTATAGGATTTTCATTCAGAAGAGTATTTTCACCATTAACACTGCAAAGTTTATCAGTATTCCATTTAATTGCAACAGTCTGGGATCAACAGCAGTTTGGCTGACATCATGTTCAGAAATAAATAAAAATCTGCACAGATGAAAAGAGACAGAGTTACTTTTGGTCTGTAGGTCATGGGGTTTACTTTCCTGAACAGTAACACTGTTTCTTTTCCTTTTCTTTAAAACTAAGTATGTTAAAGGTCACATTTACGTTTGAATGCAGCAGTCAGTGCTTTAAGTTTGTCATATTGCTACAGATGTGTCCTTCAAAATTCTCCTATCTAATAGGAGAAGCTTCATTTGATTTTTTTACTACACTCTTCTGACAAACCAGTATTCTTCTTCATTCCTTAATGCAAACATTATTAACCTATGCGGTATTTGAATCTGAGAACATTTGAGTAGATGTGTACAGAAGTCTTAGTTTATCGCTCATAACATCCCAAGCTACAAAAACAGAGCCACTACTGTACAACAGGGTTAATGCAGTTACTTGCTCATGTTTCAGAACAGTGAGATACAACTTCTGTGACCTCAAGAGTTGGAATGCACCCACAGGATCTTGAGACCGAGAGATATTACATACCCTGTTTAAAGAAAGATGAGATAAAACAACAAAGAATGACTTACCTGCTGGTTTTAATTTTCTAACACTTTCCCTCTCAGTGTCGAAGCATTCAATCTCTGCTGACTATCTCACCTGTTGGCACAGTCAGATCAGGAACTCACATTGTAGGTAACCGCACACATGGACCCATGTCCCAGCACACCCTTCAGTCTTTTATTCTTCCCATTTTTCTTTTGCTCTGTTACTTTCTCTTTTCTTTCTCAATTCTCTTTTTTTTACTATCTCTGTCTTTCTTAGTATCTCCCAAGTTTCATTGTGAATTTTCAATGACATCTCAGTGCAATTCAATGCAGAATGCCCCTCCCCTCTTTAAGTGTCCAAATGTGCTTTTCAGTACTCTCCCGTGTGGTTGGAGAAGTTATCATTTTAATTTTCAGTTTTCACTACTTTTCTGACAAGCCAGCATTCTTTCTGATTCATTCATCCTCCACATACAAATCTTAATTGCTGTCATCAGAAGAGAAAAATTGCCTGCTACACCGTCCTTTTAAGAAATTTGAGCCCTGGACAGTTCGGGTGACCTTACTCCAACTCTGTTCTGGAGTGTGACCTTAATTTGGCAACAATTGCCCTTTTGGCTTCCACACCATTTATAGGTTGCATGTTTGTTATGCATAGTTCAAATCCCTTCCTTGGGCTCATTAGGAGTAAGTTTCTTCAAAGTTTTATTGAGTTTGTTCAGGTTTAAAAGCTCTTATGCCTTATTGCACTTACACCGTATGGGAAATGCCACGCCCTGGCAGCCAATGCCAAGCAACCTCCATTTTCACCACTGGTCCATTTCAGCTCCTAAAATACACATTGAATGAGATGGATTCTTCCCAGGGCCCAAATTTGATAACAGCTATTTTTGCTGTCTTCTATTGTCATGCAACTTAATAAATGTGATGCCTGAGCACAACAATTTTTTTTTCATCCACTGGTAGGCAGTCCTGGCTAGAAGAAACTCAAAGTTTGATTCATCTCAACATATAGAATCTTGAGGTCCAGGTCAACAGAGAAATACTCTTCAACTCTCACATCAGATACAGAATTGAGTGTGGGCAAGGAACACTTGCAAGACCACTCCCTTAAAAATAGACCAGTCATACTATGTTCCACACTGGATTGTATGGCCGGTGAGAAGGCGTGTGGAAATTAGCCCAATCGTGGTTCAGTCTTCCATCTGCCATTGGTCTATATAAGTAATGATTGAGTTACCAGATTTTGCTGGCTGGTGCTCGTCACCTCTCACTTCTGACACAACCAGAATAGCTCCAGAATAGATTTTGATTCAATACTAAGCTCCAACAAGGGGGCTCAAGCTACAGAACCTGCCTTCCACATCAGAGTCCTTCTTATAAGAGAAAGAATAAAATGTCAGATGAGGAACCTCCTCTGAGGGATTTCCTTAAGGACTCGTTTAGTGCACCATCCTCAGCCATTGAAAGTGCACCCCAAAATATGGCTAGTTTCAATAAAGTGGGTGCTTTCTGTAATCCACTTGTCACAGCACCAACCTTACTTGGGCTTTATAGAACTTTAACCCTGAGTATTCCTTTAATTGAATGAAATTATTTGCTCTGTATTAGTATGAGAGTTTGAAAGGCAGAAGTTGTGTAAGAATGTGACTAATGCTTTCTGTGATTATGTTAGATTAGACAATGCTGTACCTCAACTAAGATTAAACAATAAACAATGTGGATTTCTGCCTTCAATCTAATAGACTGCAATGCCTGTTTTATCTTTACTACCCTTATCACACACTGAAGCTGTTGTTGCTGCAAAATTCTTGCTTTTAACTTTCTTTCGGTATAACAAGAGGACATCATACATTCTGAAGCATAATGAGTTAAAATGCTCTTCCCTAATCCAAGCATTATATTTTGGAAGGAAGAATGAAGAGAGGCAACATAAACTAAATGGTACAATTTTGAAGCAGGTGCAGGATCAGAGAGACCTGGGGATTCACATACACAAATCTTTGAAGGTGGCAGGACAAGTTGATAAAGCTGTTTTAAAAAAAGCATACGGGATCCTTGACTTTATAAATAGAGGCATAGAGTACAAAAGCAAGAAAGTTATGCTAAACCCTTATAAGTTACTAGTTAGGTCTCAGCTGGAGTACCACACTAGGAAGAATGCCAAGGCCTTGGAGAGGGTGTGGAGGAGATGTACCAGAGTGATACCAGGGTTGAGGGAGTTCAGTTATGTAGAGAGACTGGAGAAGCTGGGATTGTTCTCCTTAAAGCAGAGAAGGTTAAGGGGGGATTTGATAGAGGTGTTCAAAATTATGAAGGGTTTTGATAGAGTAAGTAAGGAGAAACTGTTTCCACTGGTGGGTGGGTTGGTGACCAGAGGACTCAGAATTAAGATAATTGGCAAAAGAACCAGGGGGAGGTGAGGAGAAATTTTTGTTTTGCAGCGAATTGTTATGATCTGGAATGCACTGCCTGAAAGGGTGGTGGAAGCAGATTCAATAATAACTTTCAAAAGGGAATTGGATAAATACTTGAAAAAGAAAAACATTCAGGACTTTGGGGAAAGAGCAGGAGAATGGGACTAATTGGATAGCTCTTTCAAAGAGGGGCTGAATGGTCTCCTCTGTGCTTTATGATCCTGTGATTATTAAGCTATGTGGTATTTCAGTCAATCCTGTTTTACTCAAGCTTTTGGGCTATTACATTTTTTGAGATCTTCCAGGTCCACATTTATACTAACAAACTATACATATTGATACCTTGTCTGAGCTGAGCACTTCATTCTTCATGTTTAGAATCAACAACATTTGGAGAAGAAATTCTATACCACTGTGTCCTGAGTAATCCTTGAAAGCACATTGTGTTACTGTGTTTGGAATTACTGAAGTTACATTAATTTTAATGACCAGCCTGCTGTGAACTGTTTTTTTATGTTATTTAGGAATATTTTGTTATATATTGACATGGTTTGGATTGTCAAGGTCTAGTGTAATTTGACCATATACAAATTAACCAATGTTTCATAACTCATGTGGGTCTGACACTCTAAATCCCCTTGCAGCACCTCACACAAGTCATACAATATTTTTATATTAAATTTTTCATATAAAGTAGTACACAACAGACATTAAAACAAAAGTGAATCCTAACACTATCACACAATGTAAAAAGTATTGTTAGGTTGCATGTATTATGATGCAAGCAGGTGAGAAGATGCCACTCATTCCGCAAAACAAGTGTGTCTGTGTCTGGCAGACGGCCACCATTGAAAGATCTGTAAAGTAACCTGTAAACATCAGCCATTTATCCTCTGTGCTGTCGTTTGCTCCACTCCAGAGTAAAGTGCACCGTGTCTGGATAGGGCAAGTTGGGTGTACCACTGGTCAATGTATTCTGCATCAAAATTTGGTACGACACAAAAAATACAACCTAGAAATTTAGTGTAGAATTTGCCATCTTCATTCTCCAACCTTTTCTCTCACTATAACTAGCTCACTTTGTTCTCTACATTGAAAAATCACTGAAGTTGTGGATTATCAATTTTTATTGACAGTTATAAGCTAAATTAATAGAGCATGTCCTGAGTTTGATTGTACAAGCATGCATAGTGCATTCTGTGTAATGATAATTCACACAGATCAGCTCAACAAGGAATCAGCTTTAAAAACATCAACTGGTAAACTGCCAAGAAATCAACCAAGTCTGAGTGCTGAAGGTAACAACAGTGATGGAATATCAATCTCCAGAGAAATTATTTTCTATTGCAGAAATGCCGTAACATATCTACAATACATCAAACACAACTGTTGCCCATTCTCTTATCCAGACTGCAATACTTAAAGAACAGAGACAAGACCTACTGCAAATCTGTCAATTTGCTACTGGCTGGCACCTTGATGAAAAATATTCACAGCCTGGTTTTAATCATAAATTGATGCAATGCACATGAATTCACAAACAATCTAACAGAAAAAACCTGGATTGCCTGTGCACTCTCTTGTCAGTCAATTGAAATATCTGTTCCAATGGCAATCCCTCCAAAATTAAACCCTATACATCCATAACAGCAAAAGGCTGCATTCATGGTAAAAGTCGATGTACTTATCTTGTTTAATTTCATAAAGCCTTGATAGTATTTCTTCCTTGAAAGGGCTGCCAAAAAGTAGGGTTCTGACAAAAGGTCGTCGACCTGAAACGTTAACCCTACCTTCCTCTCTCCCCCGATGCTGCCTGACCTGCTGAGTATTTCCAGCATTTTCTGTTTTTATTTAAAATTTCCAGCATCTGCAGTATTTTGCTTTCTGCTAATTAATAGCTTCATCCATGGAGTAATAGCATGGCAGTTGCAGAATCTTTTTGGTGCAGCAGTTAGCCATACAATCCAGCTTAGCTTGTGCCACTCCAAAACTATTGTCCCTAATTAATTATCGTCATGTGGTAACTACAGAATCCAGGTTTGGATACATGATTCTCCACACTGCAATTTCCTGATGTCATCTACATCAACAGGGAGATAAAGCTATCAGAGAGGGAATTGACCCAGGCAAAGTGTCATCCTAACACTTCAATAAAAAACAGAAGCCCAGGTTCTCCTCTCAATTAGAAGAACTAAAGAATGAACTTAAAACATGTAATTTAATAAACGTATTTGTCTTATATTATTTGCCTGCTTTTGCAGCTGCAAAACCTTTGGTATGGACCACTCATAGTTTCTAAACAGTCTAGAAACTGCAGGACTCTCCCAACTATTTCAATATTTATATGCTGTGACTCAGTTCTGGGATCTGCGTTCAAACACAGTCCAGAAAAAACACTCTCTGACAGCTGGTTTCATCCTAATTAAAATGGTTTCATTCATGTTCAGTCCAGTTCCCAGTGCACACAAATCTATCACACAAAAAGCTGCCCTTGAATCTGGTATGAATTCAAAAATCCTCATGCAAAAGCAGCCCACAGAGTCTGAGAAATGGAAATGTGACCTTGATGAAGCAATGGGTGTTCTTCTGAGGTTGCAGTTGGGTTAGAACACTAGAGGGAGCCCAGCACTGTATCTAGTACATTAGGTGCATGATTGTAGAGTACTTCACATTAATAAGTATTCATGCCAATAATCACAGAAAACTAACATGCAGGCACAGCAAGCAATTAGGAAGGCAAATGGCATGTTAGCCTTTATTGCAAGGGGGTTGGAGTATAAGAATAAGGAGGTCTTGCTGCAATTATATAGAGCTCTGGTGAGACCACACCTGGAGTACTGTGTACAGTTTTGGTCTCCTTACTTAAGGAAGAATATACTTGCCTTAGAGGGGGTGCAACGAAGGTTCACTAGATTGATTCCTGGCATGAGAGGGTTGTCCAAGGAGGAGAGATTAAATAGAATGGACCTATATTCTCTGGAGTTTAGAAGAGTGAGAGGTTATTTCATTGAAACATATAAAATTCTTAGAGGGCTTGACAGGGTAGATGCTGAGAGGTTCTTTCCCCTGGCTGGAGAATCTAGAACTAAGGGTCGTAGTTTCAAGATAAGGGGTCGGTTATTTAGGACCGGGATGATAAAAAGTTTCTTTACTCAGAGGGTTGTGAATCTTTGGAATTCTCTACCCCGGAGGGCTGTGAATGCTTAGTCATTGAGTATATTCAAAACTCAGATCGATAGATTTTTGGACACTAAGGGAATCAAGGGATATGGGGATCGGGCGGGAAAGTGAGTTGAGGTAGAAGATCAGCCATGATCTTATTGAATGGCGGAGCAGGCTCGAGGGACCATATGGCCTACTCCTGCTCCTATTTCTTATGTTCTGATGTAATAGGTGCAGATAGAAAAATGTTTAATTCATAAGTACAATCATGTAAACAAACATGTATTTTTTCTCACCAATTTTCTCCCTCTTCTGAAATCATTGCGTCCTTAGTGGCGTTCCACAGATACTCTCAGGGTACTCTCAACTACCTCGCTCATGTAGCCTTAACACAGCAGGCTATTCGATTGCAGGAGTAATCACAGCTGGGCTCAATCTTGCCCTTGCCAGATGAACAGATGCTGGTGGCAATCAGGAATAGAAACCTCAACCAATGTTTCTCCTTTTCCTAACTGAAAGACGCTGAAGCTGATTGTAGCATTCCTTTAACATCGCCTTAATTGAGGTTAGTTAATTCAGTGCAGATTGGGGATTTAACTCATTTGTATGACTCAGCTATTCACCGTAAGAACCTACTGAGAAACTTAAGCAGATACATATGCAATAAAATATTTATATATCGGGATAATAATCTAAGTTCTTGCCACTGGGCAAGGTTTTGCACTGTGGTTTGAACTCAGAAAATCGCTGCCATTGAGCTGATAAAGGTGAGGATGTCGTAGTGTTAATCAAACTTTGATTTATATCACCTAGTTTTAATGCACCATTGAAACTGCATGTTCTTATTAATAGAGCAAGATGATTTTGATCTTATCCCATATTCTTTTACAAACTTGAAACAATGCTTATTTGGCTGCAATACATAGAGGTCTCCCTTCATATTAAAAACAACAGAACAGGTGAAAATCTTATCAAGTAATCTTACTGTGGCAAAATTAGGGCTATTTCTGTCTTTAAATGGCAAAAAAGAAAGATATTATCTAAGAACTTGCAGCTCAAATTCAAAGGCCTGGAATTTCAGAGGAGTTTCTTTACCAGGAGTCCTGGAGAAAATGGCTAAAAATGGCCATTTGTGTAATTTCTCCATGGATTCCACTGATCTCGCACTGAAATTACAGGAGATCAGGAGAACCCCATGGAAATTCAGGGCCAAAGTGTTTGCTTACCTTCATTAATTGCGTTACTAAAATCTCTATAATACATGAACATTTGGTGCATTTGTAGCACAAACATCACAAATGCTATTTGTCCTCTGCTGTTACCTGGCATTTTTAGAGATACCTAAATTAGGTCCTAATGTGAAAACTAATCAATGTTAAAATGTGGCAGCGTCATATCTTTGCCAGGATGAAAATTATCCTGCTGTGAATATACAAGATGTCATCTACAGTAACAGGAAGAATAAATTCGGCCTCCCAAAAATCTAAAAAAGGACCTGAAAAATAACTTATTGAACAAAAATAGAAAGGGATAACAAAACTGCAACAAATATATTTGTCACAGCCCCCAGGAATTTCATGGGCGATGAAATTGGATGGTGCTGGCCTGCTGGAGCAAACTGGGCGCAGGGATAGATCCCTAAGACAGAATGGGTGGGCCCGAGGCACACTCGATATTGGGCCTTGGGCCTCATTTAAATTAGACTGACGAGTTGTCGATGCCTGAGTCCTCATGCAGAGCAGATTTAAATTTCGGGCTGTTGCATCGCTATCAGTAGCTCTCAGGAAGGTCCTGTGGTGTTGGGGGGGGCGGTTGTTGGTGGCGTTCGGGAGAGGTGAGAGGTGGTCGCGGGGGGGGGGAGAGGTTGGAGGTGATCGGGAAAGGGCGGAGATGATCGGGAGAGGGGGGCGATGATGGAAGAGGGGGGAGGTGATGGGGGAGGTGATGGGAGAGCAGGGAGGTGATCGGGAGTGGGGGGAGGTGCTCGGGAGGGGGGAGGTGATCGGGAGAGGGGGGAGGTGATGGGAGAGGGGGGAGGTGATCGGGAGAGGGTGGAGATGATCGGGAGAAGGGGGAGGTGATCGGGAGAGGGTGGAGATGATCGGGAGAAGGGGGAGGTGATCGGGGAGAAGAGGGTGGAGGCGATGGGAGAGGGTGGAGGTGATCAGGAGGGGTGGCGATGGGAGGGGGAGGTGATGGGAGAGGGGGGAGGCGATGGGAGAGGGTGGAAGTGATCGGGAGAGGGGGAGGGGAGGAGAGAGAGTGGAGGTGATCTGGAGAGGGGAGAGTCGATGGGAGAGGGTGGAGTTGAACGGGAGAGGGTGGAGTTGAACGGGAGAGGGTGGAGGCGATGGGAGAGGGTGGAGGTGATCAGGAGGGGTGGCGATGGGAGGTGGAGGTGATGGGAGAGGGGGGAGGCGATGGGAGAGGGTGGAAGTGATCGGGAGGGGGTGGAGGTGATCGGGAAGGGTGGCAATGGGAGGGGGGGAGGGGAGGAGAGAGAGTGAAGGTGATCGGGAGAGGGGGGAGTCGATGGGAGAAGGTGGAGGTGAACGGGAGAGGGTGGAGGCGATGGGAGAGGGTGGAGGTGATCAGGAGGGGTGGCGATGGGAGGGGGAGGTGATGGGAGAGGGGGGAGGCGATGGGAGAGGGTGGAAGTGATCGGGAGGGGGGGAGGTGATGGGAGAGGGGGTGGCGATGGGAGAGGGTGGAAGTGATCGGGAGGGGGGGAGGTGATCGGGGGAGGGGGTGGCGATGGGAGAGGGTGGAAGTGATCGGGAGTGGGGGAGGTGATCGGGAGAGGGTGGAGGTGATGGGAGAGGGTGGAGGTGATCAGGAGGGGTGGCGATGGGAGGGGGGAGGTGATGGGAGGGGGTGGAGGTGATAGGGAGAGGGGGGAGGCAATGGGAGAGTGTGAAGGTGATCGGGAGGGGGAAGCGATGAGAGAGCTGGGAGGTGAATGGGAAAGGGGAGAGGGGAGAGGCAATCGGGAGTGGGAAAGCAATCAGGAGGAGGTGCGTTCAGGAGGGGGCCAAGCGGAATCTGGCAACGGTTTTCGGAATTACAAAAGGCGCCTAACTCAGGTAGATTTTTTTTTGAACTTATTCTTCTGATGGCAGCTTCCCATAGTATCTTTAAGGAGCATCGGATAAGCCACGTGTAGACTTGGTTATCCTGAACGCAGCAGGTCCGGTGCCGTTTGTGTTCAGGGCAGCCCAATTTCAGGAAGGGGTCCTGCAACAAGCGTTAGACCCCCTATTTGCATATGCAAAGGGCCTAACGCTTGTTTCAGGCGCGGGTCCTGGAAGCCTATACTTCAGTCTTTCGGCGTTTGATAAAGTACCGCATGGTAGGCTTGTCATCAATATTATGGCTCATGGAATAAAGGGGGCAGTAGCAACATGGATACAGAATTGGCTAAGTGACAGGAAACAGAGAGTAGTGGTGAACGGTTGTTTTTCGGACTGGAGAGAGGTGTACAGTGATGTGCCCCAGGGGTCGGTGCTGGGACCATTGCTTTTCTTGATATATATCAATGACTTGGACTTGGGTGTACAGGGCACAATTTCAAAATTTGCAGATGACACAAAACTTGGAAGGGTAGTGAACAGTGAGGAGGATAGTGATAGACTTCAAGAGGATATTGACAGGCTGATGGCATGGGTAGACACATGGCAGATAAAATTTAATGCAGAAAAATTTTGGTAGGAAGAACAGGGAGAGGCAATATAAACTAGAGGGCACAATTCTAAAAGGGGTACAGGAACAGAGAGAACTGGGGTGTATGTGCACAAATCGTTGAAGGTGGCAGGGCAGGTTGAGAAAGCGGTTAAAAAAAGCATACGGGATCCTGGGCTTTATAAATTTGCCAAATTTGCACCCCAATATGCCAACATTTTCATGCACAAGTTCGAGCACGACTTCTTCACTGCACAGGACCTCCAACCAATGCTATACACCAGATACATCGATGACATTATCTTTCTATGGACCCACGGCGAAGAATCACTAAAGAGACTACACGATAACATCAACAAGTTCCATCCCACCATCAAGCTCACCATGGACTACTCAGAATCAGTTTCTTTCTTGGACACACGAATCTCCATCAAAGACGGGCACCTCAGCACCTCACTCTACCGCAAGCCCACGGACAACCTCACGATGCTCCACTTTTCCAGCTTCCACCCTAACCACGTCAAAGAGGCCATCCCCTATGGACAGGCCCTGCGAATACACAGGGTCTGCTCAGACGAGGAGGAACGCGATGGACACCTACAGACGCTGAAAGACGCCCTAGTAAGAACGGGATATGACGCTCGACTCATCGATCGACAGTTCCGACGGGCCACAGCAAAAAATCGCATAGACCTCCTCAGAAGACTAACACGGGACGCAACCAACAGAGTACTCTTCGTCGTCCAGTACTTCCCCGGAGCGGAGAAACTACGCCATGTTCTCCGCAGCCTTCAACATGTCATCAATGACGACGAACACCTCGCTATGGCCATCCCCACACCTCCACTACTCGCCTTTAAACAGCCACCCAACCTCAAACAGACTATCGTTCACAGCAAATTACCCAGCTTTCAGGAGAACAGCGTCCACGACACCACACAACCCTGCCACGGTAACCTCTGCAAGACATGCCAGATCATCGACACAGATACCACCATCACACGAGAGGACACCACCCACCAGGTGCATGGTTCATACTCCTGTGACTCAGCCAACGTTGTCTACCTCATACGTTGCAGGAAAGGATGCCCCAGAGCATGGTACATTGGCGAGACCATGCAGACGCTGCGACAACGGATGAACGGACACCGCGCAACAATCGCCAGACAGGAGGGTTCCCTCCCAGTCGGGGAACACTTCAGCAGTCAGGGACATTCAGCCACCGACCTTCGGGTAAGCGTACTCCAAGGCGGCCTTCGAGACACATGGCAACGCAAAATCGTCGAGCAGAAATTGATAGCCAAGTTCCGCACCCATGAAGACGGCCTCAACCGGGATCTTGGGTTCATGTCACGCTACACATAACCCCACCAGCGAACAAATGTTATCTGTTTTTAATATAACGGGTCATTTGCTGGCTTTCTCTGCCTTCCGGATGTTTCTGCCTCTCTCTCTGTTTTTTTTCTGTTTGTTTTTTTTTGTTGACTGTATATTCGGGGGCTCTGTAGGTAACACCTCTCTGTCTGAACACTGTGATTGCCTTGGCAACGGGCAGTTGCAAGGACTATCTGTAATCACCATGTATTGTTCTGTGATTTATAAATGCGTAGGCTTCGAGGAGTTCCTGACATTTACCTGAGGAAGGAGGAAGCCTCCGAAAGCTTGTAAATTTCAAATAAAATCGTTGGACTATAACTTGGTGTTGTAAAATTGTTTACAATTTATAAATAGAGGCAGAGAGTACAAAAATAAGGAAGTTATGATGAACCATTATAAAACACTGGCTCGGCCACAACTGGAGTATTGTGTCCAGTTCTGGGCACTGCACTTTAGGAAAGATGTGAAGGCCTTAGAGAGGGTGCAGAAGAGATTTACTAGAATGATTCCAGGGATGAGGGACTTTAGTTACGTGGATAGACTGGAGAAGCTGGGGTTGTTCTCCTTGGAACAGAGACGGTTGTGAGGAGATTTAATAAAGGTATTCAAAATCATGAAGGGTCTAGATAGAGTAGATAGAGAGAAACTGTTCCCATTGGTGGAAGAGTCAAGAACCAGAGGGCATAGATTTAAGGTGATTGGCAAAAGAACCAAAGTTGACATGAGGAAAAACTTTTTTACACAGCAAGTGGTTAATCTGGATCTGGAATGCACTGCCTGAGTGGGTGATGGAGGCAGATTCAATCATGGCTTTCAAAAGTGAATTGGATAAGTACTTGAAAGGAAAAAATTTGCAGGGCTATGGGGGTAGGGTAGGGGAGCGGAACTAGTTGAATTGCTCGTGCAAAGAGCCGGCGCGGACTTGATGGGCCGAATGGCCTCCTTCCGTGCTGTAAACGTTCTATGATTCTATGATTTACCAATATAGCTGGTGGCACATTTCTGACAAGGAGTGTGAGTGCGCGCGCGCACGCCTTCTTGGACGCTTAGGTGTGGAGGTGCTCGTATTGCTATATGGGAGCAATCGATTGTGCCCTGCACCCGTGCGAAGCCAGTCACAGAGTGGAATCCCACTGCCCTCTCCGTCTGTCTGAGGTCATCCATGGGGAAGTTGACGTACTGCGAGGCCCTGCGAAACAAGCCATCGGTGATCTGCCTTATGCACTTGTGTGCAGACGACTGAGAGACCCCGGCGATGTCCCCGGTGGCACCTGGAATGATCCGGAGGCGAAGAAGTTGAGCGCAGTGGTGACTTTGACAGCGACAGGTAAGGAGTCGCTGCTCGGCCCAGCCGGGAGCAGCTCGGCGTGAAGGAGTCTGCAGATGTCTGCAACCACCTGACGACTCACTCTGAGCCTCTGTATGCATTGCTCCTCAGAGAGGTCCAGGAAGCTGAGCCACGGTCTGTAGACCATGTGGCGAGGGTAGTGTCTCCTGCGACGTCGCTCTCTCTGTTGTTGCCCTCTGCGCTCTTGTGCAGGTGCCTGTGGCGCTGCACTGTGTTGTGGAGCTCCAAGTGGCGGAGGTGGACGCCTTGCCTGGCAAGGCTGGTGATGTTGCTCGTCCTCGGATATGTAGTGGTGAATGCAGCCATGGTGCCCCCCCATCCTGACGGTGTGAGTTTGAGGGGGTTCGCAAAGTAGTTAAATATGTGTGAACAGAATAATTTTGAGTGGAAAGTAAGAATTTTCAGTGAAAACACAAGGATCTTGCAGCCAAAACTTTGTCTGATAAAACAGATTACCCTGCTGCAATAAGTGACCTTTTCTGACAAATAAACATTTGAATGTCTCACTGGCTGCTGGCTGAAACACGTCTGTTGCAACATGGAGTGTTTCCCACAGCACAGGAAACACGCTGAGGATGCTTCAAAATCGCACCCCTGCCAAAATGTGGAGAAAATTAAGTACTTCAAGTACATAAACTATCTAAACAATTGTGTAAAGTATCATCCCGCCGGCTTTAATTGCTGGTGGGACATCCGCATTCAGGAGGCGCACGCACACCCAGGCGCATCAGTGGGGAACCCGGAAGTCTGCGGGTTGGATCCGGGCTCCGAACCCGAACGGGATTTCCCCGATTTTTGGAGCCCCTCCGCCCCCAATGCACCCGCAATTTCCCAGGAAAATCAAACCCCTAATGTCTGCTTTGAGTGACTACACATTAACTTCCAGTCACCCATTCATTATAAATCCCAAAACTATTTCCCTTTCAGCTGCATACGTTTTGTTTACACGTATTACTGACTGTAATTATTAAGCATAATAGTCTGCAGTCTTCTTTGTAACCAGTATTTGCAACAACAGGATCTGAATAATGGGCTTTAAACTTCACACAGAAAGTCTCTGAAGAGCATTTAGAAGTACAGAAGCTGCAGTAAGTGTAGTAATGTAATACTGTATGATATTTTCAGCTTGTTTTTGCTTAATTTTGGGGGGAATAGCAAAATACTACAGCTTAACACAAACATCTCTAAAATAAAAGACATCAATGATATTTTATATAAAAATAGCTTAAATAGCTCTCGCTCCAGTTCTAGAGGGTTTAGGCCTACAGGGCAAAATTGCCCCTAATCTGTAGTAAGCTGTTAATCTAAGTTTCAGCCTTGGATTAGTGGTAATATTCTCAACTCTGAGTCAGAAGATTATGGGTTTAAGATCCACTCCAGAGATGTGAGTGCATGATCTGGTCCGACACTTCAGGGCAGACTGAGGAACTGCTGCACTGTTGGTAGTGCCACTTTTTGGATGAGGCGTTAAACTGAGGCCCTGTCTGAATATAAAAAATCCCACGGCACTATTTGAAGAAGAGCAGGTGAGTTCTCATGGTGTCTTGGGCAATATTTATCCCTCAACCAACATCACTAAAACAGATTATCTCATTGCTGGTTGTGGGACCTTGCTGTGCACAAATTGGCTGCAAGATTTTGCTTCATCACAACAATGACTACACTTCAAAAGTACTTTATTGGCTGTGAAGCGCTTTGGGATTTCCCAAGATCATGAAAGGCGCTATATAAATGTCATTTCTTTCTTTATTGTGTATTTAGGCTCTGCACATGTGGTGGAACAATGGAAAAAAACCTCTGGGAGTTGCTTGTTATGCTGCCAAGAACATTGAAACAAATTACAGCACATATTTCAGATAATATAGAAACACAGAAAATAGGAGCAGGAGTAGGCCATTCGGCCCTTCGAGCCTGCTCCATCATTCAATATGATCATGGCTGATCCTCTATCTCAATACCATATTCCCACTCTCTCCCCTTACCCCTTGATGCCTTTTGTGTCTAGAAATCTATCTAGCTCCTTCTTAAATATATTCAGTGACTTGGTCTCCACAGCCTTCTGTGGTAGAGAATTCCACAGGTTCACCACCCTCTGAAGAATATTAGCACTGAGAGACATCATCTTTATTTTTATCATCTTATTTTCAAGCCTTGCACTATTTTTACATAGTTTTGTCAATACTTCACTGACTTCATAAACAAAACATTGTATTAATTATGTTAAACTTTTTAAATTGCTTCCTACAGCGCACAAATACTTTAAACTAATCCCTATCTGAGATGCTGGCCTTCCTGTCTTTTCCTGCCAAAAGGAAGTGAATATTTCCTGCAGTTAAATAAAGGAGTTCACATTGGATGATGTTATGGTGTTGTGGTGCTGACCTCATTCTTTTGGCCACTGATCAATTTGAGCCTCTAATTAAACACAATTGGGGGAAATTTTGACTTTGGGCGATAGTATAAAAGGAGCAATGTCGGATCAGTCGTCCGTTATACATCTCTCCTGATTTTCATTTCCATTGACTTCATTGAAAATCGGGAGAGATGTATAACGGGCGGCTGGTTATTGCCCCTTTTACACTATCGCCCAAAGTCAAAATTACCCCCAAAGTCCCAAGAAATCATAGCAGGAAATACTACAATATTTCATAAGCATTTTGCCAACTCAAACCACCAACAGCACCGTCACTGAAATGAATTCACACAGCGATGACGGTGACCATCAGTATCAGAATCACTGCTGACACTCAGGGCTAGAATAACTCGTGTGCAGTTCGACCAGGGGGAGTAAGAACAAAAAGAGAGTCACTTGCTTGGGCAACAGACTTATTCTTGATTTAATTTATAAGCAATCTATGGTAACTATTGTGACTGATAGAATACTAGCAGCCACCCTGACCAAACTTTAATGGAGTAATTTATGTTTCCATTTGTTGCTATATTTTGCTGGCTACTCTTTTGGTTTTGCTCCCATTTTTATTTAATTTATTTTTTTCTCTTTGATTTTGGCTTTGCTACACCTTTCACGATGTCCCAGTGGAAAAAAGAGGCAGTGGGATTGATTTTCAACTGCTGGCCACTCACTTCTCACCTGAATAATCACCGCTGAAAATCGGGGGCACCTTGGCCTCCCCATTGAAGCCCAAGGCCTGCACGATGCAATTTTCAGCCAGGCCTGTAAATGAGCGAGCAGCATGCCTGCCGGTGGGATGCTGCTTAAATATGCAAGTCCTACTCCAATTGTAGGACACCATTTGCAGTTTTAAGGGTGGAGTGTGAGGGCTGCTGGTCGCTGACCAAGAAAAGGTCCAAAAATGTCTTTGACAGAATTTTTATAGGGCCAGGAGGAGCAGGAGACTTACCGGGCAGCTCAGCAATGGCTTCTCTTCCTGTCCCTGCATTGGAATCAATGGAAAAGAAAATTGGGTGGGGTGTAAAATGGACTGACGATTTGCTATCGCCCTTTTTGCTCTGTCGCCAAAGACCAATTTCACCCCCATTGCCTTTGGCCCCCGCTACAAAATCTGTACCCTCATCACCGATTCCATCCCCCTCCCTGGTCATTGTCTCAGGTTGAACCAGACTGTGCGCAACTCGTCATCCTATTCACCCTTGAACTGATCTTCCGAACCCATATCGTCTCAATCACAAAGACCGCCTACTTCCACCTCTGTTACATCACCCGTCTCTGCCCTTGCTTCAACCCACGTATTGCTGATACCCTTATCCATGCCTTTGTACTTCCAGACTCAACTATTCCAAAGCTCTCATGGCCGGCCTCATGTTCTCCAAATACCATTAACTTCAGCTCATTCAAAACTCTGCTGCCCGTATCCTATCCCTCATCAAATCCCACTCACCCATCATGCCTGTCCTTGCTGACCTACATTGGTTCTACGGTCCTCCAATTTAAAATTCTCATGCTTGCGTTTAAATCCCTACATGGCCTCGCTGCTCCCTTTCTCTGTAACCTCCTTCAGCCCTAAACCCCTTCCCCCCTCCCCGAACCCAAACTCTCCAACCCCCTACCTTTGCCCCTCCATTGGCTGCTATACCTTCAGCCGTGTAGGGCCCACGCTCTAGAATTCCCTCCCTGAACCCCTCCGCCTCTCCTCGTCCGTCTCCAGCTTTAAGATCCTCCTTAAAACTCACATCTTTCGTCTCGGTGTCTAAAGAGGCCTCAGACCAGCGTGAGAACAGCAGCAAGAGCAGAGAGGCCAGAGTGGGGATAAAGATGAGTGGTGGCAGCGAGAGGCCCCAGACCAGCGCGAGAACGACGGTGAGAGCAGAGAGCCCAGCGCGGGGATAAAGACGAGGGGCAGTGAGCGAGAGGCCATAGACCAGCGCGAGAGCGATGGTGAGAGCAGAGAGCCCAGCGCGGGGATAAAGACGAGGGGCGGCGAGCGAGAGGCCATAGACCAGCGCGAGAGCGATGGTGAGAGCAGAGAGCCCAGCGCGGGGATAAAGACGAGGGGCGGCGAGAGGCACAAAACAAAAACAAAGAAAAAACACCTAACGTGGCGTCAGCACAAGGGAAGGAGCTGATTGATGAGTAGCTGGTGAGTGTTTTCTTTAAGTCTGAACTGTATTTCTGTTCTCGGTCTCATCAAATGCACATCCTCTGCCATGTGGGAAGCCCAGGACGCTTCCCATGGCCTGGACAGCCACAGGTGCAGGAAGTGTCGTCAGCTGGAGGAGCTCGAGCTCAGGGTTTTGGAGCTTGAGCAGCAGCTGGCGTCACTGCAGTGTATCCACGAGGCTGAGAGCTATGTGGGGATAGCACGTTTCAGGAGGTAGTTACCCCGCAGCTTAAGAGAGTGCAGGCAGAGAGGGAAAGGGTGACCACCAGACAGATGAGGAGGATGAGGCAGATGGTTCAGGAGTCCCCTGAGGGCATCTCGCTTGAATACTGGTGGGGGAGAGGGTTCCTCTGGGGAGTGCAGCCAGAGCCCAGTCCACAGCACCATGGGTGGCTCAGCTGTACAGGCGGGAGGAGGAAGGTCAGGAAAGCAATAGTGATAGGATGTTCTATAGTTAGGGGAACAGACAGGCATATCTGCGGCCGCAGACATGATTCCAGGACGGTATGTTGCTTCCCTGGTGCCAGGGTCAAGGATGTCACTGAGCGGCTGCAGAACATTCTGAAGGGGAAGGGTGAACAGCTAGAGGTCGTGGTCCATATCAGTACCAATGACATAGGTAGAAAGAGGGATGAGGTCCTGCAGGCAGATTTTATGGAGCTAGGAAAGAAATTAATAAGCAGGACCTCAAAGGTAGTAATCTCCGGATTACTCCCAGTGCCACACGTGAGTGAATAAAGAAATAGGAGGATAGAGAAGATGAATGCGTGGCTGGAGAGATGGTGCAGGAGGTAGGGCTTTTAGATTCCTGGGGCATTGGGACTGGTTCTGGGGGAGGTGGGATCTGTACAAGCCGGACGGGTTACACCTCAACAGGGCCGGGACCAATATCCTTGCGGGGAGGTTTCTAGTCCTATTGGGGAAGGTCTAAACTAGCTTGGTGGGGGGATGGGAACCTGAATGCAGATTCAGAAGGGAGAGAAGCAGAGCTGGAAATGGAAGGCAGAAAATTAGTAAGCGAGTTTTGGAAGGCAGAGGAAGCAAAGGTTAGAAAATAGACAACAAAAGAGTTTGGCAGTGCCTAATGGTATATACTTCAATGCAAGAAGTGTAGTGAATAAGGCAGATGAGTTGAGGGAACAGATAGACACATGTAGACAAGTACGATATCTTAGCTATTACAGAAACATGGCTTAAAGAGCGGCAGGAATGGCAGCTCAACGTTCCTGGTTACAGGGTTTTTAAACGAGTTAGAGAGGGGGTTAATAAAGGAGGGGGTGGCAATATTGGTTCAAGAAACAATTACAGCTGTGAGGAGGGATGATATGTTAGAAGGATCATCAAATGAGGCCATATGAGTTGAGCTAAAGAACAAAAAAAGGGCAATCACACTGCTGGGAGTGTACTATAGACCCCCAAACAGTCAGAGGGATTTAGAAGAGCAAATATGTAGGCAAATTTCTGAGAAGTGCAAAAACAATCGGGCAGTAATAGTAGGGGATTTCAACTACCCTAATATTAACTGGGAGCAATCAGTGTGAAAGGTATAGAGGGTGCAGAATTCTTAAATTGCATTCAGAAGAACTTTTTTAGCCAGTACGTAGCAAGCCCAACGAGAGAGGGGACAGTTCTGGATTTAGTTTTGGGGAATGAAGCTGGGCAGGTGGAAGGAGTATCAGTGGGAGAGCATTTTGCTGGTAGTGATCATAATTCAGTTAGATTTAGCATAGTTATGGAAAAGGACAAAGATAGAACAGGAGTAAAAGTTCTCAATTGGGGAAAGACCAATTTTACTAAGCTGAAAAGTGATTTAGCAAAAGTGGACTGGAAATAGCTACTAGAAAGTAAATTGGTATCAGAGCAGTGGGAGGCATTCAAGGGGGAGATAGTAAGGGTTTAGAACAAACATGCTCCCACAAAGAAAAAGGGTGGGACTGCCAAATCGAGAGCCCCCTGGATTACAAGGAGCAAACAGGGTAAGATATGGCAAAAAAGGGAAGCTTCTGTCAGATACTGAGAGCTCAATACTGCAGAAAGCCGAGAGGAGTATAGAAAGTGCAGGGTGAAATTAAAAAGGAAATTAGGAAAGCAAAAAAAGGGCATGAAATAATACTGGCAAGTAAAATCAAGGAAAACCCAAAGATGTTTTATAAATACATAAAGAGCAAGAGAATAACTAAGGAAAGAGTAGGGCCTATTAGAAACCAAAAAGGTAACCTATGTGTGGAGGTGGAAGATGTGGGTATGGTTCTTAATAAATACTTTGCGTCTGTCTTCACAAAAGAGGGGGATGATGCAGAGATTATAGTTAAGGAGGAGGAGAGTGAAATATTGGATGGGATAAACATAATGAGAGAGGAAATATTAAGGGGTTTAGCATCTTTGAAAGCAGATAAATTGCCAGGCCCAGATGAAATGTACCCCTGGCTGTTAAGTGAAGCCTGGGAGGAAATAGTGGAGGCTCTGACCATCATTTTCCAGCCCTCCCTAGCTACAGGTGTGGTGCCGGAAGACTGGAGGACTGCTAACGTTGTACCATTGTTTAAAAAGGGAGAAAGAGATAGACCGAATAATTATAGGCCAGTCAGTGTAAACTCGGTGGTGGGCAAATTATTGGAGTCAATTCTGAGGGATAGGATAAATTGTCATTTAGAAAGGCACGGGTTAATCAAGGACAGTCAACATGGATTTGTTAAGGGAAGGTCATGTCTGACTAACTTGATTGAATTTTTTGAGAAGGTAACAAGGAGGGTCGATGAGGTTAAGGCGTTTGATGTAGTCTACATGGATTTTAGTAAGGCTTTTGACAAGGTGCCACATGCAGACTGGTCAGAAACGTAAAAGCCCATGGGATCCAAGGGAGAGTGGCTAGTTGGATCCAAAATTGGCTCAGTGACAGGAAGCAAAGTGTAATGGTTGACGGGTGTTTTTGTGAATGGAAGGCTGTTTCCAGTGGGGTTCCGCAAGGCTCAGTACTAGGTCCCTTACTTTTGTGGTATATATTAATGATTTGGACTTGAATGTGGGGGGCATGATCAAGAAGTTTGCAGATGAAACAAAAATTGGTCGAGTGGTTCACGGTGAGGAGGAAAGCTGTAGACTGCAGGAAGATATCAATGGACTGGTCAGGTGGGCAGAAAAGTGGCAAATGGATTTCAATCTGGAGAAGTGTGAGGTAATGCATTTGGGGAGGGCAAACAAGGCAAGGGAATACACAATAAATGGGAGGATACTGAGAGGTATAGAGGAACTTAGGGACCTTGGAGTGTATAGCCACAGATCCCTGAAGATAGCAGGACAGGTAGATAAGGTGGTTAAGAAGGCATACGGGATACTTTCCTTTATCAGCCGAGGCATGGAATATAAGAGCAGGGAGGTTACATCAGAACTGTATAAAACACTAGTTAGACCACAGCTAGAGTACTGTGTACAGTTCTGGTCACCACATTACAGGAAAGATGTGATTGCACTAGAGAGGGTACAGAGGAGATTTACGAGGATGTTGCCAGGGCTGGAGAATTTTAGCTATGAGATAAGGTTGGTTATGCTGGGGTTGTTTTCTTTGGAACAAAGGAGGCTGAGGATTTAATGGAGGTGTATAAAATTATGAGGGGCCTAGATAGAGTGGATAGAAAGGATCTATTTCCCTTAGCAGAGGGGTCAGTGACCCCGGGGCATGGATTTAAAGTAATTGGTAGAAGGATTAGAGGGGAGCTGAGGAGAAGTTTTTTCTCCCAGAGGGTGGTGGGGGTCTGGAACTCACTGCCTGAAAGGGTGGTAGAGGCAGAAACCCTGAACTCATTTGAAAAGAACTTGGATGTGCACTTGAAGTGCCATAAACTACAGGGCTATGGACCAAGTGCTGGAAAGTGGGATTAAGCTCGATAGCTCTTTATCGGCTGGCATGGACACGATGGGCCATTTGGCCTTCCTCTGTGCTGTAACTTTCTATGATTCTATGATAACAGACCATGTGTGATGAAAAAAGTGCTTTTTTCCTGCTTGATACGTGTATAGCTTCAAGGACACATAAATAATTCATCCTAATAACTGAGCAAGTGTTGTCATTGCAGGTGGGCTATAACATGCAAGACAGTGTATAAGCTGATATCTCACTGTAAATTACAGCTTTCAAGGCCTTTCCACTAGTCATACTACAAATGTATATTTGCCTATGTCAAAGCCTTATACTGTGCACTCACATATGTCTGCACAAAGATTTGAGGCTACTTGAAATACTTGGACTTTACAATTTTCATGAATTATCAAAGCAAATTGGTGGGAAGGAATTAAAGTGACACAATCTTGAGTTTCAGAAGGCAGTTTTACATTAAAAGTCAAGGTCCTGAGAGCAGGACTCAAATGCAAGCTGAAAGATCTGTGCGCAGCCCTTTTCCTGGTTACTATAGGTTGGTGCTAACAAGGCCTGTTTGAATGAGTATGCACAACATCGATTGTGAGTGTTTATGAATTTTGCAGCTATGTCTGCAAATGGGGTGACTACTGTCAATTCTCCCACGTATCATTTTTCTTAACCTTCCCAGAGGTACAACCTTGCAGACAAGAGGTCTCAAACATGAACGTTGACATTTGATTTACTAGGTGCAGAGAATTAATGCAGAGACAGTTCTGTGCGCTTGCATCATGATGCAAAATAGTCATAATGGGTCAGATTTTGCTGTAAAGATAACGGTGAGGCTAACAGCGTTCACCTTTATTTATGTCCAAATCGGACAGTAACTTCCGGCGACCACACATGCACAGTTATACACGGAAATCGGGAAGTTGCTGTTCGAGGTGCGACGCTCCTCCAAAAGCTGCACGAAAGCGACACCTCGCTGAAGTGAACAGCGCAAAGTCATAGATACAGACTAAACTCACCAGAAAAAGTTAGGGCTTGTCCATTCCAATGTAAGTACCCTTTTAATGGCGTGGTAAGTCTTAATTAGTGCCAAACAACCTCTCTGGCACTGAGAATTATCTTTTACAAATGTAGACTCTCATTCCTTCAGCTTTTAATTATTGTTGGACATTTAAAAAAAATTAAATAAAACTTTTTTTTAACTTTTTCTTTCTGTCGCTTTTATCTCTGTCTCTTAATTCAATCTTTCTTTCCCTCTCTTTATTTCACTTTCTGTACCCGATTTGACATTGAATTCACTATTCGAACTTACACTTCCTGGTTCTGACTCTGCGCTGCTCATTAATGATTCTTCAATCTGATTGGTTAAGGAGACACACAGTTGCTTGCCCTGTTCACACAGGTCCCAGATGCTCTGTAGAGGGCACTGTGCCCTCTACACTGTGTCCTGTTGACAGTAATTTGCCGTGCAAAGCTCATAGAAAGTCTAAGGGCAAGTCTATGGGCTAACACCATTTGTTCACCACTCACAGCAAAATCCAGCCCAATGTGGACTCGCAGGACTACCTCTGTGCATTTTGCACACCAGAAGGAGATGCCTAATGGGCAGGAAGGTCCCACAAATATCTCGGTCTGCAATACTGTTAGAATTCCAGAGGTTGCTTCCTTTATATTCAGGATGTGGAGATGCCGGTGATGGACTGGGGTTGACAATTGTAAACAATTTTACAACACCAAGTTATAGTCCAGCAATTTTATTTTAAATTCACAAGCTTTCGGAGATTTTCTCCTTCCTCAGGCAAATGTTTGCCTGAGGAAGGAGAAAATCTCCGAAAGCTTGTGAATTTAAAATAAAATTGCTGGACTATAACTTGGTGTTGTAAAATTGTTTACAATTATATTCAGGAGTATTGCATGTCAGGGTAAAAGTGACTAGGACCACTTTACATTCATTCTTATAGTTTACGACATTATCTGAAACTCTTAATTGTGTTACTTCTTTCCGGTTGGGCAACTGCCAGGTTCCATCCAATATTAACAGCCCTTGAGTTTCAAATAAGACACAGCAAACTGTTTTTAAAAAATGTTTAATGTACTCATAATAATTTTTATTATTATTAAATGTCAAAAACTTGCTGGGCAGGTCTTCCTGTTTCTGCATCTGGGTATATCTGAATAGAGGAAAATTGGCCTTAAGGGAGCACATACGATTTTCTGTCCAATACCCAGGAGTTCAGGAACAGCAAGATCTGCCCCCCTGTGTCTAATTTATCTTTTTGAAACTCCAATTGTATTAATAGCCAATGAACATTATGCATAGGCCAGCATCCTACTGTTAGACAAAGGCCACGGTCACAAGTGATATAAACTCCAGGCAGCACGGCACAGGCCACCGGAGTGCACTGTAGACAGTGCACATGTGAAACCCTGGGGTTGACTTCAATCAAAATTAAAATCAGCAGAGATGTATAACGGGCAGCTGAATCGATATCATCTGTTTTATACTATTCCCCAAAGTCAAAATTACCCCCAAACACTTTGCAGGTTATTCTACTTTGCGCACACGCGTGTGTGTGTGTGTGTGTGTGTGCGTGTGTGTGTGCGTGTGTGCATGTGTGTGTGTTTTCCCTACCCCTTCTCTATGTTCTGATCCTTTTTAAAAGCTGTTCATCTATAATATCTTTCAGTTTTGACAAAGGATCAACTGATTTGTTCTCTCCACAGGTGCTGCCTGACCTGCTGAGTGTTTCCAAAATTTTCTGTTTCTAGTCTGCTTACAATTAAAGGTGGAGGGGAAAGGAAAATGCAAAGAATGTGATACAATAATCTTGATATGTGTACGAAGAATAATTTCCTAAATGTCAGCAAAGCAGATGTTTGATATGAAATGGATTACTCAGTTGAAATAATAAATCTGTTGTTACCATATGTGAAAGAATATAAACACTGGAATAAAATGACATAGGCTTGCTTATATTTAACTAATATCCTTGGCAGTAATTTGTTCTATCACCCACAATAGGTCGCCATTGATGGCTAACCTGCATTTACTATAGTATGGACTAATGTAACAAATACAATAAAGCAATGCTTCGTTGTGATATCATGGTACAGTCTACTCCTGTTAATTCAAACTCATTTTATACACTTAAAAAAATTGAATTATCCAGTAATTTGAATGAAGCAATTAGAGTAAAATAGCACTGGAGGCTTTTTACTGTAATTTGAATTTAAATTATTCAGTAATATGAATTAAACGACTTTAAATTAACAGGAATAGACTGTTTATTGGGCTATATTTCGTAGCTAATAAGGTAGCCTCCTTAAAATCCCAACAAAAAATGTTAACCCTACAGCCTTTTGGTCATCTACAGCATGTAGGGGCCAAAGTTTGCAGGATCGGGGGAAGTCCCTTAATTATAACACTACTGGCAGGTAACTGTACAACTAGGAATAAAAGAAAGAACTTGCATTTACATAGCACCTTACCCAACCTCAGGATGTCCCAAAGCACTTCACAACCATTGAAGTACTTTTGAAGCGTAGTCATTGTTATAATGTAGGGAAATACAGCAGCCAATTTGCATACACTAGGGATACCTGTTGGCTTAGGAACCAGGAGAACTCTACTGCTCTTCTTTGAATAGTGCCATAGAATCATTTGCATCCATCTGAGAGGACAGATGCGGCCTCGTATTAGCATCTCATCTGAAAGATAGCACAGCAATAACAATTTGCATTTATATAGCGCCTTTAACGTAGTAAAATGTTCCAAGGTGCTTCCCAGGAGCCTGATCAAACAAAATTTGACACCTTGCCACATGAGATATTAGGACAGGTGACAAAAAGTTTGGTCAAACAGTTAGATTTTTAAGGATCGTCTCAAACGAGGACAGATAGATAGAGAGGCGGAGAGGTTTAGGGAGGGAATTTCTGAGCTTAGGTTCTAGGCAGCAGAAGGCACGGCTGCCAATAGATGAAAATCGGGGATGCTCAAGAGGCCAGAATTGGAGGAGCGCAGAGATCTCGGAGGGTTGTAGAGCTGGAGGAGGTTACAGAGATAGGGAAGGGCGAGGCCATGGAATAATTTGAAAACAATGATGAGAGTTTTAAAATTGAGGCATTACCAGACCGGGAGCGAATGTAGGTCAGCAAGCACAGGGGTGAGGGGTGAACGGGACTTAATGCACCTACAACAGTGCAACATTCCATCATTACTGCATTGGAGTGTCAGCTTAGATTATGTGCTCAAGTCTGGGAGAGAGGCTTGAACCCATAACCTTCTGACTCAGAAGCAAGAGACAAGGACACCCACACGCCGCAAAATCAGCTGTAGATCTGCTGGATCTGGGCGAGATAACTGGTCCCACCAGGTGGGCTCCACAACTGCCATTCCTGAGCTGGGTATATCTTATTCTTTTGGACGTACCAGCCGCAGATTCCATAACCAACATTTCCTAAGCCAGGGATGCAGGAATTCTCAGTTTTGTCCCTGGTGCCACTCCTTCCGGATCCTGGCCTAATTTCTGGCTCTTCCAAAAATCCTTTCCAGTTCTGTGACACTCCTACTAGAGTTATAACAGGAGTGTGCTGGAAGAGCCAAGGAATTTACGCCCACGTATTATTTATTTTTCACATCATATAAGCAGAAAGGATATTGATGCTTCTTTAAATATTTTATTCCAGTCGTAAGCAAGATCTTCATGGTCATATGCTGTTCCCTCATTCCAACAATAAACTCCGCATCCAAATTATAACTATCTCTTCATTGTTGTTGTGCCAATAATGTCAAGAAGCTGCAGATAACAACTAAAAATAAAATAACGTCCCTGGGGAACTAAAATTAAATGCAATCTCTGTACTCCATTCCCTAAGAAAGATAGGCTGTCTGGTGTTTTTGTAGCAGCAGGATATTAAACACATGCCTGATTTAAAAGAGTGGGCTATTTGCCTCTTTTATGCTCCGTGCCTCTAAATCTGATGACAGTTTTATTAGCATTAATCGAGGATATGTCAAGTGAACCAGCAAAGACAGACAAGGAACAAAGTAACAAATTTATATATGCTGCCTTCATATGTAGGTTACAGTAGAGAAACATAGATACTGTAACTTCTGCTTGTGCATGGAATTGAAGGCTTTTATGTACAACAGCAGGGGTCACATTATTGGTCATAAATAAAATGTGAACACAGCTTGTTAAACTGACTTTCAAAGCCTCCCAAAAGCTTTCAAAGATCTTATTAGTGCTGAGAGAGAAGAGACATCTCTTAAGTTTCAGATTAATGCTTCTTTATTCCACTCATGTTTTGGGTAGAATTTTTCTCTAGGAGGCCAATAACTGGGCATTAAATTCATTGGTTGCCAAACAAAATTTGAATACACTGTGCTTGGAAAATAGGGACAGGCATGTTTAGAGGGATGTTCTGTTGCTTTGCATACTATCTTTTCTCAATGCGAACTTCAGTGGTGAAGCTTGTGATCTTTCAAATGGACCTGAATTGATACAATTCCTGTTAGTTTGGATCTGGAATTTGATTTAGTCCTAAGCAGCATCTAGTAGAGTGGCTAAGAACAGTCCAACTCCGATCCACCAGTGTATTTTTAATGAACTGCAGTAGATTCTTGATTTCCATGGCTCGTAAGTTAAATTATGTAAATTCTTGTTGCGCATATGCAGCTATTTAACACCTGGCATAAACCATCACTGGCAAAAAAAGGAATGGAAGGATGCCTGATTCAGGCTGGAAGTGTTTTTTTGGGCCAGAAATTGCTTTTAAAGTAACAGTGAGCCTAACAGCGCTCACCGTTATTAATGGCGAAATCGAAGAGCAAGTCCCAGCGACTGCACATGCGCAGCCAAACGCGGAAATCTGGAAATTGCTCTTCTTGGTTCGCCGGTGATCTGAAAGCTTCGCGTTAAAAGGACCTTGCCGGCTGCAATCAATGAATCAATGGACCAGCGCCAACTTGCTCTCCTGCCCGGCTGGAAACTAACCTCACCACAAAACAGGTACGCTCAGTTATATCAGATCTAAACTAACTTTTAATGGCGCGATAAGTCTTAATGACTGCCAAACAACTAAAAATTAACTTTTAAAAATGTGGAGTCGCATTACTCCTGATTTTAATAGTTTTTATTAACTTTTTCCTTCTGTATCTTTATCTCAGTCTTTTAACCTTATCCTCACTTTATTCTGCTTTCTCTATGTCATTTTATAATATATTTACTAACCTTATCAGGCACTGCCTGGTTTTTAGTCTGCGCGGTTTATCAATGAACTGCACTTCCTGGTTCTCACAGCGTGGTTTGCTTCAAACTGATTGATTGACAGTCCTTAGAGATCCTTTCACCACTCACACAGCCCAGGAAAGAGTGCTGAGGTTTTTTGAACTCGCAGTCCAAGGACGTTGCCGCCAAAAAGAACGCAGTAACTTAGTGGGCAACTTTAAATCTAGTGAGCGGCGAGCATTGCTGGTTCACTGCTCCAAGCAATTTCCAGCCCATTTTTAAAAAACTAAATGAGATAAATTCCAGGAGCCATGTGAAGGCAGTGGCTCAGGCTGAAATACAATTTCACAGCCCTCCCTTATTCACCCCCATTCTTAATGTTTGAGTCTAGACAGAAAGTGCTGGTAGGCTATTTGATTGTGTAAGGCACCACAGCCAAACCTGAACTCTGTCCTTCCCTCATCCACATACATACAGTTTCCAACAAAGGTACTGAATAGTGGCCAGGAGTGGGATCATTGGCTGATTCTTTCCCACTCTTCAGCTCAGCGATGCTGCACTCCCACTGCCTGAGTTCATCAAATGGAGGACATACCAGGGATCAAACATGAGACTTTCTTATGCTGTGTAGCTCAGTACCACACCAGGCAGTACTGAGCCATGCAAAGAACTCCAAAAGCAATTTTTTGGGAGGAATGACTACTTTTGCCTCTATTTTATGTTAATTATGTAGAAATTTGAATATTAAAACCTCTGCCTGCTTCTATTAACTTATTTTAAGCTGTTCTGTGTCTGATTTTATGTTTGAAATTTACCTATTTGAGAATGTAAAGCAAAGCACTAACTTGTTTAATATGCACAGACACTGCCACCATACACAGAACTTTTACATATTTTAGTTTTTAGTCATTATAAACTTAGCAGATGTGTAAGAATTATGGCTGTGTTCATTAATTCAAAGATTTGTTTATTTTCTCAAACATAAATGATTATTTAGCACTTGCAGAGCTTGTAATATTTACATTTCTGTACAACCCACATTAAATTGAAAGGAAAAATCCCCCTCCCTCTATTTAAATTGACTGTAAAAAGTAATTGCCTATAAATAATTCAGGCTGCATTGTAGCTGTCATCATGTGTGCATGGCCCAAGTACTTGAATATTTTAAATATTTTCAAATCAACAGATTAACATTAAACTTCTGTCTGTCTGCCAATAGAAAAAAAAATCGGGCGGGGTGTATAATGTGGGGCCGATCTGCTGCCACCTGTTTTGTGCTCCTGCCAGGCAAAGGTACCCGCCTGAAGCCAGCTGGGTCCTACTTTAAATAGGCAGATTGGGGCCTAATGGTGTCTTCGGGCCCCGACTGCAATTTTAACTCTGGCCCGAGCAGAGAAGCCGTTGCAGCTTTCCCTCCAGATAAAGACAGTGAGAGGAGGATCCAGGACTAAAAGGGACCATTTAAGGTAAGTTTTTAAATTTCCATGTGGGACCAGGAGGAGCAGATATACTCCTCTGAGCCCCACAAGGAACGTTTAGGATTTCCCTCCACTGGGCTCCCAACCTTTCCCTCCCACAAGGCCCTCCCGAAACCCCCTCCCCAGACTTACCTTCTTGCCAACCAGCATTGAATAAAATGAGATGAAATACTATCAGGAAATTGCCGCAATTCTTTTGCGATGTAAATGACTTGTGATGTAAAACATACAGCTTGAATCAAAGCAGCCGCTGACCAAACATGGAGCAGCAATGGTGAGAGTCCTGGGGCTGAGATCTTCCTGGAGCAGTTTGGGTGGAAAATATCCTACAAGTAGAAATAATTGGGAAAACTGAAATACAGAAAACATATATGGATGGAAATTTCTTCAGATCTGCTCCCACTCCGTCACCTCACTGCACCGAAAATGTGGCAAAAATTGACGGACCGGGAGCAACTCAGAGGAAATTCCCGGCATAATCACATTCAATTAATTCTGTCAGCAATATCTTCATAATGAAATGTCTGTTGGCTGTTGGGTCCATTTACATTGTGACCATCGTGTCATTTGGCAGTTTCTTCCTCATTGCTTGAGTGTTCCAGTATCTTTGTTTAAGAAACACAAGAAACATGAGAAATAGGAGCAGGAGTGGGCCATACGGCCCCTCGAGCCTGCTCCGCATTCAATAAGATCATGGCTGATATTCGACCTCAACTCCACTTTCCCGCCCTATCCCCATATCCCTTGACTCCCCTAGAGTCCAAAAATCTATCTATCTCAGCCTTGAATATACTCAATGACTCAGCATCCACAGCCTTTTGGAGTAGAGAATTCCAAAGATTCATAACCCTCTGAGTGAAGAAATTCCTCCTCATCTCAATCTTAAATGTCCGACCCCTTATCCTGAGACTATGATCCCTAGTTCTAGACTCTCCAGCCAGGGGAAACAACCACTCAGCATCTGCCCTGTCAAGCCCTCTCAGAATCTTGTATGTTTCAATGAGACCACCTTTCATTCTTCTAAACTCCAGAGAATATAGGCCCATTCTACTCAATCTCTCATCACAGGACAACCCTCTCATCCCAGGAATCAATCTAGTGAACCTTCGTCGCACCACCTTCAAGGCAAATATATCCTTCTTTAGATAAGGAGACTAAAACTGTGCACAGTACTCCAGGTGTGGTCTCACCAAAGCCCTGTGCAGCTGTAGCAAGACTTCCTTACTCTTATACTCCAACTCGCTTGCAATAAATTCCAACATGCCATTTGCCTTCCTAATTGCTTAGAATCATAGAAAATTATGGCACAGAAGGAGGCCATTTGGCCCATCGTGTCCGTGCTGGCTGAAAATGAGCCACCCAGCCTGATCCCACTTTCCAACACTTGGTCCGTAGCCTTGTAGGTCACGGCACTTCAGGTGCACATCCAGGTACTTTTAAATGAGCTGAGGGTTTCTGCCTCTCCCAATTTTTCAGGCAGTGAGTTCCAGACCCCCACCACTCTCTGGGTGAAAAAGATTTACTCAGCTCCTCTCTAATCCTTCTACCAATCACTTTAAGTCTATGCCCCCTCGTTATTGGTCTCTCTGCTAAGGGAAATAGGTCCTTCCCATCCACTCTATCTAGGCCCCTCATAATTTTCTACACCTCAATTAAATCACCCCTCAGCCTCCTCTGTTCCAAAGAGAACAACCCCAGCCTATCCAATCTTTCCTCATAGCTAAAATACTCCAGTCCTGGCAACATCCTTGTAAATCTCCTCTGTACCCTCTCTAGTGCAATTACATCCTTTCTGTAATGTGGTGACCAGAACTGTACACAGTACTCAAGCTGTGGCCTAACCAGTGTTTTATACAGTTCTAGCATAATCTCCCTGCTTTTATATTCTATGCTTTGACTAATAAAGGAAAGTATCACATATGCCTTCTTAACCACCTTATCTACCTGTCCTGCTACCTTCAGGGATCTGTGGACATGCACTCCAAGGTCCCTCACTTTCTCTACACCTTTCAGTATCCTCCCATTTATTGTGTACTCCCTTGCCTTGTTTGCCCTCCCCAAATGCATTACCTCACATTTCTCCAGATTGAATTCCATTTGCCACTTTTCTGCCCACCTGTCCAGTCCATTGATATCTTCCTGCAGTCTACAGCTTTCCTCCTCACTATCAAACACAAGGCCAATTTTTGTATCATCTGCACTTCTTAATCATGTCCCCTACATTTAAGTCCAAATCATTAATATATATACAAAAAGCATGGGACCTAGTACTGAGCCCTGTGGAACCCCATGGGAAACAGCCTTCCAGTCAAAAAAACACCCGTCAATCATTACCATTTGCTTCCTGCCACAGAGCCAATTTTAGATCCAACTTGCCACTTTCCCTTGGATCCCATGGGTTTGTACTTTTTTGACCAGTCAACCATATGGGACTTTTTCAAAAGCCTTGCTAAAATCCATGTAGACTACATCAAACGTACCACTCTCATCGACCCTCCTTGTTACCTCCTTGTTACCTCCTCAAAAAATTCAATCAAGTTAGTCAGACACGACCTTCCCTTAACAAATCCACACTGACTGTCCTTGATTACTCTGTGCCTTTCTAAGTGACAGTTTATCCTGTCCCTCAGAATTGATTCCAATAATTTGCCCACCACCGAGGTTAGACTGACTGGCCTGTAATTACTCGGTCTATCCCTCTTCAAACAATGGTACAACGTTAGCAGTCCTCCAATCCTTCGGCACCACGCCTGTATCCAGTGAGGATTAAACACGAACATACGAATTAAGAGCAGGATTCGGATATTCGGTCCCTCGAGCCTTCTCTGCCATTTGATAGTATCATGACTGATCTGATTGTGACCTCAACCCTACTTTTACTAGGTTATACCTACTATAACCTTTGACTCCCTTGTTAATCAGGAATCTATCTAACTCAGCCTTAAAAATATTCAATGACCCTGCCTCCACCGCTCTCTGGGGAAGGGAGTTCCACAGACTCATGAACCTCTGAGAGAAAAACTTTCTCCTCATCTCCGTCTTAAATGGGAGACCCTTTATTTTTAAACTGTGGCCCCTAGTTCTAGTCTCTCCCACAAAGGGAAACATCCTCTCAGGATCTACCCCTTCCAGTCCCTTCAGGATCTTATGGGGGAAAAATTGGATAAGCGTCCGTTGGATGGTACCGCGATGCGCTAACACCCCACGCCCGACGGACCCTGGGCAGGCAAGAGGCAAGTTTGGACCCAAGGGAGCACGTATCTGCAATCGGAGTTTCTTTCCAGGCCTTGCACGTGGAATCAATGCAATTTGCACTTTCTACCACCAGAGGGAGCGCCATCTCTTAAAGGGAGGATGTTTCTTACAAATCTCTTAAAGGTAGCTTGTACCTATTATTTGCTGAAAATAACAGTTTACTGTTTGCATGGAGTCTGAACAGAGATCAGGCATCGCACACGATAAACACAGATGCAGATCCCATCCCTATGTTTACACTCTGATGAGTTATGTTAAAACATTGAATAAAGATTGCGCACTGCTAAATCCCACATCCTCCAATCTGCACGCCAGACCTCACAAATCTGCCGATCTGAATAGGCACCAGGCCTGCAAGAGTGCATGCACCAAGGTCCTCTGCTGATGCACTAGAGACCTTGGGTACAAGAGGTGGAGAGAAGGAGGGACATCCTATATCCGCAGGTGGGGGCAAGAGGCCCTCCAGACATATACTCAAAAGGCAGTGGGAGGCAATAGGGGACGGAGTCAATGCCAGGCGCACAGCATCATGAACATGGATGCAGTGCAGAAAGAAGTTCAATGCTTTGACATGAGTGGGCAAGGTGAGTGAGGACAACTGTCAAGTGGTGTCTCCTACCAACTGCACCACGCACTACACCCCCCATCACCCACATACGAATAAACTCTTTCCATCAATACTCAACTCTTCCAATCAGATGCTTCCTCTCGCCCTTACACATTACCATTGTTTCAAGCCGCCCACCCACAACTCACAGGCCACACACACTGGCAGCTATTCAACCATGACAGGCACATCACCCAGGCACATGTCCCGCTTTCTTGCAGGAGAAGGTGGCGCATATCAAGAGGCAGCAAGTGGCCGTGGCATTTAGCCCCTTGAGCCTGTTCCACCATTCAATGAGATCATGGTGGACCTGTGACCTAACTCCATATACCCATCTTAGCCCCATATCCCTTAATATATCCTTGGTTCACAGAAATCTATCAATTCCAGATTTAACATTCACAAGTGAGCTAGCATCAACTGCCTCCTGCAGAAGAGCGTTCCAAACGTCTTCCACGCTTTGCGTGTAGAAGCATTTCCTAACTACACTCCTGCACGTCCTGGCTCTAAATGTTAGGCTATGTCCCCACGTCCTAGTATTCAAGTCTAGCAGGCCTTCAAAAACAGTTACAAATGTCTCGGCAGCCAGCGGCAATAATCCAGCCACTTACCTGTAAATCCTGCATGGTCCCTTTAAATAGCACCAGTGGGGGGTCCTCGAGGCACTCTAAGACACGGTCAGATGGTCGGGGTTAAGACTGTGCGTTGAGTTGAGCGTTAAGTCCCAAAATGCTGTGTATCACTTTAAATCAGCGTTGCACACTGATTGAAGCCATTTTCTACCTACTTTACAGGATTCCAGCATTCCTTATCTGTGCCTGTGCAAACTCCTATACCAAGATGGCGTCTGACGCACGTCACGCAGGAAACGTGTGTGCGCATCCAAGACGACATCTTGGATGTCGGAGAGGCCATGTAGCGCCAAAACAATGGGGGCAACATGGCCCAATTTAGCACCCTATATGTTTCAATAAGATCACCTCCCATTCTTCTAAACTCCAATGTATACAGGCCCAACTTGTCCAACCTTTCCTCATAAGATAACCCCCTCACCCCAAGAATCAGTCGAGTGAACCTCCTCTGAATCGCTTCCAAAGCAATTATGCCCTTTCTTAAATAAGGAGACCGAAACTGCAGACAGTATTCTAAATGTGGTCTCACCAATGTCCTGTAGAACTGTAGCAAAACATCTCTACTTTTATATCCCATTCCCGTTGCAGTAAATGACAACATTCCATTTGCCTTCCTAATCACTTGATGTACCTGCATACTAACTTTTTGTGATTCATGTACAAAGACACCCAGATCCCTCTGTACCTCAGAGCTCTGCAATCTCTCTCCATTTAAATAATATACTGGTTTTCTATTCCTCCCGCCAAAGTGGACAAGTTCACATTTTCCCACATTATACTCCATCTGCCAAATTTTTGCCCACTCACTTAATCTATCTATATCCCTTTGCAGACTCCTTATGTCTTCTTCACAACTTACTTTCCTACCTACCTTTGTGTCATCAGCAAATTTAGCAACCATACATTCGGTCCCTTCATCCAAGTCATTGATATAGATTGTAAATAGTTGAGGCCCAAGCATTGATCCCTGTGGCACTCCACTCATTACATCTTGCCAACCTGAAAATGACCCATTTATGCCTACTCTCTGTTTCCTGTTAGCTAACCAATCCTTTATCCATGCTAATATGTTGCCCCCTTCACCATGAGCTCTTATTTTGTGTAGTAGCTTAAATAAGGGCAGTTATGAGGGCATGAAGACAGAGCTGGCTAAAGTGAACTGGGAAATTAGGTTAAAGTATATGTCAGTAGAGATGCAGTGGCAGACATTTAATGAGATATTTCATAACACTCAGCAGAGATACATTCCAGTGAGAAAGAAAGATTCTAGGGGAAGGATGTACCATCTGTGGCTAACTAAGGAAGTTAAAGATAGTATCAAATTGAAAGAAAAAGCATACATTTCCGTGAAGATTAGTGGCAGGTCAGAAGATTGGACAGAATATTACAAACAGCAAAGAATGACTAAAAGAATAATAAGGAGGGAGAAATTAGAGTACGAGAGAAAGCTAGCTAGAAATATAAAAACAGATAGTAAGAGTTTCTACAGGTATTTAAAAAGGAAAAGTGTAAGTAAAGTGAGCGTTGGTCCTCTAGGGAGTGTAGGCACCTTATCAAAAGCCTTCTGGAAATCCAAGTACACCACATCCACAGGATCCCCTTTACCATGTTGCTTATTACTTCCTCAAAGAACTCTAATAAATTAGTCAAACACGATTTCCCTTTCACAAAGCTGTGTTGACTCTGCCTGATTGCATTGAGATTTTCTAAGTGCCCTGCTATAACCTCCTTAATAATAGATTCTAGCATTTTCTCTATGAAAGATGTTAAGCTAACTGGCCTGTAATTTCCTGCTTTCTGTCTCCCTCCTTGAGGAGTAGAGGAGTTACATTTGCTATTTTCCAATCTGATGGGACCCATCCAGAATCTAGGGAATTTTGGAAAATTAATACCAATGCTTCTACTATCTCTGCAGCCACTTCTTTTAAGACCCTAGGATGAAGTCCGGCAAGACCTGAGGGCTTGTCAGCTTTTAGTTCCAATATTTTTTTCAGAACCCTTTCCCTGGTGATTGTAAATGTTTTAAGTTCCTCCCTCCCTTTCACCTCTTGATTCACAATTATTTCTGGCATGTTATTTGTATCCTCTACAGTGAAGGTGGACACAAAATATCTGTTCAATTCATCTGCCATTTCCTTATTCTCCATTATTAATTCCCCAGACTCACTCCCTAGAGGACCAATGCTCACTTTACTCTTTCCTTAGTTATCCTCTTGTTCCTAATGTATTTATAAAACATCTTCGGATTTTCCTTGATTTTACTTACCAATATTTTTTCATGCCCTCTCTTTGCATTCCTAATTTCCTTTTTAATTTCACCCCTGCACTTTTTATACTCCTCTAGGCTTTCTGCAGTATTGAGTTCTCGGTGTCTGACATAAGTTTTCCTCTTCTGCCTTATCTTACGCTGTTTGCTCTTTGACATCCAAAGGGAACTAGATTTGGCAGCCCCACCCTTTTTCTTTTTGGGAACATGTTTACTCTGCACCCCTTGAATCTTCCCCTTGAATGCCTCCAACTACTCAGACACTGATTTACCTTCAAGTAGCTGTTTCCAGTCCACTTTTGCGAAATCACTTCTTAGCTTAGTAAAATTTGCCTTTTCCCAACTGAGAACTTTAACTCCTGTTCTATCTTTGTCCTTTTCCATAACTATGCTAAATCTAACTGAATTATAATCACTACCACCAAAATGCTCTCCCACTGATACTCCTTCCACCTGCCCAGCCTCATTTCCTAAAACTAAACCCAGAACTGCCTCCTCTCTTGTTTGGCTTACTACGTACCGGCTAAAAAAGTACTCCTGAATGCAATTTTGTGCACTCTATACCTTTCACATTGTTTATATCCCAGTTAATATTAGGGTAATTGAAATCCCCTACTATTACTGCCCTATTGTTTTTGCACTTCTCAGAAATTTGCCTACATATTTACTCTTCTATCTCCCTCTGACTGTTTGGGGGTCTATAGTACACTCCCAGTCATGTGACTACCCCTTTTTTGTTCCTTAGCTCAACCCATATGGCCTCATTTGATGATCCTTCTAACATGTCATCCCTCCTCACAGCTGTAATTGTTTCTTTAACCAAAATTGCCACCCCCCCTCCTTTTTTTTATCCCCTTCTCTATTTTGTCTTGCTTGCTGTACCTGCATGCTAACTTTCTGTATTTCTTGTATGAGGACACCCAAATCTCTCTGAACACCAACATTTAATAGTTTCTCACCATCTAAAAAATATTCTGTTTTTCTATTGTTCCTACCAAATTGAATAACCTCACAATTCTTCACATTATACTCCATCTACCACCTTCTTGCCCACTCACTTAACCTGTCTATATCCCTTTGCAGACTCTTTGGTCCTGATTTTCAAATGAAATTGCAGGTGCATTGGGGGTGGGGAAGCTGCGAAAATCGGGAAAATCCCGAGGGGGTGAGGAAGCCGGCCCCAACCCACCAACTTACGGGTTTCCCACAGACGCCTTTGTATGTGCGCGCATTTTCCGAATGCGGAAGTCCCACCAGCAATTAAAGCCGGCGGGACGATAGTTAAAGAACCAAATGTACCTCATTGAGGTACTTAAGGTACTTTATTTCTGACATAGTAGATATTTAAACCGATTGTAAACTTACCTGGGCGGCTTTCCCACGGCTTCCGATTCACACCTGGTGAAACCAGGCGTGAAGGGCCGGATCAGGCAAAAATAAAGTAAATAAATTAAATAAAAAGCATTGCACAAAGTTAGAAAACAAAATAAACCTACCTTTCCACCGATGTCACCTGCACCCCCCTGCTCTGATGTCTGATGTCCCTCTCTCTGATGTCCCCCCAACCAATGTCTCCCTCTCCGATGTCCCTCTCAGCCCGATGTCTCCCTCTCCAATCTCCCCCTCTCCCCACCCCGATCTCCCCCTCTCCCTCCCCAATCTTCCCGTCTCCCCCCACCCCCAATCTTTCTCTCCCCCCCCCCCCCCCGCCGATCTTCAGCGCCCTCTACTCTCTCTCTTTCTCTACCCCCCCCCCACCGCCTCACGTTGCAGCTCCTGTCGGGCACGAAACCCGGAAACAACTTTAATCACCACCAATTGCATTGTGATTGCATCGGAAAAGATACGTTTTTTTATCCGGGTTTGCCACGCGCACCTTCACCCGCCACCCCCCCACCCCCCCCGCCCCCCCCGCCCTGCTGCCAACCCGCCACCATTTCAAAACTGAGCCCTTTGTGTCCACCTCACAGCTTACTTTCCCATCTAGTTTTGTATCTTCCTGACAATGATTTTAGTTAAAGAGCCGATGTGAGCATAAGTGGAAGTACCATAATATACTCAGACTGACATCACTAAAATCACCAGCCACCCCTTCCTCCAAGCACAGCAGTGTTCTTTCAAGGGATAGAAAAGTTCAAAATCTGCATTTCATTCAGTAATATTTGATAACACAATCCTTTCTGATTACATCGAATTACACAGAATGTACAACACAGAAACAGGCCATTCGGCCCAACAGGTCCATACTTATGTTCATAGGAGCCTCCTCCCACCCTTCTTCATCTAACCTCATCAACATATCCTTCTATTTCTTTCTCCCTCACGTGTTTATCTATCTTCCTATTAAATGTATCTATGCTTGTCGCCTCAACTACTCCTTGTGGTAGCGAGTTCCACATTCTAACAACTCTCTGGGTAAAGAAGTTTCTCCTGAATTCCCTATTGGATTTATCTGTGATTTAATTTCATAATGCAGCAGCCTGTACATGGTATCTGTGAGCTGACCTATTATTGTTATGTAATGCAACTTCCTATTTCTGGTATACCCCTGCAAGTGAAAACATCTTCTCTACGTCTACCCTATCAAACCCTTTCATAATCTTAAAGACCTCTATCAGGTCACCCCTCTGTCTTTTCTCTTTTCTAGAGGAAAGAGAATGTTTTGTACAAACAAGTGGTGTGAATGGGTGTGAACAAGTATATTCTCCCAGTGAATGTAATTATAGTGAGAGTGTGTCTGGGTAAAATATGTTTATCCTGACCTCAGCACTCTCATTATTCACACCCTGGGATGTGTTGAAATGACTTCCTCTATCTTTATGTCTCTTTCTCTCTCACTACTTTGCCCAGTTTATTGGGTGTGGTATCCCTCTCTGTTTCTCTTGGGTGGGTTGATAAGAAATGTGATAGAATCTTGGTGTGCTTTCCATGTTCCTCACCACATGGTGTTGCATTTAGTGCCTCTGATGGCAATTGCATCATTGGCAACACTTCCAGAATATGAACGAGGTGGTGCACACACTTACAGGGCCACACACTATTTGGCCAGAAACTGTCCTGGGGCTAAATGCAGATCTTTGTGGAAAACCCTCTCTGTATCGTTCTGGGTTGTAATGTTTAAACATTAGAAATTTACAGAAAAACATTCTTGCCACTGTACTGTGAAAAGAAACATATACACCCTAAATGTTAAAGGATGTTTCAGTGAGGAAAGGATTGTAAAGGAGACAAGCCATGTTTAAGGAGAAGAGTTAATAATAACACTGCTTTATTAACTGTCAGGGAGTTGAGGGAAGGAAGTTAATGTTCCTGAAGGATGGGGCTCAATCGGTAGTAGTGAGTGAAATCTATGATGGACTCTGAATGGAGGTGCCTTGATGAGCCAAATGGCCTTTTACTCGCTCTAAACTTTGCATTAATTCTGCAACCCCATGCTCCCGGCAGGGAGTTGTGCTCACAGGGAGCATAAGCTGGAGAATAGGGGCTCAAAGCTGTAACCCGATCTCTAACCCATGCTCCCTTTGAGTACAGTTCCCTGCTGGGAGCCCAGAATCATGGAATTAGCCCTTATGTTGTGTGTAAATAGTGGGCTGTGCAATAAGTTAATGATTCAGATGTGTTTATTTTCCCAAAATGCAGCAGATAAAAATAAGTGAGCCTAGAAATTAGATGGCACTGTGCCTGTTTTCCAGGTGCAAAACGGGCACCTAAGCATCCAATTTGACGGGTGGGGCATGCACGCTCATTACACGCTGGTGGTGTGATGCCCGCCACATTGGTAAAAGCAGAAACCGAAGCGTCCAGGGCCAGCACCTGAAACAGGCATTAGGCCCTTTGCATTAGCAAATAGGGGACCTAACGCCTGTTTGAGACCCCAGTTGCAAAATTGGGCTGAATTGGCTGCCAGGTTGGCTGCATTCAAGAAAACATAGTCTACATGTGGCCTAACCAGCAATCCTTCAAGGGGCCGCTGCAGGCCACCAACAAAAAAGCAGGAATACTTCTCCCTGTTCCACTGCAGTGCCGAAGACTGTTCCCCCCTTCCAATCGCTTCCCCCCTCTCTCCCAATCACTTATCCCCTCTACCAATCACCCCCTCCCTCCCAATCACCCCCTCCCGCCCGATTGCCCCCTCCCGATTGCTTCTCCCCTCCCTCCCTCCCGATCACCCCCTCCCTCCCTATTGTTTCCCCACCCCCTCCCAATTGCTTCCCCCTCCCTCCCAACCGCCCGCCCAACCTCCCAATCACCCCCTCCCTCCGAATCACATCCTCCCTCCCGATCACATCCCCCCCCCACTCATGGTTGCCTCCCCCTCCCCTCCCGATCGCTTCCCCCTCTCCCAATTGCCCCCTCTATTCCAATCATTTCCACCCCCCCCTCCCGACTCCTGTCAGTTTCCCATCAGGTCGGTTAGGTTAATGTTACCCTAACATGCACATTTTTAAAAAGTCAGGAACACAAGGATACCCATGATGTTACTGAATCGAACACCATATTCTCTCCTTATTTAGATAGGCTGTTCATAAATCAGAAATATAGACCATCCTTCTAAAGCATTCCTTTTAAAACTTCTTCAAACATACGATCTCTTTGTTAATGAAAATAATTGTCATCTTTTTATAACTGAATGATAGCTCAAACATTTTTTTTGATTACGATGGATGTGATTGAATAATTGAAGAGTTCATTGCACAGTTTATGCTGCATTGAGAATACAAACCACAGTGACAGCTTTGAACTGCCTGCACATGATTTACACATTCGCTGATCCCACCGCATTGCATTAGTTCCTTAATTTGCCACACCACAGATCTGTGACATGTAGAATCAAACTTGCAGCTCCAGTTTCCAGGCTCAGTCATACCAAACAGAGGACCCACAGTGAGCATCACTCAGACTATTGCCACACCCCTTCCCAGAAGCCAATTACAAAATACTAACGGCATGGGGAGACTGGAAAATTTTGATTTGGTAACATATATTCATTTACAAGTTGTATGTAAACGCTTTGACACTTCCTCTAAAACCATATAAAGCATTTACATATAACTACTTAGTTAACACACTGAGAGATGTAGGGCACTTACTTTTGTTTACAACTTGAGCAATTCACTTAACCTTTGCTTCATGACATTAGACCACTGTGAGTTTTTTTTTATTCGTTCATGGGATGTGGGTGTCGCTGGCAAGGCCAGCATTTATTGCCCATCCCTAATTGCCCTTGAGAAGGTGGTGGTGAGTGGCTTGGAGGGGAACGTGCAGGTGGTGTTGTTCCCATGTGCCTGCTGCCCTTGTCCTTCTAGGTGGTAGAGGTTGCGGGTTTGGGAGGTGCTGTCGAAGAAGCCTTGGTGAGTTGCTGCAGTGCATCCTGTGGATGGTACACACTGCAGCCACAGTGCCCCGGTGGTGAAGGGAGTGACTGTTTAGGGTGGTGGATGGGGTGCCAATCAAGCGGGCTGCTTTGTCCTGGATGGTGTCGAGCTTCTTGAGTGTTCCAAAGGCTTTGGGGAGTCAGGAGGTGAGTCACTTGCCGCAGAATACCCAGCCTCTGACCTGCTCTTGTAGCCACAGTATTTATGTGGCTGGTCCAGTTATGTTTCTGGTCAATGGTGACCCCCAGGATGTTGATGGTGGGGGATTCGGCGATGGTAATGCCATTGAATGTCAAGGGGAGGTGGTTAGACTCTCTCTTGTTGGAGATGGTCATTGCCTGGCACTTGTCTGGTGCGAATGTTACTTGCCACTTATGAGCCCAAGCCTGGATGTTGTCCAGGTCTTGCTGCATGCGGGCATGGACTGCTTCATTATCTGAGGCGTTGCGAATGGAACTGAACAATGTGCAATCATCAGCGAACATCCCCATTTCTGACCTTATGATGGGGGGGAAGGTCATTGATGAAGCAGCTGAAGATGGTTGGGTCAAGGACACTGCCCTGAGGAAAACCTGCAGCAATGTCCTGGGGCTGAGATGAATATAGAGTAACAGGTGCTATTATGTGTGTATGATTTAGGGCTGTGATTCCTAGAGTGGGGCTTGAACCACAACCTTCAATTACTCAGAGGGAAGAGTATTACCACTGTGCCAAAGGTGACAGTGGTTGAAGATATAAGTGATGACCTATTCTACAGCTGTACAGCCCTGCAGGGACAGACTGGACCATTCCTGGGTTTATGATATCTTTGTTTCCTTGTTCCATCTGTAAATCCTACATGTTAGGATTTATTAAAAGTAAAATTTACAGATGTTTCCTGCTGGGAAATCAGAGGAGTCAGGAATGCCTCAGATTGTCTGTATGTGAACAGCATAATAAGCACAGGGTGAATATTCGGTCTCAGTGCTGCCTCAAATACTATGGGGGTTATATTGATTAACCCTCGAAACCGGGCGTGGGAGTCACATTGCGCAATTAACCCACACCCAGTCATTGAGATGCAGGCTGCCTGGTGATTTACCTGATTGCAGTGTCAAGCCAACCTTACCTGCACTGTTGAGTGGCTGCTCACCAGCAGGTGGCCCAGATAGCACGAGTGGCTAGCATCACTTAAAGGCACTCTTAAAGCGAAGGTGCATTGTGCCTGCAGGAAGTGGTGGAAGTCAATTGGAAAGTGAATCTGTGTTGCAATATAGTGCAGCATGGTGATGGTGGGACCTCTGGAATTTTTAATGAGCAACAACTGGGCTGCTCAAAGTTTGTGGGATTCTGATATTTGCAAAAAATAAGATACGGGTCCACACGGAGTCTGAACGGAGATCAGACATTGCACACGGAAAACACAGATGCAGGTCCCGTCCCTATGTTTACAAACTGTTGAACTTTTTTAAAACATTGAATAAATGTTGCGCACTCCTAAAAATCTCACATTGTTCAATCTACACAGCAGACTCCACCAATCTGAAGATCTGAGTTTGTACCGGGCCTGCGAGAGAGCGTGCACCAAGGTTCCCTGATGATGCACTAGAGGCCTTGGTGCAAGAGATGAACAGAAGGAGAGGAATCCTATATCCGCAGTGGGGGGTGGGGGGGTGGGGTGCAAGAGGCTCTTCAGACATATGGTCCCGAGGCAGTGGGAAGCAGTAGGGGACAAAGTCAATGACAGGTCATAGCACCACGAACATGGATGCAGTGCAGGAAGACGTTCAATGGTTTGACACGAGTGGTCAAGGTGAGTGAGGTCAACTGTCAAGTGGCGTCTCCTACCAACTGCACCACTGGCCGCATCCACTGCTCCACGCACTACACTCCCATCACCGACATACCAACAAACTCTTCCAATCAGAACTCAGCTCTTCCAATCAGATGCTTCCTCTCACCCTCACATATTATCACTGTTGCAAGCCGCATACCCATAACTCACAGGTCACTTACACTGATAGCTATTCAACCATGACAGCCATATTACCCAAACATCTTGCAGGATCCTCACCGACTCATGTCCCACTTTCTTGCAGGAGAAGGTGGCACATAACAGAAGGCAGCAAGTGGCAGTGGCTCCATGGAACTTGAACCTGCTGTCCTCTCTCAGGATGACAGCATTCCTATCCCAGTGCTGTCACTCCGCCAGTACCCTTACCTTTGCCTGTCAGCCAGCCAGCCCAGTCCCTGTAGAGTATTGAAACATTATTATAGGAAGATAGGAACAGGAGTAGGCCATTTAGCCCCTCGAGCCTGTTCCGCCATTCAGTGAGATCATGATTGATCTGTGACCTAACTCCATGTATCTACCTTCGCCCCATATCCCTTAATACCTTTGGTTAACAAAAATCTATCAATCTCAGATTTAAAATTAACAATTGAGCTAGCATCGACTGCAGTTTGTGGAAGAGAGTTCGAAACTTCTACTGCCCTTTGCGTGTGGAAGCGTTTCCTAACTTCACTCCTGTAAGTCCTAGCTCTAATTTTTAGGTTATACCCCCTTGTCCTAGTATTCAGGGAAAGGAGACCTCCTAAAACAGGTACAAATGCATCAGCAGCCAATGGGTTATGCGGCCCAATTTTGACCCCTATGAAGCTTTTGTCTTGTGTATTATTTTTGGCTGGTTGAGTCAGCAAAAGTCTGATCTGCTGGTAAGACACCCTTTATCAAATGGCTCAGGAATAAAATTGTCCCTCTTTCCTGCACTGTCTAATGTGTATCACTAATCTGTATGGATTAGAAGGTCCCATGACTGTCCTCACCTGGGACACTACAATTTGCCTCAGTGCCTTTGAGCTGGGGAATACAAAAAAAAAGCCAGGGATCCCACACATGTTGACTAACCTGCTGAGTGTTTGCAGCATTTTTTGTTTTTGTTCCTGAGTTCGTGTCCCTGCTTGTGCACATGACTAATTTGGTTGAGGTCAGGGAAGGGTTGCTGGAACCGGTGAAATAGAACCCACAGCAATAGTCAGCACCTTCAGGAGAGGAGCGACAAAGACTGGAACAGAAAACGTGTCCACGCTTGACCTTCAGAAGAAAGTAGAAAAGCCATAACATAAAAAAAGTTCTGCCCTGGAAACAAGGCATGTCCTAAACCAAGTCATAAAACTCCACCCCTGCCACAGTACTGAAATGGCCATTACCAAAGTTACAAATGACATCCTATGTGACTCTGACGACGGTAAACAATCCCTCCTCATCCTTCTCGACCTATCTGCAGCCTTTGACACGGTTGACCTCACCATCCTCCTCCAACACCTCTCCTCCGTCATCCAGCTGGGTGGGACTGCACTCGCCTGGTTCCATTCTTATATATCCAGTTGTAGCCAGAGAATCACCAGCAATGGCTTCTCTTCCTGCTCCCGCACTGTTACCTCTGGAGTCCCCCAAGGATTTATCTTTGGCCCTCAACTATTTCTCATCTGTTTGCTGCCCCGGGTGACATCATCCGAAAACCCAACATCAGTTTCCACATGTAGGCTGACGACACCCAGCTGAGCCTCACAACCACCTCCCTTGACCCCTTCACTGTCTCCTCTCTCAGACCCCTCTCTCATTTGTCACACTGCTTGATCGACAACCAGTACTGGATGAGCAAAAATTTCCTCCAACTAAATATTGGGAAAACCGAAGCCATTGTCTTCAGTCCCTGCCACAAGCTTCGTTCCCTGGCCTCTGTCTAAGGCTGAACCAGACCGTTCTCAACCTTGGCGTCCTATTTGACTCTGAGATGAACTTCGGACCACATATCCGCTCCATCACCAAGACCGCCTACTTCCACCTCCGTAACATCGCCCATCACCGCCCCTGCCTCAGCTCATCTGCTGCTGAAACCCTCATCCATGCCTTTGTTACCTCTAGACTTGACTATTCCAATGCTCTCATAGCCAGCCTCCCATCTTCCACGCTTCATAAACTTGAGCACATCCAAAATTCTGCTGCCCATATCCTAACTTGCACCAAGCCCCTGTCTCCCATCACCCCCTGCTTGCTGACCTACATTGTCTCCCAGTCCGGCAACGCCTCGATTTTAAAATTCACATCCTTATTTTCAAATCCCTCCATGGCCTCGCCCCTCCCTATCTCTGTAAGCTCCTCCAGCCCTACAATCCTCCGATATCTCTGAGCTCCTCCAATTCTTGCCTCTTGTGCATCCCCGATTTTAATCGCTCCGCCATCAGCGGCTGTGCCTTCAGCTGCCTAAACCCTAAGCTCTGGCATTCCCTCCCTAAACCTTTCTACCTCTCTACTTCTCTCTCCTCCTTTAAGACGCTCCTTAAAACCTACCTCTCTGACCAAGCTTTTGGTCACCTGTCCTAATACCTCCTTGTGTGGCTTGGTATCAAGTTTTGTTTGATAACGCTCCTGTGAAGCGCCTTGGGAAGTTTTACTACTTTAATGGCGCTATATAAATTCAGGTTGTTGTTGTTGTTGTCGTCGTCGTCACAATGACATGTTGCGCTGTCCCGACCACTATTTTTGATGCAGCACAACATTTTTTTAAGAGTACTTTTCACTAAAACAGTCACAATCGGCAATGTGTAGGTGCTAATCACATCATCAGCCACAGCATGTACCCTCCTCTGTGCATAATCACAGAAACATATCTTGCAGTGCATTTTACTACATTAGACCCATTAACAGTAAATTCATAAACACACGTTCTCCCACGAACCTACCCTTCCTGCCATTTACTTTCACGGGAAGCTCTCTCTGCCAAAACAAATGAAAAACATTTCACAATTCCAGAAGAAATTTGTTTGAAATCCTGCAATGCAGTGTCTGGTTTTATTATCCTCACACCTTCTGGCGCATGTGTACCTGAGGAATATCGCTGCTTACACAGACAGGGAGTTAATTTTCCATAATGGATTTTTAGCATCAAAATATTTGCCCAAGAGCACAATAACATGGTCATGTGTCATGGCTGTCAGGTTGTTGAGGTTTAGAGAAATGATATCGTTGACGATGTTCTCAGATTGTTTGACACAAATCTTTTCTGTATGGTTAAGAAAGCTTAGTGTTAGACAATAGAGACTGATCCTGGGCAGACATCTGTGAGCTGCAGTTTGAGTCACGGAGAGGGGGAGGAATAGGATACTTCGACATTGCAACAATTGATTTAAGCACAGAGTGTGTACGACAAACAACATCTTGCATTTATATTACCACCTTTTATATAAATATCCTGAGATCCTTTATGGAGGGAGAAATAAAAAGAAACAGATGTTGAGACATGGTGGGAGAAGTGATCAGAATCTTGGTTGAAAAGATGTGTTTATAAGAAGGCTTTGAAGGGAGGAGAGAGAATTCGTTAAACAAAAATAAATTATATTGTGAATAGCTTTTTTTAAAATAAAATTATCTCCACTAATTTTCATCCCTCTGCTCCTCTTCTGATGGGGTTGCTTTGTTGGGGTATAATTCCGTAGGTGCTAGTTTCTCAAGTGACCATTCATCATGAATAGCCAATAGTGAATGCTGGCTATTCATCCACTGCAAGCATCACAGTGAGCTCCATTCTGTCCCAATCCAATGTCCACACATGAGCATGTCCAGCTGCAGTCACTGGATAGTGATTAGGAATAGGAATCCTGAACAATTTTCCCCTTGTGAACCCAGAGGCACTGCCATCTCAGCTCAGATCAACAAACTCAGTATCGAGCAGAGATCAGGTCTAAAGTTCCCTTTGTCTGTATGACTCAACTGCTCCCAAATGTTGCCACTAATCCATTGCATGTGTTTTTTGATTAAAATTATCTTTGGATGTCTCATTGTGGTGAATAAATATTTGTGTTGTGCTGTACTGTATCCTAGGAGGCTATATTCCTTCTAATGCCCAATGAGGTAGTGCACATATACTGAAGTGTGCCATGGGATTTCCTTCCCCCATCCCACCAGGAACAAAGCTGGCCACTCATTCCCCAACTTCAAATGGTGGCAGGAGGTAAGCCCTGGATCTCTGAAGGATTTCCTGCGTGTCCGCCCCACTTACCAACACTTTCTGAGGCAACCATGTCTAATAGCCTCTCAACATTCACCATCAATACTCACACATTAAGAATGGCCACTTTGGCAAGGTGCCAGCGGCTGCTGCTATTAATGGAATCATTCCTCAGTGCATGTCATTCCTCATTATGAGTCGTTCCTCATTACGAGTCATTCCTCAGTGCGAGTCATTCCTCATTATGAGCCATTCTTCAGCGTGAGTCATTCCTCAGCACAAGTCATTCCTGATTGAGTCATTCCTAAGCATGAGTTATTCCTCATTACGAGTCATTCCTCATTATGAGCCATTCCTCAGTGTGAGTCATTCCTCATTATGGGTCATTCCTTATTATGAGACATTCTTTTTTATGAGTCATTCCTCAGCATGAGTCATTTCTCATTAGGAGTCATTGCTCAGTGCAAATTAGTCCCCATTACTAATCATTCCTCAGCATGATTCATTCCTCATTACAAGTCATTCACCAGCACAAGTCATTCCTCACTACAAATCATTTCTCACGCAAGTCGTTTTTCAGCATGAATCCTCATTACGAGGCAATCCTCATTATCATACAATCCTCAGTGTGAGTCATTCCTCATTATGAGTCATCCCTCAGTGCATGTCAGTCCTCCTTACGAGAAATCCCTCAGCTAAGTCAATCCTCATTGCAATTCATTCCTTAGCATGACTAATTCCTCATTACGAATCACTCCTCCGCACGTCATTTCTTAGCGTGAGTCACTCCTCATTACCAGACATTGCTCAGGGCGAATCATTCTCATTACAAGTCATTCCTCTTTACGAGTTGTTCGTCATTACAAAACATTCCTCATTACGAATCATTCTTCAGCCTGAGTCATTCCTCATTATGAGTCACTCTTCAGCCTGAGTCATTCTTTATTATGAGTCAATCCGCATTACAAGTCATTCCTCATTATGAGTCACTCTTCAGCCTGAGTCATTTCTCATTACGAGTCACTCTTCAGCCTGAGTCAGTCTTCATTATGAGTCAATCCTCATTCCTCATTACGAGTCACCCTTCAGCCTGAGTCATTCCTCATTATGAGTCAATCCTCATTACGAATCATTCCTTAGCACAATTCATTCCTCATTACAAGTCATTTTTTCAGTATAAGTCATTCCTCATTACAGGTCATTCCTCAGCATGAGTCATTACTCAGCGTGAGTCATTCCTCATTGTGAATCATTCCTCATCACAAGCCATTCCTCATTACGAATTGTTCCTCAGCACAAGTCATTCCTGATTGAGTCATTCCTAAGCGGAGTTATTCCTCATTACGAATCATTCCTCATTACCAGTGATTCTTCATTACGAGTCATTCCTCAGCGCAAGTCATTCCTCAGACGATTCATTCCTTAGCGCGAGCCATTCTTTACTGCAAGTTATTCCTCATTACGAGTCATTTTTCATTACAAGTCATTCCTAATTACAAGCCATTCCTCAGTGCAAGTCATTCCTCAATACGTGTCGTTCCTCTTTACAAATCATTCCTTATTACAAGTCATTCCTCAGTGTGAGTCATTCCTCATTATGGGTCATTCCTTCTTATGAGACATTCTTTTTTATGAGTCATTCCTCAGCATGAGTCATTTCTCATTACGAGTCATTCCTTCGCACGAGCCATTCCTCATTAGGAGTCATTGCTCAGTGCAAGTCAGTTCCCATTACGAGTCATTCCTCAGCACAACTCATTCCTCATTATGAGTCATTTACCAGAGCAAGTCATTCCTCATTACAAGTCATTTCTCACGTAAGTCATTTCTCAGCATGAGTCACTCCTCAGTTATTCCTCATTATGAATCATTCCTCATTATAGTCATTCCCCAGCATGAATCATTCCTCAGTGTGATTCATTCCAAATTACTTGTCATTCCTCAGCATAAGTCATTCCACATTATGAGTCATTCCTCATTACAAGTCATTTCTCAGAGCAAGTCTTTCCTCAGGGCTAGTTATTCCTCATTTCGAGTTATTCCTCAGCACAATTCCTCATGACAAGTTATTTCTCAGTGTGGGTCATTCCTCATTACAAATCATCCCTCAGCGCAAATCATTCCTGATTGAGCCATTCCTCAGTGCAAGTTATTTCTCATTATGAGTTATTCCTCATTACCAGTCATTCTTCCTTACAAACCATTCCTCAGTGCAACTCATTCCTCAATAGGATTCATTCCTCTTTTTTAGTCAATGCTCAGCACAAGTGATTCCTCAGCCTGAGTCTTACCTCATTATGAGGCATTCCTTATTATGAGTCTTTCTTCTTTATGAGTCATTCCTCAGTTCGAGTCATTTCTTGTTTGGAGTCATTCCACATTACAAGCCATTCCTCAGCGTGAGCCATTCCTCATTACGAGTCATTCCACAGTACAAGTCACTCGTCAGCACAATTCATTCCTCATCGCAAGTCATTCCTCATTATGAGTCATTCCGCATTACGAGTCATTCTTCATTACGAGTCATCGCCCTTAACCAGTCATTCCTCAACGTGAGTCATTCCTCATTACGTGTTATTCCTCAGCCGATTCATTCCTCAGCATGAGCCATTCTTTAGTGTAAGTCATTCCTCAGTGCGAATCATTCCTCATTACAAGTCGTTCCTTATTGTGAGTTATTCTTTAGCCTGAATCATTCCTCATTACAAGTCATTCCTCAGTGCGAGTCATTCTTCAAGAAAGTCATTCCACAGGGGGAGTCATTCCTCAGCATTAGTCATTCTACATTATGAGTCATTGCTCAGCATGACTCACTCCCCATTACGAGCCATCCCTCAGCACAAGTCATTCCACAGCACAAGTCACTCCTCAGCATGAGTCATTCCACATTACACTCATTCCTCGTTGTGGGTCATTCCCCATTACAAGTCATTCCTCAGCGTGAGTCATTCCTCAGCGCGACCCATTCCTCGTTACTAGTCATTCCTCAGCCGATTCATTCCTCAGCTCGAGTCATTCTTCAGCGCGAGCCACTCTTTAGTGCAAGTCATTCCTAAGTTCGAGTCATTCCTCATGACAAGCCATTCCTCAGTGCAAGTCATTCCTCATTATGAGTTATTACTCAGCGCGAGTCATTTCTCATTACAAGTCATTACTCACTACGAATCATTCCTCAGCATGAGTTATTCCTCAACACAAGTTATTCTTCAGTGCGAGTTATTCCTCATTGCAAGTCATTTTCATTATGAGTCGTTCCTCAGCATGAGTCCTCCCTCATTATGGGTCATTCCCTATCTTGAGTCATTACTATTTATGAGTCATTCCTCATTACTGGTCATATCTCATTATGAGTCATTCCTCATTACTGGTCATATCTCATTACGAGTCATTCCTCATTACGTATTCCTCAGTGCGAGTCATTCCTCAGTGCGAGTCATTCCTCAATACAAGTCATTCCTCATTACAAGTCATCCCCTTCAGGAGAGGAAGGGGAAATTTAAAACTTTTTCAAGGCATATATAGAGAATATTTTCACAAGCCACACATTTACTGACAGCACTGGAAATGTTTGCCAAACAGGTTCCACTGATTACTATGTTCAGATCTCTTTAATCCATGTCCCATTACTGAATATATCTGGAGATCCAGAGATTTTTCTCCATTACCAATCTACAATCCACCTCTGCCTGTGAATCCAAATTTACTGAGATGAATACCAAGCATCCGATTTCCATTGTTTTTGACTCTTTAATATGGGAAGCCATTAACATGTATCAGTCTATGGAGCAACTTAGTTGCACAGGTTGAGGTTAAGTGTCTGTATTGTTGCACTGCTCTGCTGTGTAAAGTCCTGATGCACTGATTTAAAATGCTGGTTAACAAATGAAGCACTCAGCTAATGTTAAGTCTCAATGCGCTGCTCAGCTGTTTTTTACAGTGTGGAGAGGGCAATGTACGGTAACCAGCTGGTGTTACACTCATCAATATGTGCTCTGCTCTGAGTCACCAATGCACTGGTCAGCTGTATAAAGTGCTTGTGAGAAATTAAATGGTCAGAATGAAAGGGAGAAATGTAGGGAGAACATTGAAGTGAGACTGAGGGCGAGAAGCAAAATTTCAAATGTCATCACTGTAGATGAAAGCAAGTTACTTCAACGTTAGCTTCTGACCTGCTCAAAACACCAAGGCGGCTCTGGCTGAAGGCACAAATGACATCCTCTGTGACTTGTGACCATGTTGCGTTATCTTTCCTTGTCCTCCTTGGCCTCTCTGCGGTGTTTGATACAGTGGAGCATGCTGCTCTCCTCCATCACCTCTCTGTTGTCCAGTCACAGTCACAGAAGATGTCATTTGGTTGACTTTAGCTAGGGCCATCTTGGTGCTGTCAGAAGGTGGAAAGCTTCGAACAGTGAATTTTGAGAGAGACCGGCACAGAGCTAGGAGGCAATAATGCTTTTGAGAAACTTGGAGAGGGAAGGGAGGTTAGAGATGGGATATTATATGGAGATGATGGAGGGGCTGAGGGGAATATATTTCATAGGATGGAACCATGTAAAGGTATTCCTAGCTCCGTGGGACTATCTTTCTGTGTCGCCATTCCTAATTATCTGATTACAGCTAATTCACCTCTAGTAATGACTTTTTTCTTGCCCATACACTGTCACCTCCGGAGTCCTCTAAGGACCACTACTCTTCCTCATCTACGTGCTGCCTTTCAACAATATCTTAGTTACAGGGTCAGATTCCATAGGTATGATGATTAAATCCAACTCTACCTCACTGCATCCCTTCTCAACCCTACAATCACATCACTGCTGCTAAAGTGCTTGTCCAACATCAAATTATCAATGAGTCACAATTTCCTCCAACTTAATATTCTCCCTTGCACCAATTCCATCCCCTCCTCAGCCCGCTCACTCAGGCTCATCCAAACCATACAAAAACCATGGCGTCCCGTTTGCTCTAATCTGAGCTTCACATTCTACCTATCTCCAAGACTGCCTGTTCCTAGCTGCACAGCCTTGCTTGCCTCTGCCCATTGCTGTTGAAACCCTTATCAATGCTTTTGTCACTTCTAGACTTGGTTATTCCAATGTTCTCCTGCCTTGCCTCTCACTCTCCACAAACTCCAACTTGTCCAAAACACAGCTACCAGCATCCTGTCCCTCGATAAATCCTGTTCGCTCATCACCCCTATCCTTGCTGACCATGTTGGCAGAGCACATGTTGTACTCAAAGGCCCAAATGACATCCCCCTCAATTTCAGGAACAGAAAAAGCTTTCATTCAATTAATGTGCAGCTGGCATGCAATGCCAACCACCTTATCCTGCACCCAGGAAGCTACCATGATGCTTTCATCATGTAACAATTTACCATACCAGCCCTCCTGACTTAAAGCCATATATCAAGATGGTTATTTGCTGATTAGGGCTATTCCCTGCAATCATGGCTAATGATGCCAGTAAAGCTTCCACAGACAGAGACAACAGATATAATGAGGCCACTGCAACTACAAGAAGTGTGATAGAGCAAACTATAGGCTTGTTTTAGGTGTTCAACTTATGAGAGTACGATGATGGCAGAATATAGGGGGGAATTTTAACCCACCACGGCAGGCGGGACAGTGGCGGGGAGGGGGGGGTACAATTTCAAAAATCTGACGCCCGACCCCAACTCACCTTCTTGGGGTTCTCCTGTTGCACCGTTCCTATTTGAATGAGGTCCGAGGCCCAATATCCAGGGCTCCTCGAACTTCTACGATCGTGTGCAAAAATGGGCAATCCCGAATTTCTAGGCCCTGATTTTTTACTGTAGTAAAACTTCCAATTAACTCCTGTGCTCTCTGTCAATTTGCACGGACTGATCTCCAATCAGATCACTTCCCAGTTGATCTGTAGCACTCTGTTTGGCTCCAGAGTTTGGCAGATGCCAACCTCAAAAACAGAGAGTGTAAATATGGTAATTGGCTCTCTGTGTTTACTTTGCTGCAATGCAAGGTCTTAATCTGACAGCAAATTCATAGCCCCACATTTTCGTTGGTTCCCTACAGCTGGTTATACTTAGGATTGCAGCCAAGAAGAAAGGAACATGTGTTTGCAGCTATAAGCTCTCCTCGAAAATAAAAGCGGCTAAAGTCAGACTCATCTTGTGACACAACATGACAGAGGGTCCCAGGGTGAGGAGAAGCCCATTCATATGATCCATCTTAAATCTATGCGTTAAAACAAGGTTGGAAAATTCCTCGTAACCATATATTTATCAGGCCGTCTCATGTCCTTTACTGTTTCTTTCTCTGTGTTCTTGCTCCTGCCTCTTTTATGTTCAAGAGACTTTAGCACAAAATCTAGGTTGACTCTCCAGTGCAGTACTGAGGGAGTGCTGCATTATCGGAGGTGTCGTCTTTCAGATGAGACGTTAAATCGCGGTCCTGTCTGCCCTCTTAGGTGGACGTGAAAGGTCCCATGCCACTACCGGAAGAAGAGATGGGGAGTTCTCCCTGGTATCCTGGCCAATATTTATCCCTCAACCAACATCATTAAAACAGATTATCTAGTCACTATCACATTGATATTTGTGGGACCTTACTGGGCGCAAATTAGCTGCCACGTTTCCTACATTACAATAGTGACTGCTCTTCAAAAGTACTTCATTGGCTGTAAAGTGCTTTGGGATGTCCTGAGGGCATGAAAGGCGCTATATAAATGCAAGTAAATTTCTTTCTTTCTTCTCACCTCTACATTATTAACTAGCTCCTCACCTAAACCAGACGATGGATTTTATTAGAATCAAATTTCTTCTGGTTAAAGTTCAATCAACAACCTGAGTTGATTTGCTGTAAGTGTGTTTTCATGGGCAGAATGGACGTTAGCTCGGAGCGCCGACCAATCACATGGCTGCAGAGAAGGCCCAAAATTCATGCCCCTTGTTAATTAAAATAAAACAGGTGGGACTGCCAGTGCTACTCACCCTCTTCATTGGCAGCTCGCCTAATCACACTTTGCTGACGCCATTTGAAAACAGCCTGCACCTCTTAAAGGAGCAACTGTCGGTGAAGATTCTGCACAATGGTAGGCTCAGCAGAAGTTGCAAGGGCCCCCCGCAACCCCAGTTTTCAGATGCTGCGTTAGAGGTTTTGATGGAGGAGGTCGGCAGGAGGAGGGAGATGTTCTATCCACCAGGTTGTAGGAAGATATCCAGGCAAGCTGCCCAGCACAAGTGGGCAGAGGGCAGAGCAGGCCACTGCCAGAATCATTGCCCTAGGACTTGGCCGAAAAAGATTTAATGACTTCACGATGATAGCTTAGCCTTGCACTACCTGTTGCTTCAGCACTCACTACCCTTCCCACCCTCAATTATCAGCATTCTGCTCCTATCACTGCAGCACACTTCACTCTACCTCCTTCAGCGCCTACTGCAGCACTCTGCACCTGATACTCTCCTCACTATTACTTCCTTCACCACCTCACACCTCTGCTATCTTTCACACACCAGCATCACTACTCTACCATGACATGCACATCCTCAAAACTTCTCACCACACTAACAACTGACACATTCCCTTCTTTCTTGCAGGGCCAGCTCGCACACAATAATGGGGAGCAGGCAGCCACAGGAGAAGGGCCACATTTCATCAATGTGATGTCTCCACTTGAAGAACAGGTTATGCACATCATGGGAAGGGGGCGTGTCAGGAGCATGGTGTCTGACGAGCCTGGAAAAGTCCTGCACAGGATTCTACAGAAACCATCTTCCCCTCCTTCCCTTCTCACTTAAATGTGCTGTCATCCTGGGAGAGGACAGCAGGTGCCTCTCCGCTCTCTCAGGGTGACAGCATGCCTTTTCCCCTGCCAGCCTCTCAACCAGTGCCCTAGTTAGTGACAGGCAGCCAGTGCGGTCAGACTGCCCTGTTAGTTGTATGATTTATATCAATGAGTATTAATTGTATTCAGGTGGTGGGTATCAATTGGAGACTCTCTTGTATCCTTTTTACATGAGAGCTTATGTAGGGTGTGGTGTGTGTGTGTGTATGTGTAAGGGGAATCTCTATGAATAAAGGCTTGGAAACAACGAAAGACCAGGCTCTATTACTCTAGCCTTCACTACACGGCTATCCAATTATAACATGCCCCAGCCGAAGCTGAGTCCCAGCAGTCTGCAGCCATAGGAACCACCTCATAGGAGTACTCGAATAGGTAAATTAGCATAGAAGACAGGCAGTAGGGATTTGTAGATATGTAGCAGTCGTGTAACCATTTGTGAAATCAAGAATGGAGTCTGTTGGAAGTAAAGATGTTTTGTTTTGGTATGCCTGTTGGTCTTCATAATCTTAGGGATGTGACAGGAACAGCCATGATGTTGTATTGTTTGAGGGCATTGATATGGTGGCTTCCAGGACTGGGCCAAATGGAAGGAGGGAATGTTGGTGCTCTGGGGAGAGGAGAGATGGTTCAGGAGAATCTCCCCTCAATAATTTGCTGCCTCACAGCTCTGACAACTCGCTGTACTGCTGGGCCGTGCTATTCTTCTGCATCGTCTGGCTCCTCATTCCCTTCTTCATCTTCCTGCTCAACTTTTTCCTCCTGATGCAGCTTCAAGATAACTCCTCTTTGAATAGTTAGATTGTGGAGCATGCAGCAAACGATAACGAATCTTGTCACTTGCTCCAGGCTATGCTGAAGGATTCCTCTTGAGCGGTCCAGACAGTGGATCCATTGTTTCAGGACAGCGGGAAACAGTGAGAGCGGAGCGAGGTTAAAAACAGCGCACAGCGAGAGCGGGAGTTAACCGGAGCGGCGGGAAACAGTGAGAGCGGAGCGAGGTTATAAACAGCGCACAGCGAGAGCGGGAGTTAACCGGAGCGGTGGGAAACAGTGAGAGCGGAGCGAGGTTAAAAACAGCGAACAGCGAGAGCGGGAGATCACCGGAGCGGCGGGAAACAGTGAGAGCGGAGCGAGGTTAAAAACAGCGCACAGCGAGAGCGGGAGATCACCGGAGCGGTGGGAAACAGTGAGAACGGAGCGAGGTTAAAAACAGCGCACAGCGAGAGCGGGAGATCACCGGAGCGGTGGGAAACAGTGAGAACGGAGCGAGGTTAAAAACAGCGCACAGCGAGAGCGGGAGATCACCGGAGCGGCGGGAAACAGTGAGAACGGAGCGAGGTTAAAAACAGCGCACAGCGAGAGCGGGAGATCACCGGAGCGGCGGGAAACAGTGAGAGTGGAGCGAGGTTATAAACAACACACAGCGAGAGCGGGAGTTCACCGGAGCGGCGGGAAACAGTGAGAGTGGAGCGAGGTTAAAAACAGCGCACAGCGAGAGCGGGAGTGGAACGACCGCGTTCCGATAAAAATCTAAGAGTGACGTCACAGGTGAAGCGGGTTGGTGATTGGTGAGACCGGAGCTGATTGGTGAGTAGGTTCAGGTGAGTATTCCTACCATTTTACTGTAAGTAAAGTAATAAGAAAGGGAAGGTCTGCAGGTTTTATAGCAGGTAGTGTTTTTTTTTAGTGAACCTAGGTCCCGAGTATAGTTAACATTTTCTAATTTCAACGTAATTTAAAAGGGGTAACTAAGCTAAGGCAAGTCATGGCAGCAGACCTCGCACCCGTGATATGCCCCTCCTGCAAGATGTGGGAAGTCATGGACACTACCAGTGTCCCTGCTGACCATGTGTTCAGGAAGTGTGTCCACCTGCAGCTACTGACCAATCGTATCTCGGAGCTGGAGCTGCGGGTGGTCTCACTGTGGAGCATCCGCGATGCAGAGAAACTCGTGGATAACACGTTTAGTGAGTTGGTCACACCGCAGGTAAAGGGAGCACAGGCAGGAAGTGAATGGGTGACCACCAGGCAGAGTAAGAGGTGCAGGCAGGTAGTGCAGGGGTCCCCTGTGGCCATCCCCCTCTCAAACAGGTATACCGTTTTGGATGCTGTTCGGGGAGATGGCTCACCAGTGGAAGGTGGCAGCGGCCAGGTTCATGGCACCGTGGCTGGCTCTGCTGCACAGGAGGGCAGGAAAAAGAGTGGCAGAGCTATAGTGATAGGGGACTCGATTGTAAGGGGAATAGACAGGCGTTTCTGCGGACGCAACCGAGACTCCAGGATGGTATGTTGCCTCCCTGGTGCAAGGGTCAGGGATGTCTCGGAGCGGCTGCAGGACATTCTGGAGGGGGAGGGTGAACAGCCAGTTGTCGTGGTGCATATAGGTACCAAAGATATAGGTAAAAAACGGGATGAGGTCCTACAAGCTGAATTTAGGGAGTTAGGAGTTAAACTAAAAAGTAGGACCTCAAAGGTAGTAATCTCAGGATTGCTACCAGTACCACGGGCTAGTCAGAGTAGGAATGACAGGATAGCTAGGATGAATACTTGGCTTGAGAGATGGTGCAAGAGGGAGGGATTCAAATTCCTGGGCCATTGGAACCGGTTCTGGGGGAGGTGGGACCAGTACAAATTTGACGGTCTGCATCTGGGCAGGACTGGAACCAATGTCCCAGGGGGATTGTTTGCTAGTGCTGTTGGGGAGGGTTTAAACTAATGTGGCAGGGGGATGGGAACCGATGCAGGAAGTCAGTGGGAAGTAAAGTGGTGACAGAAACAAAAGGCAGTAAGGGAGAGTGTACAAAACATGACCGGACAGATGGTCTGAGAAAGCAGGGCAAAGACCAAGGGAAGTCTAGATTAAACTGCATTTATTTCAATGCAAGAAGTCTGATGGGCAAGGCAGATGAACTTAGGGCATGGATGGATACATGGGACTGGGATGTTATAGCTATTACTGAAACATGGCTAAGGGAGGGGCAGGACTGGCAGCTCAATGTTCCAGGGTACAGATGCTATAGGAAAGATAGAGCAGGAGGTAAGAGAGGAGGGGGAGTTGCATTCTTGATTAGGGAGAACATCACAGCAGTAGTGAGAGGGGATATATCCGAGGGTTCGCCCACGGAGTCGATATGGGGAGAACTGAAAAATAAGAAGGGAGAGATCACTTTGATAGGATTGTACTACAGACCCCCAAATAGTCAACGGGAAATTGAGGAGCAAATATGTAAGGAGATGACAGACAGCTGCAAGAAAAATAGGGTGGTAATAGTAGGGGACTTTAACTTTCCCAACATTGACTGCGACAGCCATAGCATTAGGGGCTTGGATGGAGAGAAATTTGTTGAGTGTATTCAGGAGGAATTTCTCATTCAGTATGTGGATGGCCTGACTAGAGAGGGGGAAAAACTTGACCTCCTCTTGGGAAATAAGGAAGGGCAGGTGACAGAAGTGTTAGTGAGGGATCACTTTGGGACCAGAGATCATAATTCCATTAGTTTTAAGATAGCTATGGAGAATGATAGGTCTGGCCCAAAAGTTAAAATTCTAAATTGGGGAAAGGGCAATTTTGATGGTATTAGACAGGAACTTTCAGAAGTTGATTGGGAGAGTCTGTTGGCAGGCAAAAGGACGTCTGGTAAGTGGGAGGCTTTCACAAGTGTGTTAACCAGGGTTCAGGGTAAGCACATTCCTTATAAAGTGAAGGGCAAGGCTGGTAGAAGGAGGGAACCTTGGATGACTCGGGAGATTGAGGCCCAAGTCAGAAAGAAGAAGGAGGCATATGACATGCATAGGCAGCTGGGATCAAGTGGATCCCTTGAAGAGTATAGAGATTGCCGGAGTAGAGCTAAGAGAGAAATCAGGAGGGCAAAAAGGGGACATGAGATTGCTTTGGCAGATAAGGCAAAGGAGAATCCAAAGAGCTTCTACAAATACATAAAGGGCAAAAGAGTAACTAGGGAGAGAGTAGGGCCTCTTAAGGATCAACAAGGTCATCTATGTGCAGAACCACAAGAGATGGGTGAGATCCTGAATGAATATTTCACATCGGTATTTACGGTTGAGAAAGGCATGGATGTGAGGGAACTTGGGGAAATAAATAGTGATGTCTTGAGGAGTGTACATATTACAGAGAGGGAGGTGCTGGAAGTCTTAACGCGCATCAAGGTAGATAAATCTCCGGGACCTGATGAAATGTATCCCAGGACGTTATGGGAGGTTAGGGAGGAAATTGCGGGTCCCCTCGCAGAGATATTTGAATCATCGACAGCTACAGGTGAGGTGCCTGAAGATTGGAGGGTAGAAAATGTTGTGCCTTTGTTTAAGAAGGGCAGCAGGGAAAAGCCTGGGAACTACAGACCAGTGAGCCTGACATCTGTAGTGGGTAAGTTGTTAGAGGGTATTCTGAGGGACAGGATCTACAGGCATTTGGAGAGGCAGGGACTGATTAGAAACAGTCAGCATGGTTTTGTGAGAGGAAAATCATGTCTCACGAATTTGATTGAGTTTTTTGAAGGGATAACCAAGAAGATAGATGAGAGCTGTGCAGTAGACGTGGTCTACATGGACTTTAGCAAAGCCTTTGACAAGGTACCGCATGGTAGGTTGTTGCATAAGGTTAAATCTCACGGGATCCAAGGTGAGGTAGCCAATTGGATACAAAATTGGCTTGACGACAGAAGACAGAGGGTGGTTGTAGAGGGTTGTTTTTCAAACTGGAGGCCTGTGACCAGCGGTGTGCCTCAGGGATCGGTGCTGGGTCCGCTGTTATTTGTTGTTTATACTAATGATTTGGATGAGAATTTAGGAGGCATGGTTAGTAAGTTTGCAGATGACACCAAGATTGGTGGCATTGTGGACAGTGAAGAAGGTTATCTAGGATTGCAACGGGATCTTGATAAATTGGGCCAGTGGGCCGATGAATGGCAGATGGAGTTTAATTTCGATAAATGTGAGGTGATGCATTTTGGTAGATCGAATCGGGCCAGGACCTACTCCGTTAATGATAGGGCGTTGGGGAGAGTTATAGAACAAAGAGATCTGGGAGTACAGGTTCATAGCTCCTTGAAAGTGGAGTCACAGGTGGATAGGGTGGTGAAGAAGGCATTTGGCATGCTTGGTTTCATTGGTCAGAACATTGAATACAGGAGTTGGGATGTCTTGTTGAAGTTGTACAAGACATTAGTAAGGCCACACTTGGAATACTGTGTACAGTTCTGGTCACCCTATTATAGAAAGGATATTATTAAACTAGAAAGAGTGCAGAAACGATTTACTAGGATGCTACCGGGACTTGATGGTTTGACTTATAGGGAGAGGTTAGATAGACTGGGACTTTTTTCCCTGGAGAGTAGGAGGTTAATGGGTGATCTTATAGAAGTCTATAAAATAATGAGGGGCATAGATAAGGTAGATAGTCAAAATCTTTTCCCAAAGGTAGGGGAGTCTATAACGAGGGGGCATGGATTTAAGGTGAGAGGGGAGAGATACAAAAGGGCCCAGAGGGACAATTTTTTCACTCAAAGGATGGTGAGTGTCTGGAACGAGCTGCCAGAGGCAGTGGTAGAGGCGGGTACAATTTTGTCTTTTAAAAAGCATTTGGACAGTTACATGGGTAAGATGGGTATAGAGGGATATGGGCCAAGTGCAGGCAATTGGGACTAGCTTAGTGGTATAAACTGGGCGACATGGACATGTTGGGCCGAAGGGCCTGTTTCCATGTTGTAACTTCTATGACTCTATGATTCTATGAATAGTTTACTCAATCAGAACCCCTGTTGCCGCATGACTCTCATTATATCGGCACTCTCGGCCCGTGCCCGGGTTCCTGACAGGAGGCAGGGGCCAGTTGGTGGAAGGATAGCCCTTCTGTCCCACCAGCCAGCCTGCCACCCAATGGTCTGAGTGGAACAGAGGGGGTATTGAAGAGACCTAGATGACTCTTTGCCTGAGGTCACAAGCAAGCTGAACATTGACCAAATGGAAGACCTTTGTGTTCAGAAACAGTGCTGGTTCCTGATGGGAACACTCCGGGCACTGTGTGTGCAGTTTATGATGCCCTGCGCCTGTGGGAATCCAACAATTTGGGTAAATCCCAATGCTCTTACTTCCTGCTCCAAGGGGAAGGTTGACGAGCTCGCAAACTGTGTATCAATGACCGGTATTTACCATGTGCTCAGTAAACTAACTGATGTTGCTGATGTCACCAGAAACAGTTTGGAAGGAGCCAGAGGCATAAAAGTTTAGAACCACAGTGACCTTCACTGCCACAGGTGTTGGGCTCCAATTCTCACTCCAACAGGTGCCACAGGTACGTGACTGTCTCACTGTTGAAACGCAGCCACCTTAAACACTTCTTCTCTGTAAGGTTCAAGTATGATGTTCTGTTTCAGGCGGTACAGTGGCAGAAAATGAAGGGAAAACAGCCAGGAAGGCCAACTGCTGCATCCCCGCCCTGGCCAGGGCCAGGGTAAATTTCCCTCCCCTCTCCGCCACAAGGATCTTGGCCACCGATGCATTTATTCACCTGCCCCGATGCATTTAATTGATGGTGGCCGGGCACAGGAAACAGGCCAATTTCCCTGCTTCCCACTTCTATTGGGGACCACAGGGCAGTGGCAGTCAATTCACTGTCGCCAATGTTGGTGGGAGAGGGCCTAGTAGTAGGTACCTCTTCCTGTCATATGGCCCCAAATACTCACCCTATGAAGGCTTCGGTCCAGTCTGAGGCCTAAATGTAAAACATTGACATGTCTTCAGGGGACTTCTATCCCCTTTAAGCAGTTGCCATCTTCCTCTTCCTCTTCTTGGCACTGTAGTGGGTGTTGGGCAACTTTCTCTCCCCATGTGGTGGAGATCCTACTGGGAATCTGCCCTGCATATTAAATGAGCCCCGACCGAGGAAACCAGGTTAGGGTCACAATGGGGTCGGAGCAGCCACAAACACACCCACACACCCACACACGGACACCCCCCACACCCACACAGACACACACACCCACACACACACAGGCACACACACACACACACAGAGGCACACAGGCACACACACACACACAGACACACCCCCACAGACACAAAGGCACACACCCCCACACCCACACACACCCCCACACCCATTTCCACCCACACCCATACACACAGACACACACCCACACCCACACACAGAGCCACACACACAGACGCACACCCACACACCCAGCCACATCCACACCCACACCCATACATACAGACACACACCCACACACTCACCCACACCCATACACACACCCACACACCCACCCACACCCACACCCATACACACAGACACACACCCACACCCACACATAGAGCCACACACCCATACACACACCCACACACCCACCCACACCCACACCCATACACACAGACACACACCGACACACCCACTCACACCCACACCCATACACACAGACACACACCCACACCCACACCCACACACATACACACAAACACTCACACATACAGACACAGACACACACACCCACACACACACATCCACAGACACAGACACACACACCCACACACACAGACACACTCACCCACACACACACACCCACACACACCCACACAAACACTCACACACACAGACACAGACACTCACACATACCCCCCCACACACAGACACACCGCCCCACACACACACACACACATACACAGACTTTTCAGTAGGGAAGCTGAAATGTTTAATACCCACACTGGACAGTTCCTCAATCACAGCCCAGGTGAGCCCCAGCCTTAAATCTTCAGCCCTAAGTTATGATCTGTCTCCATTAGGTGGAGCTGCTGACGTGTCTATTTTCCATGCCATGCTATAATCTCTCGCTCTGTTGAATGATAGTGGGATGGGCTTGTGTTGTTTACAGTCAGGACTGCCCTCCTGGGGAGGAAAACAGGCATGTGGAATAAAGACAGGAAATACTGGGGTGGGCCAATACAAATTGAAAACAAAAATGATTGGTTAAATGTGAGAGCTATTCTGAGATTGAGCCTGCTTATGCCTGTTTTTCACTTATTTAAAGTACAATTTACATTTAAATACTTTTGGTATGAACCTTGAGACTTGCCAGTAAAAAAAACCCTAATAATCCTGATCATGATATCTGATTTGGCAGATTTCAACTTTGTTTACTACGTTCTGTAAAGCTTTTATTTCTGTCATATGATACATGGCACAGCGCCATCTGATGCAGGCACCATGCAGGATGGGCAGAGGTTAAAGAAAAAGGAAGTGCTTTTATGACAGATTTTTGCTGATAAAAATTTGTAGTTGCTGTTTTGAAGCGCTATACATTGTGATTGTTGATTATGTAAATACTTCCTGCTGAACTGTTGATGTTTTCAGATGCCTTGATATTGTTTTTTTTGTATGAATCAGAAGAGGTCAGAAGGCTAACCAAACGCACAGGCAACGCTTGAAGGATGTTGCAGTTGAATTCAGAGACACAGGGCAGAACTTTGAGGCTGTGGAACAATGGCAGATCCTTGCATGCAAAGGGCGACAAATCCGAAAATTGCTGTGTTTTGCCTGTGATTTTCCATTCATTAACATTGGTGGGAGGAAAGTCCCAGGTAATATATCCACAATTTCCTGATAAGCCATCTACTGTGTCCAAGGATGTAAAGCGGGCGCAACTGTGCTGTCTCGTGATCTGGCATTTGGTGGCAGGTAAGTGAACCAAAAATAACAGTCCTGATAGGCATAGATCTTCAGCTTCAGATGGCGGAGATCATGCAGACGAAGGCATTTCTCATCATCCTGCCATTAATGACATCAGACGTGGGGCCCACTGAATCAGAATGGGTGGACTGAGACGCTCTGGGAATAAATAGTAGCAGATCAACCATCCTGGCACCAGACTCCAACCTCAGTGAGGTGAGATTTGCTGTGACTGGATAGACAGGAGCTATCACATTATATTGTGTAGTTTTGGTGTTATTTCCACTTAGTGCATTTCAATCCAGCTGTGGGTCCTGCTGGAGAGGGATTTCAATGGGATCTAACCTGCCTCCTAAAGGTAATTCCCCTCTGGGAGATTGAGAGCATGGCATTACCAATGAGCGTACCGTTATAATTTTTATTCCTCGATGTGGATGAGGAACTGAGACTGGAATAGAGAAGGATACAGGATTAGAGGAGACTGAGGAGGGGGAGAAATTACCCAGAAAGCGGACTCTATGGATCAAGAAGTTCTTTCCTGCGGTTATCTGAGGATCAATGATTGAGTAGATTCCTTGGGTTGGAAGGGCATAAGACACATTACTGCCCAAGGGGAAACCTGAATATAAATTCCAGTAGGAGGGAGATATGGGTGGATCTTCTGTTCCCCATATCAAGGATGTGTGTCAGGGGTGAGACACAGGATTCCCTGGGAAATTGCTCCCTTATGCCCTTGAAAGGCTTCAATGGAATACCCTCAGTTGAGACCTGGAGTGAGTCCCATTTAGGCCTTCTGAAGGCCTCAAACCTTTATTAGAGTACGTTCATTGTTGCCAGAGGGAATTGATTACCTACTCTAGCTGCAGTAGCTTCAGTGGTGGCCGAGAACATTTAAATAAAACATTTCCTCAGCATGTTTCGTCCTCAGGAGGACTGTGCTCCACCTTCGAAAGGCCGATTATCTTGGGCCGGGGCAGTCGCCACTAATGCGCTTTTGCAGGCTTGCCCTGGCTCTGTAAATTACCCCATCCCTGGGATTTGGTATGGGGTCTCCAGCCTTTGGTAACGATGGGCAGGGGTTCCTCTTGACCGCACTTTTGCAGGTGGAATTTCCAGGCCTCCTTTTCCCTAAAGGTGCCGTGACCTTAATACTATACTGGAACCTGACCTGCAGCTTCCTCCAGGAATGTCTGTGGAGGTGGAGGTCGCAACAACTCTGATCATAATACAATTAGGTCCAATCTTATTGGCCAATCCAAGGCTGCAGCTAATCTAATGCAGGTCTCAGATTTTAAGAGGACCAACTTTACAAAAATGGCTGAAGATCTGGCAAAAGTTGACTGGGCAACCCTACTAGATAGGCAATCAGGTACTGAGGACAAATTCTCAAACAGAATGAAGCCATTTCTGTCCCAACGGTTAAAAGAAGGACACATGGTAAAACAAAACCATTATGGTTGACAAGAAATGTACAGAGGCAAATTTGATCGAAACAGAAGCCATTCTACACACTTGAGGCATTTAACTCGCAGGAGATCGGGGAAAAGTATCACATGCAATTAAGGAAGACAAAACAGCCAAAAGATTAGCCAAGAGATCTCTGGAAAAGAAGGTGGTGCATAATTGTGGCAGTAATAGCAAAAGCATTTTTAGCTATGTCCATAGTCAGAAGACCATAAAGGATGGTGTATGACCACTGAAGGATATTGTAGACAGATTCAAACTGATTCTCAGGTTATGTCAGAGTTGCTAAATGACTATTTTGCATCAGTCGATACTCATGTAGATGATGCTTATGTTCCAGATGAGGGGTGCACAGTATTGAATAGCATTATTAATATTAAAATAGATAGTAATGTCATCTTGGATAGAATAGGAAAGCTCAAAATTGATAGAGTTCCAGGTCCAGATAATATTCAACCAAGGGTGATTAAAGAGATGGGACAGGTGCTCTGGGTGCCCCTTGCATGTATATTCAATAGTTCAATAGGGTCAAGGATAGTGTCATGGAGTTCCTATTTTTAAAAAAGGGGACAAAACAGAGCCAGGAAACTGCAGGCCTATCAGTCTGACATCAATTATTGGGAAGATGCTTGAAGGGATCGTAAGAGATGGCCTTTATGATCACTGGGAAAGGGAAGGGCCCATTAGAATTACACAACACGGCTTCCGAAAGAATATATTGTGCCTATCAAATTTGATAGAGTTTTTTGAGGAAGTCACTCGGGTAGTGGATGTGGGAAATCCAGTGGACATTGTCCACTTGGACTTTCAGAAAGCCATTGATAAGGTACCTCACACTAGGTTACTTCACAAGATAGAATCCTTTAGTAACAGTAGAAATTTGACAAGCTGAATTAGGAATTGGCTCCAATCCCACAGCCAAAAAGTTGTAGTTAACAGATGCGGTTCAGCCTGGAGACATGTGGTGTCCCCCAGGGATCGGTCTTAGGCCTGCTACTCTTCATGGTCTTTATTAATGACCTGGACAGTGGTGTTGGGAGTGTGGTGAGTAAGTTTGCAGATGACACCAAAATTTGTGCAAGGGTTAAGACAGTAGAGAAGTGCAATCAAATCCAAAAAAATTTAAATGTGCTAGGGGATTGGGCCACACATTGGCAAATGACATTTAATTTAGATAAATGTAGTGTTATGCATTTTGGTAGGGCCAACACAGAATACTCGCTTCATTTGCAGGGAACAATACTGAAAGAGGTTGAGTGATAAAATGATCTTGGTGTTATTGTGCACAGATCACTAATGGTTCATGACTAATGTAGAGAAACTGTAGCTAAAGCTAACAAGGTATTGGGTTGTATTAATAGAACCATTCAGCATCAATCAAAGGACACCATTTTGGCACTATACAGGTCGTGAGTCAGATTGCATCTAGAGTACTGTGCCCAGTTTTGGTCCCCCCACATGGTGGGTGAGATTGTGGCTTTGGAAAAGGTGCAGAAGAGAGCTACAAGAATGATTCCTAGCTTAAAGAACCTCAGCTACTCAGATAGGCTCAAGGACCTTGTTCTATTTACTTTAGAGCAGTGTAGACTTAGAGGTGACCTGATAGATGTCTATAAAATAATTAAAGGGCTGAATAGCGCCCCTATTGATAGATTATTCCAGTTTAACAGGTTGTGGAGGACCAGGGGAAAAGAGTTTAAACTATGGAAGAGTAGGAATAGACTGGATGTTAGGCGGTTCTTCTTTTCGCAGAGAATTGTGAGCCTCTGAAATACATTGCCGGCTAGGTTGGCGGGTGCTGACTCTCTGTTTGCCTTCAAGAGGGAGCTGGACTGGTTCCTGACTGGGGCAGAGATTGCATCATATAGAAGGTAAGTGTCTTTATAGATAACACTTGGTCCATGTGATCTCCTGGACTGGTTTCAATCACCTGAGGGGGTCGAAGATGAATTTTACAGAGTATTTTCTTCCCTTATTGACCCTGGGTTTTTTCTGTTTTTGCCTCTCTCAGGAGATTACATGGCTGCAGAGGTGGGTGTGAGGTGGGAAAGTGAGAGGTCGGGGGAGGGAAGAAGTATTTAGCCTTGATGGTCTGGCCATTATGCTGTGGGGCAGGCTTGATGGACCAACTGGTCTTTTCCTGCCCGTCAATTTTGTATGTTCATATGTAACAGCACTCACCTGTTATGCTTCATGATCATTTCAATCCAGTGCAAGTAATCTATGTAACGTATCTCAGTCTGCTGTACACATGCATCAAGCAGATGACAGGTGTATTGTTACTTAAGCTGGGGAATTCATTTCATTCCCAATGGACACAGCTTCTAAACATGAGAGTGCTCTGGGCTTCTTCAGAGTGGCAGGCTTACCAAGAGTACAACAGGCTGCTTACTGCAGATATGTTGCCATCAGAGTGCCAGCTGGTGACATTGGCCTAAATTTTAACCCGGAGCCCGGAAGAGGGCGGGGGTGTTCCTGATGGGAAACCCGGAAGTACGGGCTTCACGGACATCCTTACGATTTTGACAAAAGGAAGTCTTTCATTTTTTTTTGTCAGTTTTCCGCCCGACAGGCCAGCCTGATTGACAGGCTGATTGTCAATCGAATGGGAGAAGCTGACACGAGCAGATAAGTCTTAGATGGGAGGGGGTCAGGGTCGGGGGTCATCGGGGAGGTCGGGGTCATCGAGGGTCAGTCATCGGGAAGGTCAGGAGTCATCGGGGGTCGGTCATTGGAGATCAGTCATCGGAGATCAGTCATCAGGGTTGGTTATCAGGGGGTCGGGAGTCATCGGGGGTCGGTCACTGAGGGTCGGTCATCCGAGGTGGGGGGTCGGGGTCATCGGAGAGGTTGGAAGTCATCGGGGGGGGGGGGGGGTCGGGAATCATCAGGGACCGGTCATCGTGGGTCGGTCATCGGGGGCGGGTCATTGGGGGGTCGGGGTCATCGGGGGGTCGGTCATTGGAGGGGGTCAGAGATCGCGGAGGGGGGTCGGAGATCGTGGGGGGGTGGCATTGCTGCAGTTAGGCTTGTTGGGCTTGGGGGAAGCACTCCTGCTCCTCCAGGTCCACAAGCAGTGTGATAAAGGCACTTATCTGCTGTTTTGAACCTTCTCGCCTCTTCTCATGTGGCGTGTAGCAGAAGGCCCGGGAATCCTGGCCCCCAGGAGTTAAAAATAAAAAAGCTGTGAAATGTGACCCGCAGCCTCCTTGAAAGCTTTCACTGTCCGACCCGCCTCCTAAGAGCGGGTTGGTCGCCCGCCCCTCGTCCCGCCTCCGTTAAAACCAGAAGTGGGCGGGTTGGAAGCGAGTTGGGGTCGGGTTTTAGTTTTTTACAATTTTTCACTTCCCACCTGCCCCCAACCCACTCATTTATGGGGTTAAAATTCAGGCCACTGAGAGGGATTCCCATCTATCAACGTACAACTGGTTTGTGACCACAGGAATAAAATCCTTGTATGTTAGTGCTAGGTATCTTGGAAGTTGCCGTAATGCTTTCATCATGAGGCAGTCCTCGGTGCCAATACGTTTTAAAGATCAGAGGAAGGTGAATGGATGGCTGCTTGGAGACAAGGGATACCCTTTACAGATTTGGCTGAAGCCCCCTGTCAGGATTCCTGCTGAGGAGCCACACAACGATGCCCATGAATCCACCAGGATTATCGTAAGCACACTGATTCCAGTCTCTGGTGGCACTCTACAATATGTTCCAGCTCTCATGTCCTGAATAGTAATCTCCTGCTGCATCCTCCACAGTTTTGTTTGGAGAGAGGAATTAAACTGCAGGAGGACAAGAAGGAGAAGGAACTACCAAGGGATAGGGAGGTGGATCTGGAAGTGGAGAATGAAAATCAGATTAATGCGGAGGATCCAGGGAATGTTCCTGTGCCCGGGCTGAGGAATGATAGAAATGCTTTAATTCGACACACTTTGAAAAGGTGAATATTCTGATTCACCTTTTCATGAGAAAGCACAGACTACACCCCACCCCCACCCCACAACAGTTCATGGATACATCTTTCCACTATGTTGAATGATGCGGCTTACTTTTTGTGGGAATCCCTCAGTCACTCAACAGTCAAAAACATATTCCTTTCTCACGAGACTTACCATTGTATATGATTAAAAGCAGAAAGATAGTGTCACACTAATTTATTTCAATGTCATATGTACAACTTTATAGAATATGCTCAGTTATCACCATAGTGCCTATCCTTTGTGCCTTTGGTGCCTTAAAATCTTTAGCTACTTGTGAACTACATCTAAGGGCTACCTGAGTGCCTGAGGGGGTGGTTGGCTGCACTCTATATATTGCAACCTCATGGAACTGAGGTTGGTTGATGTCTCCGGCAGCTACTGTGCTAAGAGGGACCAGCTGCAGATTACAACGGCCTTGCTGTTGTGACCCAGCATGTTCAGACATCAGGAGGACCTGACAACTCAATGGAACTGGATTCCTGAAAGAAAGTTTCATCCTCTGAAGCCATGCCTGCTAAGCCAATGGTATTAGGTGCATTCTCTGATGAGCTAGTTATTGACTCAATGGACTATATCAGAGCTACAAAACCACTATCAATGTGGGCGCCCAGGGCCTCAATGACAACATTGTGAGCTTCCTCTCGGGAAGCAAACATTGCTGCAACACTCTCATTACCGGTGGGATCCTGAGTTGCCATCTCTCCAGGGAATGCTGCAGTGACAAGAAATCCTCTGGCTAATTGTGCTTCGTAAATCAGCCGGAAAAAGCTCATTGTTTCTTATTTGTTCTCGGAATGTGGGGGAGACGGGCAAGGCCACATTTATTATCCATCCCCAGCTGCCCTGAGAAGGTGGGGGAGGCCTTCTCTTTGAACCTTTGCAGTCCTTGTGGGCAGGTAGATGGCAGGTATAGTTCATTGCAGAAAACTGTGAAAGAGTACACTTTGGGAATAAGAACAAGAACAACAACAGCTTACATTTATACTGCACCTTTAAAGTAGTAAAACATCCCAGGGCGCTTCACAGGAGCGATTATCAAATAAAATTTGACACTGAGCCACATAAGGAGATATTAGGACAGGCGACCAAGAGGTAGGCTTTATGGAGCATCTTAAAGGAGGAGAGAGAGGTAGAGAGGCGGAGAGGTTTAGGGAGGCAATTCCAGAGCTTAGGGCCTAGGCAGCTGAAGGCACGGTCGCCGATGGTGAAGCGATGGAAACCAGGGATGCACAAGAGGCCAGGATTGGAGGAGCACAAAGATCTCAGAGGGTTGTAGGGCTGGAGGAGGTTGCAAAGATAGGGTGGATTGAAAGGAAGTATATCATAAATGTGAGACTCTAGAGCGGAGAAATGGAAAGACCTAAGGGTGCTGGTGGATAGACCCTGAAATTCCTGGAACTGGAGAGGGTGACAAGTCTAATTTCTGCCCTTGTTGGGCCAGGAATTTAGGGTCAAATCCAGTTATGCTGGGATTCTAACCCATTTCCTGTGACCCTTTAAATTCCAGTAAAGGTGCGTGTATGGGGGAAATCCCGGGATACCCTGGAAATCCTGTCCTTTTCACCCTCCA